>NC_137454.1:93846174-94508068 GCF_964235325.1 Thermobia domestica
GCATAACCTTTGCACAATGAATATCTCGTTTCGGTTGTGAAGGACCTGGTTCACCTTGCTTCACCCAGGCCTTTTTTCGTTTAGGATTCTCGTAATGAATCCACTTCTAATCACCAGTTACAATTCGATGCAAAAATCCCTTCCTTTTCTGTCTTTGAAGCAGCAATTCGCAAACGGTTTTTCTTCTTTCAACGTCTTTCTTTTCAATTCATGTGAAACCCAATAAGACATCTTTTGAATCATTCCTATGGCTTTGAGACGTTTGGAAACTGTTGTTTGCTCAACTCCAAATGCTTCTGCAAGTTCGTCCTGCGTTTGACACGAATCCTGATCAAGCAATGCTCTCAATTCTTCATCTTCAAATTCTTTTGGCTGTCCAAATTGCTTTTGGTCTTCCAAGCTGAAATCACCACCTTTAAACCGAGCAAACCACTTCTGACACGTTCGCTCAGCTAGAGCATGGTCATCAAACACTTCCACTAAAATATGATGACTTGCGGTAGCACTTTTCTTCATGTTAAAGCAATGAAGAATAACTCCCCGCAAAAACACTTTATCAGGCACAAAATGCGCCATTTTCAGTTGAAGAAAAAATGTTGTTGTTTCCGCTTCAAGCAACTGACATATACTAAACAAGATGCTCAATGACAGTAGTTTTCAACGCATGTTTGGATCAACGAAACTATGGGACAATAAGCTAGTTACGCCATCTTTTGTAAAACCGCACGAATTAATTCCTAGACCAAATAAGTTACTTTAGAGAAAAGCAATAAGCATATATTCGGAAGTTTTAATAGATATTCCAAATGTTGGTTACTATTATATTGCAGGAAAAGTGAGGTATACCCATTTTATCGCTGAAATAAAAAACAAAGATTAAGTATGAGAACGAACAAGATATTTATTACTGCCTCAGAAAAGTTAAAATATATAAAATTATCTAGTAAATAATAAATGAAACGGAACACTAGTGGGTATCCACTTAACTCTAGAAACTCAGGATTCTCATCATTGTTTTTAATGAAAACACTATTGCTTGTGCACCTAACTCTACAAACTCAGAATATCTTATGCATTTTAGTTTTGATATGTATGAAAAAACACTGATGAGTATGTATTTAACTTTACAAAATCATTATTTTTTATTTTAGTGTGAAAAGAAACAACTTTACATTCGATTTTAAATTGTGTCAATTTAGGTAGAGCACTATAGGCTCTGGCAAGATGCACATTTAGTTCTGTTTGTGCACCTTCTTTTTCTTTTTTCATCGGAACAACACGAAAGGAACATCTCATTACGTTTCCATTGTTCTTGGTGTTATTTCCTTATTGAAATTGAAATTGCTAGGCAGTACTTGCAATGTCGGAACTAGTGGGTACCACGGTTGGTTTGCTTTTCTTCGTCATCTTTTGGCTGAAATAAAAGAATAAGGCACTTTTTACAACATTGTGTGGGATACCATGAGCAAATATGGGATACCATGTGGTCAAGACTTTGGTATCCCGCAATAAAAACAAAATTACCGTGCAATATAACGGTAACCAACACTACACACACGTGTCTCCGTACTATCTACTTCGTCTTTGGGTCATTTCATCATTCTTATTAGACTGTAATGTTCTCTGTTCCACATCGAATATTGTACACAACGTCTTGTTTTTATTATACGTGCATTTATCAAATGGAACATGATTGAGAGCTTCCAGACAAAGACTACATACATTTTACATTAGTACACTGTCATTCAACTTTTAAACCTACTGTTTCTGTATCTGGAGACAACTCTGAATCCGACGGGTTATAGTTACTGCCACTACAGACACTTAAGTCTTCTTGTTCATAGTAAATAACACCTCCAAAAATCGTACCCTCCTGCTACAGAGTTGGTGGCCATCTTGCTTTGCGGTTTACTATTGTCTTGACAGTAACATGTTGAGGTTACCACGATGAATACCTTCGCGCTTTGCCACTAGATGTACCTTTCGACACAATGTTAATAGTTGATTGAGTGGCAATCTATTGCCGGATACTGTAGTTACTCTATCTCAAAAAATCGAATTTTGTGGGTTACCATTTTATTGCTCCAAGGGGCTGATTTATCAAATATCCCTCATACTCAAACAATATCCGTATACACAGTGGAAAAGGAAAAAACAGGTCCTATCATAAATGGCAGTAATAATTTCAGGAGGTACCCCTGGGGGAGATTCTTCTTGTGTCACTATCTCCGATCATACTCAATATGGATTACCAGTATTTTCGCAATACGTTTTTAATCTCCCGTATATTTAAATACAACCTAAATCTAAAATACAGTTCGACTGTGCATTTATATGGCTAATAAATATTTTTGTGTTCGCAAGAATCGGAATATTCTTATATTAATTTAGATATGTAGAAAGATGCCAGGAAAAAAATATGACATGTCATAAAAATCTGACGCCTATGAATATTATTAGGTAAAATGAAATTCTTTCAGTTTTACGTCCCACGTTTATGCCGGATAGGTTAAAGGAGACAGTGATGATTAGAAGTGAACGAAATAGTGGAATGAAGAAAGTGGGAGGAAACGAGAGAACCCCGAAGAAACCCACGCACACGGTATTTCTCCACCATTTCATTCAAGGTTCACTTGGCTTGAGCAGGGATTGAACAAGAGGCCTCACACACAAACGCTCTACCACTGAGATTATTACGTGGTAACGCATGAGAGGCAGTATTAACAAAGCTCGTTCAGAGTCAATTATAACATTCTGTTGACTTGCATTAAAAATCTTTGTACATGTATATATTTTGTTAAGTTGTTATTCGAGTAGATTTGGCGTAACTTGTTATGGCTTAAAACATGATTAAATACCTCATCATTAGATCAGGTTGTGCTGTATGCCAAACCAACACAATACAAGTAAATATGCTCAGCATTGTTCTTGTTCACCTCCCAAAATTTGTCCTTTATCCTCAGTCTACCTAATAGAACCTTTTCCAAAACCTCACATACTCAGATATTTGGTGAGGTTCTGTATTATTGTACTTTCTCCATATGGACCGCTTGGATACCAAGTGGTGTAACTCCAAGTTTGAAATTTTCCAGAAGAGAACTATGAACTTCAATATCTCATGCAAATCGAATAAAGAGAACACTATTAGCATGAGAAAGGAAACTTCATAACTATGTTTTTGATTGCAACCATAAAAGAAAATTGTTTAATGAGATTAGCGGTCCATATTTGCCACCCTATTCCTGGTAGAAATATATGTGATTGAGTTCCTGTGTTAATAAGATTTAAGTTTACGTCTCCTCTAGTTCCAGAAAATCCGCTGTTGCTGATTTGTAACACCTTTTCATCATACATTTATCACGTCTATTCATAACTCCCTTTCATACATTTATCGTTTTTTATAACCAGATCTCTTATTGATTTACTATTACTTCTTGTACAATTATTACCCATTATTGTAACACTTTTTCATATATTTATCAATCTTTTTGTAACCCCTCTTTTTATATATATTTATTATGATATTTGAAACTCTTTTTTGTACATTTACCACCAGAGGTAAAAGTATGGTGGAACGTGGGGGGCGCCATTCCCCGCTTTTAGAAATACCTATAGTGTTCCCCCTTCCTAAAAAAAAATTACTATGGGCAAAGATAGGCACGAGGGACGGCGTCCCCCTACATTTTCATATCCACTTTTACCCCTGCTTACCACCACTTTTGTATTCACCCTTATAAACTTATCGTGTTCTTTTTGTAACCCCTTTTTAATACATTTATAATTTCTTTCTTGTAATCCATTTTTTGTCCATATGTTTATCACCGTTTATTGTAAAACATGTTTTAACATTTACAAGTGAATCGTCAGCTGTTGAAGGATACAAGTCTCTAAAATGCACTTTTCGGGAGAAATTGAACTGTATTTACAACCAATATTATATTGACAAGGATGTTGAAGAGGCGATAGATTAACTCAATTTACACGTAATGAAAAAAAAATGAATTGAAGTCTTTCAGTTTTACGTCCAAGGTTTATGCCGGCTAGTATAAAGGAGACAGTCATAATGAGAAATTAATGAAATGGTTGAATGAAGAAAGTGGGAGGAAACAGAACCCTGAGAAAACCCACGTACAAGGTGTTTGTCCACCACAAAGTTCATTTGGCACGAGCTGGGATCGATCATGCACCAGAGGTGAGCGCTCAACTACTGAGCCACCGTGGCCTTACACGTAATGAGTTTGCTTATATGTAAAATTGTTACAAAATTTGCTAGTAAAAGTTTAAGAACAACTAAACTTTGATTTAATATATTTCACTTCGGAACGTATATCTAGCTGTACACTGAGGAACCAACAATAATACTACTAGTTCGTATCCTTAAACAATAATAAGTTAGAATCTTCATCAAATAATATGCGTTAGAAATAATAATGATGGTAATAATAATGTGATTATCAATACATATATATAGTATCTCCAAAATATATCTTTAACATGTACAGTCGCCCACAAAAGTACCTGGACCCCAAGTAATGGAATTATAACGGTCAGGGGTCCAGGTACTTATGTGGGTGACTGTACCATCCTTTCTGTTCGTAGTAAATGTCTTTATATACAATTTGAATATGTACTTTAAACTAGGTAGAAATAACTCTCTGGTCTATGGAATCCGGAGGTTCAATGACACATTCACAAAAGCTCTTCATTGACTTCTGTTCTTAGTAAACTGGATTCAGTTTCTACTTTGCATTTCTATTCCTGCGAGGTCTACCTTAATATTGTCCTCCCATCTGCGCCTAGGTCTTCCTAATGATTTTTTTTTATTAGGTTTGCAGTTAAAACTTTGAAAACGTCATTACTTTCTTTCATTCTGGCTACATGACCTGTCCACCTGAGCCTCCACATAATGTTTGATGACTTGATAATTCTAGCAATGTTTGACAAATAACATAAATTGTGCAGTTTCTCGGTATGAAGTTTCAGCCATTCCCCATTGTCGTCCCCCTTGGATCCGAATATTAGCCTCAGGATTTTATTCTC
The DNA here is from genome assembly GCF_964235325.1 of Thermobia domestica. Classification (NCBI taxonomy): domain Eukaryota; kingdom Metazoa; phylum Arthropoda; class Insecta; order Zygentoma; family Lepismatidae; genus Thermobia; species Thermobia domestica. The sequence goes on from NC_137454.1 coordinate 93,851,215, forward strand.
AAATATTTTCAGTCTGCGCTTCTTTCTCAGAGTAAATGATCATGTTTCGCAACCACACAGCACGATTGAATATACTTCAAAAGAATACAAATATAGCACGTTCAGAGCATAAGGGAATCAAGTCCAATTTAAAAAAAAAAGAGTCATAAAGTTTGGACGGTACGTGGAAAAATTAACATTTTTTTAACACTATAAAAGTTATTTACAATATTTGGACATGAATTCTTTAAACACTGAAAGGAGGTTCAGATAGACACCTTAAAGGTGAAATATGTCCTAAAAACTAAAAGGTGAACTGGATTCCTTTGTACATTTAACGAGACATCTTTGCTACAGTCTCACACGAGTCACATAGGCAAAGGTATAAAATGTAGGTGTTCAAGATTCTTAAATATGGTTACACTTAATCATCCTGCAGTTCAGCTTCAAGCCTTCCTCAGTCTACAAGTGTTTTATCAGTATTTGTTAAACATTTTCCGCCTTATGCAGAGTTGTTTCAACGCATGATTAGCGTCATACTAAAGGCCTGACTACAGCAGCAAATATATGTTAGTCGAAGTCTTTAGTGTGGCACTAATCACGCTTCAGAACGACTCTGCATAAGGCCCTTTGTGACAGTGGTATCAAATAAAGTAAGGAAAATATTTACATGCCAGTAACTTAATATCATCATCACAACATAGGAGGTTAAGAGCCAAATCTACTGACTCCATTTTAAAAAAATATCTTAGGACTGCCATGCATACAATAAACAACAAAGAATGGGCCATAGAAGTTTTTCTTGATTTGTACTAAGGTACTTGACACTACAAATCATGATCTCTTACTTTTTAAAAAATGATCTTATGTTATAAGAGGAAATCCTAATAAACGGATTGAATCTTATTTGAAAAATGGATATCAAATAGTTCAAGTTACAAAAGAAATTAATGTAAAAATTGTGGCTAGACTGTTTGCATATAAATTTAATATGAACTTCCGTATATTCACTAACCTTTTAAAGTGTATCATTTAGGTTAACAGAATGCTAACCACTCGTAACAGTTTCCAGGATTGCAAGAACACTAGTGGTAATATTATACAAAGACAAGAAAGTTTTCTTGCACATTTCCTTGTTGAATTCATTTATATTAAGTTCATACTTCATTATGTTCCCGTGACTTTCTGTCTCTCCTCTTTCCCTTCTCATTTTTATTTCACATACATCTACTAAGCCAGCTAGGAATGCATAGTACAGTGAATAATGACCTGCTGCAAAGGCTGCTTCTATACTTTTCCATAAATTTTGATTTACCTTAGCAGTTTTCTCTAATGTCTTCTTCCATCTTTCTTTTGGTCACTTCCATATAACCAAACCCTGCATTTCTCTTAACTTTCTTTGTTTCGTACCCAATTCTCAGGATCCAGAATGAGAATTCAGACCAGTTTTCACGGCATTAGGATGTATCTCTGTTGTTCTAGTAGCTAGCGCTTTCTTCTTTGGCGCATGGGTTTCGGGTTTGATTTCCAGTGGGAAAGACATGAAATTTCAACGCAATACGGCGGTTCAGATTCCACCTTAAACTGTAGTTCTACGTCTCATATAGCGTTTGGTGTTTAAAGGAGCGTTATAGTCCAACCTAACCAACCAACTGGATTAGGCTGCCCTTGATGAGTAATGAAAATCAAACATTGATCTCTTCACGGACATTGTACGAATTAGTAAAAATGAAATCTTTAAGTTTTACGTCCCACGGTTATGCCGGTTAGGCTAAAGGATACGGTGATGATGAGAGATGAGTGAAATGGTGGAATGAAGAAAGTGGGAGGAAACGGGAGAACCCCGAGAAAACCCACGAGCACGGTGTTTGTCCGCCACAAAGTTCACTTGGCGGGGGCTGGGATCGAACCCGGGACCCCAAGCACCAGAGGTGAACGCTCTACCACTGAGTCACCGCGCCCCCCTGTACGAATTAGTGTTCACTTTACTTGACGCGGGGCCGCGGTGGCTCAGTGATAGAGCGTTCACCTTTGGTGCATGGGCTCACTGGTTCGATCCCAGCTCACTCCAAGTGAGCTTTGTGATAAACAAACACCATGTGCGTGGGTTTCCTCGGGATTCTCCCGTTTCTTTACACTTTCTTCATTCCACCATTTCACTCATTTCTCATGATCATGGTCTCCTTTAGCCTAGTCGCATAAACGTGGAACGTTAAACTCAAGGATTTTTTTTTACTTGACGCCTCTTGAACACTGAAGTCATCCACATAGGGTAAAATTCCTTTCCAGAAATGCCAAAATCGCTGCCACTTTCTGCTAATAACATTGTCTTAAATGCAGTTTAAATATTATTAAAGTAGCAAATGTCTCCATGTGTTACTACAGGCAATGTTCTTCGTTCCTCTTTCATCATCGTTCATATACAATTCGTCTCAGCATGAAGACTTGCACGAAATTTGAACAACATCTTATGGGCAAGTGAACCACTGCAATTCATTTTCTTGTAACCATTACTATTGTTACCATTACCACTTGTTACTATTATTCCGCCTCCCTTTCATGTCAAATAGACTCTTTTCTCAGTGGTACCTTATGTTGCAAATAATATGTACCATTTAATTTTCAAATTCCTAGCTTAAACAGTTTGATTTATGTACTGATCAGTAACTAAGGCTCAGGGTACAGATTTTATAGGCAATGAAATATGTCAAAAATGACCAAGAATGGACTTGATTCCATTATACAATAAGCTTGTCAATTAGTTGTGTCAAACCAAAAATCTATGTTACAAATAGTAGAACCTGGAGAATATATAAAAAGAAACTGTTAAGCTGTAGACAAGTGCATTGCCCGAGGGAGGACCCAAAAGAAACAGGACTTTCGTTATAAAAAAAATTATTACATTTTTTACAAAATTCTTTCACTCTCCGTCAAAGTACTCTCCATTAAATGCGATTCATTTCTCCTATCTTCTTTCCCACTGTTTGAAGCACCTCTGGAACTCTGGAACTTTTATATCATCCAGTACGCTCTGCGTTTTACAGCCTCTACACCATCAAAACGTTTTCCTTTTAGATTTTGTTTGGTTCTCGGAAAATGTCATCATGTTGGTCAAAAAGTTTGGAACACTTTCAATCTGATTTTTCAAGTCCTGGCTCAAATTCAGACGAATGATTTGATCCTGTGTGAGCAGGCGAGAAACAAACTTAGGGGCAACATGTCTCATTTGCAAAACCTCACGCTGGCAAGAGCTCCAACTCACTCCTGCCTGTTTTGAAATATCATGAAACGATGATCCTCGCTGATTTGGGGGCAGATTTGTTCGATGTTTTCGTCGTTTCGAAATGATGAAGAGCACCCAGAACGAGCATGATTTTCAACACTCATCTCACCACACTTAAAGCGCCCAAACCACTCAAAAAATTGTGTGCTGTTCATAGTATCCTTCTTGAAAGCCTGTTGAAGCATTTGGTAAGTTTTCGTTTCCGATTTTCCAAGTAGGAAGCAAACACACTCCTTGTTCCTTTGAATCTGCCATAACGATTTCGCAGGCGGCAAACGAGAAGAGTTGAGAAAAACAATAATACGATCAAACGTTAACCTCCTACTCAGACGAAGCAACTGATATGGGAAGGTCTCTACTAGACCCACCTAACAGGAGAACTCTCTACTACGCCTAGGAACGGCAGCGCTCTTTCAATCTGGTTTATTTTGGGTCCCCCCTCGTAAACATAAAAGGTAGAGCGGAAGGGAAACGATAAAACTGCAGAAAAGACTACAAATTATGGGCTTTATTAAAGCCGACAACGCTTACGTGAAGACGAAAAGGCTAGATGAAATCATTATTACATGATAGCTTTTCAATTTGAGGAAACCAATGGCGGCCCTTAAGAGAAGGCAGGTCTGTAAGAAAAAATTATATCACTATGCTATGCTTTAGAGTGTAGCTTCAGAATGCTGTATGCAAGGAGTGGTACATAAGATAAAGTTGCTTTCTTCAACTTGCAGCGACAGAATTCATGGTTTTACCGACCTGAATTCCCTCAAGAGCCAACACTGGTAGTAAGTGTCCTTCCAATAATGGCGGGATACTTATGATAATGATGTGGTCTCTATGGTCTTACTTATCTGGTCTTATGGTCTGTGGTCTTACTTATCTTACCTCTAGTTTATCCTTCAATTAGTTAATCACTTGTTATAATAATTAAGGCTTTTCGCTAAATTCACCGTAACTTTTTTGAAATTTAAGTAAATAAATCAAAGATAATGAAAAATATTAAAAATATGGAAAGTGAGGCAAGTAGTATCTGCAAAATGCTGTTGAATAAATTAATAACTGTTTCCAAACCTTATCTTATGGGCCAAAAATTTGGTTGCACAGTTTATGGCGTCATAATTGTTGGCACTCAAATTTATGTACTACACGAAGAATCTTGAAAATAGTTATTAGTTCAAACAATAGCATTTTGAAGATGCTATCGGGCTCCACAGTTATTATTTCATATAGTAGCGTTTTGTAGATATAATCAGACTTAACAGTTATTAGTTTATATAATAGCACATTATAGATACTATCTGGCTCAACAGTTATTAGTTTATATAATAGCACATTGTTGATACTGTCTGGCTCAACAGATATTAGTTCATATAATAGTGTATTGTATATATATAGATACTGTATATCTGGCTTAATAGTTATTAGTTCATGCAATAGCGTATTGTATATACTATCTGGCTCAACAGATATTAGTTCATATAAGAGTGTATTGTAAATACTTTCTGGCTCGTTTTCTTCATTGTTGATATTCCTCATGATCTTTGAGTTTATTCACTAAAATTCAAAAGAGTGGAGGTGACATTAGAGAAACGCCTCAACAATGTTGTGTAACAGAAAACAACTGGAGTCTACTCCATTCAAAGCTACTCCAGTACCTATGAGCTGAATCAAAAATTCCATTACCTATAGTTTGGATTATAAAAAACATTGAAATTAGAGTCACGGATCTAATTATACTAATAAAAACAAACATACATCATCAAAGTTGTATCCTATGTAGTATTTTAATTCTTTCTTAGTAATTTTGGAGAATTTAAGTTTTAGTGTGCTAGAATTGCACACGTCAAGAATGAAAAGAAGTTGTATTCGAATTGTAAAGATATCCTTATATTAAACTTAGAACTAAAAATAACCACAGAACATCACGGGAGTAAGTTTACTAAGAAGCAATTTCTAATGATTTACAAAGCTACTTAAAAGCAATTTAGTTTACAATCTCAATTTAAAGCCTGGGTTTCCCTGGATAGAAGATCTATTGAGCAGACCAGTAACATGAACGCTAAAACGGGGAGGATAAGATAACTTCAAAAGGTGAGAGGGAGACTAACTTGTGTTTCTCTTATATTCATAGTTTCTAAATATGAACATAAATGTTATTATTATGAAATACAATTTTTCTTAACGAATTACACGTATAAACAAACACATTTGAAATGCAGTTGACAATTTGCATAATTTAATGTGATTTTAAAAGATTTTGAAAATTGAAAATTCATTCCAAAGGGAATATGAAATTCTATCACGTGAATATAACGCCTGTTTGCAGAAGACGAAACCATCTGTAAATTTTCATGAAAAGAAATGCCCATTTTGGTACAATAAATGAAATGTATCCGACGAAACATTTCAAATTTTAAACAAAATTGACTAAAACCATCCTTCCTTAAGCGATGCAAGAAATCGTTGTTATGTTTTTGGGGATAGAAACCTTTACAAGAACAGAGCAGTCAACCTATAACAAAAAGAAAATCCCTGTTGCCTTCTTTCGACTAAACAAAGACAGGTAAATATAGTAGCAAAATTTTAAATTGAGTTCTCTATTCAAACTCACAACCAAATCATTTTATTTTTTATTTCATTTCATTTATTTATTTGTAGTCACTGAGAATTTTTTCACTGCTTAGTTTTTTAAAAATAACTTTAAAAATACTGATAGTTTCAGAGGCCTTGGAGGTGAATCAAAGGGAGAGAGGATTTAGTGCCTCGGAGGTACCTCCTATCCACGGCCATACCGTTAAGAGTACATGTGGAATCAATTTAATTCGTGTTAAACAGTAAATCCATGTTCCACTAACAACTAACGAAGTTGGCTTTTCGAAACGAGTTTGGATGTATATGCGAAGTTTAAAATGACTTACTATTAAAAATCTTACCAGTGCATGAATGAAAAACCTACATGGTAACAAACCATATAGTAAAGCTGTTACCTAACTTTTATCTTTTGGAAATCTCCATTATTAAACTGTCAGGATGGTAATTCTAAAGGTTAAAAAAAAAGGAGAAAAAGAAACATAAAATTTGCACAAAATATTTACAAACACCAAATTTACGAAATGCAGTTTCTATTATTTATAATGTTTATGTGATATTTTTGCAATGTTACATCAAAATACAAACTATAAAAGCGTAATACGAGTGAGCGCATATTGTACCAAATAACTTCAACTATGGATGTTAAAGGGCATATTAACAAAGTTATTTCTTTCGAAGTGTGCAACAAAGTTATCAAAAGACTTCTTGGACATGAGAACTTCACAATTGGAAACTGCAATCTCACATCCATAGGCTCCGTTTCTGGGTTTATGGGAATTCATCTGAAACTGAGAATAGAAGTTCATCATGGAGGTCAACAGGAAACTTGCCAGTTCTTTGTGAAGTGTGCTCCAATCCAAAATAGTCATATAGCTTACGTCAAGCAAATTGGAACATCTAAAAGAGAAGCCATGTTGTATGATAAAATTATTCCAGATATGGAACGTTTGGTCCCACATATTGAACTACCATTCCCTATATCATATCTTGCGCAACCAGATCTTTTTGTGTTGGAAGACTTAACAACATCCGGGTACACTCTTCCTCGCAAAACTGAGGTACTGAACTTCGATGAATGTGTAGTTGTTCTCGAATCTATGGCAAAAATTCATGCTGCTTCCAAGATACTAGAAGCCAAAGTGGGTACAAAATTTAATCAATTTTATGAGTTTCATGAAATTTTGTTCAATAATATTGAAGGCCATCCGGGACTTGCACGAGCTGAATGCGGGTACAAGTCATTTCTAGCACTTGCATCGCTTTTACCTAAATTTGAAAAGGTTGTGCTACAGAACGAAGACAAAATACTTAAATATTTTAATTCTGTGTGGAATTTAGTGAAACCATCCAACAAGTATATGAATGTGCTGTGTCACGGTGATGTATGGGCTAACAATATGATGTTCCGTTATACTGAATACAAGAAGCTATCTGATGTGAAATTTGTGGATTTGCAACTGAGTCGATATGCTCCTGCAGGAACAGACATATCCTATTTCTTACACACAACAACCAATAGACAAACGAGAGATCAATATTTAGAGATATTTCTTAAATTTTACTGGGATGCGTTTCTAAAATATTTACAGTTAGGTGGTGTTGATATTCAGTCTAATGAATTCACATTTGATGCGTTCTGGGAGAGTTACGAGGAGACTAGTAACTTTGGACGAATTGTTGCTATGTTGGACTTACAACTTATTCTTCTTGATGATACCGTTGCTGCAACATTTCTTGATTCATCTTCAGAAGACAGTTTTGAAAAGTTTATGAAAGAAGATCGTTCTAGTGCTGTCTGTCTGTGTTTTAAGAACAACCCAGTGTATAAAAGTCGCCTTACAGAAGCCATTACGGAATTTCTCGAATATTGTGGACTTCATTTATAGACACATTACTGGTAAATATCAGTGTTTTGTGAAATTTTAAGCAAAAGAGAAAATTAATAAGTTTGCCTGGTGGATTACTAGAAAATAGTAAGTCAGTCATTGCACATACAGAATACTTATGAATTTAATTTTGTGAAAAACTAACAAAAGGAAGTACGAATAATTATAAGAGAATAGTAGAGAACACGCTATTAATAATTGAAGGGCCCTCTGTAATAACATGGTAAATGAAAAATTGAATTTTTGAGTTACAAAGTTTATAAACTTAACATGCAATGTGGTAATTAACAGTAGTAGATCTGTGTATATATACCTATGAACAAAAGTGGTGTAGCACTTGGTCTGTGCTTTGAAGCATAAATGGCGAATACCGAAAATGTGGATTAATGCATAATGGAGATGGAAAAATAAGCATTTACCTTGTTATTGCATAACCTAAAATAGTGGTGGAAATAAAAAAGGACAGTGGAAACACATAATGACATTATATATTGCAACAACATTATATTGCAACACACAAGGATACAAAATATCAATAATCTGAGCGTTGTAGGCAACAAAATCCGGAAATTTCATTGTCCTAAACCTTATTTAAAACTCCAAACCTGATACATCCATTTCATATTCAGAATCCGGGAGCCCAGGTACAAAAATATTAGCAGGGTTCAGCACGTTCTTGTGAAATTGCTTCTTAGCAAGACCAAGAAATCATAGCAGTGCTTCCATTTTCTTCTTTGTATCCTTGATTCCCGGTTAGGCTCTTTTTTTTTTTTTTTTTTTTTTTAGGAAGAACAGAATGGTGTCCAGTGGTGTGGTGCCTGTAGCAAGTAGGCTTTTTCTCCTATACCACTATAGTTTCCGAAATTGATACAGATCCATATTGGGGCTAATTCACCTCCTCCTCCTTGCTCAATTTTCTAGTAAATCCGAAGTCCGGATTCGGAATTGAGGCCCGAATGACAAATCAGGACTTTGTAGTTTCAAATTCAACATCTGAAATCCGAATATTAAGACTATGAACAGCACTGTTTTAATTTCCGTATTAACATCGGGTAACAAACAAAACTGCATTTCGCTCTGATTTCCCTATATTTCTTTGCCACAGTTCACGATTTTCGTTTCTCTTTCGTCCCTTCCATTTCTGGCGTTCTTCGTCAACTGCTTCGATTTTGTCCATTTCGGAACAAAAGCGTCAAATATGACTCCATACCAGTGTTTTCACTTCAACCATCTCTTGAAAACAATGTTACACACAAGTAGCGTCACCCCCTCGCATCTACCAGTGCTTGCTTTACTAGCTGCAGATAAGTGTTTTCCGCATCTGGAAACGACTACTTGACACAGATGAATTCGGTTTCTCTCACAATAGACGCTTCGAATACGCTCTAGAAATAACGGTAAAGGAAGGTAAATCCTCACGCCTTCTTTTTCTGCGTTTTACCAAAAATCGAGGTAACTCCACTTACCTTGCGGTTGTTGAGAGCCTTCAATTACACTCGAATCTGTTTACCTGTATGGTGGATTAAAACAGCTAGTAGGTCAACATTTACAATCCAAAATTATCAACGTTAAATGAAATTGTTATGTTTTCCAAATACATTGGTAAACTGAACCCTACCATTATTTGAAATATTTATTAAAATAATTGAAGTGCTCGTTCTCCGCATAGACTAAATAGTATGCAATCTGCAACACAGTACAGCAGTTTGTGTTGTCTAACTTGAAGAGTTTCTGATATATCCTATACTTTTTAACCTCCAGAACGGTTGACCCCTCCCCCAATCAGTTCTCTGTTTGAAAATCGAAAAAACAGCTTTGTACACGATTAGATTTGTCGAACATCTATGTGTATACAAAATTCGGTAGCTCTAGCTGACTTCTTTCTGTGTAAAAAGTCTTATGGAGATACATACAAACAAACACGTTCTTATATACGAGGGTCATTCGGAAAGTAAAGAACGTTTTTGTATAAACACTTTAATAACTGATATACAAAGGCGAAATTTGTGTTACATACTATGTGATACTTAAGTTACTTTTCGACATAGTCGCCGTGTAAATTTAAACACTTGTCATACCGTGGTACAAGTTTTTCTATGCCTTCGGCATACACAGTTGCCGGCAAACTGTTGAACCAATCACTAACAGCTTCCTTAAGTTCATCATCACTGCCGTAGTGGCTTCGTGTGGAAAGAATTCGTGCAGCCCATCAATAGTGAATCGCCTATCCTCTTGAATTTTCCGCTCAATTCTTCCTTTGAGTTCGTCAGTCACAACAGAAGGCCGGCCCGAGCGTTCCTCATCGTGCACATTCGTCCGTCCGTCATTAAACATAATGCACCACTTACGAACTGATGCTTCATTCATTACATTTCCATACACCTCAGTGATTTGTCTATAAATTTCTATCGGACGCACTTTTCTTGCATTCAAAAATCTTATCACACTACGAACCTCACACTTGGCGGGATCAGTAATTGTATCGCACATTTTACAGTCGCACAGCGAAGCAATAACGGACCGTAGCGGATCGCAGCTGGTGCCAGACTGAGGCTAAAGCATGCCCAGGTCAATAACCCAGCGGCAGCGGGGGTGGGGGAACACGCGCACGCGCTAGCGCAAAACGTTCTTTACTTTCCGAATGACCCTCGTATATATGCATTAGTATAGATATAGATTGGATTCTTGTAGTGAGAAATACACAAAGGTACAGCGTGGCCCGTAAGTCGCTTGACTCCAGCAGTTATTCAGTTCTCAAGTGACTGGAATAGTTGTTGCTGATTGACGTAAAATGCAGTATACCTTGTGATGTTGTTTGTGACAATGTGTGGCTCGTGAATAATATGTAATAAGAAGCGGTTTTACAAAACATTTGAATCTTGTTACATTTGTAATTAAATATGTTTACACTAAATAGAAAATTCTCACAAGAGCAAACGTGTATTTGTACATCAAACGTAATTCTGGTATAACCACAATTACCAAGATGAGATTATTAGGATATTATTTTATCTGAAGAATAATGAAAGACACAGTTAAAAAGAATACGAATCTAAAAGATTTAAAGGAGCGTCTTACTACTGAATTTGAAATAATGTTATCCAATAACTTTAGTTATGTAATTTGTGCATTGAAAATGATGGAGTACCCTATTTAGATAATCAAAATGCTATAATTATTTGTAATAATTTTAGTTTCATAGTTATTGTCAAGTGACCAAGAAAATGTACCTTAATATCTTGGATTAACGTTTGTTTCGTTCGGTGATATTTAACTTAGTCAGGAAAGAACTTGATTATTGAGCTGTGTGGTTTCTGGTAAGAACTCACTAATCCAATAGATTTTTCTATTCTATTATTATGACGTTGGTTGACAAACTGAAATCAAATGAAATATTTCAGTTTACCGTCCCACGATTATGCCCTTTAGGTTAAGGTAGACAATAATTAAGGCAAGTGAAAGGTTATGGAAGAATCGGTGGAATGAGAATGTTGGAGGAAACGTGAGTACCCGAGAAAACCCACGAACACGATATTGTCCACAACAAACTTACTTGGACGGGGATCGAATCAGGGATCCCACGCACCAGAAGTAATTGCTTTATCACTGAGCCATCGTGCCCTCCGATATTGATTTCTAATTCCAGGTATTGTTGCTCTGTGAGAATTTTCAATGCTTAGTTGCTATACATCTAAAAATAAGCGACAAGTGTTCAGTGAGTAGTGTTTTTGTTAGGTTAATGCAATATTGTGACAACAGTATGGCAAACAGTGATAGGCAAACATTATATTTTTAAAAGAACTTAAAAACTCTATTGCGCTTTCGTTAACGGAAAACAAGTTAGACTATTATTGAACGACAATCAAACCATATAAGCCGGGATAATAGTCATTCTATTGTGTGCATAAATTCAAATAACCAGCAATATTCAAATATCAGAAATGTAGGTAGAATCAAGGGGGTAAAAGTGGGGGGACGCGGGGTGACACCGTCCCCCTACCTCGAAAAAAACATGAATGACGTCCCCTCAGTTTCTAAAAACTTACAATGGGCAAATATAGGCAGGGGAACGGCGTGACGTCATGCCGCTACCTACCGTTCCCCTACCTTTTCAGATCCTCCTTTAACACCTGGGTAGAATCCCATACAATGAATGTTGCCTAATGTTTGCAATAAGTAAGTAATTTCGGTTCTTTGTTTAAAAAAAATATTTGATTGGTTCGTTTTAACGTCCCTTTTAAGCCCCAGGCCCATATCCGAAGCTGGATAAAACGCAGGGCCACACGTGCTACGAACTTGCCTGCGGAGCACATTTTTCAAACTGTATGTAGTTGTATAAATTACATATTCCATTACAATCATACCCTTCATGAAATAGAGTAAAGATAAACATAGGGTAAAGGAGACAGGTGACAGAAGAAAATGGAGATTGAGTAGAGGAGGAAAATAGAAGACAAACGAGAAAATCCATTAATAAGACTCTATTACAAAATTGACAGTCCTGAAATTGAACGCGAGGTCTTTCGTACTACAAGTAAACGTTTTACGGCTGGAGAATCGTGCATCATATTATTCATATTCATGTTATTCTATTCCAGCAAAGTCACCGTCATCGTCATCATAACAAGTGAGTTTCGAATCATATTCTGAAACAACAGTAGACTCCCAAACTACGAGAAAAACCGGAATTACTAAATATATCGATTCTGGTTGCAATACAGAGATAATGTCACAGATGAAACCTGTCTTTGGGATGCTGAATTCATATCAAAAACAATTTCCTTTTGAAAACAACATTGAAACCGGAAATTGAACTTAACTTTACTGCTTCCGGTTTCAACAGAATAGTAAGAGTTGAAATCGCACCTATTCTTGCGATCAGAAAACCATATCAAATTATCGTGTGTCGCCACCTATTACCGTTTTCACTCAATGAAAATAAATATTGGAACCATAAAAGTAGGAGTAAATTTCTACCACTTCCAGTTTTAGTGAAAATATAAACGCGGTGATAGAATATATTCTTTTGAACATTGAATCTTTAACAACAAAAGAAAACCTTCTAGCTAGCTATTGTCGTTTCTACTGTATGGTCTTCAAAGGAAAGTGGAAATGGTTTATCTATACTCACTTCAGATTTGAAGAGGGAATTAAGGTAGGAAGTGAAACCTATTTTTGAGACACTGAATACATATTGAAAAGCCTTTCCCGTTATCTCTTAAAGTTGTGCTCTGAAACCTGAATGTCTGACGAACGGACGGACACAGTGGTCGAAGTGAGACGGTATGTGTTGGTATGCCATAACCGCCTCTGGTTTTTCCGTAATAAGGACATACCGTCTCAAGTTTTTTCAGTAATCAAGACAATATTTAAATAGCCGGTATGTTGAGTCAATATCATAATAAAAACATACCGCCTCTGCTTTTTCTCCACTTCGAATACAGGACTATGCATAGCATGGTTGGGAAGTCCAGAACATTCTCTCATCACTGATGTTTTACTTGCCATGAATTGATAAGCTTCCAAGCCCATCGGTTCTCCATCAGTCTCTTCATTTTAAAGTAAGAATTGCCTTCTTTAATGGGTGATATCAATAAAAATAAGAACTGCTCCTGAGAAGTCCTGCTCGAGAATCGGAGTAACTACACCCGGAGTAATCTCTTCCCTTAATTTCGTATCAATAAAACCAGCCACTATTCAGGTCTAGTCTGCTCCAGATTTATGAACGTTTACTCGCGTTTCCTCTGCACGTAGCAGTGAGTCATATCAACAAAAGGAGTAGTTACTAATTTCTCCCATCTCTCGGGCGGTCATTTCGTTGTATTTAACCTATGGCGCAGTATCCAAAACGCCTTGGAAGGGACAAGTAGCAACGACAATTTCAATTAAAGTGCATTTGTGGATATTATAACAGAATTTCCAGTGATACTTTCAAAGTGACAGTTACCAGAAAGCAAACGAAAGAAAGCCGAAGCTTTGAAGGCAATTACAGTGAAATGCAACGAAATATCAAATACATTTACGACTGAGACACAAATCCAAAAGAGAATCTTTAATATTCGAACAAGAATAAAACAAAAAAATAACTAATTTGAAAAAAAAAAGAAGATAAACAAGAAAGTAATACTGAAATCATGAGAACGAACCTATTGGAGTTGGATGTTGATTCGAATCCAGCAATATCAAGATTAACACGATAAACGCATATCACGTGTTGTCTGAGGTCTTTGTAGATTGTGTGGCTTTAAGAACGAAATCAAGCACTTGTCCCCATCGTTTCCTTTTTAAAGAAGCCCAGCCAGTCACATCATAAAGTACGTCCATCTGATTTGTGTTTTCCACACCATACGTGTCCCCTTTCGCCTTGACATCAACAAAATACATACATATATATACCCCCTTCCTATCAACGTTGAGTTGAGTTGATTTTGAGTTTAACGTCCCTTTTAGTAGCGAGGTTATATGAGTCGGGACCTACTGATTAACATGGAATCCGAACCACAAGGGCTCCCGCCGGGGATCGAACTCGGGTCTCCCACGCCAAAGGCATGTAAGCTAACCGTTTAGGCACGACGGAGCTCTTCCTATTAACGTATTCGTCTCCAATACTAGGTTTCTTCATTGCTACGTGTGTATAGTCAAGTGCTCCGATAGCATCCGGAAATATATATTGTTCTTGCCACTCTGCTGCTTGCATATTACGCGCATTTGCCGGACACAATCCAGTTTTCAGATTTCGCAATAATCGCATCCATTACACTTGTAGTAGTCATAGACAGTACTTTGAGCCACACCAGAATCTTCTGACACTCCGACCTGAAATCCAGGATCACTCACGTAACACAAGAAAAAAACTCGCGTCTTTTCGTCATTACTTAGTGCGCCACCCCGACTTTCGGTTGATTCTCCTAAAAAAAAAAGTTGTGCTAACCATTCTACATTTTCTTTCATGAACCTATAATGTTTTTTGTAATCACCATTTTGCAACATTTCTAGGCAGTTTATAAGTTTTTGTACGCTGCAAAACAATCATATACTCTGCCATATTTCGCCCGGAGTCAGCTACTGAGCTTGCTCCACAAATTTGGAGAAGTTACTTTCATCACAGAGGAGATTTTTATTGATATGAAACGCGGAGTAGTTACTCGGCTCGAGAATAGAGGTGTGGTTTCTACAAAGAGGCGCAGCTTCTGAGGTCAGCTGAGACGACTAGTTCTCAGTTCTCTTTTTATTGATACCAATACGAGTAACTACTTCAAAATTGCTAATAATGAGTAACTTCTTCGTTTTATTGATATCACCCAATATTTCTAACGTGCTTCTCCTCTCACGCTTTTACTTTCTACCACACCTTTCTTTCCATCTTTAAGAAATCATTTTTTTTAAGCAAGATACAAAATAATTTATTTCGCCTTTTTAAGTAATTCTATTATTGTTTGTCTTTCTTCAAGTTTCTCTGACATTTCATCTCTGATTTCTTTTTCATTGCACCTACTTTAATTTTCTCAATTCTCTATTGTTATATTTCGAAATTCCTCAAAGTTCCCGTGTGCTTATAGTAGTTGCAATAGCCGAGTGGTCTCGGACATTTGGCTTCGGATTGCAAGGTGCAGTCTATCGTGAGTTCTCAAGTCCCATTGCAGAGCATAGAAGCTTTCAACTATAAATTGCTGTTCGTGCATTTTTTTTTTTTTTTTTTTTTTTGTTCGTGTCCCTGTCACAGGTTGGATAACATAAAAAAACACTGCACAAGAAAGGGCACAAGTGGGGACGAACTTTGTTAAGAAAAGAAAAATGAAATGAAATGTTTAAGCTTTACGTCCCATGGTTATGACAGCTAGGGTAAAGGAGACGGTGATGATGAGAAATGAATGAAGATGATGGAGGAAACTGGGGAACCGCGAGGAAACCCAAGCATACGGTGTTTGTTCACCACAAAGTTCACTTTGCGCGAGCTGGGATCGAACCCGGGACTCCACGCACCAGAGGTGAACGCTAAACCATTTTTTTTTTTTTTTAGAGTTAACTGATTCACCGAACATGCCTCATTAACTTGCTTATCTACTTATGACTAGTTTCTACTGAACTTTACAAGCTTTTTACTTGTTTAACTCCTTTACCAGTAACCCAGAACGACAGGGACACGAACACAGAAACACCAAGGACAATTAAAATTCCAAAGGCTCTCCCACCGGGAATCGAACCCGAGACCCCGTACACCAAGGACGCACGTGATAACCACTAGACCAGCGGGGAGGACCCACTGAGCCACCACCGCCCTTTGTTAAGGAAAGAAAATATACGGTTAGTGAATTCTTAGTTCTAGTTCTTGTGGTATGGATTCCATCTTAATTATATAAGCAGGCTTACATGTCTTATACAGCTTCGGTTCTGAAACAGGTGTGTGCGAATGTTTTCCCGAAGTTCTCTCGTTTCTTCCCATTTTACCAATCCACCAATTCTTTCACAATTATTCACTCTTATTATTCATCCGTCTCTTTTAGCTTACAGGGCGTAATCGTGGGACGTAAAACTAAAAGAATCTATTTCACTTTTCTAATCTAACTCTCCCTCCAGTCATCCATCGAAGTTTTATTTATTTTCTTAATAGGTTATATCCAACAAATTAAGAATATTTAATTTAAAATATATATTTCTAGAATTTGTAAGAAGAATGTTAGTTTTTCTTTTCATCCATTAGGAAAAGATTGTTCTCCGTAACCTCATTGCATTCAGAATTAATTGTTCTTTCACCATATGTGTCTGCAAAAAACACTAGAAATTGTATAACAAGATCGAACGAAGGGCAACATATAATCCTATTGACTTTGTGATAACCTTATCTGTACTGTAAAGTATTAGAATCTACATACTATTTCTTTTTTTATTTTCAGAATATACATTGGGAAAAATACGTCTTATCAGTTAAATATGAGATTATGTTAGAAGTATAGCGGCAGAAGCACGAAGCATTGACAAAACGAAGAATTTTGTTTGGTATGCAATTGACTACATGAAAGACAAAATGAGTGATAAACAAGAGAAAAGAGATTTAATTTCCTACGAAGATTGTACAAAAATTATTAACAACTACTTGAAAAACAAGAACTTTAAAATTCTGGATTATCAGCTCAACAGCGTAGATTCCGCTTCCGGTTTTATGGGTATTTATTTCAATCTTCAAGTGTTGGTTCTTCACGGTGATGAACAAAAATCATTCCGATTCTTTGTGAAAAGTTTACCATTCCAGGAGAGCCACAGAGAGTTTGTGCGTGCAACGGGTGCTTTTGCTCAAGAGCACATATTGTATGGACAAGTGCTACGTGATATGAAGTGCATAGTGAACCAATGTGATCTCCCATTTCCTTCTGTTTACTTCACTGAAACGGATCGCATTGTGATGGAGAATTTAGTGTCGTCTGGCTACACTGTGCTTGATAAAAGGGTTCTTTTAGATTTTGATCAGTGTTCCCTTGTGTTAAGAACGTTAGCGAAATTCCATGCGGCCTCAATAGTGCTTGACAGTGTCAAGGGTGAACCATTAGACAAAGTTTACGGTATCTATGAAACTTGGTTTAACGATTATATGGAAGGTCATCCGGGGACATCCTCTACTACAAGTAGTTATGAGGCTTTCTTAGCTCTTGCCTCAATCTTACCAGAACACAAAACCTTTCTAGAAAGCCACGGGGATAATGTACGCAAATTCTTTGATTTAATATACCAGCTTGTGAAACCTTCGAGTAGTTACAAAAACGTGATGTGTCACGGTGATCTTTGGATTCGAAACTTAATGTTCCGATTCAATGATTCCACTTCTCAAGTGACTGATGTGAAGTTTGTAGATCTTCAGTTAGCTCGCTATGCTCCACCAGGGATAGATATATCGCTTTTCTTGCACACAACCACTACCAGAAAAATGAGAGAGGAAAATCTGGAACGGTTACTGAATACATATTACACTTCTCTAACATCACGTTTATCGGAAATTGGGGGTGAAAATTTCAGATTTCTGTCTAATTTCTCATTTTCGACCTTTGTACGTAGTTACAAAGATACATGTAACTTTGGTCGAATTGCAGCAGTGATTTACCTACCGCTAACTCTTATGGATAATTCATCAACAATTAAGGTAGTTGACGATACATCAGAAGATAATTTTGGAAGTTTTATGAAAGGGGATCGATTCAGTGCTTTCCGTTCTTGTTTCCTTAATGATTCCATTTATAGGAGTCGCGTCACGGAAGCGATATCTGAATTTTTTGAGCAGTGTGTATGATACCTTATTTTGTGTAACTAAAATAAAATCGTTATATTGTATGATATAATAAAATAGGTCTATTTTGCTGTACGGTCAAGAAAAAACGCATTTTGAGTCAGAGAAAAATGCATGTAAAACTGTTAAATTTTCACTTTTGGAATATTCCATTGTCACTATTTATCCTAGGATCATGATTAATACCTCATTCTCTTCAGAATGGAGCTGGCTTTCAAATGGTACCACTTGCATGCTCATACCATATACCAGGAGAGGGAAAAGTAATGCCAAAGGGAAAATTTCGAGGGGAAAAAAATTCCATACTTTGGGCCCCTCTGGAACGGCCCTGTGTGAACGTAGAGACCTCAAAAAAATCTGGTAAATAGTACTTGGTATACTGAATGTGTGTGCCAAATTTCAAGTTTCTATCTTGAATACTAAGGGCGGGAGAAATTTTATCAAGAATCCCCACAATGCCCCAAATTACCACAAAACACCATGATCTCAGGTAAAAAATTTCCTGAGACATCTCTATTTACCCTAGGACTATAATCCGCCAATCATTCTCTTCAGAATAGAACTGCCTTTCACGCGGTACCATTTACGTGTCTTTGTCGTGTATCTAAGGCGTGAAAATCCTGAAGAAAGGGATTTTTGGGGTCTAAATATCCCTTTTTTCAAATTTAGCCCCCCTGGACCCCGCCCTGTTTTAACGCAGAGATCTGAAAAAATCTGATAAATACTACTAAGTGGGCTGTTTATGCGCAATTCCAATTTTCCAGGTGCAAAAGTAAGCCCGCCAAAAAATATATACCGACAATGTCTCATATTCCCGTATACAGAGGGATATTTTGTAACCATTCTCTGAGACATCCCTAATCACCCTAGGATCATGGTTTGCACATCATTCTTTTCAGAATAGAACTGCCTTTCTGGCGTTACCACTCACATGTCTCCATCATGTATCTAAGGCGGGAAAATCCCGTGAAAGGGATTTTTGGTAAAATATCCCTTTTTTCAACTTTTAGTCCCTGTGTACCTCCCTGTTTTAACACAGAAATATGAAAAAATCTGTTAAATACTACTCGGTGGACTGAATGTTTGTGCACAATTTCAATCTTCTAGGTGCAAAAATAAGCCCGCAAAAAAATACCGAAAATGTCCAAAATTCTCTTATACAGAAGTATATTTTGATAAAAATTCCCTGACACTTCCCTAATTACTCTAGTGTCATGTTTCGCCCAACATTCTCTTCAGAATAGAAGTGCCTTTCAGGCGGTATTATTCACATGTCTCCATCATGTATCTAAGCCGGGAAAATCCCGAAGAAAGGGATTTTTTGGTAAAAATATCCCTTTTTTCAACTTTTTGCCCCTCTGGATCCCCCCCTGTTTTAACGCAGAAATTTGAAAAAATCTGGTAAATACTACTCGGTGGACTGAATGTTTGTGCAAAATTTCAATCTTCTACGTGCAAAAATAAGCCCGCCAAAAAATAATGAACATAGGCGAAAAAGAAAACATATAAAAGAAAATATATACTTAAAATTATGACTCATCACCTCCTATGTCTCGACGCAGGAAGGTGTGAAACCATACGTAAGGTCTTCTACAATGCCTCTGGGCTTGCAAAAAAAAATAAATAAATAAATAAAATAAAAAACGGACGAAAAAGCTCAAATAGGAGAGTTATAACTAGTCTTCGGATTTTTGCATATTTGCATGTTTTTTTCCTGATGTGATATTGATATGCTCTTTAAACAGAAATTCGTTTCAGGTGTTTTGGAGTAAAATAGCAGAGTTTTATAGTGCATATATGTGCATATTTTGGAGGTTAGTGCATGTTTATGTCGTTAATGCATATAAATGCATATTTAAAGAAACCACCAAATTCAAAATTTTTAACGTCCAATAACTTTCCTCATAAATGGAATTTCAATTTTCTAATATAGACTCAAGATCTTGAAATAGTTCATTGATTTTGGTTTAGAATATCTTCCAATGTAATGTGAAAGAAGAATAAGAAAGGAGTGAGTGATTCATTCTTCCGGTAATGATGCATGACTGCCACCTTTTTGGAAGAACATATAAATAACGGTGTCAAATCACCTACAATAAAATTTCCACGTCACCCATCTCGTAAATTATGTGGTCCTGTGACAATATGAGAATACCAAAAGAAAAATCTGGGTCCATTTAGTTGTAGTGCGACATCTTCAAATTTGAATTTTAACTACCTCAGAATTTTGTCCCATTGTCCACCCAAGAAAAAAAAATGTACCATTCAAATAAACGAGAGAGAGCCATTTCAAAATTTCGGTCACTTCGATCACCTGTAGTGCGAGATCTTTAAATTCAAATTTTAATTAGCTCAGAATTGTGTTGAATTTTGGAAAATTTTTGTACCACAAAGAATAAATTCTGTACCATTGGAATAAACCAGGGGCGGTCATTTAAAAATTTGACCACTTAAATCATTTGTAGTGACACATTTTCAAATTTGAATTTCAACTAAGTTGGTAGTACAAAAATCTACAAAAAATAGGGAAAATTCAAAGCTAGTTAGAATTCAAATTTAAAGATGTCACACTGCTGGTGATCGAAGTGACCGAAATTTTGAAATGGCTCGTGTTTTACAAGTGCCTCCATCCGATTTCTTCAAATTTGGCAGATCAACTACAAACACAAACAGTATAGCGTATTTTATAGTATTTCAGGAGGCACCTTTTAACCCTTACAATGTTTTTCCGCATAAACAAAAACAGGTATCGATTTATTTCCAGTTTGCTGTTGATGTGCCAAATTTGAAAGGAAACGGATAGGGACACTTGAGAAACAAGAAAGGCCTTATCTTACATAGGGTCTATATAATATCTACACAAAATTTCATTTTCTTTAGTCCACTCCTTTCTGCGCTATTATGGTAATATTTACTTTTTTTTCGGATTTGGCCTAGGCCCCAACACTCTTTTTCCGCACAAATTAAAACACGTTTCATTTATTGTTTTGCAAATTGCCCCTATACGAAGTTTCGTTGTAATTCTCCATATTCTTTAGGAACTTCTGACGTATGTTTATTTGCACTTTTGATATTTCGTAATCAACGGTTTAGAAGGCCCGTGCCTCACCCAACCGCTTTTTTCCAGGAAAATGCGAAATCTAATTATCTATTTTTAAGTCTACAACGTCTGTGCACAATGTCATTCAATTCGGTGCACTTCTCCTTGCCTTTTGGGCCTCAAGTTTCAAAATTTTGAATGGGGACTTTTGCCCCCTAAAACCGTTTTCCGCAGAAAATAAAAAAAACGTATTTGTTTATTTTTTGCGTATTGTCCCTACACAATATGTCGTTCTTCATGTCCTTCATGTCCTTCTTCATGTCCTTTAAGCGCTTCTGACATACTGTTATTAGCACTTTTGATATTTCACGATCAAAGTTTTGGAGAAGCCTGTGTCCCAACTAAACGGTTTTCTTTTTTCTTTTTTTCCCAGGAAAATAAGAAAACCGCATTTCCTCATTTTATGTCTACAATATCTGTGCACGGTTTCATTCACTTCGGTTCACTTCCTCTGGCCTTTCGGGCCTCAAATTTCAAAATATTGGATAAGGGCTTTTGCCCCTAAAACCGTTTTTTCGAAGAATATAAAAAAAAACATATTCGTTTATTTTTTATTTATTATTATTATTATTATTATTATTATTATTATTATTATTATTATTATTATTATTATTATTATTATTATTATTAT
Source organism: Thermobia domestica (assembly GCF_964235325.1). NCBI lineage: Eukaryota > Metazoa > Arthropoda > Insecta > Zygentoma > Lepismatidae > Thermobia > Thermobia domestica. Next base: position 93,872,956 of record NC_137454.1, read on the forward strand.
TATTATTATTATTATTATTGCGTATTGTTCATACAGAAAGTTTCGTTGCAATTCTTTATGTCCTTTACACACATCTGACATACTGTTACTAGCACTTTTGATATTTCGTGATCAAAGTTTTGGAGGGGTCCGTGCCCCACCCAATCGTTTTTTCCAGGAAAATAGGTATTCCCTCATTTTATGTCTACAATATGTGTGTACAATTTCGTTGACTTCGGTTCATTTGTTTTTGGCTTTCGGACGTGAACTTTCAAAATTTTGGGTGGGGGCTTTTGCCCCCTAAAACCGTTCTTTTGCAGAAAATAAAAAACACGTATTCATTTATTTCATATGTAGTATCTACCTGACAAATTTGATCAAAATAGGAGTGTTACACTTCGGAGGTGTTACTTGTAAGTCTTCTGTTATGTTTTCGATAACTTTACCTTCTTCCCATTCATGCTCCGTGTCTCGCTCAAATCACTTTGTTCCAATTGAAGTATCAATATTATACACAGTAAATTATTGCTGTTTGAAACTGACAATGTTACGCTAGAATAAAATATTCTAGGATTTACATATAATTGGATGCAAAAAGTAATTTCAAGTGAATTTATTTTCTTTTAAACTATAGAACATAAGGTTTTTGAATACAGGCTTTTAATACAATAACAACTGCTTTTAAAATACCCCTTATAAAACGGAAATTTATTTTAAACGGAAATATTTCACAGTCCCATGATTTAAAGCTAAAAAAAAATGTGTTAAATTCTCTTGATTAGGCGGAACCTGTGTTGCGAACAATGAATGTTAAAATATACTTTGTAACATTAATTTTCAAGTTCCGGAATGCAGCGTTTAGAAAAATTTTAGACATTCTGTGAGAGGTTAGGTATAAGAACTACATTGTCTGTAAAGGTCTTCGTTTACTTGTTACCCTACACATTTAACCTTTAGTCCACTGCCATGTAAGGCCCTAGTTTTTGAACGAAGTGCAATTTACATAGTTATTTTCAAATACCAATAACTCGTTCTCTAGCTGGTCTAGAGACATGGAACAATTAGCGTAATATACACAATAGATCAAAAGGGAGCCAATAGTAGAGAGAGAAGCGCTGAAAAGGGCATAGAATCTACTTTTTGTCTTGGCCTTTCAAACCGTTTGTAGTCTTTTTTCACTGTAAGTTTTATGTGTATTAATTCGGAGGATAAATAAATGCTGTAATTGAACACGGTAGGCCTATGTACAACATTTTATCTCACTATGTCCATTGTATGTATGTGAATTGTTTAGTTTTTAAGCTTAGATTCGTCTCCGTTAACTCTAGAACATTTAACGGAAGTTTTTGAGAGTCCTGTTCAGTTTTGCTAGGCAGGTTTTATTATATGCTTTTAAGCCAGAAATTATTTATTTCTCTGAGTATATTTTTATTCACAGATTCTTGGCGCATTCTTATATATATATAAAAGGTATTTTAATTTCACATACTGACTGTGAGCTGTTTTTAACTCGAAGAAATGAAATATATTCAAGAAGCCTTGGACGCTTACGGAGCTGAAAACATTAAAAGCAACCTTGCGTTTATCAATACTCATTTCAGTTCAATTTTAAAGATCATAACGAAATTAAAAGAGCGATAATTAGGATTTTGCAGTGCATTTGGGATGTTTGATTCAGTAACGAAACAGACGCCATCAAGACCAATCGGACAAGCATTTCTTCGAAACTCATATTCAATAAACGCGAAAACTCTAGGCATAAAATTCTTGTTTAATGTAAATAAAGTGTTCCTGGGAACAACGTCACACGCGGCAAGTAACATTGCTTTTTTTAAATACTGTCCCTTAACGACATGAGACACGGAAGAAACTTTTCGATGTACAGTTATGTTTTAACCGACAAATGCAGGTTTTTGCAAGAAAACACCGGAAACTACACAGTTGTGTATTGTAGCATAAATACATCATAGTTATACACCAAGTACATGTAGTTCAAGTAGAGATGCAAGGGCTCGGAAAAAAACCCGGCTTTTTTGGAAAAAAAACTCGGTTTTTTCTGCTTCGCTTTTTTGCTTGGGAAATTTTGGGCTTTTTTGAAAATTCTGCTTTAAATTAATAAACCAGATTTTGTTTCGCTTCTCTACAACACAAAAAGTCATTTAATTAGTGGTTGATGCCGATAATAATATAAAACCTCGAAAATAAACCATGAATTTCGAAAAGATATTTCAAACAGTTTTACTTTTCAACATATTTACATTATGAATTCCAAAGGATTAACCAATGTATATAATAAGATTTTTTTAAACCTCCTACATACAAAAGTAAGCAGGGTTGGCAAGAGCCATGGTTGTTTTTGAAAATGCCAAAAACCCGTTTTTTGGGGGGAGTTTAAACTAGGCTTTTTTTGGTTTAAACCAGGTTTTTTGGGGTTTAGATATTTTGCTTTATGTATTTATATTACATATTGACAGAAATAAGTTTGCTTCGCCTTGGTGTTATTATGCAACAACGGGGTTATGCTGGAAGAGGTCACATAAGCTTAAAGAAGTCCGGTCAGTAAATTTCTTAAATTGAGAAACTCCCGCCCTAGCCATCGGGAAAATCCCGTCATTACTCTAAATGTAAAACAATAACGGAAAAAATCCTGTTATTGCTTTGCATGTAAAATTTAAAGGTCAACGTATCATAATCAGTACGCTAAAACTGAGGTATTAAATTACAAATTTAGTGCGTACATATCATTGAAAGTACAATCCAAGCTAATGTTGGAAGCTACGTAGGCAATCGATAAATTTTGTCAATTTATATCAGTATATTTAAGCAACCTTGGCTTCTTTATAAAACAACAGGCATTCAGGCATGCAGAAATATACAATTTAGTTTCGTTTCGTATGTTCAGGCTTAACATCCTTACGTAACACCGAGGTTATCAAGGAGAAGACTTTCGCTTAAAGTGACATCCGAACCGCTACTTTGTTTATGCATGAAAGAAGGGTTGTGGTTCGACCGAGAATTGAACATGGGACACCTTGATTAAAAGGTGAAAAGGAAATAAAACTAATGCAGATGGTTTGATGTATGGAAACATCACCATGAAGTTCACACGATTCGCATTTTTCGTATCTTTTATTTTTTTTTCGGTTTAAACCAGTTGTTTATTTTTTAAAAAAAAGAAAAACAGCTGGTGTAAACTAGCCAACCCTAAAAGTAAATACTTCTTTTAAAAAAATACTCAAATAAGTAGCAAAATTCTATGTAGTATATTTACTTCAAAATATTCCATACCCTCTTTTTGGAACAAAATAAAAGTAAAATAAAACATAAGAAAAATACTTAGATTTATATGATACACTTAAAGGCTGCACACCTAGAGCTTTTGGTTTTGTATATTCTTGAAATTCTACAGTTTTATATAAGGACCATCACGGTTTATTCAGTCCTCAAGTTTTCTGTATTTTTAACAAGAGGGATTGAACATGAAGGGTGTGAGATAAGAACATGGTAACCCATAATTTTACTATTTTAAGAAATTAGAAATTTTCTGCTGCACAATCCATTTTGAAAGTCGGAAAGCTGATTTTTCACATAAGTCTATACATGAAGGATTAAACGAAGCGGTATGCGTTGCTGCCTATCTGATGCTGCGTAACTCAGCAATTGAAAATTTGTTAGTTACCATGTTCTTGGCTCACACCCTTCATATCATTATGGAACTCTCCCCATCCCACCAACACACACACACACACAAAAAAAAAGGACTACGGAATATATTTAAGTTAAGATAAATACAACTGCACAACAAACATGATTGACTGGAGCTTTTGCGCTTCTATCGAGAAGTCCGGAATTCAACTCAGCATTCGACCATTCTGACAAAACTTTTCTTCATTCCATCTATGAAGTAGAAATAGTGCGTGTACTGTGAGTTGGCTGACTTCATTTCTTATTGTTTTTAAATCGTTATTATTACTAATTACCAGCAATGACGGTTTTGCGAGGGTTAGGGGGGGCGGTCTTTCGGACTGAAGCCTGTTTTCAAAATTACGGAATGTCTAAAACAAACGAAATATCTATTAGTTATGCCTTTACTCATAAACTTTAAGCTGCCGTCAAATAAAAATTACGAATGTTTAGAAAAACTAAACATTAGTAAGAAAAAAAACCCTCCCAAAATACTTTTCTAAATCCGCTACTGATTCTCAGTATAAAATGATCTTCAAGGTTGTATCCGGAAGATTATCGCTAAATATATAAACGAAACGAAATACAGTATTAGTTATGCCTGTACTCAAACTTCAAGCTCCTCCCAAATAAAATTAGGAGATTTTAGAAAATGAAACAATCAGAGAAACCCGTCCCAAAGTACGTTTCTAAATCCGCTACTGATTATTTGTATAAATTAGTATTAGTAATCCGCTTTGACGGATATATAGAAAAACGTAAGTTTAACTTCTGCGTTAGAAGCCAGAGTACTAAGCTCTTAGAAATGAAACAGACGACAAACTGAAATGATATCGAGAAGAAAAAATATCGATAACTCAAAAGTTAAAATAAAGTTAAATAGCCTCTAAAATTGCCCTCAAATACTACATTCTTCATGTTAGCTTTAATTCGTAAAACATGTGCTCCATCCATCTTGATGGTGAATTTTAGAGCGAAATATGGCATTTAGGTCATGGAATTCTTACCTAAGTATAGAATATACTATAAGAAAGCTATTTAGATAGAAAAATTATGAAAATGAAAAAAGCCAAAATTTCCAAAATTCTCGTTTTTTTTCAATAAAGCCGGCTTTTTATGTGAAAAAAAACATCGATTCAAAAAAGCCGGCTTTTTTGCATCTCTAAGTTCAAGTAATACAACTTTTTTCTCTAAAGATAATAAAATTATTCATTTAACTTTAGCTTTTGATTGGTGCATATTTACAATTTTTAGTGCATATCGGCATATTTTCAGTGCATATTTTCGTGATTTTTAGCGCATATTTGCATGCATATTTTGCCGTTTTTTAGTGCATATCGATCCGAAGTCTAGTTATAACGCAATGTACCATGCAACACCCGTATGGTACAAATTGTACCATAAGTACGCCAAAGGGATAAGGATATAGATAACCAAAAATTATTTGAAGTTGCCATCCAGTAACCTGAAATTACAATATGGGAAGAAAAATCAACGTTTATTGTCGTTTACTGCACATATTCAGACACTCGGAGGTATGAGCCTTCTATTGAAAACTAGGTTCTTTCACAAGGGCCATCTACTGTTTCCGTTTTCCTGACATGCTCTGAAGAAGCATGGCAGTATTAAAAGAGAGGGAAAGACCACACGCAGAGGCGGACATAGAAGGTGAAAACTGGGGGGCCAGCCAGAATCTAGACTATGGTAGGTATCTCATGAGTTTACTATAGCCTAAACTTCCAATATATATATATATAATATCTTAAACTATTTTTGTCGCTCGAAAACTGGGGGCCTAGACCCCCCGACCCCGGGCTAGATCCTCCACTGGACCACAGACCCTAACCCAGTTTCTTGCTCACGTTCAAGATCCCAAACAAGAAACATGTAAGTGTGTAAAACACTCTCATATGTGCAGAAATATTAGTACCTACAGAGTAGAAAAAATTTAACAGGGATTTTTTTTTTTTTTTTTTTTTTTTGTCATTAGTGGGACATTGTCTCAGAAAAATCTACGGATATTGATTATAGAACAGTGTTTAAATCTGTGAATACGTGTACCGAAGGTGATATCGCAACTTGTGAGTTTCGAAAGAGTCCACTTGTTAACATAAAGTCATGCATATTTTTAGGTACATAAAATATGACATACATTTTTTTATGTAAAAAACATTTAATGATCTATGATGCAGTATGAAAGTACATAATGAAAATTTGATATAGTCACATGAATAATATTACAATAACAATATATGTCGTAATTAAGAAGGTTAAAAGACAATTATTTAACTATTAACACTAGAATTGAGCACTTCACAATTGTTCTTCTCGTTCCATGCATTCTTTTATTATGTACAGTCTTGTTTCAAAAAAACATCCTTTTACATCTCGTTAAAAGATTCAATATTCTTATTCATACGTAGAATACAAGGTAATACCTTCTCTTCTGTCAGAAATATTGAGAAATTCATCCCCTACTATTCCAAAAGTAGATCCCTTGGGAGTGAGTAATTTTAACACAAAAAGAAACACGCACACACACTCACGCACATTTGTCTTTTCAAAGTAAACCCGTTACGTAAAGACAATATTGCACACTAACAAGCTGAATAAGAAGGTAATACAATTTTAAAACAGAAATCACAGTACAATTCATCGAGCAGAGAGTTTTTAAATAATGTTTCTAAACTCCAATTCCTTTGGATATTGTTCTTTAAATAAACCGTAAACATTTTTTTCTCCTCCATATTACTGTATCATTGAAGAAAGAAAACAAAAACAGCGAAATTGCTTCATAATAATATTAATAGTTGGCATTATAAGTTTGTTATCTTGGAGTAAGTCTCACTCTCAATCCATTTTTGGCCATCAACACCACATTTGGAACAATCCCAATATCTTCCGGTTTATCCAAAGATTCAATTATATATTTTCTCAGAATTGAAGACACAATCACTTTCTCCACCAAACTCATGAATTTTGTGGCTAGAAAGAAACAAATTTGAAATAGCTGTAAGATACTTTACTAAGAAAACAATTTAACATTAGGGAAATACATGTAAAATGTAAGTGAATTTATATTTCACTTTGTATACATATTATATATATTCTTTTCAAGTATGTAAAAGTATTTGTCTCCCTACACATATTCTTTTCAAATAAGTAAAATAATATATGTCTCCCGGTACACATTCTTTTGAAATGAATAAGCGTATAGATCTTCCTATTAGAGAAGCTAAAAACCCAGCTTTTTCGGGATGGAGTTGTTTCATTTAAAAAAAAAATAAAAGAAAAGTTTGGGGAGCGAAAACAGACAATTTTGTCTTTATGGCTTTCTGTAACTGTCTTATTGAAGTACCACCTTTGTGTTCCTGCAGTAGATTCCACAGCTTAAAAAGTGTCTCCAGAGCACTCATTAGTTTTGAGTCCTAGTTTCAGTCTGGGACTGGTTATCTTCATGAGTTCTCAGGCTAACATTTCTTCGGTTCACAGTAAGAGTACGTTATGTAACTCAATATATTACTAGTGACTCTTCGGTTGCCTAGCCTCCTGATCAACTTCCTGAAAGTTATACATCTTTTCATGACGTTTTACTGGTTTTTAAAGTCAAACTGCCAGACAAGAAAAAATATGCCACGAAGCAAGAAACGGATACGAACAATTTAGTTTTGGTATAAAATCTCGCTTACATTTTGTTCTCCGTTTGGAAAATACCATTGTGACTTTCAGATATTGTATTAAAACATAAGTTCGTTTTATAAAACCAAAGTTATTAACAACATTTTTGAATATGATGTTAGATTAACGGTAGTAAAATTTTATTATTCACAACACTACTTCTTTTCTTACTGTCCTATAGAGTCAATATGTTTGTAACAGGAGACTTCGGTATCGTATTTTCACTTGAGCTCCCTTATGGCTATATAGACAGCAAACAAACCTTTCGCGTGGGAGACCCGGATTTGATTCCAGGCTGGAGCTCACGTGATTCGGATTTCACGTTAAGCTTTAGACCCATGTTTCATGTAGCCTCGGCGGCTGAAAAGGACGCTAAATTGAAATGAAATCAAATCAAATGACCTCGATAAATAATATTTGTGTGAACAGATATACTTTTTCTGTAAAATCTCCTACATAAAATGTGTTTCTGCTCCTAAAACGTTATTAAGTGAAAGTTTCGTTTATGTATGAATTGTAAACACACAGTAAAAGATGGTTCTGTTAATTCAACTCAATTTTAACACAGGGCAGTGGTTCCAGCGTGACTACCACTATGTGGTGTTAGTTCAACACATACCCCGCGGTGTTGGCGTTTAACACAGGGGGTGTGTTACGTCTTTAACACATAACCAGTGTTGTGCCATGCCGTAAGCGTTAATGAACCACAAAATTATTCCCCCAAAATATGTTAAATCGCCTATGTGCGTAATGTGTATACATTATGCTGAGTATAAAAAAGCACTTTAAACAAGTAACAAAAATGTACTCCAGTGGTGGGGGAGGCATGAACCACCAACCTTTCAATTACTAGCCGCGTGCTCTTCCGACTTGGCCACGGAGGCGATTAAGAACACGTCGTTTGTAGAGGGATAAATTGTTGAGGTCTTTTGAATTTGACTAATCAGAGTGCTCCTTTAAGCCGCGTATATTCGACGATAACCGTTCGGGATAAGATAAAATCTGCTCGCCATGTAGACCTAATTTTATAACAAAATGACGACTGTCTATTTACTTTATTTTATAGTTCTTCCATATTCACTTTCAAATGATCGGCGACAGTTGCCATCTAATAAAGTTGATGCGTTTGTTACTTCTAGTACACAATCGCTTAGAAAAAGAAGCAATAAATGCATCGAATGTGGGAGATGAATTTGGAACACCTAAATGGCACATGCCTAGCACTTCTTGTGCTGTTAGGGTTTCTTCAGATACATTATGTAAAACAATTGAAAACACATAGCGCGGTTTGCATTTTGAAATTTTGCGTATACCTGGATTTGTTTAAGTATTTCTTTCTACTGTGTTTTTCTGTAGCTTCAATTCATAAGTCTTTATAATTAGATGCGCAACATATTTGGCAATCATGCAGAAAACAACACCGAAGATTCTACACTTGTGTTAATTTAACATACAGGCTTTGTGTCATTTCAACTACCGGCATTTGACTCACAACTCCAAATTTAGAGTGAGTTGTTCTAACCACTTGTTAACTCTATTAAACTTTTTACCAAAACATTTTTATCATTCAACATTACTCGAATAACTCTACGAACAATTCAGTAAAACTAAAAAACAAAATCCACTTCCTTTACTGATTTATCCTTTTTTCCTTTCTATGAAGTAACTGATTTATTTGATTCTTTAATTTTTCGTGTTCCTTTTTTCAAAATAAAATAACTAAATATCTTTTTGTGTTGCAATGGAAAAAGAAACGTGAAAGTACTGTTATTTCTTCATTATAATCGAAAAGTTCAAAAAAGTCTAAGATTTTCCCAGGCAAAAAACGTGGATAAAACTTCTTTTTTTTCGAGCCCTTGCATCTCTACTCCTTACATACACTCTTTTGAATAAATTAAAGTATATGTGTCTACCTATGTACACACTCTATGAAATAAGTAAAAGTTTATACGTCTCCCTATGCACACACTCTTTTGAAATAATTAAAAGTGTATACGTTTCCTTATACACATACTCTTTTCAAATATGTAAAGGTATGGAACTTAGAGAAAAAATATTTAGAGAGCTTCAGAATGTGAAGTTGGAGGAAGATGGAGAAGATAAAATGGACAGAAAGAGTAACAAACGAAGAAGTTTTAAAACGGATAGGAGAGAAGAAGAAGCTTCTAGCCGCCATCCTTCGCAGAAAAGCCAATTGGATTAGACAGATCTTGTGAAGAAACTGTCTTCTTCATACCGCCATAGAAGGAAAGATGGAAGGAAAGCGAGGAATAGGAAGAAGAATAACACAAGTCATAGATGATTTGAAAAATAGAAGAAAATATTGGGAGTTAAAAGAGAAAGCTGAAAATCGAGAAACATGGAAGAAACTTTCCAGGCCCAAACTGAAAATTAATAAGAAAAGAAAAAAGAAGAAAAACAACCTCACTAGTCCCAGGACCTGAAAAAAGGCAGAATACTTATTATTATTAATATTATTAATATTATTATTATTATTATTATTATTAATAATAATAATAATAATAATAATAATAATAATAATAATAATAATAATAATAATAATAATAATAATGTCAAAACCAACGTCAAAAACTTGAAAGAACGCATAGGCAGAGAGAGCAAATATGTCAAGGAGTTTTGGTAAACCAAACTCCTTAAAAAGGTGGAATGGATTCCAATGTACATAATTTCTGTACATTAAATTTTATTTTTTTCACTTCGGTGACATTGCAGAGATACCCAAGGACATCACTATCTCTATTTAAACTCTATTGAAGTACGTTTCTTAACAAGCAGTCGAATGAAGCAATAATAAAGAGTGAGTGACGATTTTTATTTAAGGATCGCACATAAGACCTATATATTTCTTCCAACTTGTCACTTCAAATTTTCATTTAATAAAAATTAGATTCAACATAGGTTAGAGAAGTACGATTATCTCCAACGCATTTCAGATTCGAAACCAGCTCTGGGAGGCGCGGTGGCTCAATGGTAGAGCGTTCACCTCCGGTCCTTGGGTCCCTGGCTCGATCCCAGCTCGCACCATGTGGAATTTGTGGTGGACAAACACCGTGCTCGTAGGTTTCTTCGGGATTCTCCCATTTTCTTCATTCCACCATTTCACTCATCTCTCATCATCACTGTCTCCTTTAGCCCAACCGGCAAAACCGTGGGATGTAAAACTTAAAGATTTCATTTTATCTGGTCATTTTCATTGTCATGATTTTATTTATCGTATCTTTCCGGCTGTTTTCCTCTACCCACATGGGTATAATATTATGTATCTCGATAACAGTAAGAGTTATCGACACACGAATTTTAGGTTTGATACCAGCATCCTCATTTTACCAGCTCGTTTCTCATATAATTACCTAAGTGCTAATCTGTTCCTCCATCTGTCTGTGATGTCCTGTATCTTGGAAATAAATCAAAAAATTTTCCACAAAAAAGAATTCATATTCGGAGTCAGATATAGAGGACACATTACTCACTTTTTTAACACACGTTATGACATCACACGTTACTGTAAATTAAGTTCTAACTTCGTTATGGTATCTCATTAACATTACCATTACTTAAATCTTTTTTTTTAAAAAAAACTTCATAGTAAAATAACAAGTAGAACGCCCTGTTGCGGGCATTGCGTTAACATAGATCTCTCTTCTCGTTAAGCTGCTAATAATACCCACCTATACAATTTCTTGGTCCCGCACTGAATGGAATATATGCAAACGGATGCCTTGACTGGATTTTTTCAGGAAGAAAATTGTCAGGATCGAATACGTCAGGGTTTGGATAATGATCAGGATGACGATGGACCAAAAATGGTGGAGTTACGACATCACATCCTGCTGGTATTATGTGCTTACCTGCAAACAAATATTAATTTCAGTAGTTGAAACAGCACTTGGTTAGCTATGCCACTTAATTTTCAAGGAAATAAAGAATATTAATTTTTACACGATTTGCATGTAATAAACACCAAAGAAATTAAGGTGATAGTATATAAAGCATAATTTTGTTAAAACATATATGAATATATGTTGTCACGTTTTAACCTGCAGGACAAAATGTTGAAGCAACACTCATCTAATTGACACAAAAGCCACTTTACATTTGCGCCACTGATAATAAGATCTTTATATTCACCGCAATGCATTTGAACCACTCATCAAGTATCAAGAAATATACAAGTAGAAACTTTTCAGAAGTTTGAGTTGGCAAACGTACAGTTTCCCCTCTGACTGTCTTTTACGATAAATACTACATTGTAAATCAAAGTGCGAACTGTTAACTTACTATACATACATAATAGTTGTTATGGGTATGCCAATTCCTATTCCATGGAATATCTTTACATTTGCTTCTTAAGAGAGGCAAAGAAAATTCACGTTGAAATTGACAACATATATACGATCTTTCTCTTAGCCATAACAAAACACTCAAGTTCGGAAAGTTTGAACCATAAAATTAACGTTAATTGTCAAAAGTTATACGCTTTGTTTTCTTTGTTATCAAGGAAGGGATATTATTGTAAAGTACTAGATTAGCTTTCAAGTGACAATCATGTGTGATTATGAAAGAAACATATGTTCAGGTGAAAAACTGCAGCAAAATAAACAAAAATCAAACAAGAAGTTGTAAATTTCTAAAACACTTAAGATTAAATTAGTACAGAACAAAGCTTTTCCACGATGATTGTGTTCAGTATGATATGATAGCAAGTCATGTAATGATACTTGACACCTGAGTGTTTAATTCGTTCAGTTTTCCATACGTGTGAATTTACCCGTACAACCCGAAGTTGAAAATGAACACATGAATGAGATCACATTCGCAATCACCAAGAAAAAAGAAATTCAAAACAACACCTTTTGCTGAAAGAGCGATTATCATAGTCTTTCTCGAGATATTGATGGACTGAGATTGGTGGATGTTCTCGCTCGAAGTGAGACAATCAATTCGGAAACGAACAAGAAAAGCCCCGAAAGCTCCGAATTCCCTTACAAGAGAAGAAAAATACATTTGAATATGCTAAAAAAAATGCCACATATGTAAAAGAACACTTCAAGAAATTCTTTGCTGATTAGAAAAGAATATAGAGAATTTAAATATTTTAATTAGCTATTTAGAAAAGAAAATTGAAAAAGAATTAGAACACTTCGAAGAACAGTTGTATATAGGAAAGATGTTGAGATGGATTGGAAACATAAAAAAGTAATAGAAATAAAAGAAAAAGTACAAATGAAGGATAGGGATGAATGTAAGAAAGAATTAGTAAATGGGATTTAGATTTCTTGGTTTTCGGCATCTATGGCCATTTAGCAGGTCATGTATGAGCACAGGGAAGGAAGGAAGCGGCCTGGGACCTATAATTTATGCACGACCCCCGACATTTGCCTGGTGTGAATTAGAAAAAAAACACGAAAAACTCATTCAGGATGACTGTCCTGGAAAAAACTTTTTACACTTTTTCGACCGAGTGCCCTCACCGGGAATCGAATCCGGGATTGCTCGCACCGGAGGGGAGAGTGTTAGCGACTACACTACGCGGGACCACAGAATTTGTAAATAGTATATGTAGTATAGAATCATGTAAATGAAAAGTTGATGATGATAATCATTAAACAGGGAAATTTAGAGAAGCAGCTCAATCTTATTGCAACTTCCAATATACAAATCCAAGATGTATTCCAATATTTATTCATAATTTGTCTGGATATGATCCGCATCTACTCATAAAGGGGTTAAGTGGTGGACCATTAATAGAAAAATAGATATAATACCAAACACAGAAAGACAATACATTCAAAGACAATAAGAAATAAATAAAGATAAAAGAATAAAGAAAAATTATTCAATTAAGATTTATTGACTCGTTTAGAGTTTTATCAGAGTTTTAGCAAGAATTAGCAAGTCATTTAAAACCAGAACAATTTAGAGAAATGCTCAAATTCTTTACTAAAAACGCGTTTGGTCCCGTAGAAATAAAAGTTTAAATCCATATGATTATGCTAATTCGCCCTGAAAAATTAAAAGAATCCGTTCCGCTATCCAGAGACAAATGTAAAAACTAATTAGCAGGAGAAAAAATAAGCATTGTGGATTATAATCACCATATAAAAGTTTGTAAAATATTCGATCTAAAAACCTTAAGAGAATTTACACAATTTTATAACAAAATAGATTACATTCAATTAATAGATGTTATTGAAAATTTTTCACATTCAGCTGTTAAAACATATAAATTAAACCCAGTATGGTATTTTACTACTTCTGGATTTGCTTGGGATGCAATTTTAAAAATGACAACACAAAATTAGAATTATTAACTAATTACGACAAATTGTAATTGTAAAACTTCAAAGAACAGATTTCTGTTAAATCAAGTTGCTTATTTTTGAAAAGAAACATATTTACGCAAATGTTCTTCGTAAGGTAATAGAATTATCGCAAGAATTACTTTAAAAAAGAAAGAAAGAAACTTAGACCAGGAACGTACACACGAATTTATTTCGGGGTGTCCAAAGATTTTTTAGAGAGTTCAAATTCAATATGAGAGTAAATTGTACTAAAATTTGTAAAATTATCCCTAAAATTAGACTAAATTTACAGAAAAGTTGAGATTTGGAGAGGGGGATTCGAATCCGCAGGACCCACTCCCTGGCTACTTTCCTAATAAAAGAAATGCGTAATCGTTAAAAGCCTGGGTACCCTTAGATACTTTGTAAATTACACAACAGAATGAGTGATTGTAAATCATATAAACTATATGAAAACTTAATCAACGGACCTTTAAAACCACACGAACTTAACCGAACAAGTTCTGTAGTTGATTAACATCTTTCCAAAAGCAAGCATATTTCTTGTACACATCATATCAAATTTCGCCATCTTTAAAACGCAGCTGCAAAATACGACACCGAAATATTTGAAAATATATATTTTATAATATGTATTTATACGGTTGTAAAATGGAAAAACTCACCTATTTTTACATCTTCAGGCAAAGTTCTTGCAATTAGAGGCAAACAAGGGAATAGTCTATGGGCTTCCTTGATACATCTTTCGAGATAATGCATTGATTTCAATTCCTCCATAGTTGGAGCCCGATCTGAATATGATAATATTTCATTCGTTTCTTCTACAATTTTCTCCTAATGTAAATAAAATAACAAAATTAAAGTAAAAATAATATTATTAATTATAAACATTAACGGACATGTTAGTTGTTAATATATTTTCTTTTTTTTGGGGGGGGGGGAACTCATGAGATATCATTGTAGTTATATTTTATAAAATTATTTATTTATTTATAAAAATATGAAAGTGTATAAATATTTAAATTAGTGTCCAAACTATTAAAGAATTTCTTCAACTTCTGAAATATTTATACCTGATCAACATAGCACACATGCTACGCACCTATATACCAAAGCTAAAAGCCGCCCCAGATCTGTTCAGCAAATTCACCATCCTCACGGATTTCTTCTCTGAACTACTACCGTGGAGTCAAGAAACCTTTACACCACTTCGGGGCTTCATTGCTTGTTGTAGAATACATTTTTCTTGTTTTATTTGTATTGTTCTGTATTTTATGATTTTGTATTGTAAACAGTCAAAATAAATAAATAAATAAATAAATAAATTCTGTTACCCATCTTCCAGTAAAAACTAGAAATAAATAAATGCTCATGGCCCAAGAAACGGTGTTATATTTTGCGGCCCACCCATCTTCAGATGGGAACAAAATTGCACTTTAAAAAAGTGTATAAAACATTTTTAATTGTATTAACACATAATACATTATTTTAAATAAGGTTAAAGAGTTTAGAATCAACTTTTTCTTCATTATATATTGCAAGCTCGATTCATTAATAATAATGGATTTAGCCTTACGAACTATATTGCACATAAGATGGGATATTTTATACGTATTTTTTTTAAATATAGAAACTGTTCCCATCAATCCATACAGACGTCTGTATGTATATTTGTCTATTGACAAGTATCAAAGGAATACAGAAGCAGATAGCGAGAAATGGATATGAATTCAGGGTCTCACCGATAGATTAAAAACTCTGCCATTATTCATCTAATGAAACCAGAAGTAGTTGATCTAGAACTTATGATTTAAATATTAGATCCCCATAGTTTTGAAAAAACATATCTATCCCATATCTCCGTTTCTCAAAATTTGCTCTATCGAGTCTTGAAAAAAAAAACGGTATTCAGTTTTAAAAGAAACTTACTTCATATTGTTGCAGTTATTCCAATTGTTGCTTCTTCTAATTACACGTAAATAAAGACCGAAATTTAAAATATGTAATGGCTTGTCTATCTGTTTGTTAGAAATTTAACGTTCAATTTCAGTATCAAACCTAGACTGCAATTTTTTTTAATAATTACAGTGAATAGCCGTCAATCATGCTGCCATTCCATTGCTATTAAATTACAGCGATACAACACAAGAAATATCATTAATTAACAGACAGACGGATGGACACAATCGTTGTACGAGAAGATTCACATACTTATACATAATGTATTTTGAAAGTCTAAGATTGCAAAATGTATAAAACTTAACTAAAATTGTAAAATTGCAAAGAAGAAAAAAAAGATTTATCATTTTTCATCTGGAAAAATCAATAAATAATTCGTGTTTTGAAAAATGTAAGAAGAACTAGGTGACAGTACTGCTAAATAGGCCTAATCACTATAGATTGTTGAAAATGAGAATACAGCACAATTGTTAAGTAATAACACAATATTTGTTGTATCATGCATAGTTTCAAATAGTAATTTCTGCACCAGGTAAATTTACAGAATTTCTTAACGTAGATTATTGTGTACAAAATATAAATCGAAATTATTAATACTTGTGTTTTACATACTGTATATTAAACATGTTATGCAATGCTCCACATCAGCTCCTTGTTAAACATTCAAAATCATGAGAAATTGTAGACCTTCACTCAGAAAGTCGTTTCTTGCAAAGAGTTATAGTTCTAAAATCATTATCTTCAAAATCAGTCAGGTTTTCGAATTATCCATAAATTTGCATGTGTAAATTATCCATAAATTCGAGAAATTTTCCCGGAATTTCCCGAAAAATATTTTTTATCTATTCAGACACCCATATTGGGGCTTCAAGTTTATCTAGCTGTACAAAAGAAAGATGCTACATACCCTAGGTTATATATTTGGTAAGTTTAATTGAAACGCGGTTAGTACCTACGAAGTTAAAAGTACTTTTTGACCACGACAGTTCCGGTTAGATATTACTTTATACTTATTTCGTTTGCCATTGAGTTAAGAATGAATAATCAGAATTTCGAATGACAATGTAGATATGTGTTACGGATCCAAAAGTAGCTGAGAAATTTTGGGGAAAAAAATGACTCTTCTTTTTTAACATATGAGCATATTATCTAAGTTTCAGCTTTAGGCAGCTGCACGAAAGATACCTTGAAAACTGAAACATGTCCTACATTATATATTTGCAACTTTCAAGTTTCATTCAAGTACGGTTCGTAGGTGGGTGGCCCAAAAGTAGGTATACAGTACCGGACTGCATTTTGTATCATTTCTTATTGTTATCCATCAGGTAGACTTAGTTTCTTTATTATTTGTTCTTATTATGTTTTTACTTACATCTTAAGCTCGGAAGAGTCGAAGCAAGTAAACCCATAAACTAGAATGTTATACTTGATTGATCAATGCAGGGGTATATACCTAGATATGTATATATATATATATCGAGCCAAGCACAATAAGTTTTGCTCTTAATGCGACTTGAAGAGAATGAGAGGAGAGAGAGTGTATTTGTGTTTGTGTACGTGTGTTATGTGTCTCGGATATGTGTTTACCTATATAAACAATACCACGATTTATTGAGTAAAATGGCGGCGGTCAGAAAAGCACTTAATTTAAATATTTACGTGTAAATGCTACAAATGCTACGTAAATTACCAGTGATCACACCTGCTCATGAATCATCGTATGAAACGTATTATTAAAAAAAAAAAAAACTAAAGATATAAGATCAGCGCCTGAACCTGTATGATGTGTCTACAATAATCCAGGACTTTCTTTTTTTTTCTATTTGATTTGGATGTTGATCTGTGCTTATCAAGTGATGATAGAGAACATTTCACTTACTGATGTGCATATTGTTGTAGAGTTTCCAATAGAAATGATTATATGTTCCTTACCTTCTATCTTGTGAATAATTTAATTCGAACATTCTCTAGCTACTATATTCTCTGTTTACCACACACACACACACACACAAAAAAAAACTTCTCTCAAATTGGTTAATTCCTTCTATTGTTACTGGCAAAGGAGCATATTTAAAAGATGTATGTACATATTTTTACTGGTAACTGAACCTAAATTTTTTGGTTTATGGGACGCCATATATATTCAATATGTTATTTTACTATAATATGACTATACAGTGTTTTATTTTATATATATATATATATATATATATCAAATATATAGATACTACATGATAATTTAAGTATTTCATTAATGAAGTAAGAAGAGGGATGAAAATTTGTCACTTTGCGTACCTGGACATCAGGATACAATCCCAGTGTGTACAAACAAAAGCTGATTGCAGTGGCTGCAGTAGATTCCTGCCAAAAGAGAACAAACTACATTAGTAAAATTTAAAATATAGACTACATAGCATAGTTATTATCTACACTACACGGCTGGTAATTACAATTACAATAATACAGGCAGGAATACCATTACATATGGTTGCGCATTATAATTTTGGGAAATTCTGCTATTGAAGAACTGAAGTAGTGGAACTACAACATGCTCTGACATCTCATTGATATAACAGTGGCTGTTGAACGCCCGTGTGTATCAGACGCGATCTAGAATGGAAGAAAATGACACTCAAAATGATTCCTCCCGATGTTGGACCGTTCCACTGTCCTGAGTACCGCCACAAGAAGTCTTGGGGATGCTCGAGCATCGGAGCATCCTTCACTTAGTCATAGAATCTAGTTCAGTCTAGTTCATTTATCTTCACGTAGCTAAATGTCGTCACTAAACCAATACAGCAAGGGCACAATGACCAGTTAATTTACCTGTATTACTTAAAAGGTAGGAAACAGAAAATTAAGGAACTGGAGTGGAGGAATAGATAGGGTATACATGCACAAAAGAACTAGGAAATTATGGCTTAGGTACACAAATAGTAAAATACACTCTAATATTATTAATTGACTAGTAATAGTCATTGAGTATTTTTGATAAACATATATTAATAGCTCTATATAATCTGTAAAATTGATTTGTAGAAAGTTGCTACTTTATGTACAGTGGCGGATCTAGCCCGGGGCCGGGGGGCCTAAGTCCCCCGGTTTTTTGAGTAACTGATGAGAGGGTGTATTGTATATATTTTTCAAAATTGATAGTAAACTCATGGTACACCTATCATAGCCTAGCTTCTGTTTTCCTCCTTCCCCGCAGTTTTTATCTTTTAGATCCGCCTCTGTTTATGTAATGTGTCATTTTTGAAGCTTACTACTCAATTATATTATGAAATTGTAATAAAATGATAAAAGAAACACTCACCCCATTAATGAAAGCTAATAATTCATCCCTGATAGCTTCATCTGTGAGACTATAACCATCTTCAGAGGCTTCGATTAGAAGGTCCAAGAAAATCTTGTCCTTTTTAGGTTGATCTTTAGAAGAAACAGAAAAAGAAAATATAGTGTATTTCCTGTACAGTTCATTTTAGAGTTAAACAGAAAAATGTCTTAGTAGTTTATATTATTATTATTATTATTATTATTATTATTATTATTATTATTATTATTATTATTATTATTATTATTATTATTATTATTATTATTATTATTATTATTATTTGTAACGAAACAACTCAACTTCAACTATTCAGGTTACTCCTTCGCTCTGAAAATCTCCTTAAAGGCAGTCTGCAAAATTATGAAATGAAAATAGTACACGAAGTGACCGGTAGAGTGCAGGTATGAACAGTGTTACAATGCCACCTTGTGGAGCAATCTAGTTTCATGTCCAAATAAATACGTCTGTTAGCTGTGTATTTCACTTTATTTTCTTGCAAATACGTTTCGTTTCCATCTCTTTGAACCATTTCCTCTTTAAAAATTCTTTTTTTTTTTTTTTCGGAAACGTAACCCTTAACTACTCTTGAATGTAAGTTACACTAATGTGCAACATGAATGGGAAGAAAAACAAAATTGGTTTGTCTAAGGGATATATCGTTCTGTAACTTGCAATACGTTGTATGTTAAAATTTGGGTATTTTAACTTAACACCAGTATTGGATCTGGTGTCACTTGTTTCATCATCTGACAAAGTATCGTATGTATCCGGCTAATAATAGCAGAGTTATAAAAAAGAATTGTATATCTCACCCTATTTCAAAACTATAAAATTCAAAATAGTTTTTACGCTCTCCTATTAAGTTGTGATTTTCAACATACGACCTATTGCAAGATACAAAGCGATATATAAAAGCTTCCAATCTATGTTAAACCTATAGTCCAACATTCAGAAGAATAAGTAGCAAGATATACATACCTTTCTGCTCTACGGTAGTATTGTTATTTTTCCCTCTGGCAATCGCCTCCTTGTTTTCCTTTATTACCTACAAAGTATACCAAAGGAAAGTGTATCGACAGCTGTTGTACTCTACAATATAAAGCACTATTATTTATGTTTCATTTCATTAACGAAGTTTAAAAATACTATTACATTTTCCAAACGTACTTGAATAAAATAGAACACTCGATTTTTTTAAAATTTATTTATTGTAGGATAACAAACAAAACTCGGAAGCATTCTACATAACACTCCCTCTCTCCTCGAAAGAAAACTCTAATTTAATTTTACGAGGATATTGCCACAAGTTCCCGGTCTACTACTGAAATATCACTCATTGGTGATATGACATACAGTACCAGCTATGAAAGAAACGATATGTCAACTTCAACTGTCTAGTTAGGTCAGTTTCTTGGAAGTAGTCGTTTAAATAAGTCGTAGTACATTACGCTTGCATAGTGGATGACAATGCTCCTGTTCATAAGGCTGTGGTGACCAAGGCTGCAGGGCTAAATCTGGGCTGTAGAGTGGATGATGAATCTCCTCGAAGTCTTTTACTGGAGTCCTGACAACAGCCGTGTGAGCTGGTGCAATGCTATGCAGTGTGTAAGCACAGCGATTGATTAAAATCACTACAAAGAACTAATTGAACTAACTAGTTGAAATTAATACTTTATTGCTACCATAGATGGCACTATATGCCATAAATGATGTGTTACAAGTGCTCGATATTTCAATGCTATGCCGAAAACTTTTTGGAAATACCCTCGTAAGCAGAACTGTTTGACTTTTGTTATCTATTTTCATCTTTCTTCGAAGTTAATAGGATCCACCTCCTTTTTCACTTGCATCAACGCTGCGACGAATCAGTTCAAGTAAGTGAACCATGCTGTTAAATGGGGGATTTGGTAACTATTACAAAAGTAGACTGATTGATGCTTGTCAGGTGGCTATAATCACTTGTATAAAATGCGAAAATACAGGAGCGATCTGTACCATTCCATATTAGGAAGTAGAAACTCTCTGCCTCTGCCCAATATTAGTAGATCTGTTTGTAGTGCTCAAGCGAACTACTATCTGTTTTCACACAGGAATTTCTGAAAGGCACATCAATATTGTTATGCGCTGAAGACATGTAAACGTTGGTGGTTGGTGCAACTTAAACAAGGATGTGCGCCTTATATATACATTTGCAATCATGCGTATATACTATAGCTGAAGGAATTTCTTGAGTTCCGACCTAGGTCAAAGAGAGCAAGTTGGCTCAGTGGTACAGTGCTTACTCCTGGTGTTAGAGACTTTGGGATGGACAAGATCGTGTTCATGTTTTTTCTTTTAATTCTCCCATTTCCTTCCACATTCTTATCCCACTAATTCTTCCATTATCATGTCTTTCATTAACTATCCGTCTTATTTAGCCTAAAGGGCATAACTGTGTGATATACTCTACTAGTCATAAATCTGAATACACTCCGAAAATTCAAAGTTTCTGAAAAACAGAATACATTAACACATAGATGGCACATGAATTCGTATGTGTGGAGACGTATATTTTTATTCAGAAGAATGTATATTCAAGAGTTATGATTACATCGAACTTGTATATATTCAGTGTGATGCAAGGAAAAGACGAGTTTAATAGTATGGTTTAAAAAAAATAGTTAATACGCCACCCAACATGTTCTATATCGCAGGTAATGGTACCACTAGCCAAGATATCCTTCCGTATAACAATATGGGAGTCGTGGATCTAGACAGTAGGAGGTGTGTGTCGAAAGGAGCAAATGGAAGTGTTCTATATTTTTGTGATTGTGTGTATGGAAAACGTCTTCGATAGGATTGCCTACATAGCTGCAGGAAAAGAATTAAGTAAAGAGACGCGTGCAGCGATAGTTGCGTTGCGAGACGCAGGTCATTCGATAAGGGATTTTTTTAATTTTTAGTTTTTTAGCGTCCCTTTCAGCAGCGAGGCTATATGAGACGTGGACCTACTGATTAATGTGGAATTCGAACCACATGAGCTCCCGCCGGAAATCGAACCCAGCTCTCCCACCATTCGATAAGAGAACTGCAAAATTGCGAAAGATGTCAATTGGGGGAGTCCAGTCGACGGTACGAAGGAATACTGACGCAGGCATCTCAGCGATCGCCTGTGGCCAGTAAAGTCACGGAGTGCACAAGAAAACAAGAAGATACGAATAAATTCACTGGAATTGCGAGCGAGAGAAATCAGTTCAAAACACCGCATACAAAAATGCGCTGATCTACATGATGGTGGTGAGAGGTGGGGGATAAAATATTTCATTTGAGAATAGTAGAAAGAATATTTAGCGTATTTTAAGTTAGTACACTGATATTAGAAAAAAATTGTTTGCTTCTTTCTTAAATTCTGTTAGCAATAAATTTAGCTGTATTTTAAGTAAGTTTAACAAGTTTAGCTACTTTTGTGCGCCATTTATTTCTTTTCCTGAAGGCACCTGTTGTTCACTAAATAATGAGAAAACCACGTATTTAAAATCTAGTAGAAGTGTCCGTTCTTCACATGGACTGAATAGTATAAAACCTGCAATATAGAAGAGTAGTTTGGTTTGTCTAATTGGAACGACTTCTGAAATACATCACACTTTATGAACTTCCATAACATGTGACCCTCAATTGCGAAACTCTTATGAAAGACACACGCACACGTTTTATATATATGATGATACGAAGTGTGAACGTGAAATCAAAGCAAGGATAGGAATGCCGAAAGAATCCTTTAAAAGAGAAAAAGTTACTATTTTGTGAGACCTTGAATAAAGAGTTGAGAAAAGTTCTCATAAAGTGCTTAATGTGGAGTATTGTACTCTATTGGGTCAAAACATGGACATTACACAAAAATGATGAAAAAAGACTCAAAGCTTTCGAAATGTGAGAGTGGAGAAGAATAGAGAGAATTAGCTGGGTTGAGCGGGAAACGAATAAGAGTGTCTTGGAAATGTTGGGGGAGAAAAGAACCATTTTAGATATTATTAAGAAGAGGAAGAGAAACTGTTTGGGACATTGGCTAAGAAGGAACTGCATCATAAGGGATGTGCTAGAAGATATGGTGGCAGAAAAGAGAGGAGCGGAGCGAAGAAGACTGCAATATTAATGGACGATATCAAAACAGAAAAATCGTACATGAAGACTAAGAGGTTAGCGGAAAACCGTGAAACATGGAAGCTTCTCAGCTTCTCACCACATCTGCATATTCAGCGTGGGTGTATTGGAACGGCATTCTACTACAACACTGTCAATCTTTTTTCACAGTCTACATGCAAGCTAGTGATGTGTCATTCGCGAGTGAGCCGACTCTTCTGACCGACTCTTTTGGATGAGTGAGAGTCATGGCTCACTAGAAATGAGCGACGACTCTTTGGGAGTCGTAATTCTCCGGGAGTTGTTGTTCTTTAAGAGTCGTGATTCTCTGAGAGTCGTTGTTCTTTAAGAGTCTTGATTCTTCGAGAGTCGTAGTTCTTCAAGAGTAGTTACTCTTCAGGAGTCGTGATTGTTTTGGAATCACTATTCTCTGGGAGCCACGTTTCTTTGGGAGTGCCAATGTTTGAGGAACGTGAATCTTGTACGTACGTCGCTCACTCGCGAACCGCTCTCTTGCTTCACGATCTTGTTCGTTGGTTTAGTCAGTTGCTCTTTTGGACAGGTGTTTTTGCTGGTTCTCACTGAAGTGAGCGCCTCTTCAATCTAGTTCAGTAAGTGTGCATTGGCATAAATGTTAATGTATTTACTCTACATATATGTGTAACTTTGACATGAATAAATTAAAAATAGTACCAACAACGTAAATGTTTTGCACTTTAATGCAGTAATTGGAATTACAATGATATTTTATATATAAAGCGTAAAACTAATTCGTAAACTTTTCACTGTTAATTAAAATTAAATTTGCACCATGGGGGAGTAGGTCAAGTTAATAGATTCCTTTAAAAGCCGGTTCTTTTCTTTTCGCTGAATCTGCTCTGGCAATCTGCTATTCATTTGAGAGTTTAAAGAATGAGAACATAAATGTGCAGTAGTGGTAAGAACTGACCAGTGGTACTATGTTTGTTCGTACACTAATTGTGCAACTGCTAGTTTTAAATATAGGTGTGTGTTACACAATTCTTAAGGGAGAATGATATGTTGAAATAAGCATATATAATTCAAATAAATTCTTAATAATTGCAGTAAACTCTTATTATATTTTATAATAAGAATCAATTCTGATTACGACTTAGTTCACTATTTTCTTTGCAGAAGGTAATTTCAACTTAAATAATGGTCTGCTGAAGGGAAATGGAAATTCTTAAGGCTGTGATGTACAAAATTCAAAACGTAATTCACCTAAATTGTATCCGAACATCTCTGAATTTTATAGAAGTACACAGAGGTGGGATGGTTGGGGCCTACGCCCCCATTAAGACTTTGTGTATTTAAACAATTCTTAAACCGCAATATTATATTATTGACACAATAAATCTATTTTATATAAAAATGACAAGAATCTTGTTTATGATCGCATCACAGGAAAACAGTTGGACCGTTTAAATGAAATTTTAGATATAGTTATCACCTACCTCGAACTCGATTTTTTTGATTCCCGGCGGGAGCTCATGTGGTTCGGATTCCACGTTAATCAGTAGGTCCACGTCTCATATAGCTTCGCTGCTGAAAGGGACGCTAAACTAAAATCAACTCAACTCAACTCGATTTTTTTATATAATTGATTCCTAAGGAGGGATGAGCGTTGGTCATTTTAAAGTAGAGATGCAAGGGCTCCGATAAAAACCGGCTTTTTTGGGAAAAAACTGGGTTTTTTCTGCTTCGCTTTTTTGCTTGGGAAATTTTGAGCTTTTTTCAAAATTTTGCTTTAAATTGATAAAGCAGACTTTGTTTCGCTTGTCTATAACACAGAAAGTCATTTAATTAGTGGTTGATGCTGGTAATAATATAAAACCTCGAAAATAAACTATGAATTTCGAAAAGATATTTCAAACAATTTTTCTTCAACATATTTACATTATGAATTCCAGAGGATGTATATAATAAGAATTTTTTAACCTCCTATATACAAAAGTAAGCAGAGTTGGCAAGAACCATGGTTGTTTTTGAAAATGCCAAAAACCCGTTTTTTGGAGGATGTTTAAACCAGGCTTTTTTGGTTTAAACCAGGCTTTTTTGATTTAGATTTTTTGCTTTATGTATTTATATTACACATTCACAGAAATAAGTTTGTTTCGCCTTGGTGTTATTATGCAACAGCGGGGTTATGCCGGAAGAACTCCCATAAGCTTAAGGAGTCCGGTCAGTAAATTTCTTAAATTGAGAATCTCCCGCCCTAGCCATCGGGAAAATCCCGTCATTACTTGAAATGTAAGACAATAACGAAAAAATCCGGTTATTGCTTTGCATGTAAAATTTAAAGGTCAACGTATCATAATCAGTACGCTAAAACTGAGATATTAAATTACAAATTTAGTACGTAGATATCGTTGAAAGTCCAATCCAAGCTAATGTTGGAAGCTACGTAGGATATCGATAAATTTTGCCAATTTCTATCAACATATTTAAGCAATCTTGGCTTCTTTATAAAACAACAGGCATTTAGGCATGCAGAAATATACAATTTGGTTTCGTTTCGTATGTTTAGGCTTAACATCCTTACGAAATATCGAGGTTATCAAGGAGAAGACTTTCGCTTAAACTGACATCCGAACCGCTACTTGGTTTACGCATGAAAAAAGGGTTGTGGTTCGACCGAGAATTGAACATGGGTCACCTTGATTAAAAGGTGAAAGGGAAATAAAACTATTGTAGGTGGTTTGATATCTGGAAACATCACCATGAAGTTCACACGATTCGCATTTTTCATTCTTTTTATTTTTTTTAATTAACCAGTTATTAAAAAAAAAAAAGGTTGGTGTAAACCAGCCAACCCTAAAAGTAAACACTTCTTTTAAAAAAATACACAAATAACTAGCAAAATAGTATGTAGTATTTTTACTTCAAAATATTCCATACCCTCTTTTTGAAACAAAATAAAATTAAAATAAAACATAAGAGAAATACTTAGATTTATATGATACACTTAAAGGCTGCACATCTAGAGCTTTTGGTTCTGTATATTCTTGAAATTCTACAGTTAAGTTTTATATAACCACCATCACGGTTTACCCAATCCTCAAGTTTTCTGAATTTTTAACAAAAGGGATTCAACATATCATTACGGAACTCCCCCCCCACCCCCACCCAAAAAAAGGACTACGAAATATATTTAAGTTAAGCTAAATACAACTGCATAACAAACATGACTGAATGATTAGCTTTTGCGCTTCTATCGGGAAGTCCGGGATTCAACCAGCATTCGACCATTCTGACAAAGTGTTTCTTCATTCCATCTGTGAATGCAGAAATAGTGCGTGTACTGTGAGTTGGCCGACTTCCTTTCTTATTGTTTTTAAATCGTTATTATTACTAATTACCAGCAGTGACGGTTTTGCGAAGGTTAGGGGGGCGGTCTTTCGGATTGAAGCCCGTTCCCCAAAGTTACGGAATGTCTGCAACAAACGAAATATCTATTAGTTATGCCTTTACTCATAAACTTTAAGCTCCCGTCAAATAAAAATTACGAATGTTTAGAAAAACTAAACATTAGTAAGAGAAACCCTTCCCAAAATACTTTTCTAAATCCGCCACTGATTCTCAGTATAAAATGATTTTTAAGGTTGTATCCGGATGATTATTGCTAAACATATAAACGAAACGAAATATTAGTTATGCCTGTACTCATAAACTTCAAGCACCTCCCAAATAAAATTAGGACTTTTTAGGAAACGAAACAATCAGAAAAAACCCTCCTAAAGTACTTTTCTAAATCCGCTACTGATTATTTGTATAAATTGGTATTCAAGGTTGTGTCCGGAAAATTATTGGTAAATCACTTCACAGCTACAGTATAACAGAAATGTGGAAGTACGGCTTGACGGACATATTGAAAAACGTACGCTTTGACGGATAAATAGAAAAACGGGCAAGTTTAACTTCTGCGCTAGTAGCTAGAGTACTAAAAGCTCTTAGAAATGAAACACGGATGACAAACTAAAATGATCTAGAGAAGAAAAAAGATGTCGGTAACTCAAAAGTTAAAATAAAGTTAAATAGTCTCTAAAATTGCCCTCAAATACTACATTCTTCACGTTAGCTTTAATTCGTAAAACATGTGCTCCATCCATCTTGATGGTGAATTTCAGAGTGAAATATGGCATTTAGGTCATGGAATTCTTATCTAACTATAGAATATACTATAAGAAAGTTATTTAGATAGAAAAATCATGAAAATGAAAAAAGCCAAAATTTCCAAAATTCTCGTTTTTTTTTTTCAAAAAAGCCGGCCTTTTATGTGAAAAAAACCATCGATTCAAAAAAGCCGGCTTTTTTGCAACTCTATTTTAAAGTAAAAAAAAATGTTTCTCACGTTGCTGTGAAATTAGAAATATTAAACTTGGAATGTAGACTCTTCACTAAAAATAAGCGGGCTCGTATCTTATATATATATTGCTTTCGTGTTGTATTTTTAGATATATTATTAATAGGTACTTTTATTTAATCCAAATTGTTCATGATTTTGCATTAGAATTATACTTTTTTGTACATGACATCTGTTAATTGTATTTGGTCTGATAATACGAATTTATGTTTTAACCTCAGCCTCTCCCGATTGTAAAAATATAAGTGAGTCATTGAGCCGTTCAAATGAACCGATTCATTTTAGTGAGCGAACTACTGAACAACGAATCTGAGAGGTGAATCGTTTTGCCCATCACTAATACAAGCACTTTGCCCGGTACCGAAACTCCTGCTATCACTTGCACACGCGAGACAGAAACTAACAAAGGATCCCTTCAAGCTAAAAACTTTGGTGCGCCACTTACAACAGAAAAGCTCCAAAAACATTTCGAGAAAATTGAGCATAACAGTGGCAACGTCTCTCTTGGGTGTACGTAAGACAAACAAAATGTTCGTGTGCATTAGAAGTAATTATTTATGATTTTGACAATTCTATTGCAATGAACATTCTGGTGTAGTATGTTGTACGAAAACTAATTCAAGTGATTTTTTTTTCACTACCATCTGTTGTTGTTGTCCAGAATTGTTATTAGTGTTCCCTCATAGAAATGTAGAGCTCTCGTATGTTAGGGAATAGTATTGTACTTCCAATTTTGCATAAAAACATTAATATTCGTATATTCGTATTTATTAATATTCGTAACCATTGTTATCTATAAAAAGCTGGAACATTGTTATGTTATTAGAGTAAGGAGTTAGGAAGATTTTTTTCGGCTTCTAATAAAGCTAAAAACGACACCTCACCTGAATCTTTGGTATACAGTATAATTTTCGCCTAATTATACATTGTTCGGCGTAAGCTCTAAACTGTGATAAACAAAGCCACGTGAAACTAAATCTCGTTGATTTGCTGTTGTTCTACCGACGCTTGTACTCCTCCGCAAAATAGTTCATGTGATTGCATTATTACTTTTACTATGAAGCTTCATACAAAACTGCTATATTATTATAAATGACAAAAATATAATACGGATTATCTAATAATACTGCAATCGACTGTTGCTAATGAAACAATAGAAATAAACACTAAGCATGCGCAGTAATTATGGCGCTAACTCAACTGTGGACTTGTGTTCTGCTTTTAAAGTCTGAAAGATGGCTGGCACGAATCCCGGCTCCGCGAGTGTTGTCGTGAAACACCAACAACGCAAACCTTTACTCACTAAGCAACCATTGTTTACGAGCGAAATTCAAATACTTTCTTTTTTTTTTTTTTTAATCTTTCGAGTTTCTTTTCTTTCTTTTCTGCTGCTGCTGTAAGTATCTGGACAACACTAGACAGTATTGTCAAAATGCACGTGTATAATTTGCTCCTCCCCGTGGGAGTGATACATCACTACCCAATCGTATTTGTGACAAGCGGAAGGATACAAATATTTTGTTTATCGGAGTTTAGAGCTTACGCTGAACAATGTATAGATACTGTTCCTCTTGCGACAGTGTTTCCTCTCAAGAACAGTGCAAAATTATTTGAAAAGTGAATTTTATAGGGAAATTCGAAAAAAATCCCTCCGTAACTTCTCTCTTGTATGCAGTACTGGGACAAACTGTATATCATCTGCAAGCCTGTTTCATTAGCTATCAAACGAGGTATAATATGTAACATAATCCCAACTATAGGGTGTGCTAGAATGTTTCAAACGAAAATCGGCAAGTGCAAGAGGCAAAAAGTTACTCCCGGCCCTATCTCCAGAACGAGGGGGGATAGACCCTATGTTCACATAAGCATTTTTGCTTAATGACCTCCCCTATCACCTCCTAAAATCTTTGACTTTCCTCACCATATATATATATATATATATATATATATATAGAGAGAGAGAGAGAGAGAGAGAGAGAGAGAGAGAGAGAGATATCAGGTGTTCTAAAAATGGTGCCCACGGACCACAGAACACTATTCCTTAGGTCAAAGTAAAGTGAAAACGTTATATGATGGTATACTCTCCGAAGCCTCCTTCAGCCGCTATATGGAATCAAAATTTCACTGTGTAGTAACGTCGCAGATTAACTTGAAACCATTAGCTTTGCTCTACAAATCCATCGAACAGTTGCCACAGTAATAAGTGATGCTAGTGGCTACGTCTATCGTCTTAGACTGTCATCTGGAAAGAATTGATGCAACTTTTTGATGAATTGGCAGATGTTCTCTATTGTTCCTTATATGTGACATTGCCACAGAGTGCAATTCGTGTCTCAAGAATTATATTAATAAGGATAAACAAACAAGTAAATAACTAAATACTAAGTGCACGGGTAGTAATTTACTGGTTCAAACGGTTTTTGAAAGAAGTGCTATCATTTTAAAGTTATGTGAATACCAATATACTCGTATCTTTTGTGAATGACCAGCTTTACTCAACTAAATATATAGCATAAATAAATTTAAGAGTTCAGTTATTGACATAATACTCGTAAATATTGTTACAGTAAAGAAAGTTCTATAAGAATAACCAAACTATTCTACCAGGCCTTGTTTCCATTTTGTACTAATACACAATAACACACTGAGCAAGGCTATGTGATAATATGTAAAAAACAGTATCACGTAACAGTTTCAACACAATAACTGTGTCTTCATCAGACTTCCACTCCTTCTCTGGAGTGGAAGTCTGATGAAGACACAGTTATTGTGTTGAAACTGTTACGTGATACTGTTTTTTACATATTATCACATAGCCTTGCTCAGTGTGTTATTGTGTATAAGAATAACCAGTGAGAATGAATCTAACAGTGCAAGTTACCGCAGTACAAATATCTACGAGCATGTTTACAATTTCAATAATAATAATAATAATAATAATAATAATAATAATAATAATAATAATAATAATAATAAGGAGAAGAAGAAGAATGCGAGAAAACATGTATAGATTAACTTATTCGGGAAAAGTAATAAATTAAAAAGAGTAGATTTCATTATAATAAATTGGATGTTTACCTTCATCAAAAATTCATCAATCAACTTTAAATATTCTGCTTGGCGTCTTCCATTCGCAGTCAGATTGAAAATGAAGTTTGGAAGGAGCCATGGCTTCACCATTCGGTCCATCATTATTTCTTCAACCCTGAAAAATATGAAAAGAAGGCTCAGTAGGGGTGGTGGTGATATTTTGACTACTGTAAATGTTTTTTGGAATAGAAGGTAACTTACGCAAAACTGAAAAGAAATATTATTATCGTATTTGTGAAGAAAAAAAAATTGTCATATCAACATATTTCGCATTTAAGAGTTTTAATGTAGATCAAATTTAAAATAATAATCATTTACAAGGGAAGGGTTTACAACATATAAAAAATAGATAAATTTATGAGTATGTCGGAATTTCATTTTATTAAAATTGTTATTAGGCTTTAACAAAGTAACTTCCCTATTGCACTAAATAGAGAGTAACATAATCAGAACCCTATACAGTAGAAGAAAGTTGAAAGGAATGAACTTTTGGTAGACAGTAAGAAGGATCACACACACACACACACACACACACACACACACACACACTAAAAGTTTGAATTTTGCCCGATAGATGTCAACCGCTGGGGGATGCTTCCTATCATTTAATGGAGTGATTTGTAGCTTCTACTAAATTTGTTTTAAAATTTGTAGATGGGATATGGATATGGATATGGAACTTTTAAAGTCCCTGTTACATGTAATTGACTCTATTAACTTGCTGAGCCAAGATCATCGCTCTAGTAACTATTGCGGAAAACAGTACGGTACTTAAAAAATTCACTTTCGTTCAAGTGTTATTGTGTGGAGTAACGGAAGTATCTCAGTCACCGTTACCCGTTAAAATGCTAACGGATTGACTCAATTAACTAATTCGATTGATATAATCACTCGAGTTATCTATTGCAGGTAATGATATTCAAAAATTTGCTTTCGTTCAGGAGTTATCGTGTGGAGTAATGAAGGGGCCTCAGTCACCGATATCCGACTAACTCGACTAACTAACCTGTTTAAATGCCATTAACTAACTCGACTGAAATAATCGTTGTAATTCTATCTATTGCAACAAACAGTATTCAAAAGTTCATTTTTGTCCAAGCGTTATCGTATAGAGTAATGGAGGTATCAGTCACCAATACTCGTTAAAATGTTAACGGATTGGCTCCATTAACAAATTGAGCCGAATAATCGCTCTAGCTATCTATTGCATAGAATAGTATTTTTAAAAATCGCTTTCGTTCAAGAGTTATTGTATGGAGTAATGGATGGAATGAGAGTCACCGTTACCCGTTAAGATGTTAACAGATTGACTTCATTAACAAACTCAGCCGAAATAATTGCTCTAGCTATCTATTCTAGCAGAAAACCGTATTCAAAAGTTCACTCTCGTTCAAGCGTTATTGTCTGGAGTAATGGAGATATCTCAGTCACCGTTACACGTCAAAATGTTAACGGATTGACCTCATTAAGTATCTCGAATGAGATAATAGCTCTAGCTGTCTAATGCAAAAAGCCAATTTTAAAAAATAAAAAAAAAAAAATTCTTTCGTTCAAGAGTTATCGTATGGAGTAATGGATGGATAGAGTCATCGCTACCCGTTAGGATCTTAACAGATTGACTCCATTCACGAACCCAGCCTAGAAAATCACTCTAGCTATCTATTGCAAAAAACAAAATTCAAAAATTCTCTTTCATTCAAAAGCAGAGATGAACCAACGCCGGGGGTTAACTACCCCCGAAACTTCGTAATTCGGTATAATGAGTTGATTTTGAGTTTAATGTCCCGTTCAGCAGCAAGGCTATATGATACGTGGACTCACTGATTAACGTGGAATCCGAATCACATGAGCTCCCGCCGTGAATCGAACCCGGGGCTCCCACGCCAAAGGCGCGTACGCTAACCTCTTAGCCACGGAGGAGCTGCGTAATTCGGTATACTTTCTTAGTAAAAATATACTTGTTTAGCACGGAAATGATTGATGTGGCCTAAAAATTCGATTTTACTCTTCATCTGTACCCTTCCTTTTCTTGTAAGAACATTCTAGTTCTATTATTTTTTCTGGGAATATAGATGTTGGAAAATATGCTTGGGCGGAATGTGCTCGCTAATATGCGAATAACCGTTACGTTGTTAGGGAAGCCGGATGTGTAAATAATGTAGTTCATAATGTCGGATGTTTCAATTTTTTATCTATGTGTAATAAGGAAGATTTAGAGCATAGAAATTTGGTCTAGAAGTGGAATTATAAGTGCTCAGTTGTTTTAAGGGAGCTCAGTGCTCAAAAGGAGCTGGATGCTCAGAAGATAGAGAAAGCTCAGTGCTTCAGAGGAACTTAGTGCTCAGTTGTTCTAAGGGAACTTAGTGCTCGAAAGGAGCTTAATGCTCAGTTGCTTTAAGGGGGCTTAGCGCTCAGTTGTCTTAAGGGAGCTCAATAGGAGCTAGATGCTCAGAAGTTTAGAAGGAACTTAGCGTTCAAGAGAAGCTGTGTGCACAGAAGTTTAGAGGGAGCACCGTTGGCAGAAAACGCTTCGTACTCCGAATTATTAGCATTTGTAAGGTGATGGCAGAATAAGAACGAAAGTAATGAAAAAGTTGGCGTTCGATTTCCAAGGAAGAATTAAGGTGGATTATGTTTTTTTGAGGCCGGGGGAAGATGTTGGAAGATATTGCAGTAATAGGTATCAGTTCATGGCAATGTAAAATTATTGTTAAAAGAAGAAAAAGAATGATATATACTATTCTTTAATGTATTGTGCTTTTGATAAATTTTGCAGCGTTATAAAATGAAGG
Organism: Thermobia domestica; assembly: GCF_964235325.1. NCBI lineage: Eukaryota > Metazoa > Arthropoda > Insecta > Zygentoma > Lepismatidae > Thermobia > Thermobia domestica. The sequence goes on from NC_137454.1 coordinate 93,906,298, forward strand.
CTATTTGGTTCTTATGTCTAAATTTTATATAAGAATAATAATTTATGTCAGTTTACGTGGGAATACAAAATGGTATTAAAGTGCATGTGTAGTATTTCCTAATTGGTGTTAAATTATTTGATACACATTATTTATATAGGATAAGGTTTAGGTGGTGTTAGGCCTAAAAAAATAAGCCTAATGTTATAAATGGATGATACTGCATAAATAACATTTAGGAGCAGTAACTTATGAAATTTTCCACATGTTAACAATATGTAATAGTACTTAGCAACTACTTATTGTCTTTTCGGGTGCAGAATTACATCGATTAAATACTGCATAGACATGGTGTCCAGGCCTGTAGCTAGCCCAAAAATGTAGGGGGGCGCTAAAAGTTAGGGGGGCGACTCAACCATATTATAGTTCATATGCAAGTTTACCATGAAAATTGTAGGGGTGGCCAGTGAAAATTTAGGGGAGCGGCCCCCTAGCCCCCCGTGGATATGGACCTAATAGTGTCTTCTAGTAATATCCACCCTACCCCCCAAAAGATTGGATCGCTCCAAACAAAAAGATCTGTATATGCACCTGTTCAAGAGGCATCGTGTAGACTAACAGTCGTACGCATGAACGTACTGACAACATATTTTAAGTCTCACTTGCATGATCCTAATAAACTATTATACTAAATAGAATAGATAATAATAATAATCTTCAGATGTACAATAGAAAATTAAGGATTTGGAGCACCTGCGTGAACGCATTTCGGCATCGGTACCTACGATTACCCTAGCAATGTTGCAGCGGGTGTTCAGGTGCACCGCGGAGAGATAGCAACTGTGCTTGGATAGGGAGGGTGGCCATGTCGAACTGCTGTGATTTCATTGGCTTAAGTGTCTTCTTTGATATAAACACTTTATTTGAATTCATGTGTTCCTTTCTAGAAATGGTGATTAACTTCTCGGGCACCCTGTCCAGAATTTGAATTACAGCTGAAATAAGGTATCTTTGCTATAAAAATCAAACCTGATGCTGCTTGTTTCAGAGGTTCGTATTCGGGCACGCAAAACCAAGTTTTGTAACTCATTGTTTTGATAAAAGGAAAGCATACATTGTGCTGGTTGTTTAAATTTTATGATAACATTCATGTCTTTTTTTTTTTTTTTTAATTTAGCGTCCCATGGTATGCACCGAAGTTAAGTGAGATGGTGATAACGAGATGGATGATCATAATGGAATGGAGAAAATGAGACGAAGCGGGAGAATCCCCAAAAATCCGAGCACGCAGTGTTTGTCCATCACAAAGACTACTTAGCGGGAACCAAAATCGAACCAGGTATCCCATGCTCCAGAGATGAGACCTCTACCACTGAGCCACTGCGGCCCTTAATTGTTGTTGTCATGTAAGGGATAGGCATGTTATAATGTGTTTTATATAACATAGTAACTGATAAATCACTCTCTGGCTCTGAGTATGTCTTTTGGTTTGAGGTTTGTTAATCGATTTTGGTGAAACTAGGACGTTGTACACTCAATTCCCTGAAGCATGGGCTCCCACAGCGGGGAAAAGATGGGATGTTTGCCCTCCAAATATATGCCAAAACATATTAGATTTGTTTATTCATCCACTACATTATTCAATATTTTTACTGCAGCAAATAAAGTTATGCAATGTGCGTAAATAATAACTGTTTTGCATGAAATATTACATGAATCATGTATTCGCAACTTCGCCTGCATATTGGTCTTTTTCCCCCTTTGGAAAAAATCTTGTGGGGCTTACTGCTACGAGTTTACCATTTCTCTTTCTTTGTAAAGGTACTATGGTGCCTATGAAGTGAGAAGATAACGGCCCAGTATGAGTTGTGAGAATCTGTAGTATGCTTAGGAAGGAGGTGGGGACAAGCTTGTACACCAAAAAAAAAAAAAAATGTGTTAAAACAATTCAATTTATCTACCAATGTTAGCATATTATTTCATCCCCATACTTTATTTTTTTAAGAGCAAAGGATTAGTGATCCGGATAACATTCTTTATTCACCACTTGAATTCCGACATTGTTCTAACTCTAGTCATTACAGCACAGCCTCTTAATCCTCTGTAATACAATCTCCAAGGTCAACACCTTTCTAAAGTTTCAGAAACATCTCGTAATTCACAGTGAGAGTGTGTATTACTAGTTACTTTTTGCTACGAGTATAGATTTACGTGGTATATTTGACATTTAGCCGAGTAACGAACAATGTACGATATTTCTTGTAATTTCTCACGAAAATAGTTTTGAGAATATACAAAATTTTCTGTCAACATTTGCAAGAGCAGAAGTCCTACCATCTATTGTTCTTGTGTGCGCCATATTCCTATGTTGAAAGGAATTCTGGAACTGTACCTGTATAACTCAAAGTCAAAATTATGTCACTTTCATAAACGGTAGATTTGCACTAGAAACTGAGCGGTGTGGAGTGAGGCTCTGGCGTAGATTTTGCGGAAGAAACGACGCTCCGGTACAAAATCAGGAAAAAATATTTGTTTTTTTTTTTTATTATTTCAGAGATGAAGTAAAAAACGGAAAATGTCCTTTAACTTATATCAGAAGTGTTCAAAATTAGGTTTTAAATATTTGTTCATTCATAAATAAACATTAGTAAACATTCGTAATTTGATTTCAGACTGTTTATACTTAAATTGTGCTTGTGGTTCTCTTATATCCCACAAAGCGCTCTACGGCACAGATTGAGATTGTCACTACAATTCTGATTAAAAAGTGTATCCTAAAGGGAATGGGGAGCTCAAAATTTTTTGCCAAAATAGGGGATTTGTCATTGCACTTTCACTGAAATGTTTATCCTAAGGAGGAAAGGAGTTCAAACAATTTTAACACACTGTGTAAAACGGGGGAGAGGTAGAGGGGGGCTGCCTTTTGTAAATAATAAGAGAGTGATCTGTATGGCTGAAGGCTGACACAATATGCATAAGAAATCATGTGCAAATGAGATTCTATCTTAAACTAATATGAAATGACATGAAGTATGTAAATAAATGCGGTAGAGCAAAAATGATAAGTTAATTATCTGAACAAAATGAAGTTATTTTATTTTAATAGAATGCAAAGAGACTCTTGATTTCAGGCACTGTGTGGTTTTACTTCAGATTTTGTGTACCAATAATACCACTCACACAACTAGCACGTATTTTAGCTGTAATCATGCCATGATGGCTTTCTGCATCTTCGAGCAGCTAGAAAGAAAACATGTTACATAGAATCGTGACACATACCTGAGAGGAACTCCTCGTGAAGAATGTAACACAACTTCCATTGGATCAGAAGATTTTAATATTGCACACGCGGAAAGAGCGATATACTTTATATATATATATATATATATATATATATATATATATATATATATATATATATATAACGATAACGTTGTATGTAACCAATCTGTGCCTATTTACAGAAAGGGATCAGAGGCGAATTATTTGAGCAATATTACGTATAAAGAAAAGAAAGACATATAGAGATTTCGAGATATTATTTGTGTAATCGCTAACTAAAATAAGAGTTGTTGTTACTATAGCAACGACATAAATAAAGGTAAATGTACGTACACATCTTGACGAGTAAATAAGTGTGTGTATAAAGGTCTAGATATTTTGTTGGGTGTGCCAAAAAGTTAATTATGTACACTTCGCATGGTCAAATATTAAAAACCAGTTACGAAAGTGTTAAAACGCGTTGAATTATTTTGAAGATTAACTTAGATACGAACCAGGCCCTTACACACACACACACACACACACATATATATATATATATATATATATATATATATATATATATATATATATATATATATATATATATATATATTAATTTTCACACACTTCAATATTTATATAGGCCTTTTAAGATTTTTGTATGTTCGTGCGGGAACCGGTCAAATCCCCCACAGCCAAAACAGCCACACTCAAGAAATGTCAAAACGCCCACACAAACGGTCATAACCCCCACACAAATGGACAATCTCCCAAACACACGAACGGTCATAACCCCCACAGCCAAAACCCCCACACTCAAGAAATGTCAAAACGCCCACACGATCGGTCATAACCCCCACACAAATGGACAAATCTCCCAAATACACGAACGGTCATAACCCCCACAGCCAAAACCCCCACACTGGTAATCGGTCATAACCTCCAACGGTCATAACTCCCACACAAATGGACAAAACAGCCACACATAGCAACGGTCACAATCTCCACATAAATGGACAAAACCCCCAGACAAATGGACAAAACTCCCACACAATCGGTCAAATCTCCCACACTCTGAAATGATCCTGATTGTATGTCTTGCCCTTGTACTTTTTAGTAACATTTTTTATTCCACTTTTTGTAATGACAGAAACACTAAAGTGGGCGTCGTAAAGAGCCGCAACAAAGACGTGCAATCACGGTATTTTCAGAGTGTGGGGGATTTGTCCGATTGTGTGGAGGTTTTGTCCATTTGTGTGGGGGTTTTGTCCATTTATGTGGAGATTGTGACCGTTGCTATGTGTGGGAGTTTTGTCCATTTGTGTGGCAGTTTTGACCGATCGTGTGGGGGTTTTGACATTTCTTGAGTGTGGGGGTTTTGGCTGTGGGGGTTTTGACCGTTCGTGCGTTTGGGGGATTTGTCCATTTGTGTGGGGGTTATGACCGATCGTGTGGGCGTTTTGACATTTATTGAGTGTGGGAGTTCTGGCTGTGGGGGTTTTGACCATTCGTGCGTTTGGGGTATTTGTCCATTTGTGTGGGAGTTATGACCGATCGTGTGGGCGTTTTGACATTTCTTGAGTGTGGGGGTTTTGACCTAGACCCGTTCGTGCACTCTTCTTTTTCAAATTCCCCAGACGCAATTTCCGGTCCCTCTCTGATTTCCAAATCTTCACTGGAGTTGATCCAAGCTATGGTGCTCCCTCGGAGATCTCATCTCTTCCCATTGATGAGAGAGTCACCTTGTTGATTGAAGTTCTTATTGTCACAAAGTTCTAGAAGAAACACTACTAGTTTGTCATCTTATTGCAAATAGCAAGTCCTTCTAGCAGTAAGAGACTTTAGATTGGGAATGTGGTTGCGATCCCAAATTTTAACTGTTGTGCATGTCTTCTTCATGAGTGAAATTTCAGAAGCTCGCGAAATTCCCTGTCTATCGCGATCCAGCCAGGTGTATAGTGACTATATTCCGTCTAACTAATTTCATCCCCTTTATAGGAAAAAGGAAGATGACACTTAGCACGATAACGAAACGGAATCACTAACGTGAATGTTCTCGGTGTTGATCACCTACACGCAATATTCCGTGACCATTTCGTTTCGTTGAAATTTGCACTGTTATTGCAGAAGAAATGGTTTGCTTTTCACGAAATTTTTATATAATTTATATGTGTTATAGTTTTAGCACACCGGCTACCAACACTAACAAACTCGTACAATGAAGAAAACGTTAATTTGTCACTTCGTTTCTATAAACAGACACAGTACATGTAGACTGTATTAACCAGGCAGAGCGCGCAGTTCGAAGCTTACACGCAGATTCGAAGTCAACTGCTTCACGACTAAGAGCCGAATTAGCTCTCTTCACCCCAGTCCTTGTTTTAAAACAAACCCTTGCTGTTCACTTCTTCTTGGGTTCGCCTCGAAGCTCGATGAAATCTTATGACGGAGAGTGCTCGAGATGAAGAGGGTTGAAACCACAGGTCTTTGAACTGCATGGACGCTTATGAGGGATTTGTTAACATTTTCATCACTATCACTGTTCACACATAATTTCATGCTTTCGATGGATATATGTCACATTGTATTAAATTTTGATTAAACCACAGAAATCAACGATAAAACACGTATAATGCACCTGCATTTTTAACTACCTGTTGGGTCCTTCACTTGTGCCAACAGGTGCTTCCCTCTGGTGGCGCTTTTACAAAGGTTTTCCACCTGCATGAATATTTGTTATCGTGCATTATTTGTGAAAATTTTGATGTTTCGATGTAAAATACTATGCTAAAACCAAGTATATACATATTTACAAACATATTTAAGATCTGAAAAGCAGTCATCTTATATTTCAATATATTTAAAGGATTTTACTATGGTTGTGTTGATTTTTCACACAAAACATCCTCTGCTAGCGACGGCCATCTTTTGCTGTTACGAGTAACACGCATCCTCCCTGAGGAGACTGCCGGAGATACAACCACAATTTGAAATAAGCCTTGTTTTATAAACAATAAATATACTACGAGATACGAATTAACCTATGCTACATATTCTGATGACAGGCTGAAGAAAATTTGTACAAATATAAAGAATTACTTGTGGAAGCTTATTTTCATGGCAGGAGTGAAGGCATCTGAGAGTAATGACTACTTCTCTCTCGTTTTCAAACCAGCCTTGTTCAAAATTCTAGGCTCATTTTTCTTGACGGTTGACATAGCTGCTGAGTGATGCTATCCCCTTCCAAGATGCTAAAAATGGTCAAGTCGCAGAAAAATCATTGTTCTCTGTATTATCGCACTTGCCCTGAACTTTCTTGAACGTTTTTAACATAAGTTGTATGCAACATGAAGGCTCCTGCCAAAGTACTCCTTTCATCGTATCCTCCCATTGTAGTTTTTAGCGACTATATTCTCTAGTCAACTCAGTATACTGAATGCAGAAGCAAACACCCATTAGCTGCTTATTACGGTTAGTAACGCTGCTCTGTGCAAGTGTTCAACTACCGTAGGAACAAAGAACTCTGTCTTTAAACTTTTTTTAACGTTCAAGCTCAGCTCCTATGCTGCGACTTTATGTGTGATTTTGAAGCTTCATACGTTTTAATAACATAAATATATGCAATAGTAACTCTTCATTATTCCATTTATACCGCAGCTATGATAGAGTAATCAATATCAACATAAGCTATCTAAATACTGCTTGCACAATTAACTCTTTATTGAAATATATATAATTAAAATATTGATATGCAAAATAGAAATATTATCATATATATAAATAAACTAAAAAATTTAATATGCAAATGCATGAATATTGTATGATCTATACAACACCTACTCTCCCCGTGCGAGAACGGATATTTCAGCTAGTATTTTATGGAAACCAAAATACTTACTTTCCAATTAATGTTGGTATATGGTCCTTTCTTCCTTCTTGTTCCTTTACTGGGTACCCGACGCCACTTTCTAAGAAGAAAAATAAATAGAATTTTACAATTACGAAAGTTTAAAGAAAGTACAATAGAAAATAATCATCATACATTTTCTTGTATTTAAACTAGTTACTTAAAGCCTGATTCTCTTCACTAACAAAATACTAATTATAAAATGTTTTAAGTACGTTATATGCGTATAAGAAATCCATTAGTGAAGTTGTCAAGCCATCAGAAGAAAAAGAAAGTCATACGAACATGAGTAAAAATATGCGTTTTACGAGTTTTAACACTCTATAAACGACGGAAAGAACCAAACTTTATTCCAGCTAGTAGGAGAACTTTATTTTATATCAAAAGAATTTGAGTGATCATCTTGATATTGCATACTACGAGATCAATCTATTATAAATGTTTCAAAATACTGTTGCGCCTGTGCAACGAATTTTATGAAGAAGTATCGAAGCATAGCTTTAAGTACAAATTTGATACTTATTTTTTTTTTTTTTTTCCCTTGCTGAAAGAGTTATAAGATTTATAAGAAGTGGTTAGGTTTCTTAATCGACCGGCAATGCTATCGCTTCTCGGTTTCGATAGTAATTGCACAGCAGATATTTTCTTCATGCTGTTTTACAACCTTAAAAACTTTCTTTTTTCTTTTTGTAATAAAATAATCAATCATTTCCGGTTTGAGCGTTAACCATCAGAGAAACGCAGTTACTCTCCGTCTAGTTTATATATACTATTAGGAAATCCATTTTAAAAGGGGGGAAAAACAGTTTTCTTTAATGGAATCAGCGACTCAAAGATCTCCATCCTTATCCCTGTACTAAAGCCGGAAGTTATAGAAATCTACTGGTTTCAATATTGATATCTGTAGAGCAATAATGGTCAGAGATAACAAGAAGCTGTTCTTTGATAAGTATTCATTGTCGCAAGAATACGAGTTCTACTATCCATATCTTGATTAGAAAAACGTCTGTAAAAAATCTGCTGTAAAAAATCTCCTGTAAAAACTCGTAAAAAGATCTGCTATAACTTTACATGTAGATTCGAAGCATGTAAAGTTATAAAAATCTGCTATAACTATAAAAAATCTGCTATAACTTCCGGTTTCAAATAGGTAGTAAGTAATTGTTTCTCATATTGATTCAGCGTCTCAAGAGCAGTTTCCATCCCGATCTATGGCATCCTGAAGTGATAGATTTGTCAGAATCGTTTTCAATTCTAGGATATGGGAATAGGGCACAAAGTGCTTAAAAGTAAGAAACAAGCTGTTACGGTAGCTAAGAGATATAGTATGTGGAAATAGTAGAACATAATAGGAGTCAGATTATATTGGAAGTCAGAGTATAATGATATGGATTGCTGTGTAAGAAGATTATTGTACTTGTGAAGTAAGATTGGTATAGATAGTTGTGTTATATAACGGCAAAGATTAAAAGTAAAGATACAGAAGAATTTAAGTGTGTATCTTTGTTGATTTAACTAACATCAGTATTGAATTCTCATAGTTTGGAAGTCTTAGACAGCTTCAGAATATGAAATGGTCAGTTTATTTTACCACACACCTTAAAGATAATAAGAAACAATAAAAATATGTTAGGTTAACCATTTAACGCTTACAAAATAATATTTAATGAATTAGTGGTTGGTTTCAAGTCATTGCATATACGAGGAGAAGTCAGAAAGTAAAAGTTCTTTAATGCATACTTGGCCGAGATGAAGTTCAAACCTTGACTAAGCAGAATAAAGTTCCAGCACCTCACACATTCTGAATAAGACGTACACAAAATGGCTATTGCGCTCTTTGTATATACAGGTATACTAAAGGAGGTGCGACTTGTTATTCGGTTTTTTGTGGACAAAAGGGTCAAAGTCATAAAGAACTGCAACAAGTGTATGGCGCAAATGTGACAACAGTTCGCTAAATAATATCGAGAATTCAGTGGTGGCCGTGTGAGTGTACTAGATGAACAAAGAAGCGGGCACCCTCGTACGACAGCAGAGCTCCTCCTCCTTGTAATTGAAGAGGCTCTACAGGCGAATCGTCGAGTGTCAATTGGTAGCTGAATTTGAGTGACGAACATTTATGACGTCATGAACGGTACATACAGTCTGATCTACAAAAATAAGTCTGAAAACAGTTATTACTTTATTTCGGAAGCATCAATAGCATTTTCAGATACTATACACTCACTTTCAGTTGCTAACAGATGGCGTTGGGGAGGCTCAGGCCCACAGAAAAGGCTGTTACGCCAAGCGGTTTGGTTTGGTATAGACTCGCTTTCCATTTTTTTTAAAAATGTTCTTCATTATCTTGAGATATGCACTATATTTTTTTTAAAAAAATAAAGTGTGCAACCAAGCGAAGACCTTTAACGAATAAGATACAGAGAATTGACCTCTCACTGGTAGTTTACTCAGTAAACAGAAATCCAGGACACGTCACTCAACTGACTTTAATTCATAATCTGAGCCTTCAATATTACTAAACTTAATTGTTAACGTATATCTTTGATATTTCTAATCCTAAACGGCGTGACAAACATCTTGGCATTTGAAGGCGGCGCTCCAAGTTCCCTTTAAATGCTGCTAGCAAATGAGAGGCCAGCGGTATTGCCACGTTTATTTTGTGCAATCCACGTCCATCCTCTGCCATCTGATCGCGCTATAATTCGTCTGCTTAGCCATAGCCACATCCCTTAGCACTCGGCAACGTCGCGTCAGAGCTTGAGTTTTATTCGTTTAGCTGAAATGCCAAGATGTTTGTCACAGGCTTTAATTCTTCGGCTATGATTCTGGTATTTTAGTTCTAACTCTTAATCTATGCTTCCACTTCAGCTTTAAAGTTCTCCTTGTATCTTTTTTTCTGTTTAATCCACAAGTAAAATCATTGATCATTGATCACCCTACTCTTGCTTTGCTGCTTCAATGGACCCTCCTAGCTAAGTTAGGGCAAGCAAAGCAAACTAAAACATGTGTCATTGACAGAGCACTTACAGGAGTCATTAAATGTATAGTGGTCAGCAGAAGAACTTTCTCACCTAATCATTTCTAAATAACTTTGCAATGTATTGATCAATTTGAATACGTTTTTCGGTAACGTTATTTGAAATTGTATTCTCGCAATTCGTATGCGTCAATCCAAATATATTTAAATTGACTGATGATCGCACCGTTTCAAAGTCATTCATTCATAAAAGAGCATTAGTGGTGAGTATACATGTCATTTAAATTTGTTAATATACGTAGATTCATTTGCAAGTATTGACAAAGTTAACTATTATTTGAAATTTGGATTTTCACTTAGTTAATAAGTGAATTATTGTTCGAATAATTAATAGGATAGTGAATTTCGGATAAAAGAAGGAAGAATTTCCAAAACTTATTCGAATAATGCAATAATTTTTTAACTCTATTCAAATATAAGTATTAAAGGCACTTACATCATAACTTTCATATATGTTAATAAACCAAGATGAAATCCGACAAAAATTGATAACTTACCATACATGATAGCCATCATACACTTATGTATTACGGGTCCTATATCGAAAACTTCCGATCCATACTTCTCTAACCCATCTACCAATTCTGCAGTTTTTCTTGTAAACACATTGATGTAGTTCGAGAGAATATGAAAATGAAAGGTTGGTGTGACCAATTTTCTGTGAATATGCCATTTTGTGCCTGTGAAAAGAATGACATGACTTGCTTGTTAGAGGCTAATGTTAAAAACAAGAACATATATTTAAAAAAAAAATAGCATATAGCTATATAAAATCATTAACTGATGGATTCATAAAAGGGAAGGAGTTAACTAGAATAGGGATTCAGATTAGGTATTAGGTTTCTGGGCTTTCGGCAGCTATGGACATGATATGAGGAATAATGTTCCTCACTTATGGCGGACACACTACCCGGGAACCTGGGAAGGAGGAAAGGAATGGGAAAATAAAGAAGGTGGCATGGGATCATTATGTTAGTTACATGTCAGCATTAGCATTATGTTAGTTACCATCACAGCATTAGCCTGATGTGAATGAGAAAAATCTCACTCAAAATGATTTGCCTGAAAAAGCTTATACAATTTTTCGACCGTGTTTACCCAGCAGGAATCGAAACTGAGACTTCTCGCACCAAAGACGAGAGTAAAATGAAATGAAATGAATAAGTTTTACGTCCCACTAGGCTACTGCTTGCGTAAGTTATGTCTGCCAGGCTACGTCCCACGGTTATTAATGATACCACAATTCTTACTCAATAGTTACTTTGTGTTTGTGCAGTATTTAATTTAAGGTTGGTGTAAAGGGACAAGATTTGCCAATAGATGTCACTACAGTCTTCGTATCTCTCTAATGTATTTTTTACCTATCACGAAAATTTACAATTTCTCTTACAAATTTCAACGTAGAGATTTCAAATTTTTGTAGTAGGAACTTCATAACCTATCGAAGGGAACAATCCGTGCCGATGTTTTATTTAGAATTATTTTCATTGTTGAAAGAGTTATATTGTTAAAGGCTTGGATATCCCTTTGAACAAAAAAACCATTTCAACAATGAAAATAATTCTAAATAAAACATCGGCACGGATTGTTCCCTTCGATAGGTTATGAAGTTCCTTCTCTAAAAATTTGAAATCTCTACGTTGAAATTTGTAAGAGAAATTGTAAATTTTCGTGAAAGGTAAAAAATACATGAGAGAGATACGACGACTGTAGTGACATCTATTGGCAAATGTTGTCCCTTTAAGCTAACCTTAACGCTTTTTTCGTTACAACAATCTTAATATTTGTAACGAATGTAGTTTGCTTCAGTCAGTATCTTGCGTCCCCAGGTTGGGAAACACTAGTTTAGATAATCAAACACATATGTGTTGTATGAATATACTACGACCAGCAAACTACAGAAATTTGAAGTCATCAACGAAAAAAAATTGTGGAATATACTGTGTACTATTTGATATTTAGTGTATACGTATGTATAGCAAGAAAAACAAAAGAAATATTTTATTCAAAAAAAAAAGTACTGAATTGTCAGCACATTTCTACCCACGGATTTGAAGGTTACGACACAGATTTTCTGTTTTGCGTTTACAAACGTATTACTTTGATTATAAAAGAAAAGCAGCGTCGGGTTGAAGAAATCATTGTCACATATCGTATCTGTTATGACATCTTACGTAAGTAATACATAACTCTTTACATAACTTCACAAGTTGCTGACACACGAAATTCTTAGTACTCGTAGGACAGTTTTTCATGCCAATGATCTCTTTTTCTCATTAACAAAGCATTTATTATTATTATTATTATTATTATTATTATTATTATTATTATTATTATTATTATTATTATTATTATTATTATTATTATTTTAACAAGTTATAATAGATGTATATCTTATTTAGTAGTTGCTTTTATCTTTATTTTAATTTTTGTCGTTTCACAAGGTGACCAGAACTTTTACTTTGAAAAACGGGACGCATACGAATCGGCGATGGGGGGCAGCGGAGGGGAAATTCCACATTGCATTTTGGGACTCAGCAGTGTTTTCAGTTTACAAAATACACAACTAAGAATGATAACAGCGTTTCCAACTTAAGTACAACCCAACAACACTCAGAATTCCCACTCAATTTCCACTTGAACCACAGAACACTCAATTCTCATTTGAACATTCAGAAATTCTAGGCACGGCTGGACCTTCCCAATGAGTGTCGGTACGGAAGAGCGTAGAATTTGCATTGAACATTTACATTTTGAATAATAATTACGGGTCACCTGGGTCATTTTTGCTTAAAAACGGGACATTTAGGAGTCCCGTTTGAGAATCAAAAAACGAGACAACGGTTGTAAATAAGGGACTGTCCCGGCTAAAACAGGACGTCTGGTCACCTTGTCGTTTCAATGTTTCATGAATTGACATAGACTACACTGTCAGTGTTTATTTTATTATCAATTCATGTTAAAAAGTTAATAATTATAGGCTATATCTCTTTTACTATATTATAGTGTTAAAATAATGTTGTAGAATATGACAAAGTGCTGTGTTTTTGTTGCATTTCAGCTGTTCTCAGCACGTAAATAAGTAAATATATAAAGTGTATTGAAATTCCCCTCGGAAAGAAAATCTAAAATTGTCACTGGTCAGAGAACAGAGCAGTTGAGCACAAAACCAAAATAAATAAACAGAAATCGAGACAAAATAGAATTTGAGAACTAAAACTTATTTGAGACCTTATCAAACAGTTTCTCTTCATAGCCAAGGGGCTAAAGTGCGTGTTTTTTTCACGTGGATGTGGGTTTGTTTCTCAATAGGAGCCCTTCCCTCGGAAATATTCCTCGAGAAGTAAATTGGATATCCTATTTTAAGGAGCAAGTCGTTTCTCGTACAACCTCGATGGTCAATAAGTGCGTTGAATCCAAAAACCTTGTCGATAAAAACTACCACCTTGGTTAGATTTTGTTTAACAATGTTAGTGTTGTGTTGTAGATCTATAAGCTCTGTAAAGAGTTTAATAGTGCCAATAGGCATTACACTTCTATGCTTGTTATTATATCCCTATTTCTATCACTATAAAACATCTACATATAGCTCTATCGTGGCTATATTGGTATGACACAAGTTCTCGACACAGAATCCGGTAGAAGTTTATGTGATTTGAATCAAATGTTAAACTGTGTGTCCAGCACGAATCGTTTATATCCTCAGCATGCGACGGGATGTCAAACAACCAAAACATTATATTATTATTATTATTATTATTATTATTATTATTATTATTATTATTATTATTATTATTATTATTATTATTATTATTATTATTATTATTATTATATCGATTCAAATTTATTGACTTGTTGCTCTTGTGTAATGTTATACATTACACGTAATATACTATTTGTGATTTTAGGATCATTGTCCTGGCTAGAAATACACATAAATTACATTAGCATTGCAATTAAATTTTTAGTTAGAACCATATCACTTTTATTATTAATGTTATTTTCCTTGAAAATATAAAACTATAGTATTTCGTTTATTTACATAATGTCAGTATGCAGCTTTTTGGGACCAGGGTGTGAAATTATATTTTCATAGGAAATTATATTTCACTAAGTCCCATATTCAAATATTATCTCCCGGTATTCACTGTGCATAAATGGGGCAAACTTTCGGGAAATATTCAATCTTGATACTCAGCCGTACGCTTCGAACTTAGGATCTTCTAATTAGGAAATGAAAACGTAAACATTTCAACTGGACTCTATAAATCTATAAATACATTTCCTATTATATTTCCTAATATACATCTATAAATATATGTCCTAAACTACATAAATTAATAACTAGACTCAACGAACCTAAACACATATCCAATTAAACGATATTATACCTTATAATTACTGTTACATGTATGTGTATATTTTAAAACACTTACTACCAAACATAGGGTCTATATATTATTGTTCATTAATTTTTTTATATATATATTTTCATATCTACAAATGAAAACTTAACATAACGTATTTTGTACTCACAGTTGTAATTAAATTTAGATTTATATCGCCACAGTTCTATCAAGAAACTTGATTAAAATTAATCAAACGAATAAATCCTATATGTAATATATATATATATATATATATATATATATATATATATATATATATATATATATATATATATATATAAAGTACTAAACGGTGAAAGCGTCATAAATGAATTGTGTACTCACCTGTATTGGTAATTAAACCATCACCAAAGAGCGGCCGTAAAATATTATAAAACGAGCTTTTGGTTATGTATTTTCTGCTACTTAAAATAACCTATATTAAAAAAAAGACGAAACAAAAAACTATTTTAATGAAATTGCTTGATAACAAAATTCAATATCAAAACATATAAAATTACCTACAAAAAATGCAATTTATATTTAACAATATTCTATCATCTTTAATCCGAGATTGCAATGTAATGGAAAATTACATTTTTTTTTTCAGAATTACCTAAACAACATATACTATTAGATTTCAATATCACGTATGTATTGAATCAATTGTTCCTTTGAAACGCCTATTATTTTGACATTTTAAAAATACATAAGTAATATTAAATACATTTTTCGTTTAGTAATAATATGTTGTTATGATCTCGGAACTGTCTGCATTCCTTGTGGACTCACGTAGTATATTCTTCTATTAATTAGTGCATTGTGCTACTCCGACTCAAACCCCATTTTACAGTAGTTGTGTGTGATTTTCTCAAGTGTTTCGCAGGTTGCAACTCTACGAGAAGTGATTTCACACGGTTCTACCTAACTACATGTGGTTGTCACATGTGTATATAATGATCTGCAAACAGTATCATTTCTGAAATAATTAAATTTGCTGCGTTGGCAAGACTCTTCATAATTTGACTTGATCATAAGTGCTATTTATGATTTTGCATAATTTATTTCAATAAATTTTTCCGGTCATTTTCAAAATATCTGTGAGCAAACGTTTTCACAGACAGAAAATTATTTAATTTGTTAGTCATCGAACGTTGCTTCATTAATCTGGTATGTGTTGGGAAAAGAGTCAGAATATCGAATTTAACTTGGAATTATACAAACTGAGACAAAATATCATAGAATCTTATATCTCGCCATCTAGAACTACCAGCTCAATCAACATGAACTCCATATGAATTAATAGAGAAATGTGAAGAAAAGTTTATTTAAGGAAGTTTCATGCCTTTTCTGACAGCTTTTACATTAGTAGCATTTTATGTAGAATACCATATGTTTCTGGTACGAATAAACACACGAGATGATAGCACTGTTCTTTATGTAAATCAGAAAATCCATACGCTCACAGCACTAATTTCGTCAAGAATTTTCATGAAATATAATATATTGTAAGTTACTTGGTATAAATATCAAACATATGGCGTAAAACTTTGCTTATTGCAAAAAGTAAGAAAAAGTAAGACTCTATACAAATATGGATGCAATGGTATTACAGCAATACAACCCTTCCTATCACTTCATAAACTTCTTCCCCATGGAGGACTTAATCATCCTCCAAGCGAGACAGATGCTGGAGTAAATCTTCTGTCCTGCGGCGGCTCGGGGAAAAAAAAAAAAAGAATTATGATTTTCCTGAACATATTTTACTAGACTATGAGTGGCAATGTTTGAAATATGATTATTAATGGTTAGCAGAGACTGAAGGCAGTAATATTAAATTCGTAATAAAAAATGAATATATCCCTTTTGTTCACGTTTCACTTTGATGGGAAATTCTACTCACAAAGTGTGAGAATTTCCTTTATAAGTATGCCTATAATAACCTAAGACGTGATAAGGAACTACCCCGTGGTCGCTATGTGATCCCCCCGAACTGCCCACAAGTATGTTGTATTGTAATGCAGGTCAAGTACAATATAAAACTATCCTTTCCGGTACACAAATAATAGCTGCGCTCCCAAATTTCCTCTTCCCCTTCCTTTGTTCCCTTCTTCCAGGAAATTAAAACTGGTGTCATCACTGAGTGAGCGGTATGATATAACTGTTAAAAACAAAATCTCTAAGATATCCATGTAGAAGATACATCGTACCTCCTGCGTGTATGGTCCCTGCTTCGATTCAATGGAGATAGAATTTTAAATGTTGATCCAGCAACATGAAAGACAAATAGAGAGCAGCTTGCATTAAGAGATAACAAACTTAGGTCTAGAAAACTAGGAATAATGGTGATAACAGGCGATATGCTAACTACACAGCACCAAACTAAAACCTGTCTGAGGACATGAACGATATGAACGCTCACTTCTAGGAGAGGGGTTTCTGGTTCGGTCCTAGTCATATGAGTCTATTGAGGACGACATAACGTCTCTGTTATTTTCGTTGAGATTCACTATTCCCTCTCACATTTTCATCTCATCCCATTTACTAATTTATTTACTAGTTGTAAGCTCTCGTCGTTGTCGGGTCTTCATTCACAACTTAAATAGAGATGAAGAGAAATATCCTTAAAGGAATGTCCCTACAATCTTTCCATCGCTCGGTATTTACCCTCTCCTTTTATGTAAGCACCTGTCATTACTAAATAACGAAGAGCAATGCATTTATCCTGTCCATTTATGTAACCCTGCATACCAAACTGTATTGTGGGTTGCATATAGTCAAGGCGTACATATTAAATCTGAGAGATCAGGAAAAAAGGTGCTCAACTTGTAAACCTCCTGATCCTTTCGAGGTGAAAGTCGAAATACACAGCTTCGTACGCTATTAGATCTGGTGAAGATACATCTGTGTACAAAATCTGGTGGTTCTACGTGACTTCTTTCTATATGAAAAGCTGATGACACACAATTTATCTTATTATTAATGAATTGTCACTGATAATAGGACCATATCTCATGATTACAATAAGCTTACATGTTATTTAGTTATAAGTAACAAGTGCATAAAAGCAAAATTAATAATAGTTATGCTCTTTCACT
This sequence comes from Thermobia domestica, assembly GCF_964235325.1. Taxonomy (NCBI): domain Eukaryota; kingdom Metazoa; phylum Arthropoda; class Insecta; order Zygentoma; family Lepismatidae; genus Thermobia; species Thermobia domestica. Next base: position 93,923,974 of record NC_137454.1, read on the forward strand.
TATCATCCGTCTCCTTTACCTTAAGGATATAAATATGGGACTTCACGACGGTACTACCTCATATCTTTAAAAAAAAATACATAAGAAAAAACGTTTGAAAAAGTTGGAAATTAGTTAAAAGTCGCTGACTTTCAACTAATCTTCAACTTTTTCAAACTTGTTGTTCTTCTGTAAAGTTGTTTTGTTTCTGAGATACGAGGTAACTGCAAAGTGAGCCAGAAAGTATTTACCAAATGCTACTGCACAATTTAGTCTTTGAAAAGCGTAATCTATACGAAAAGACTTTACAAAGAATACTTCTCGAAGTCTTTATAGATCAGTGATTGTTAAGTGCGCAGTTTCAAATGACATAATTATAGAGTACTCAAGGTCTTAAAGATAATTTAGGAGTTCATTTTAAAGAATTCTCTACCTATTAAGTGGCTCACTCTCCAAAATTATAGTGTTTTTTGACTTCTTTCTTCTTGCAAAATAGCAGGAAAAAATTGTGGAAAGTGTAATGAGTACGAGCTCGTATTAGCTCAGAAGTTTGGCAAGATGCCTCTCTTTTTAACAATTATCTGTATCAGTAATTTTTTCAAGGAAAAATTCGTTTTATGTTGTTGTAACACACAGTGCAAAGTTTTTTTTCTTATTTTTATTTTGATTATTTTGTCTTTTATTAGTTTTTACAACTTCTTAATATGTAAATGGTTATTTTGGCTATATACGAGGAGCAGTCAAAAATTACCGGAATGTTGTTCTAGTTTTGGCATTTTTGATGCAATCACAATGAATCTTGTACAATACAGTCCTTGGGTTACCTAATTATGAATCTGACAAGTACAAACACTTCTTAACAGGCAGTGTAGGAGTAAATGTAGCTAAACGAAGAAAAGTGTGGTGATCAGGTGGGGCAATTTCACAGATCGAGCAACGCACAAACTTAAAAGTTCATTTGCAAATTAGGGAAAAAATCTGCTTCAGAGACTTTGATAGTCTTAAAAACAGTTTAGTACCGTCGGATGTTTGGCTCTTCCCAAAGATAAAAATGATCATTTTCCGTTTTGTCCAATGCAGAAGAGATCAAAACCAACGCAACGCCTGAACTTCGGAAGATACCAAAAGAGGCCTTTCCTCGGTGTTTCCACCAATCGTAGGAGCGGTGAAAAAGGTTTGTGTGTTCCGAAAGTGACAACTTTGAAGGCAATTAAGTAAATGTGTTACCTATATTGTGGTAATAAAGAGCTACAACAGAATTCCGGGAACTTTTTAATTGCTCCTCGTATATTTTGTTACACGAATTTCAATTTGAGTCCTCATTATCGATAAGGACCTTGCATAAACGTCATATTATTATTATTATTATTATTATTATTATTATTATTATTATTATTATTATTATTATTATTATTATTATTATTATTATTATTATTATTATTATTGAAATAGTACAATATATTGATACTGTGAGTGATATTGTGTTCAACGATAAAATTGTTTCCAAGTTCAAATTCTTGACTTAAATTGTGCCACCCTTAATTGAGGAGTTTTGATGCAATAAGGATGTAAGTCTGAAACATGCAGTTGGAGATAAACAATGTTGAAAATTTAAGTAGTGTTTTTTTTTTTTTCTTAGATAAAACAACGTAATATGCATCATTTTATTCCGATATTGAATTGAAAACTTACCAAGAGGCGAAACAAGCATGGCAACTGCCACAAATGCGTTTGATGCAAAAAAAAAAAAAAAAAGGCGTAAACTCGCTTATGCCCTTATTGCATCAAACTCCTCAATTCTAAGCCACTTTTGTTGAAGAGTTGGTTTTGTTTGCGCGATAACAATGTTTCTCCAGTCGGCATCTAAACTAAGAATAGCTTTGATCAATTTAGAACTTCAGAACAATAAACAGTTTTTTCTGTAGCTTCTGTAGAAGGAAACAAAGAAAGAATCAACCTAATTCAACAAAAAGCATTAGAAGCAATATATATTCTTTAGCTTTGAACGCTGAAGAGGCCGCATCATGCCAAAATTTACATTTCATTGAGCAGTAAGCTACTGCTACAGGAAACTTGCGTGAGGTACGATCACTACTGACGACGCTGTTTTATTGCGCAAAAGGTGTGTGAAAAAACACGATTAATCACAAACAACAATACTTCGTATTTGAGCATCTGAATACTGCTAAAACATAAAGATGCTGCTTCTAAAATAATGGAACATAAATCGTCATTGATTTCAACAGCTATTTTCCTATTAGACTTGTCAAAATTTCAGAAAAGAGCCAAATAAAGATGGTAAAGGCATTTGAAAAAAAGGGACTACCAAGTTTCCTGACATGTACGGACACTTTTACAGTGTTGCCAACCATTAATGTTTATTATGAAGGAAATATTTAATTATTATTGCAAAATTGTTATGAAAACGTAGTTTGTTGTTTCTTTCATTAATATATGGGTTATGTTTAAATTGTCAAACATTAATTGTTAACATATTCATAATGCTTCATCAGAAGTGTCAATGTTGCTAATCAGTTATACTATGTACTGTAGAAACTTTTCTCTATATATTCGTTGTCCGCACATTATAGGTATTTTTTATCAGTATTATGTTCCGAAAACTCCGAATGGTATTCAGAGTTTAAAACATTCCTCTATGAATCTTTGAATTATAACAACTTGCTTTTCAAATTATTTTTCGGAGAGTCTTGAAGAAAATTATAGTAGCTATCTTGCGGTTGTAAATTAACATTATGGAGCCTGTAGCATCGATAAAACGTAAATTTCCATATACATATGATCCCGATAAATGTATATTTTGTCAAATAACAAATAATGAACAAAAGTAAGAGTGACCAGACACGATGGAAAATTGAAAGTGAAGGAATGTGATGTGTGTAGATTGAAGATTCGGGGTGTATTTAATGAAAATGGCATCATTATTGTTATTCTGACTTTACTCATAAACAGAAAATTGATCTATGCAGCGTAGGTTTGATTCGCTTCAAAGAGAATCATCAACAAGTTACAGGGGGAGACCACTCGGAAGAAATAAAGTATGGGTAACAATTGAGGGGGTTAGCGCAACAGTGGTCTAACCCACACTTTTAAAAATGGCGAAAAATCAACTTAAACTTAAACACGTGTGGTTTTTTGTACAATATATGTATATACAATTTATGACACATTCAACTACTTGTGCTTGCTTTTGTTATATTGTACAAAAAAAAAAAAAACATGTGTTTAAGTTTAGTTTCATTTTTCGCCATTTTTAAAAATGTAGGTTAGACCACTGTTGCGTTAACCCCCTCAATTATAGTGCACTTTCATCTTCGCGAACGTTAAGAAGTGATGTACAACCTTTAGATTCTAAAAAGTGTTTATTTTGCCAGAAAGAAAGGAAAGACAAGTTATTTAATATTAACACATTTTCAGTTAGTGACAAAATCCTACAGAAAGCAAAGACTCATAAAACACTGTCAGTTCAGTTAGGAGGAGTAGATGATCTAATTGCCACAGAGGGGAAAATATCCACTTGCCTTAAGTCATACTACAGGGCTCAGAAAACTTATGAAAAATCTAAGTTATATGAATGGTGTGGGTTCTTCAGGAAACACAATACCACATAAACAGAGGAGATATTCTGGAGCTAAACGATGTATGGGGTCGCTACATTGAATTGGCAGAATCCTCTTCAACTTCTATATCCGTTAACTATATAAGCCGATGCTCAACACTTAATGGCCATCTGCAGTCAGAACTTAGGGACACAGTACTCTTCATACTCAGAGGAAAAGTCACCGTTGAAATAATATCCATGCTTCTGATTCCATCTCGATATGATTGTAAGACTTATGATGTATCCGAAGAATTGAACAATGAAGACGAGGCATTCATTCCGTATTGTAAGACTGATGATAACTGTTGTTTTCCTCTCATTCGTACAGCCTTGAGAATACGAACCGACATCAAAAACCATTCAAAGTCACAGTGTGTTCATATTAGTCGAAAAAGTGCTTCCGATTTAGTCCCTAAAATTCTTGTAATGTTTCTACGAATCATATTTGGAGGAAAAGATGTAATGGATCGTGAAAGTAATAATGATGAGTGTGACATCATTGTTGATTATATTGATCGCATCCTAAGCATTGCGCAAGATATTGTTTACTACATAAGCAAGGAAAAGCAACTGGCACCAAAACATATGGCCTTGCGTCAAACTCTTCACCAAGCTACCAGAAATAAGCTCCTTGTGGAGCTTTTCCACAAAGCAGGCCATGTAATCGCTAATCAGCTATTATCAGCTACAGAAGCTGGATGCAGCATTAACAGAAAGGACACTGCAGTCTATGGGCGATATCACAGGTGCCCTCATACCTTTCAATTTTCAAGCAAACACATTTATTCACTTCACTATCGATAACGTAGATATCCTAAGCGAAACGCTTGATGAAAAAAAAAAAATACTTTTCATGCGACTCAAATGGCATGTTGGGAGAGGAATGAAACTCAAGTACTATTGACAGAGATTTCTCTGTCGAAAATACTGTGCTGAGGGCACCAGAGGTAATAAATAAAGTGTGCGAAATCCATAAAAGTATGAGTTCCCTCCCACACCATTGCCTGCTTTCAAATAACCTGTAAAAGAAGAGTGGTATTCGCCAAAGAAGAATTCAGAACATTGTGTAGTTGCTAAAGCAACTGATATGTCGTTCTTTTTTCAACGTCAAGAGCAACAACTGAATGATAACTGGAGCAGTTTTAATAAGCGCCTTGAAGGGAAAAATGAAAAACCCTTAACGACTGAATATGCCGATTATGCCGATGAGTTGGTTATATGCCGATTCTGATCGCCCCAACTCACAAATATGACATTCCTAACACAGTCATTCAAAGATGCATTCATGTTTCTTTTAAATTATGCCAGGAATATGTATTCAGTTGTTACTGCTGATGAAGCTCTATTCTGCGAGCTAATGGAACTGAAGTGGGCAGTACCAGAATATAAAGGAAAACTCATCATTCGACTTAGTAGGCTTCATACTGCTATGAATTTTCTAAAAGTCATTGGGAAGTACATGGAAGGATTGTGGGCTGCAAGAATTATGGGTAGAGAGTGGATTACTGGGTGAAAATTCAGCTAATCAGGTACTAGTTGGAAAATCTTACAATCGAGCTATCAGGGAGCATACATTAACTGTACAAGCATTGGGGAGGTTAATACTCCCATAACTTTTGCAAGTTATTTATGACCACGACAAAGAGTTAGAAGATAACATCTCTATGTAGCATTACACAGGAAAAGACTGAAGAGCTCAAAACACTTCTAAGATGCACAGAATTTCTTAATATACAGAGTATGTTCATAGAGCAATTGACGAAGTGTCCCATATTTGTCTTTTGATGGAACTATATGAAAATGGTTGAAATTTTATTCCTATTCATTCGCGCTCAACGTCAAAGTAAAGGGAAGCTTCGTATCAATTCGTTTGTATCAGTGTTATCCTTCTTTGCACGTTATGATTGTTACAATTACGCAAAGTGAGATAGTGTTTACATTACAGAAGTGAACCCGTTATCACAAGAGGTGCTATTGGAATTTGAACATGGAAACTTTTGTTGTAAAACGATCTAAAACATCCTTCAATCAAGTTGATCCTGATCAGCCAGGTACAGAAATGGCTCAATTCTACTGAAAAAAGATGTGGTGGAATAGTTGGAATTACGAAAACGTTAACTCCTTTGAATCGGTGAGCGCTATCCTATAATCATCGGTCTAAGATTGCTGAAGAGACACATGGTTTGTACAACATTACGGCTAGATTCAAACAATTTTGCAAAAGTATGTTTCCGTAGTAAAATCACTAGAAATAATCCAAAGACATTTAAATCGTTATATGAGGTGAAGGTGTTCAATCGAAGCATCCCCCAACGTCTTATTGCAGCATATGAAACAAAACGAGATGTCAATCTTAGTGACATTCTTCAGTATGAGCTTACTCCCGTTTCTTTGGCCTTGGTAAACACAGATACATCTTTAAGAAGTGACCAAAAGTCATTGTTGATGAAGGCATTAGAACCTGAGCCAAATGCGGATCCAGGACGGATTTCTGGGGGGAGCGGTAGGTTGTGATAGTGCTACTTACTAAAGAGCTTCTTTTAAGAACTCCAGACTCTGGGATGGGTTTTATTTATATATAAAATAAGAAAGTTTCCCCTTCTGGGGAGGGGCGATTGCAGATGAATCAGATGAATCAGCTATTATATTGAGGGACATGTCCTTATTTCCTTCTTAATCAGGCCTAAAGATGTAAATACATTTGGTGATTTTGCTAATGTATTTTCGTCCTCAGTGCTTCACGGTGCCCAGGCGTATAGTAGGATTAATATCGTTTTCGATAGATATGACAATGCTAGCATTAAAGATGAAACCAGACGAAAAAGAGCGAAACAGTCAACACAGACTCGTCGCGTTATAGAAAATGAAAATGTACCTCTTCCACACAATTGAAACGACTTCCTTGCACTTCCAGAAAACAAAAAAAGATTGGCAGCTTTCTTAGACATAAAACTTTTAAATATGTCTCCTTCTGATAAAGAAACTGTTGAAGCCGGAGCATTTGACGATCCTGTGGATGTGCGATCATCCCATCCGAACTTAGACATTAAATCTCTACAAGGATTACATGAAGAAGCTGACACATGAATCTTGCTTCATCTGGTAAACATCCCACATAAGACAGTCGTAGTCACTTGCCGTGATACTGATGTTGTAGTGCTTTTACTAGCCCACTCTCATAAATTCTCTTCAAGGGACTGTGGATGAAAACTGGCAGTAGTTTGTTTGCCGGATGTCCTCGCGAAGATCCGTAAATAAAGAACACGAGATGGTGCCCACTATGAGAATAATATGGGACCTAGACACTATAGATGTCGTTGTAGCATACTAGTCGCCAAGATGAAATGATCCTTACTCGATTGTGTCTTGGATACTTTTAACTCATACTTTACTATTTAGTGCGTGGAGCTAACCATCTATGTTGTGAAGACGGTGTCGCCCCACGGAATATTCGATATATTCTTTTAGAATGCCCAGAATACTCACGCCCCAGAGAACGTCCAGGACTGTCAAAGATCTTAGGTTTTGGGGGATAATGTGAACTTTAGTGACCATATTCATGCATTTATTTGTAAAATTGGAATAGCTCTGAGGTCTTTATTCTTAGATTTTTTTATGTATATTTTCATATTTATTCTTTTAGCCTTTCAGCGATCCCTGTTTCAATTTTTATAGCTTTTTTAATGTCCTATTTTGTCGAACTTATGTTTAAAATACAGGCATTATTTTATTTTTTAAAAAATATGCAGCGTGTGTTGGTCACTGCCCTTATCCTGAAGGGGGATAAATAACCTTGGTGCTGACGTTTCCATTAAACTGTAATCAATTAATCAATCTTTCTGTAAGATATCCTTGTTTCGTAAATTCTTTTAAGTCTTATACAATTTTACACAGAGAAGACGTAACCTTCTATCGCCTGTCATTCTCTGATGACAATGAGAGTCTGATAATACAAGGAGTGATCAGAAATAAGATTGCAAAGCCTGCAGTGAAACTTGTATGTATTATTTCATAAAACCAATACACCCAACAGATAATATATACATTAGGTTATTCTCGACATAGTCCCCATAGCATTTGAGGCACTTATCACATCGTAAGATGAGTTTGAAGATTCCCTCCTGGTAAAAATCCTGTCGTTGCATGTTCAGCCACGTTGTCACAAAGTGTTTCATCTCCTCATCTAAAGCGAAGCGACGGCCTCCTAACTGCTTCTTCAAGTGAGGGAACAGGTGAAAGTCACTTGGAGCGAAGTATGGGCTGTAGAAAGGGTGGTTGATAATGTCCCAGCGAAACTCCTTCAAGAGAGTATGCTCCTCGTAGGTGGCGTTTTCTCTACCAGCCGCAAACTTTCGACACCATTCTGCGACATGATGGTGAGACTTACAGTCTTTCTGTAAACCTGTACCAGCTGCCAGTGAATTTCAGCAGCGGTAACATCTTTCGCCCACAGAAATCGAATAACTGAGCGGAGTTCTTCGCGAGACCAGTTTTCCAAACGAGTCGCAATTTTGTGTTTACCTACAACTAGCGCCGTACGTGGCTGAATTTCTGCACAGTTGCCAACTCCATGTATTAATATTATCGCACACTCCTGATTCCTCCATAAAAGACGAAACTCCAGAAACATTGGCCTTGTAATCTTAGTTTCTGATCCTCCCTCGTATGAAGAACCACGAAGAATGAACAACATTTCATATAGCCGATGACACAATTCAAGTCTGGTACCTTTAATAAGGCGCTTTGAAAATATCTCTAAAATATGATGTCTCAGTGCACTCTGAGGTAATTTGAAAACTTAAAAAATGTATACATAAATTGTAACAGGAGATATTTGGTAATTTGTATAACAAATTTCTAACGCAAATACTCCTTGCACTATATGCATGACGATTGTGTAAAGCTATGTTAAAAATTTAAATGACTCTTGTCGTTCATTATTTGATTTTTACCTGAACCGGTAAACCTATACAGGATGTTTCAAAACACCGACAACGTTCTGGAGGTAATTTTTGACACCAAGATAAGACGAAAAGTAGAGACCAAACTGGATACACAAATGTTTCCTTTCGGAATAATAGGCTGCCGAAAACATGAAAAAATGAACTTTAAAGGTCCATAGCTCCAAAGCTACGGGGACTATTGTAGTCGGATCAAGATTTCACTTAGGAACTAATATATGCACTATCCAAAAATACATTTTTCAGATCCTAAGGTACTCACACAACAATTTTTATATGGGCAGTTTGACTACGGGCATATAATTTGAAGTACTCACAAACTACTTCTATAAAAATCGTTGCGGAAGTACCGCAGGATTCTGAAACATGGATATTTGGATAGGGCACATAGTAGTTTCTAAATAAAGTCTTGGCCAGACTACGGTAGGTCCCATAGTATTGGCAATGGTCCTTTAAAGTTTGTTTTATCATGTTTTTGATAGTGTATAACTCCGAAAGGAAGCATTTGTGCACGCAGATTGCCCTATATTTTTCGTCCTGTCTTGGTATCAGGAATCATCTCCCAAACGTTGCCGGTGTTGTTTTGAAACACCTTGTATATAATCGTTTAAAAAATCGTTCTCTATTTGATTGTTATTTTACGTTTAACTTAGTAACCAAAGTTAATGCAAACCATTACACTTCACAAGCTGTATAGCAGATAAAAATCTATCACCTCATCAAGTTTGATATAGATCAGGTGAATTCAGTTGAAACTAAAATATCCTTGTCAATAATTTTCGTCCTTTGATTTTTTTTAAGAAGAATCAATGATAAGGACACTAAATATCCTATGAGTGCAAGTGAGGTCATTCGATCTGGGTCAAACTTGGCATGATGTCCATTGAATGTTTCCTTTTAATTCACAAATTGTTTGTGGCTTATTTTCATACACCTGAGACTTGAGATAACCCTCATAGACAATATCTAGAGGAAGAGATTAAGTATTGTAGCTGACCAATTCATATCACCATTCCTTTACAGAAAGCCTCCGGAGAACGTTTCATGCTAAAATGTCCACAGAATCCATTCTACCCACCAAAGCAGAGGAGGGCTTTATCTTCGAAACATAATGCCATTGATTTCTTTTCACAATTTAATAATAATAATAATAATAATAATAATAATAATAATAATAATAATAATAATAATAATAGTATCTTGTAGTCATCACGTCATTTTATAGCACTCGCACTATTATTGCTAAATCCTTTAGAGTGTACAAACCATATTTTAATATTGATTGTTACGGATAAGCTACGAAACACGTTACAAACTATGACCATTATATTTGCTTACTTATCTGTTGTGTTATATTTAATAAATAAATAAATAAATCATTGATTTCAGTTGTTGAAAGTCACTTTAATACTCCTTATAATGATGCTTTGTTTGAGCGTTTTGCTTTTTCGTTTTTGCTTCCAGTGGCGGCTAGTGTTAGTGTTGCAGCGTTGTGCAATCACCAAAGTATTTCAAGAAAAAATATTATTAGCAATAGCAGCAAAGGACAGAAAAAAAACTACTATCTAATAGTCCCTTATATACTTTAAATAACAAATTTTTTACTTCTATACCTGTAAAATCCACTAATCCGTTTTAAAAACAAAAAACAATCCGTTACAGAGTTTCTAATTTATATTGCGTTGCAGCAAGCATACAACGACCAGATTCCTTCAGCGCGGGAATTGGAGCGAATGTAAAGTCGCCTTTCCCCTATCTCAGAAGTTAAAGGCTTTGGTCGTTGCAGTGCTTCTGCAACAACGCGGTATGGTTTGCAGTAAACGAGAAGGTTTTATGCGCTAAATGAGATTTCTGAATTTTATTTCACTACCAATTATAAATAGAATTTATTTTTATGCATTCATATTTTTAAGTTAGGACTATACTGAAGCAAACCAATATAATGACAATTCTTTAAAAAAAAAAAAAAAGTGATTGTAGAATTACAAAGTAAGAAAGAAAATATGTAGTAGAGCAGAAAACAGAGGAAAGTAAACACGCATTCACAAGTTAATTCTTAGTTTAATGAAGGCTTCTTGTTCAGTAATTTGTGAACCAGATATTAATAAATCAATATATAGAATCCCCCTCTGCGGATAGTATTTTATTTTATAGCATACACATATTTGTTTTATAAAATAAATGTATTTCATACTCTTGATAACTTTCCACATACAGTTGTATGATGGGAAATGCCACATTGATTTTAGAACTACATAGCAATGTTCAGGGGCGCAGCCACGAGGATGGTCCACCGGGTCCATACCCCCTTAAAAAATTCGTTACTCGACTAACATTTGTAGGCATTCTTAAAAGAACTATACTTATATAACAGAGAAATGATTGATGTAGTCTAAATGTTTTATTTTGCGCCTCATCATGTACTCTTTCTTTTCTTATGAAAATAATCTATATTTTTTTCTAAAAATATAGCTGACAGTATGTAAGAATTACTAATCTTCTTTCCGGGTGCAGAATAAGACAAGCTTCGATATTACATAGATGTATTGGACCCTAAAATAATTTGGACCCTCCCAGCAAACATTTTTTGGTGTAGAACTGGCAATGCTGTTTGTTTTGACGTTCTTTGAATTTGGCTTCTGTTACATGCTTATCCTACATTTGGCGGGTTTCAAAGTTTGCTTTCCAGAACGTATGACATTCCTACGCATTGTTTCATCTCATATAGAAGCATATTGTGTTTATCGTGCATTGCTTACAACCAAGACGGATGATTTCGAACGTAGTCTTTCTTTTACGCATGTGTGTTGGTGTATATGTGACATTCGCGATTCATATATCTCTTTTGTATCAACTGTTTTGGCTTTTGTATCTTTTGTAGCTGTATTTTTTTAAATCAGCTGTTTTGGTTTTTAGTTATTAGATTTATCCACATTGTGTGTGCTATAATTCTGTAAATAACCTACAAATTCTCAATGAATTCTATACCATGATTTCTGTAAATAACTTACAAAAAAAAAAAAAAAAAGCAATTTGCCGAGCTCTCCACTGAGGAAAAACTTGCAATTAAGGCTTAGACAAAACATGCAAAGACCAATTCAGGAGAGTGTTCGAAAAAACATCTGGTTTAAATTCACAGGACATCTTATGACAGTAATGTTATTTGCATTAGATGTATTTCCACAATTTATTTTAAATTTTCTTTGATAAACTGTGAATAAAGTATGTTCAATTTATTTATTTATTTTATAACACTAATCTCTGCCACGAACTGTCTTCAGTCTACGCTACAGAGGAATGTGTATCACTGTCAGGGACTGGGTTTGCTGGAATGAATTGTTTGCAATTATCTAGAATAATTATTTAATGAATCTACAAAGCTTCTGAAATCAATATTAACTATACCTATGACGTGAGCAAAAGGTGACAAGCGTTTTCCCATGTCTAAAAAAATTGACACTTTCAAGGAATTGAATATCCCAAGAAAGGTTATCAAAATTGGTTAAGCTTTCTATCGAAAAAGACCTGATAATTAAAATACCAGAGTTCAACCAGCATGTATTAGGCAGATTCGCTCCAATCAAAGAGAGAAGAATGGACTTTACTAATTAAATAAGATGACTAATCGAATAAAATGTTCTGCATTTTATTTTTATTTTTTAAAACAGAATTTTCTTTAATTTAACACATCACATAGCATTTGCACCTAAAGTTATGCTGATTAGTCAATGAGTCAGGTTTATATCTTCTGTCTCCGATTCAGTGTTTCTTCCAGACATGTTTTTGGGGAGCACTGCCTCCTCGAGTGCTCCCGCGGAGGAAACCAAAATAATATGTCTATAATATAAAAATAAATAGACCTAGTTCCCCTGGAATACTAAGTGTGTCCCCCCTTCCTGAACGTTGTTTCTCAAAGAAACACTGCTCCGATCGTTATCTACTGCAACACCCGAAACCATAATACACCGACCGCCACTGTTTGCTTCATATTTACAAGTAAATGTGTGAACTTTTAAAATTAGAATAGTATGTAAATGCTATACCTGCACATCTACTGGAGACGTCAAAACTACTACAGGGTACACCGAAAACCAAATTCTGAAGACTGAGTTGTATTTATCCATTAACTGCCTTCCAACTTTGACCAATTCTAAAAAAATAAAAATGTTTATAGTAATTAGTAAAAAAAAAACTTAATATATCTCTACAATCTTATACACAATGCCATATCGAATAGTGGCAGTCACTCCACTATAAATTTCAAGTTTGCACTCGATAAAATGGCATTCCCGAGATACATAAATCTTGTAGAAGTATGAACATAAATTCTTTCCTATGCAATATGAAATTTTTGGTAAGATTATGCTCAATTGTTTTGTATAATTGAAATCTGGAAATACATTAAATGTATAAAAATTTTCATTATCATTACTCATAAAATAATTCACATAACAAAAGAAATTATCAAGTCTTTCAGTTTAACGTCCCACGATTATGTTCGTGAGGCTAAGAGGGGGCGATGATTAAGGCAAGTGAATGATGTTGCAAGAATCGGTGAATTGAGAATGTGGCATGAAAGGGAGTACCCCGAACATACCCACGAGCATGATGTTGTCCACCACAAACTTACTTGGGCGAGGGATCGAACCAGAGATCGCACATACCAAAGGTAAGTGCTCTACCACTGAGGCACCGTGCATCCAGGAAAATGCTCAAAGTAACTCCATACTCTAATTTAAATGTCATCGAGATCGAAAATTTATCTTATAAACTCTCGAAAATTTACATATTTGATCAAAACAAAACAATTGAGCATGGTCTTGCCAAAAGAAAAATTATATTACATCAAAGACAAACGAAAAAAGGCACATCACAAAAGAAATAAATATCTCTGAGAAAAGCAAGTTTTAATTAAAAATAATAATCGTGTATCAGTTTCGCAAACTAACTAAACATCACATCAAAGACAAACGAAAAAAGGCACATTACAAAAGAAATAAATATCTCTGAGAAAAGCAAGTTTTAATTAAAAATAATAATCGTGTATCAGTTTTGCAAACTAACTAAACATCTTGGCTTTATCAGACATAGTACCTACTGTAGGTATCGTGTCTAATGTAGCCAAGATATTTAGTTAAATGGCGAAACTGTTACACAATTATTAGTTTTAATTAACACTTGTTTTGCTCAGAGATTTTTATTTCTTTTGTGAAGTGACTAACATACAGCAAAGCTAACATGAATCAGATAGTTTACAAAAACGTGTTAAAGATAAAATAATTAGCTATTTTAGTACCAGTTTCAAAATTGAAACTGAATAGTTTGGTTATCTACCATAACTTCACAACGTCCAACAAAACCACCTTGATCGGTTTCTTTTTTTCTTTCTTTCTTTCTTTCTTTAACGATTAAATAATGGAAGAAACTATTGAATGTCTACGTAATACGTATTAGCAATTCTTTTGAAAACTACTCTGGGAAGCCTTAAGATTAACTGAATGTGAACTAAATCCGTTGTTTGGTTTATATGAAAAAGTGTCATTATCATATTCGCATTCTTTATCAAGGTGCACTCATGTCCAAAATTATTCTCGAATGTCTATAAATATGTTGTTCTAGGAATATAATTTGGTAACGAATTCGCCCGGTATTTCTTATAATGTTATAATCGGCAAGGACATGTATGTGGCAAATTTCATGCCAAAAGAGCAGTAAATAAGAACAATAAAACGAAAATAAAACTTTCTTGTTCATTTAGCAACATTTTGTTTTACTCATTCTAATTTTCGTATTTATAATTCTTTTTCTATGAAATTTACCACAAATATACATTTCCCGATTACACACACAGTATCAGTATTATAAGTACCCTGCAAAATTATTATCAAATTATATTCTTACAAGAAGACAGTCATAGGTATGTGACAATAATTTTGGACATGAGTGTACATCACGGACTTCCATGGGCATTAAAATAGTCCACTTGGGCAATATATGGCAGCAAATACTCAGTATCAGCAATGACTATTCTGCACATACACCATTAATAATAACTTCTTTTGACGGCAGAGCTCCCTCATGGCTATGTGGATGGCGTATGCGCCTTTGGGAGACCGATTCCCGGAGGGAGCTCATGTGGTTCGGATTCCACGTTAAGCTGTAGGTCCCTGTCTCATGTAGCCTCGTTGCTAAACGGGACGCTAAGCTTCCATCCAATTCAATCCAATCGTCTTGATTTCCGAAATAATATTTTATTAACGATATATGTGCAGTCATTATATGGCCATGTGCTTATTTCATTTACCCAAACTCGTATAACTCCAACAAGAAAGAACAAGAAGAAATCTCCGTTCTCCTCATGTATACTTTCTCCGTTTTGTACCCCATAAAATATAACTCAAATTTACAATTACTTTGACTGATTAAGATTACTAATTTTCCTTTGTTTCTATCACAAGTAATATATATATATATATATATATATATATATATATATATATATATATATATATATATATATATATATATATATATATATATATATATATATATATATATATATATATATAATTATCATAGGCATTCTGCTCTTACTGGCAGGTCACTTGCAGCCAGGGCCTAAAATTGAGTGGAGTACTCCACACTTTGTGGAACTGTAGGAAAGGAGTGTGGAACTATAATTCCTAAAGTGTGGAGTGGTATTAATGTGAGTACCTTACTTTTCCCGAATTATGTATTTAAACGCGTTTAGTGTGTCAAACTAAGTCTTACTGATTCAATACATTTATTATGCAATGGGTTACTCAATTCTATATAACAGGGACGGCATTAAGGGTGGGCGGGGGTGGGCGACCGCCCACCCGATGGATGGCCTCGCCCACCCATCCGCCCACCCCAACAGAAGTAGAGTAATGAAGGTGACATCCTGTACTTCAAAAGGAATAGGTATTACTTTCGATTGTAATGTAACAGGTTCTAGGACTCTGTTTAACTCTGCAATAAACAATGATTTTAAGACATACTTGTAGTAATATAATGATGCCAAAAGTCGTGATTAACCTTTAAATTATGCGGGCTTTAAATTCCAGCACCTCGTAAACTACGAAACCATTTGAACCGATTTCGTAAGGTTAAAAAAAAAAACGTAAAAATAATCACTTGTAATTGCCGCAGACACATGAAAAAAAAAACTTTTGTTACTTAACATCTCTACTTGAATTTCAGTTATTGACATATACGTGATTTTTATTGTTTTATACATTATTAGTATTGTTGTTACTGTAAATTTCCTTTTAGGAAAGAAAACTAAGATTTCTCCCTCCATTCCTCCTCAAATATACTGATAGGAGGAATATGTGTTTATTATTCCTTGAATTTCATTATTTGACGTCACAATCCATGTTAATCTTCCTTTCTAATTCCAGTTTTTACTCCAGGAGAAAAAAACACGGAAAAAATAAATAAAATTTACATGGTGTATCTAGTTTTAAAGGGGGATTTCCCCATTATTCCCAGATAATTCGCAAATTGTTGTGGACCAATAAAGTTAGTATGGCTAGAACTACTAATATTGTTTTCCCTGGAATGGTGTAAACATGATTGGTAGCTTGTTCTATTGGACACGAGTATAGGTGACTTGCTTTTATTCGAGCTCATTTAATTACACATTACCGTATTTTGTTTCTCCATTAGCAGTACAGGCTGCTCGCGTTAATCCAAACCCACCATAGTCCGAATGATATTTAGCCGGCAGGGTTGATATTTTTAGACTGGTTGCTCAAACAAACAGTTATTGTGAATTATTTGAGAACGGAGTTCCGGATTCGATTCCCAGTGGGAACACAAGAGATTTGAATCCCACTCTAGGTTCCGTTCTTAGAACGTTATCATCGTTCCATTCAAGGCTATGGCAAGTTATCATAGGTTCACTTTGCACAGGAACCTTCGGATCAAAGATCGACCTTCGGGCAGGACACTGCATGATCATAATGACCTTCCACTAATTGGTCATCGCGTCCTTTGTATATTGCTGGGGTATCGTCAGTGATACTACACAGAAAATGACGTCTTCTAATGCAGTATATTCTTATGGTATAAAATATATAGTATTATTTATCTCAACTAGTATCTTCTGAACCACTTCTTATAGTATCTTCTGAACCACTAGCGAAATATTTTTTACCCGTTTATCTTAGGTTGCAGCTTGTATCGCTATGAAGAGAACGTTTAGGGCAGTTATTCTAACAGTTGCTGAGATGAGTAATGAAAATCGCAGTCGCTCTTCTGAAGCAACACATCTATTGAGTGAAGTGAATTTTCAGTTTCTGTTCCAACTCAACTTGTTCACACTTTTTCTTGGAAAGTTGAAAAGATTGTCAGATTATCTACAAAATAAGGAGAGCGCACTGGCTGGTGCTGTTTTAGTTACGAAGGGTGTAGTGGATTATTTTACTGATATTCGAAACACAGTCGAGGAGTTCGAAAATATTTGGAATGAGTCTTTGAGTCTTGCTGAAAATAACGGTATATCTCTAACGGGTCCAATGTCCAGAACATGATCACTGCCCCATCGTTTACGTCAGTATATTATGACTGAGCAAATATCGGTTGAGGAAGAAGATATCCAATTCCAAGAAGACTACAGACTTAGGATATTTCTTCCTGTACTTGACAGAATACTTGCAGAAATGAATAGGCGTTTTACGGAAAGTACAGGTATTCTATGTGGGATAAGCAGTCTTCACCCTAAAAGCGAACACTTCTTCTCATTTGAGAAAATTGAACCACTTGCACGTCATTATGGATGTGTAGACAGGGATGAATTCAGGGAATAGCCCAGGGGGAATCTCCCCCCCCCCGAAGAAAATATATTCCCCCCCGGAGAAACTTCCAAAATTTCAGTCACAAAATGTAGAAATTACTTCACTCAATTATTTGCTTTTCTTTTCGTGCACATGCAAACGAAATCCAATCTCTCAATATACATATAAATGACGCAGACCGATTCTATATAAATATTAAGCATGTAACATCTAAGATAGAATATCAAATAGTCAATAAAACCTGTATTTCGTAACGCTATGACCGAGTTTGGCAGAACATGAAATTGTCAACTGTTGAAGAAAGGTTTGTATTTTAGTAGGTACTATACTCTTTCCCTATATTGTATATTAGTAGGTAGCACTTGCACAGATTGAGATTGGAAAGAAAAGATAGGGAAGATCTTTCGATCATTCCATATGATCTCTTACGTCAGCAGACTTCAGTTCTTCAAAATGTATAGTTCGTGCATTATTTGAAATAGAGCGCCTAAATCCCATTTCTCGCATCGGAAGTAACAGACGTAAATGTGTTTGACGATTGTTAATGTAAACACACCTTTCCTTAACTAAAAATAAGTCAGTTAAAGGGTGCGATTGAGAGGGATCAGGGAGGAGCATTTATCCCTCCCGGGTTAGAGATTTATTTAGAATTTATCAATATAATAGTATATATAAGTGAAAGATTGCTATTGAAGATTACGAAGATCCTGCTCACTGCCGTGCCATGGGGGAGGGGCAAGTGGGGCGACGGCCACGGGCGCCGAAGTAAGAGGTGCAAAAAGAAAAGAAGAAAAGAAAAAAGAGAGGAATGAAACACATGCGCACATGTGGGAATGTGCACATATATAAAATGAAAGGAAAAAAGTAATAAAAAGTGCTCAAATTAAAAGAAGAGCAGGGTTTACTTTTTAAAATTTTCTCATCTTTCGCGGCTGGTCTGTCGACCTCACTCATATGTACGGGGGTGCCGTCGTATACTCTCGCCCCAAGCGCTGATTTTCCACGACACGGCACTAATCTACTGAAGATTTCGTAAACTAAACTGATGTGTATGCAGTGAAGAAACCAGGGCTAATATGCTTGATTTAGAATCAGAAGTGTGAGAAAGAATGATAACTTGTTGTTAAGATATTCCTATGTATGTTTGTTTTAGGCCAAAAAATATGTGAGTTAATTTAAATCTTTTTTTAAAAACTTATACATTAGTAACAAACAGTAACTACTGAATATAGGAAATAATAACAAAAATAGCTACTGTAAATAGCAGTTAAAGTTTAGTCTAAAATATTTTTGCCAGTCTATTTAATGTTGTAGATAAAATTAAACGATTGTTGTTTTTTTAAATTATAATCTCACATTGAATATTTATCAGCAATTAGTCTCAATATTAGGTAAGATGTGCATGTGAATGGAATTGTTAAATATGCTGCTATCTTGTAAAAATACAGAAAAACAACGCTCCCCCCGAGGAGCTCACATTCCCTCCCGGGTGAAAATGTCTGAATTCAACACTGTGTGTAGATAGTGTCGATAGTGTAGAGATGGAGCTGAAAGTTCTCCCGAAAGTTTTGAAACGTTATGAGGAGGAAAACCAATGCAAAATTATCCTCCGTTTTTCAGTTTACTGAAGTGATGGATCGGTTCAAAATCGCTTTTCATGAAATTCACAAATTAGCCTTAATTGTTGTCACCATTCCTGTATCTAGTTCACCATGTGAGCGTTCTTTCTCGTGTCTTGGGTTAAAACATATCTAAGAAATCGAATGGCAAACGGTCGCCTAAGCGATCTTTGGGTCCTTTTAGCAGAGATAATACTTGCAATGAATATTGCTGTAGAGGATGTGGTAAACGCATTCAATGCTGGACATAAAAATTGACGCATTGCACTTCATTAAAGTGCAGGTATAAAAGTTTATTGTAAGCTTGTTAGTACCATGTGATCAGCCCTTCATAGTTTAAAATACATTGTTCTTTCTGTGGATCATGATGGAGTTTTGTTAATTGCTATTTACTTCTTTATCCAATTTATAGGCCTAATTGTTTTAGTTTTTTTTTCTTAAGTTTCAGTTTCAAAGATATCTGTGTAAGCTACGATCAAACAATCATGATTTCGAATTTCCCTATTCTTTTAGCAACATAGGTCTTTGCTGTTGCATATAGAGATCACGTCAAAAAAATCTTATTTTATTTTACCTACTTATTGCGTATTTTATGTTACAAGCTAGAGTGTTATCTGTTAGTCTGTGTTGTTTGAACCTTCTTTTTATTTCTATGCATTCATGTGCATTCTTGGAGGGAGAGGAGTTAAAGCTGTCTTGAACTTCATCGACTACATAGTACACACCGTTATTATTGTTAAAAAAAACTGGAAGTAGAGGTAGTGTGTCTGCCACGCGGAATTCGGTAGGTCGAGTATATAACTCCAGCAGCCCATCCTAAGTCCTGCATTTCTTCAGTCCCACCAGGCGAATGCCGGAATTGTACCTTCTATAAGGCCAAGACAGCTGTTTTCCACATCCTTGTTCCTTCCCTATTTCGGTCTGAGCCTTCGCTAACTGAAGCGTATAGAAACTGAAACTTAATTATTGTCAAAAAATATGTCTGATTGCCCAGTTCTCATTTTCATTGCCCGCCCACCCAGCAACTAGGTCCGCCTCTTTCCGCCCACCCCATCAAGCGTTTCTGGCGCCGTCCCTGCTATATAACTACCAGTATATGACATTAAGCCAGAGTTAATACGTATAGGTGTCTCCTAGATGACAGGGAAAACCATTGTCAATTTTGAGGCGAAGGAACTTTTTAACTATATTTAGTTTTCAAACGTTTTCGGTTGCATTCATATAGTTTTAAAATATGCAACTAACTGCTCGTTTATCTGTTGTTTTAATAGGACATTACACTTTTCCGATATAATGAAATATGTTGTTTTGTAGATAAAAATTACACGATCCTTTGAATCCGTTATAGAAATATGTACTACCAGAGATAACACATCAATAACCGCCAAAAATTTAGCAGAAGCACCGTAGACTCTCAACAAGCAATCATAACACAGGAAATATCCGTTCGTAAGTTGCATGGGGAAAAAATCTCGCTAGCCGGCCCGGGTTAATTCTTGTCTTTTGTCTATAGATCAGTGTTCGCTGTTTAGTGACTATGCATTGTTGTCTTCGGTAAAGTAATTTCATTACTTTAGAAACAATAACGAAAATGGAATAGAGGAAGGAACAGAGGAAAGAAACAAAAAGTAAGCCAATGTTCCTCATCTTTATGCCTGCAGACACGACACCTGACACATGGTTCTCATCTAGTTGATTTTCCGGTACTTTGTGCCTACAAGCAGCATAGGGTATTCAATTTTCCATGTTGCTGGGCGTTGAATATTAGGTCTATTTATGTTTATATGGAACATTGAAATTCAAAGCCTCAGTAAAATTATACAGGGATCCCTCCAGGAATTTCTTAGTGTGGGCACCCACTACTGACTAAATATTACCCGGTTTTGAGAAATCGCGCTCACAGTTAGCAGTATGAACAGGTACAGAAGGTAGTAGCCTATAACGCAGTAAATTTGAGCCAAGTTGGGCATGTTGGGGAAAAGAGTACATGGTCTTGTCAGTGGAGAAGTACTTCACCAACTCGGATTATTTTTATTCTTTTTGCATATTAACGCGGAAATTTTAAGTGCGGGTAAGGTGAGGGACGGCGTCCCGGCGATGTTAAGTGCGGAAAACGACGCCCCACGTGGAGTGATCCCTGAAAATAGGTACGCCTACTAATATAAGAAACGTAACATCTGTTTCTGTTTCTTCGTCATTACTTTCCATCGTTTTGTGTATGTTACAGTGATAATTGGGAGTAAGTAGAATGCTGTAGACTAGACCACCCCTTATTGCTATTATGAACCTATTTTATATATTTCATTTTTTTTTTCAAAATTATAGGCCCATGTTGAGTTTACAAGTGTTGCTAAATATTGTTACGTGTTTTTTTAATGGTTTTACTTCAAGAAATGCCACTTACTGTGTTTTTACAGGCTGAAAACAACATGTCAATGTGAGTGCAAAAACACAATAAGTGCAAAATTACTAAAATATATATGATAAACAGTTAAAAATCTGAATTTTTGACTGTACAATATACAATCACAAATATATATATATATATATATATATATATATATATATATATATATATATATATATATATATATATATATATATATATATATATATATATATAATACCTGTCACATCTGAAAACCCATTCCTAAGTCGCCACAAAGTTATTTGTCCTGATACAGATCTTTTGCAGTTCGCAATGCATTATAGAGATGCATCATCGTGAAGTATGTTGAAAGGTCTGGACGCTAAAAGCCTTCTCATGAAAATCTGTGGAAATCAGTCATTTCATGCTCTGTCAACAAGTCTAGCCCGAGTTGTTGCTTCGAAACCATTTTCTTTCGATTTTGAAAGACTTATAAGTGACTACAACATATTGAAAATAGATAGCAGACTCCCTTTGGCTCCCACTACTGTGAAAAATTACCTTCACGTTAATATAAATATGAGTCCGTTGGAAGATTTTAACCCAACCCCTGCTGTTATGAAATGGCTGGCCAGAAAGGAAAGGCGTTTTGAAGTTGGTAGGAAGTCAAAGGAACAGCCCTGGTATAACGGTGTATTTGCCTCGGCAGAAAACAGACTAAGACACCGTGATGATCACGGAAAAATGACAGTGAAATTCTTATGTAAGAAAGTGACTTTTCTTCCAGTGTGACTATTTTTCTTACCGGTTTGTTTCCTGTATTTTATGGTTTAATACAATACAATTAAATTCGCCAAAATTTTCCTACATAATAATAATAATAATAATAATAATAATAATAATAATAATAATAATAATAATAATAATAATAATAATTATTATTATTATTATTATTATTATTATTATTATTATTATTATTATTATTATTATTATTATTATTATTATTATTATTATTATTTTGGATCGCAGGTAAACATGATGTACTGGACTGGACAGAACACTGATTATATGTCAAAACAAATGCTGACTAAAGTTTTTCTATACTATATAAAATTTTTACCAGTGTGGAGCTGTGATTTCGTTGAATTTTAGGCCCTGCTTGCAGCAGCTGAGAAGCTTCCATGCTCCACGGTCCTGCGCTAACCTCTTCGTCTTCACGTATGAAATTTCTATTTTTATATCATCCATTAATTGTAGTCTCCTCCGCCCCCTCCCTCTCTTTCTCGCCACCATAACTTCTAGGACATCTCTCATGATACAGTTTCTTCTTAGGCGATGTCCCAACCAGTTTCTCTTCCTCTTCTTAACAATATCTAAAAGTATTATTTCTTCCCCCACCATTTCTAATACGCTCTCGTTCGTTTTCCACACGACCCAATTAATTCTCTCCATTCTTCTCCACACCCACATTTCAAAGGCTTCCAATCGTTTTTCATCACTTTTACGTAATGTCCACGTTTCCGCCCCATACAGTACAACACTGCACACGAGGCATTTTATGAGTCTTTTTCTCAACTCTTTATTCAAGGTCCCATAAAACAGACTTTTCTTCCTCCTAAAGGATTCTTTCGCCATTCCTATTCTTGCTTTTATTTCACTTCGTACTTTATGTCATTATTAAGAATACTACCCAGATATCGAAAACTATTCACTTGTTCTATTTTCTCCCCTTCCACTTTTATATTTGACACAGACCTTTTCGTTCCAATCACCATGGCTTTTGTCTTTCTAACTTTTATTTTCATCTCATATTCTTCAAAGCCCGTCCTCAGGTTTATGATTTATTTTATTGATTTCCTTTTCACATTCTGATTTCCATATCGTCTGGAAATCTTATGCATCTAATCATTCTACTTTCTACCGAAATGCCGTTATCATCATGTAAACTCTTTTTCACTATCTCTTCTAGATAGACATTAAATAGTGTTGGCGAGAGGCAGCATCCTTGTCGAACTCCCCTTCCAATTGCACTCTCTTCCGTCAGTTCTTCTTATATCCTAACACTTACTTGTTGGCTCATGTATAAGTTTCTTATGAGTCTTCGATCTTTCCATCCCAACCCTATCTTCTTTAGAACTCCCAACAACAATTCCCAATTCACTCGGTCAAAAGCCTTTTCTAGATCAATAAATACAACATACACCTCTTTCCCTTTTCAATAAATCTTCCACCGATTTCCCTTAATAACCCAATAGCATCTCTTGTGCCCTTACCTGTTCTGAACTCGAACTGCTTCTCCTCAACTTCTTCATATATATATATATATATATATATATATATATATATATATATATATATATATATATATATATATATATATATATATATATATATATATATATATAGAGAGAGAGAGAGAGAGAGAGAGAGAGAGAGAGAGAGAGAGAGAGAGAGAGAGAGAGTGCACTCGTAAATTTAGCCTCAAAACACACATACTGAATTCCTTTGTCAGAGAATAGTATTTCAAAATGCCGTACTTGATACAACCTTTTGGCATGATATATGCATGCATGAAGTATGTGTATGAAAGAACACATACTTTCTGAACTTCGGATTTAACTAGAAATATGTATCTCCTACATTCAATAATAATAATAATAATAATAATAATAATAATAATAATAATAATAATAATAATAAATGCTCTTCTCATTTTCCTTTCAACAGTGTCGTGTCTGAGAGCTTGCTCTTCTTTCAGGTTCGAGGCCAGCTGCAAGTACAAACGTTTCACAGCACTTTAACGTTATAGATCTACATCCAAATAACAATGCTAAAAAAGGATTTGAGTTCGAAAAAAAAGGAAGAAGAAAGGCCCCTTTACAGATAGCTCAACTCTGTATAAAGGACTATCTAGTTCGATTCCAGGCCATATGCGTTTGTGGCGAACAGCATTATGTTTATGGGTTTTCTCAGGAGTTTTCCTATTTCCTACCTTTTTCATCTCATCTTTTTTTCTCATCATGATTGTATTTCCAGGGCTCCTCTTTAGCCTAAAGAATCAGGACTAATGGCGTACTTCTGCTGTAAGCCTCTTATCTTGAAGGCGAGGTAGGGTAGTGGGGAACAGCCTATACTATGATATGTAGTATAGAGTAGAAATTTAGAGCTGGCGACCAGTGTTCAGTAGGAATGGTTTCTGCCTAAACTCACAGGGATGTGCAGTTTCTGTTTCGCACAAAATAATTGTAACTGAGTGGGAGAAAACACAGAATGTAATTAACAACATTGTAATTCGCCCCTCGTTTCCCATCCTCAATCGAAATGCTTTGCTTCTTGGCTCGTCAACGCAAGAGATCGTTTATCCCGCTGTTTGAAGCTAGAACAGCTGGGGGGGGGGACAGTCCAGTGCCTAGAACAGATCAACCAATCACGTCACGATGTCAGTGGTAAATAAAGGCCGTAGGCGGGATGGGACCTCTCATTACACTGTTGCCATACTTGGTACAATTGTACAAAATTCAGCCCTTTTTGTCATCGTCCGTTGGTACCACGCTGGCATTTTCAGCCCCTTTTATGAAAAATTTGGTACAATTCTACCCAATTCAGCACCATGTAACAAAATACATGACACATTTTCTAAAGTGTCAGTAAGACTTTCCCTACATCTCTTTCTTTTGACGTCTTTCATGAAAGGTTCTAGGACCCGGAACCGGTTTTAATTACATTTTTTAGAAATGTCAGTTAACTTATCTTATATTCTTCATACAGTCTATTATCCTTCTTTGGTCTTGAAATAAGCAAGAATAAGGTGCAATAATTTATGTTTTAATATTTTATTATAACGTACTGTTTACATATGAACTCGGAGATGATTGATTTGTTCCTAGTTTCATATTTTTTCATATATGGCTATAATACTTTTTTGGTTTATTGGCCACTTTAAAATAGAGGAGCGTTTGGTTTCGTTACAATACATACCGAAGATGATAACTGTTTTCCCTTTTAATTTGCGACCTCTGTTATACTTCCTACGTACGAGAAAAGTTTCATCTACTTCCAAGGTTGTTCGGGTTCTTATTTGGATGTTTTTAAAAAGTAATTTTTAAAAAGAACATTTTCTTGATTTGCTTCCTTGGAAGAGGGGGGTGGGAGTGTTTTAGAACATCACCTCTTTTAGTTTCGTGTTATAGGGTTATTATTTCACTGGTATAATGAATTCAGCCCTTTTTGTTTCAATTTGGTACTATTTTTCAGCCCACTCCAGAGATAGAACTGTGGCAACGCTGTCTCATAATTTCTACGTACGTGAGAGATACTGGCGACCATTATTTTTGATTGGCGAGTGCGTCTGACCTTGAAATTTTGCACCCCGCATTAGTATCATGTCAAAACTTTTGAAGTAAGTAACTTATAGATACACTTTAAACGTTCTCCCTCTCGCATTTTAGCGGCTTAAAAAGTGTCGGTTATAATGAACTTTCAGTTTATTTATAAATTCTAAATGATAATTTTTCCCTCGAAATCTACTTCATTTTCAGATTAGGTATATTAAACCTCAACCAATCAATCAGTCAGATAAGTTATTGCTAACACTATTGAACGTTAATCTAATAGCTCTATAAACATTTCAATGATAACTAAAAAGCTCACTTTTTCCTTCGCCGTATCGATTTTTCTTTGAATCTTTTTTCTTCTTTTTAGAAATTTCTCTTCAAATTTCAGGAATTACAGGCTTTTTTCGTGTTAAAACAGGATAGCAAAAGTGAAACGTACTTACTGTTATATCCCCATTAAAATTGAAATATTTAAAACAGACCAAAATTTCCTAGGCAAAAAAACCAAGGAAAAAACTTCGTTTTTTAAAAGCATTTTAGGCCTTTAAATCTCTAATGGTATATGCATTGGCCAAATGCATTGGATTCAAGCTAAGATCATAGTTCAGAGCACTGGCGCAAATCCCTGGGGTATGAGGGCGACATGTCCAGGGTTGGCAAGGTAATTTTCTTGTTACGTATTTTACGTAAATTACGCGTAATTTACTAGTAATATACGTCATGTAGAAAACCAGTTTTTTACGCAGACGTAGAAAACTATATTTCTTTCATTAAAACTAAGATCATTTTGAATAGTCGGTTATATTGTAAGCTTAGTTTTCTTATTTAAGCATTAAAACATTATTATCTTCTAAACATTATATTTAAAGTAATGATTTCATGCCAAATCATAGTAATAAAAGATAATTTTGGATAGCCCCTCGCCGGCCCACTACTACTTTCCACCTATTAGCGCACACCCAAGCACAACCACCCAACATATAAGCACACACATTAAAAATATGTGTTGGTTCGGATATGTTTGAAAGTATCAAGTAACCTTTTGATTATAACAATTTATTGTTATACCTTTGCAGCTTTTAATATAAAACTCGAAACATTTCAGTATACTTTGAAACTTCTATAAAAAAAAAAAAAAAAAAAAAAAAAGAGAGATTGACTGTTAGGCTCATTTCACCTTCATATTACACACTATCACACACATAACTGATACGAAAAGTACTGATCAGAATATTGAAATAATGAAATTTTAGAATAAACTGATTTGTTTTCCTTCCACGTCTGAACGATACTATATATACCACTTCACTTAGCACCGGGACATATTGAATTTTCGATGTAAAAGTTATTAGATTCTCATTTTAAACACACACAACTGAAAAAATATAAAAGCACCCAACAGAACATTACACTAAATTTTTCGGAATGAACTCATTTATTTTGCTCTTTTCTTCCAAGTCCAACAACAACACTAAATATATTACTTCCCTTAGCACTTGACTATCATTTGAACATTTAATGTAGACATTTTTCATGCTCATAATAAATAGACAAAACTGAAGAAAATACTCAACAGAATATTGAACTACTTGTTTCTTCATTTTTTTTTTATTTTTATTTTTTTTTTTTTTTTAAGAAACAATTTGTCTTTCTTCCTAGTTCGAATACTGAATATATTTCACTTGGTTCCAATGAAACTGCGTATATCATTTCATTTAAAACTTGGCCATTATTTTAATTCTAAAAAAAAAAAAAAAAAAAAAAAAAAAAGTTACATGCCATTTCAATTATAGTTTAGTACAATTCGAACACAATACTCTTAATCACACTAATATTCATAACTTGAGTGGTCTTGTAATTTGAGGGTGTAGTATATTTGAAGTAGTTTCTTCGAACGTTCGAAGCTGAGCCGGTTTCTTGTGACGTTATGGACAAAGGACCAATTTGAGAAAAAGTCTTTCAATTTGCGCTGAAGATGCTAGGATGTTCAGTAACTTCATAGCAAATTCCGACAACTCCTTATGTTACCGAGTAGCGAAATACCAGAATGTGCGTGGTGTTGTAATTCCCATCTTCAAAATTTCCACATTTTCCCCGATATTGCTGGTAGCTAGTTATTCCTGAAGAGCCGAGGTTTTCCAACAGAAACTCCTCTACTTGTTCGTGATGCTTTTCTCAGACATTGCAGAAAGTCTTCACAAATGGAGACCACGAAGGCTTACCATTGTTGTTACATTGCACAATAGTTTATTCCATGGCTTCTCTGGCATAAAACTTTTCTCGATTACAGAGGGTTTAAAACATGAAAAATGATGAAATGGGTTTTGAACAGTCACGCGTGCAAACCGTATTATACAATGCTACTTTACAAAGCCAATACAAAATTCCCAGTTTATGCCTACGGATTAAGTTTTGCAAAATCCAGCTAGATTCCATACAATTTTAGGAAGATTTTTTTAAAGCTCAGCGTGTAGAACGTTTTCTTTTAATTTGTAGACCTGTTTCTAATTTTTTACGTACTTTACGTATTTTACGTAAATTACGCGTATTTTACACGTCACGTAGAAAACCTTTTTTTACGCGTAATTACCCAACCCTGGACATGTCCCCCTCAATTTTGGAACTGGAGGGGACTGACTCCAATAATTCGATCTGAAATATGTTTTTTGGGGAAAAATATGATTATTTGTAACCGACTGCTACAAAAGAAAGTGAGATGAAATTGATGTTCCTTGGCTTGTTTCATTTTTTGTTCTTCATCTACATCGCCTGATATATAATATACAATAAGCTCACCTCAGATTCATCTACAGTATCATTCCCCCCCCCCCCCAAGAATAAACCTCAAATCTGCCCGACTCCCAAAATTGAAGACAACTCTGCTCCCTGATCCTCCACAGCACTGTTTTTCAACTTCATAAATATTTTGAGCATCGCTTAAAAAAAAAATGGAACGGTCATACCCGCCCCAATGTTGAAGACAGATTTGCGCCGATGGTTCAGAGCCAATGTTAATATTAGGCATATATTCCTTCCTTCACAATCTCGGTATTGAATCATAGCACAAACCACAAATGTTCGAACTTAAACCTAAAGCAATGGTTTCCAACCTGCAAGCCATGAAAAGCAAGGAATGGGGTTCCAAGCTACTGATATAAATAAATCGTAAAGTTATGAGTAAACGACCACTTGTAATGATCATTTACAATTTGGCTTTAGCATAATTAACCGGCTTTACGTGTTTTGACATTTTGTCTTAATAATGGGAAGGAAGGGGCGTAAGAAGGATTTACGAAGGTAGGTGCCAGGCAGGACGGTAGACAGCCCAAAACTGTAGGGGCGGCCAGTAGAAGTTAAGGGGCCCGATCCAACCATATTATAGTTCATTTGCAAGCCTACCGTGAAAATTTTAGGGGGACGGCCCACTAGACTTCCCTGGATACGGGCCTGGTGCCAGGTAATCAAGGTTGGGAACCATTGGCCTAAAAAGTGCAACTATGAGATGCAAAACTAAGCACTCTAAAAAACGGTATAGTTGAAACAATCAGAAACAGGGTGCGAATTACCGGGGGGATGAAGGGGATTTTCCCCCTGAATCACATTTTGTTCCCCCCCAAAGAAATCAACTGAAGTATCCTCACCGGGGATGCTCGCTTTCCTCCGTTCCCAAACCATGCTTAGTATAACGACAAATTTCACTGATTTTTGTCATTTCTTGTAAGTTTAATCTGCTAGCCATATTTCGAAATGAGCGATGTAAACTATTCAGTTTCGGTCTTTTCTAATTTCCCCACTATTTTCACCGCTGCTTAGTTCAACTATATTATTATGACTAAGTTGTTACTTGCAACAGTATCCTCATACCCTTCCGTTCGTCGTCGTTCGTGAATTTAAATGTACTAATTGCGCATAAGAAAGTAGCATATGGATTTATAAATGCTCTTAGCGGTTTCCAAGAAGTAAACAAATAGCTTCTTCCATCATACTCGAGCATGTCATATCCATCCTCTACATCTGTATCGATTACCATTTTGTTTTATTATTTGTTATATTTCATTTTTTAGTTTGCAAGTTTGCATAATATACGTAATATCCAATAAATAGAACAAGTAGACTTAATAGAACATAAGTGGACTATTATTGCCTTTTAGAGCTTACGGAAATGAACTTCTGAAAGTGTACTCAAAATTTGAGTTATATATTCTCTCGTGGCTATATGGTAACGTACATGCTGGTGATGCGTCCGTAGTGAGCAGACATGTTAGTGAAGGTGAGTAAGCACATAAGATTTGTTTCAGCATTTGCTAATACGATTGATTCTCTGTGTCAGTCATTGTCCGTGTCTGTACAAACGCATTAACTGGAGCGGGCTTTTTAAACTTAACCCTTCACTTCCAATCTTTCTTTTCGCTGTACAGTTTTCTGTCCACGCCAATAATGCTGTCTGGAAAACTTCAATGTAATATTTATACTTCATTTGATAACGTAGCATATAGTGAATCAACTCAACTGTAACACAACAGTAAAGTAATTATAATTGATTTCCTGAGCTCCGTCATGGAATCGATATTTTAAAAAAATGGAGAGCGCAGCATTAGCGAGAAGTAGAAGTGCAAGCTCGAAATTCGAATTGAGTTTTTAAATATTTGGCTTTCGATTTGACCTTGATGCCAGAAATCGGGACCAGCAACAATCCATTTCTCGTATGATAGGCTAATACGTAGATCTTTACTTAAGTAAGCCCGGTTTAACTGATAATTTTAGTGGTTTTCATAACACTGAAGTAACCTTTCTTTTGCAAGGCTATGTGTAATAACGCTAAGTAGAAGATTTCAATATGAGCGGAAAAATTAACATATGCTTGTAATTATGGCTATTGCTCGGGTCGTATTATTAAGTAAATAAACCCTAGAGAGCTACGAGTACAAGAGTGAGTACAACATTTAAACACGTTCAGAAATATTATGTGTGGTGTACGCATGCCAAACAATATATACATAGTTATTGTCGGTATATTTATTGAATTAATAAATTTCTTATTTATTACAGATGTCGTATCATATTTATGTGTGTGTGGGAGGAGTAAGGCATTATTGTCTCATTTTGAATTACTGCACCTTCAGACTCTACGTCAAGTTGACCTAATTTTATTCCCCCCCCCCCCAATATAAATTCTCTATTTCGCACACTGATCAGAACTATGTTGAATGCAACATTATGGCTCGAGCAATATACTGTATATAGCCGGAAGGGCAATATTATATGGTTAAAAATGTAGCTGCACCAACAAAATGTATTACTGCTGCAGTTATTTGTATTATGGTAACAACAATGTCAACTATGGTACTTGTAACTATAAAACTACCACTAAATTGGAAATACCAAGACCATCACGAGATTTTATAATTACAAATACAATAATTGATATAATTGTTACCATCATAAAACTTATTGCGACAACAATACATTTTGTTGATCCAGCTATATTTTTAACTATATAATATTGTCATCCCAGCTATAAGTATTGCTGGAGCCATACTGTTCCTTTCAATCATATTTCTGGTTATTCCAACTATCCCGCTTTAAGAGTATGGATTTCATTTTAATTTTATATATCCCAAAACAAATTGTTTGATCTTTCTCGTTTCAATTTGTCCTTAGATAATAATTTTAATTGGCAGAAGATCAAATTAAATGCGATGGAGCAAACAAAAGAAGAATTTCTCCATGGGAAAGGGCATTTTAATTAACGTAGGGTGAAAGTAGCTATAAAAATACTAGTAACTCAAGTTGAGCACGATTGCCACGGAGGGATTTTGTAGCTCAGAGGGAAATTTCTTCGCCGGGCAACACCCTGAAATCCCTACTAGGAGCAAGAATTTTGTAATGCCTTCCTTTATACTTCTTTGTGACTATGAAACATGGAAGCCTCTTGATTTATGGTAAATTATCTAACAGTGATGTCGAAATACCTATAATAGTGATGAATGCAAAATATTAGTTCTTCACTTTAAATTAAACGGAGATCTGAAATATATATATATATATATATATATATATATATATATATATATATATATATATATATATATATTATTTAACTTTATAAATCAGGGAATAAATATCACTCTTTGATACTGTATTTTGAGCTTAAGGTTTTGGTAGGAGGGAAGATAAACGGGCCCTCGGATTTTCGGTTCAAAATTGATCGCAATCTCTTCCTTAGGTCCCAAATAGTGTTTCCTGAAAATTTCAGACCGCGGAAACTTAAGGAAGGTGCCCAAAATTACTATAAAATTTAACAGATATGGGCAGGGAAGATAAACGGGCCCTCGGATTTTCGGTTCAAAATTGATCACAACGTCTTCCTTAGGTCCCAAATAGTGTTTCCTGAAAATTTCAGACCGCGGAAACTTCAGAAAGGTGCCCAAAATTACTATAGAATTTACCAGATATGGGCAGGGAAGATAAACGGGCCCTCGGATTTTCGGTTCAAAATTGATCACAATGTCTTCCTTAGGTCCCAAATAGTGTTTCATGAAAAATTTAGGCCGCGAAAACTTCAAAAAATGCCCAGAATTACTACAGAATTTACCTGATATGGGCAGGGTAGATAAACTGACCCAGGGATTTTTGAATCAAAACTGACACAACGTCTTCCTTAGGTCTCAAATGGGGTTTCCTGAAAATTGCAGACCGCGGAAACTTAAAAAAAAAGAAAAAGATCAGATTGCTTACTGAACGCACTCGACATGAAATAGATATATTGTAACGACTTAGAGATTCCATAATGTTATACAGTACAGTACCATGTAGTTTCAACAAAAGTAATCTTTATTATATTGTTTGTTATACACAAAAAAGTGAAAAACCTAAAGCTAATTGCAGTACGTTTGTTTCCTTCTTGTTGGACAGACGATTTATTCTTTGTCTATGAGGAAAAAGGAAGAAAAAAGAAAAGTTGGTCAGATGGACCCTGGCGCGACAAGAGCGAAAATGAATGGAGTTCCCACGCAACCAAAAAATAACCGAAAATCCGAAGTCCCGTTTATCTTCCCTGCCCATATCTGGTAAATTCTATAGTAATTTTAGGCACCTTTCTGAAGCTTCCGCGCTCTGAAAGTTTCAGGAAACACTATTTGGGACCTAAGGAAGACATTGTGATCAATTTTGAACCGAAAATCCGAGGGCTCTTTTATCTTCCCTGCCCATATCTGGTAAATTCTATAGTAATTTTGGGCACCTTCCTTAAGTTTCCGCGGTCTGAAATTTTCAGGAAACACTATTTGGGACCTAAGGAAGACGTTGTGATCAATTTTGAACCGAAAATCCGAGGGCCAGTTTATCTTCCCTGCCCATATCTGTTAAATTTTATAGTAATTTTGGGCACCTTCCTTAAGTTTCCGCGGTCTGAAATTTTCAGGAAACACTATTTGGGACCTAAGGAAGAGGTTGTGATCAATTTTGAACCGAAAATCCGAGGGCCCGTTTATCTTCCCTCCTACCGAAGTGTTGTTTATAATCGGAAACGTCCACCTTCTTAGTATAATTTGAAAGTAAATTATATCGCAAGATAAAAAGTAAAAGTTATTCCATATAAGGTCAATGTCCTGTTTATATGTCACAGACAATTATTGTGAGTTTGCTTCACTGATTTGGATCACAAAGAAATATTGTAATGTATGCATTCTCATGCAATCAATAAGTCTCACCGAGTGTAATGCTCCTTACTTGCAATTTCATAATATTTATTATATTGTTTAATAAATATCACACTGAATTCAAACGAAATAGTTGTCAAATATTTGACCTAAAAATCATGAAAGTGCTCATTCTTTATGGTTGGATAAAACACATAAGAATGAATTTTCTTTATTAAGTAATTCTAATCAAGTTATATCAATGTTATACTGATGACTACTAAAATAAGAACTTTTTAGACAAAAATCAACATGAACCGACTACAAACCAATTGGTGCATATTTGTCAAAATGATCATAGACACAGGTGCATATTTGTCAAAATGATCATAGACACAATTATGATATTTCACACTGTTCCCGATTAGATATTTTATGGTCTAGCAACAAAGGCCATAATTGTATTTCGATTACATTTGTATGTGACTACCAGGGACATATAATATTTCTTTTAAAAAAATACCAAAATCAGTGCACTTATATCAAAGTTATTGAGTTGAGTTGATTTTAGCATAATTAGCACCTAGTCTATATGAGACGTGTACTTAATGGTTAACGTGGAATCCATACAACATGAGCTTCACCGAGAATCGAACCCGGGTCTCCTGCGCCCAAGGCGCGTATGCTAACCGCTTGGCCACGAAGAAGGTATGTCGACGTTATGTATGAACATACTCACAACTTGTATTTAAACAGATCTAATTGAGAATCTCCTTTTTCTAAAGTCGATTGGAAATATGATGTATTACAACACGTAATATTTGTAAAATAGAATTATTGAACATTCGTGCATTACGACTCCCATGTGTTAGTGCTGTGTTGGGTGATAGGGGGACGGTGTAGGATGTATTTTATGTTCAGTAGGCCAGATGTTAATGTTGCAAAATGAAACATCTGTCTGATTTTCAAAGAAGGTAAATTATGAGCGTGCGGTAGTTGGAGTAAATATATCCAAAATATTAGTGTGTTAAGAGAAACACTGTCCAAAATGATGATGACGAAATACAAAACTCGTGGCAAGATTTCAACAGGGAAGATAAATATGGAGAGTTTGAATTTTTATTTTGTGTACTCGTAGAACATCGAGGTTATGAAGGACTACTGTTACCGTGGGCTCCAAACCAAAATCGGGGCTTAAATCAGATACAATTGGTGATTGTACAGACCTTAATGTAAGATCAATCTTTACAGTATAATCCATTCCCCACCATAATATATCGTCTCCAAGATTACAGGACCATGCCACCAGCCCCGGCTAGGAATATAGAAGATGAATCAAAACTACGTGAAACAGAACAGCGAACAATGAAGAGGATTGTCACACAAAAAGATTATAGCTAATAAGGTACAATTTTGCAAAAGTCAGTAGCTTCGGGAACGATCTTTATTAAACATAGTCTCACGACAGCTGCATAATCTTAACCTCAACACCTGAAATGAGGTTGCAATTTCGAAACTTCTTATCACTGCCGTTAATGAGGTGGTGCGAAAAGAAAATGTTGCTCAGAACATAAAACATGGATCTCCGATAGTAGAAGGAGAGTAACTCTAATGGGATCAATGAGCCAACTCTTCTTGCTTTCGATAAAGAATTTAGGAATATTGGACGTCCAAAGGGACATATGCTCCGAACTTCCTACCGTTAAGCATGCTGAAGCATATACGCTGAGAGCAGCAATTTTTAAAGTATTTCGTTGCCTGTATTCCTAAAGAATGATTTCCTGCTAATGATAATGTGGATATTTTGGAGTTGAGTATGAAAATCCATAGGAGGACGATATAAGAATTAGGAAGGCAAGCATGGAACAATATTGGCCATTGGTGGCCCATCAGCTGAAAATTAGTATATAGAAATTTCACCGTTCTTGAGATATGGAGCATCACAGATTTCAGATACCAAAACAGAAAGTGTTTCTGTTTTTCTTACAGTTCCATTAAAAATGAAACTAACGTTTTTTTAAAATAAATAAATAAATAAACAACTTAAAGCAAACAACATACAGCCTTATACAGAGTCGTTCTGACAAGTAAACCTTACGTTTGGGTGAATCGAGTTGCTGACTGAGACACATATGAGAAAGTAGTACTAAATGTGGTCAGTATTTCAGTGAAGTTGTAGGTGCGAAGCTCCAGGGGTTTAGGAGATACAGCTACCAGAACATCAAATGGAAGTACAGAATAGTCTTCATACAGTTGGAGGTAAAAGCCCTGTAAGACCTCTTGTAACGACAAAAGGTGAATAACAAATATATGGGTACATATTGGGGCTAGTGGAAGTCATATAGTAAGGGTATACCTGACGGCGGCCATTTTAAAATCCGCCATTTTGAATTAAGGTTAAGTTTTTAAAATAAGAATAGGGTCATGTGATACATGATTTAAGGCTCAAATTTAATTAGAAGAACAATGGTGACATTAGTTTTGATTTACACGCAATTGGTAAAAAGTTACAGGGAAATTAAATATTGTTGCAGCATATGTATTAGTCCTTTACCCCACCTTGTAAATTTTGTGTTAATGATAATAATTAAATAAAAAGCAGGTGGATAAATATTAGGTATGGAAAGTTTAAGTTTGGATTGTACACATAATTATATGGAAAATTTTACTCTTTTTTTCCCTTTACGTTGGTCTACTTACCTTGGTTTGGGACTTTCAAATTTCATCCTTTTTTTCCACTGAAAAGTATCGATAATTCATCAAGGAAATAATTATACTATGATAATTTAATTGAAATTCATGGTAATTAGGTCCATGGCAAACAGCAGTGTGGTAATTGAAAGGGAAGAAAGAGGGAAATTCATTTCTGAACACTTTCCAGGAACCTCGTTCCCTTTCGCTTTCTAGAGGGGGGAGGAAACTTGGTAATGTCATCAAACTTTCATGTTCAAATCCGCCATTTTGAATCAGACAAAAGTTTTAAACAAAACGCATAACAGTGACACCTTATTAATAGCAAATTTTACCATAAATCCAACGGTATAACCATTTTTGCTTAATCATTAACCAGCACAAAATTAAATGGGAATAGAGTTATGCAATAGATGACTTCGGGCTAGAAGTTAATCAGAAATACAATGGTGACGTTACAATGTTAGTTGTTTGATGCTGTACTTGCACGCCATTTTGTTGTTTTTCTTGTATCTTGTTCACATCTATTTCTCGTTGCAACAATATTTAATTTCCCTGTAACTTTTTACCAATTGCGTGTAAATCAAAATTAACGTCACCATTGTTCTTCTGATTAGATTTGCGCCTTAAATCATGTATCACATGACTCTATTCCTATTTTAAAAACTTAACCTTAATTCAAAATGGCGGATTTCAAGATGGCCGCCGTCAGATATATCCTTACTATATGACTTCCCCCTAGTCCTAATATGTACCCATATATTTGTTATTCACCTTTTGTCGTTACAAGAGGTCTTACAGGGCTTTTACCTCCAACTGTATGAAGACTATTCTGTACTTCCATTTGATGTTCTGGTAGCTGTATCTCCTAAACCCCTGGAGCTTCGCACCTACAACTTCACTGAAATACTGACCACATTTAGTACTACTTTCTCATATGTGTCTCAGTCAGCAACTCGATTCACCCAAACGTAAGGTTTACTTGTGAGTAATTAGTGCCATACTAAAGAGTTCGACTAACATATGTTTCCTGCAGTAGTCAGGCCTTTAGTGTGACGCTAATCATAAGTCAAAACGACTCTGCATAAGGTCCATAATATCCAAGTGTAGGAGGCAGTTCTGCAAACACACAAATAGTCTACTATTGATATCAGCTGACTTAGAGACCCTAATGACTACCGTAAGATTAAAGGAAGCACATGTTTGCAGATGGGCAAAACATGTGATGGGTTGAAGGCGCTGTTCCCAAGGCTCTACAACAATAGAGGCAGCAGTTCTAGCGACAAGCTTAGAAGTTTAACACTTCATAATTCATAATTGTAATAATATGACAAGGTGATTTGTAATGTATGATTTCAAAATAACAAAACAAATAGTATTTGAAATATTTCACGGAAGAGGGAAGATTTAACAATTGATTTGACTACAGGTAACTGCGGTCGGTGACCTTGGTTATCAAAAGACAACGTAAAATAATATTGCTGTGATTAGTGATCAACCCTTCTCTTTATTTTGTTTACACTCCGTGCAGATATCTGTCAGACTTCAGCTTTCCTTAACCGTTCAATAAGAAATGATGAGATCCTAGATGTGAGCGAGATGTCAACCTCTAATACAATGTCTTAAATCAAAATTTATCCTCATTTTTCTTAAAATATTGATATATATATTTCGTGAGAAGCAATGTACTTACTGTCTAGCTCCAGGAACAGAAGGCAGTTCCCTATTAGAGGAAGTGCTGGTGGTCCAGGTAGCTTCATAATTAACAACACTGTCCTTATGTAGAGTTTCAAGTAGTACAAAAAGATCAATCCAACAGCCGCAATGCAAGCATACCAAATAACAGATAGTAATTGCGGTATTATTGAAGCCATTGCTTTCTGAAAATAAGGAAAATACAATGTATTATTATCTCATAAAAATTACGAATTGCAAGTAAGCTTCATTATGGGTCAGAGAAAAATGTGTAACTTTTTAGGGAGAAGTACCTGTATCTTAAATATCAATGAACCTAAATGAACTTTTTTCTATTGTCGTGAGTGGGAAGGATTGTGTGCACCAATGAAACTTAAATAATTACCTATACACAGTAAACTGAGAAGCCATCAATAGCATTATTTCAAATTTTGCCAAGGGGGAGGGGCAAGGTTGTCCACAGACATAAGAATGTCATGTTTTATGTTTTTATTAGTATATTAGTATTTATTAAAAAGCACTTGTTTCTCAAACCCAGAGGAGGCAATCACACCCCTATCCTTCTCAAATGACGTTCCTGGTCGCCATAGTAAGTGGACTAAATGGTTTAGGCCCAATGAAGTAGGGTGATAAAGAATATTCTGTGAGATGATGGTAATTTTTCTGGTAATCAACTCATTGCTATGATAATGATATTACGAGAGCAAATCAATAAATAACGCACAACATTGAGCTTTTTGTGTGTGTGTGTGTGATATTATTTATACTGAAGTGGGACGTACTTCGCACACAAAGATGTACTTGCTTCATTCACTATTCAGAGAAACAAAAACTACAGCTCCTAACGGACGAATCCACTTTCGAAAATTGTAATTTCTCTTGATTTTCGCGATTCTCCTGTTGACCACTACTTTAGACAAAACGAGGATTAGGCAAAACAAAAGTAATGAATTCTCCTTAAACGGTGGATGTAAAGCGTCTATATTGAGGAGGTATACAATCTTATTTTTGATCTATTTTAACCACAACTAGTACTAATAATTCTTGAAAACCAAAGGAAACGTGTCATGTTTGATGAAGATTATATTTTATTTTTATTATTATTATTAGTGCCCGAAAGTTGAAGAAAAATCCTCTTTTTTACTAGTGCCCGAAGACGAGGCTTAACATAACATATGTTCATTTTGGGTCATTGTAGGCCAGAAAATTATGGATTTTATTTGTCCTTTTTTTTTTTTTACCTTTTTCGGCTTTTTTTATTGGTCTTTTTAAAGCTTTTTTATAGGTCTTAACGTCTGTTTTTGCACTTCATCTTTCGACAATAAATTTATTGGCCATTAACTCGAATCATCACCATCTCTTAAACATCTTTTCTTTAGTAAAGAAAATTCCAATGATAAGACATTCTTCAACGACTGGACTAATAAGACCAGATCTGCAACAATCACAAGTCAGATAAGGAGGCGTAACAATGTCCTCCAGGACGGGGTGTGAAGGTGAAGAAGTTTTCTTATTTTAGTTTGTATTTCTTGAGCATTATATTCATTAAATATGCAATTCTAATTAAATTGGGTCTTATTTTTACCTCCTCTTTTCCAGTTTCTAGGTCATTTTTGATATTTTTAGGTAATTTTATAGGTTCTTTTTTCGGCAATTTTTGGATCTTCAACTTGCGAGCCCTAATTATTATTATTATTTAAGCTGGCAAGAAAGCGCACATAACACTCCTCCATAAAAGATGAATATTTTTTTTTAGATAAGCTATAATTAAAGATTTTGTTATAAAGATCCAAGTGAATTCACCTCTTTACCTCTAATTAATCTTAATTCTAAGCAATATGGATAATTCACCTCTGTTCTTGGGTTTCAAATGAACAACATACACTAAATCTCAATAAAATATGAGAATTCTTTTCACGGAACTTTTTTTATGGGAAACAGTTCATCTCTTTATTTGTGATCGACTAGTTCCAAAGCAATGAAAATGATTGACAAGCATTAAAGACAATACATTCCATCAGCAGGGCCGCATTAACCCATCTAGAGGCTTGGAGCTAAAAAAAAAAAAAAAAAAAAAAAAAAAAAAAAAATGGTGCCTGCTGACTTTGCCTAATAAATCTCTATGAAAATACAGTAGAAAAGTTAATGTAATATGTTTCATATTTTTGGTCATATTTTATCTTATGATGATGATTGTATCTTTATGATTCTTTACAGATAGCCAGTTGAGTTTTTGAACAGAGTGGAATTCCCCGCCTACCTAGAAGCCCGGGACTACAGTCCCCCTAAGCCCCCATTAATCCGGTCCTGTCCATTAGAATCGAATAATATTTACAAAAGTTAACGGTGAAAATTGTTATTACGTTACGAAAAAGTTTCAACTTGATACTGATCCCATTCTTTTTTAACTTCCTTATTCTCGACAATTTTAATCCTAATTGTAGACTTGTAATCAAATCTTAAGAGGGAGTATTATTCAGACCTAAGACATACAGGAATGGGTAATAACAGAAATTTCATAACGAGAAACTGCATAATGTATATTTATTTATCTAAAATTGCTAGCGTCATTAGTTCAGAAAGCTTAGGTGGGTAGGTCATTTATCCAGAATGGACGAAAGTAGGAATACTTTTAAAAAAATTAACTAGAAATCTAATCGGAGGGAAAAAACATTAAGAAGGTCTAGAAGCAGATAGAGGGACAATATTAAAATAAATCTCTCAGAAATGTAACACAACATAGAAAATGGATCCAGTTGGCTAAGGAGAGAAGATAATGGAAAGCTTTTGTGAATGTTGTATTGACCCTTCTGGGTCATAGGCAGTGTTCGAAATGGGAAAAAAGCAGAGGCGGTATGTTTTATTACGATTTTAACTCGGCATACCGGCTATCTAAATGTTGAAATACAGTGAAGGTATGTTCCCTAAAAGATTGCATTTCTGTATACATAATAACTGAAAACCGTTTGAGAGCATCGTTTTATTTATAGGGGGGAGACATGGAGAGACTTTGATCCCTCGCCAAATACATTCTGAAAAAAAAAAATTAAATATCCCCTTATGTTGTATTATACAGAATTATTACACGAAAATGCTCAAAAACGAGTTTTTATATTAACAATTTCCTGTGGGAAATCTCCCGGACCCCCCACTGGACTAAGGAGTATTCCAAACCCCGGAAGAATCGCTCCCACAGCATACAACCCTTAAATCCACTCATGCTCAAAACACGACATTTATATGAATTAAGACAAGAACACACACATATACTTACGAAAGAAACAATTCAATATAGCACATCAAAATATAAACTTGATGAACTTCTTTGAAAACACCTAATTTTAGAAACAAAAGGTAGGGAAAAAGTAACAAAAATGTCGGTGTTGTCAACTTAGAAATTATTTCTACATAAGAAATAAAATCTTTCTACGTGCAAATTTATTCGTCAACTACTGTGTATAAAAATGGATTTACTAAAGGTATTTAGCATCTACTCTCCAGTGACGGTATGTCTTGATCATCAAAAAACCAGAGGCGGTATGCTTTCATCACTGAGAAACCAGAGGCGGTATGGCATACCACCGCATACCGTCTCACTTTGACCACTGGTCATAGGGCAGAATTCACATTTTAAGTCTGAAAGTAAGCGCATGTACACTTTCATTAAAATCGGATAATCATTTTGAAAATTATTGCAAAACAGACAAATAAATAAACGCATATTATGTTGAATGGTAAAAGAAAGAGAAAGCGTAGAATTAATGGGCACGAGTAAATTTCATTTCTATTGTATTTTGATAAAAGTATTGCACTTAAAAACTTTTCAATATGTTTTATATTTGTGGGAGGAGGAGAATTGAGCTTGTAGTTTCAAAAGTTATTCCCATGCATATATAAACGAATATGAATATTCTACAACGTTCACATGTTTAGGTCCACACCTCATATAGCCAAATTGGTGGAAAGGGATATTGAACGTCAAACGAACTATCCGGTAATATGTAAGAAAATTAGTCTGTAGCTAAATTGATAGTGTTACTGAATAGTAAAATTGTTCTATGAAATACCAGAGTTTGATCCCTAGTGGGACACATTGTGGATTGTATTCTACATTACTCGAAAACTGTAAGTTCACTTCTTATAGCCTATACAAACAACTAACAATTCGTATATTCACCTTAAATAGTATCTTTCCGCTTTATATTTAATCTAAAATTATTATTCCCCCCACGAGACGAGACGAAAAATAAAGTTTCCTCGTCTGGAACCGAAAATTTTGTAAAAGTCTCGTCTCGGATAAATTCTTGAAGAATTTTTACTCGTATTATCTCCTGTCTCGAAGAGCTTTTCTCGTCTCCTCTCGTTTTGAAATTTATGGGGCTACAAAATTTATGGCCTGATTGTTTCTTAATTTCACCTAGAAGTTATGGAAAATCCACGGAAGGTGGATAACAACATCATTTAAATCATTTTCAACGAACTTAATATCGTTACTGAATTCTCGATATCTGTGTGTGTGTGTGTGTGTGTGTGTGTGTGTGTGTGTGTGTGTGTGTGTGTGTGTGTGTGTGTGTGTGTGTGTGTGTGTGTGTGTGTGTGTGTGTGTGTTATTTGGGATTTTTTTAATTTTGAGTCCTCCATTCGATAGAACATCAAAAGCTCTCTAAAAGAAGTGACGGAATTTTTCGCGTCACTCTTACCGTTCCCGAGGTATTGGCTAAAAAAGATCAAATTTCGGGAGATTTAAGGAGCCATATCTTAGGAACCGTAAGTCATAGAGAAATCATGTTGGTGTTGATCAATACCTAACATAAGAGGATGTAAACATTTTGGTACCAAATAGTAACCTTGAGCCATTGGCCAACTGGCCACCGTTCCTCAGTTATTTTCCAAAACAGTTCCGAATTCGGGATATGAAGGAGCCATATCTTGGGAACCGTAAGTCACGCAGAGATGATATTTTGCGATTTTTTAAATTTTGAACCCTCCGTTTTGAGCATGTGTATTCGTAGAACGTTTTAACATAATTCTTAAACGAAACATGTGGAAAATATTCAGTACTCAAGGAAATTATAAATGGATAGATAAGATATTACAATAATTGTTTAATGAGTATAATAATAAAGTTCATAGAACAATTGGTATAAAGCCTGTAGAAGTTAATAAGGAAAAATAACTTCTTTTTAAGTTAGTTCTGGCAATGCTCTTGGACCATTTTCAACTGGTTATTATTGGAAAATGAAATGAAATGAAATCTTTAAGTTTTGCGTCCCACGATTATGCCGGTTAGGCTAAAGGAGACGGTGATGATGAGTAATGAATGAAACTGTGGAATGAAGAAAGTTTGAGGAAACGGGAGAACCCCGAGAAAACCCACGCACACGGTGTTTGTCCACCACAAAGTTCACTTGGCGGGGACTGGGATCGAACCGGGGCCCCAAGCACCAGAGATGAACGCTCTACCACTGAGCCACTGCGGCCCCTCGGTTATTATTGCAGTATAGTATATTGTGTGGTAACTTTGCTTATCTTTAAATTGATAAATGCTCTTCATTGTAGTTGTACAATCACTTAAGCTAACCCATCATAACATTGAACTTACTGATAAATAACTGTTAGACCAAACTAATATCTGTATTCATTCTTGGCGGGTTTTTTTAAGTAACCCCGGAAATTTTTTAAATCGGAGTTCGGTTGAACGGGATTGTGGCATGCATTAATACGTATATTCATTAATGTCAAATTGTTTTTCATTTTTTTCCACATAGTGTGCTAAACATGAATGTCTCCCGAAATTTTAGTAATTTCTACCTTCCCCTTCCTGTAAAAGTCGCTATTTTACTGTGTATAGAGGACAAACAAAGAAACATTCAATCATATGTATAAAATTAAAACAAATTACTTGATATAGATTTGGAAGCGACTATAAATTTCTTTAAAAAATGGTTTTAAATGTCCTACACATACGTAAGACAACAATAATAATAATAATAATAATAATAATAATAATAATAATAATAATAATAATAATAATAATAATAATAATAATAATAATAAAATTAATAATAATAATAATAATAATAATAATAATAATAATAATAATAATAATAATAATAATAATAATGTTACAGAAGTAAGAAAAAATATGTATTCCGTTGGGTAATTTAACACTTACATGTAAATCGTGTTTACGCCCGTAGGAAAACATGTTTCATGAGTTAATCTCGTATATCCAACTGTGTAACAGAATCAACACTCACTCACTCACTGTAGCTTTCTGTAGTGGTTAAGGAAGAAGAAGAATATAACCTTCTGTATATTATGTATGAGCAGACAAACTGCTGATATCTCAAATTCTCTCTTCTTTCTCAGTTTATTACATCATAATGTAAACTGTAGAAGGAAATTGTAATATAACACTAG
The DNA here is from genome assembly GCF_964235325.1 of Thermobia domestica. Classification (NCBI taxonomy): domain Eukaryota; kingdom Metazoa; phylum Arthropoda; class Insecta; order Zygentoma; family Lepismatidae; genus Thermobia; species Thermobia domestica. The sequence continues at coordinate 93,968,125 of NC_137454.1, forward strand.
AATTTCAACACGCCGCGTTGCTTGTGGGTTTGTAAAGTAGTGTAGAATCAGCTAGAAATGTTCTAATCGAATATTGTAACACGTTATGCAGTAAATTTATTAGCATGGGTTACTATGGACAAAAGCAGTGAAACTTGGCGATTCACTAGTTCTGGGAATTAGTGTTTTTTTTTTTTTTTTCTAATGTTCCATGCTTATGCTCCGCAGCGGTGATGATAATGAATAAAATGGTGGAATGAAAAAGGGAGAGGAAACGGGAGAACCCTGTTTGTCTACCACCAAACACACTTGGCGCGAGAGAATTGATGCTGGGAACATAGTCTTGGTCATGGTTGTCTATATGCGGGCTGGCGTGTGAAAGAAGAGATGTAATCTTCCCAGTCCCTTAACATTCCAGGGCAGCGGTGGCTCAGTGGTAGAGCGCTCACCTCTGGTGCATGGGGTCCTTGGTTCGATCGCAGCTCGCGCCAAGTAAGCTTTGTGGTGGACAAACACCATGTATGTGGGTTTCCTCGGGGTTCTCCCGTTTCCATCCGTTCCCATTTTATTCATTTCTCATCATCATCATCACCATCATCATTTAACCTAGCTGGCATAACCATGGGACGTAAAATTTAAAGAATTGATTTCATTTAATTTAACATTTCAAAACATTTTTAAAGTTTTAAAAAAATGAAAGAAGAATACACGCTAAAATGAATTTTGAAATATATATTTACTTTATTTATTCTATTTATATTTAAAATCTACATTAGTTTGGACTATTTATATTCGAGAGTTGAAATTAAAAAGAGAGAGAGAGGAGCTGTTATTATCAACAGCTTAGAAAATGAAAGCACTTTTAGAGCTTTGGAAATGTTAACAACAAAAACTACGAAGTACGTGGATAAAAAACCAAAAACAGATTCATCATCGCTACCTCCTCCGGTAACTTTGTATACTACATTTGAGATCACGACATAACTTATTTTTCAGTAGAAAGAAACGTATCTGTTCAGGGCCGGATCCAGGATTCTCTGAGGGGGAGTGCACCAATAACTACCAATACATTTGAATTAAATTTGAGTTTTTTAAATGCCTTTAGGCATTTGTGATGTGAATGAGGAATTTCTTTGGAGATGCTAAGTGTCTGCTCGAGTGAATTATTTTCCTTCAACCTTCAGAAAATTTATTAAAACTATTGATTTTGCAAAACTTACTGTTAGCTTCTCACTTTAGGTAGTGTATATTTACAACGAAGGGGGGGGGGATGCACGTGCACTGTATCTGTTAGCTCTTTCTACTAAAGAATATTCGAGAATTTCATTATCCGAATATTCAAATAAAGGATTATTGGAATTTTAATCAGAGTGGCTCATTGCTAGAGCGCTCACCTGTTTTACGAAAAGCCCCTGGTTCGATCCCATGATTCTGTAGCGGATAACACCTGATCCGTTTGTCTTCTCGGGATTCCCCTTTCTTTCCACATTCTCATTCTACCAACGCTTTCATAATCATTCACTTAAATTAATCGGTCTTCCTCAATGACTAGTGTATGACTCTTTGATTCACGTGATCCCGGTTTAGATTCCAGCTGAGGGAGCATTGAAATTGGAACACATTACGATGGTTCAGCTTCCTTCTTAAACTGTCCGTGTCTCATAAAGCTCTGGTGCTGAAGAAGGACGCTAAACATCCATTAATTCCCCTCTCCTTTAGCCTAAAGGACATAATCGTATACTGTAGATTTCATTTCGAGCTTTTAACAACACTAGTCAGCATGATCCGGCCAATTTACCCTCCCTCCCTTTCTAGTTCGCCCGGGTATTTATTTTAGAAAGACTCTCACACTGTAAAAAATAAGGTGTTGAAGCAACACAAAATATCTTCCACTTTAGCGTGTTACTTGTGTGTTAATTCAGCACCAAGCGCATCGCCTTTTGAGCATATCAGAAATAACTTGTCACTACCTGAGAGAATTTGCATTGGTATTTATCAGGGTGCGAAATCATTTGAAAATGGTGGGGGGGAAGTTCAGCGGTTCATACTAATGCCTCACTGTACTTAACACATCAAGTGGGAGCTCCAAAAAGTTGAAATATGTATGTATGTATGTATGTATGTATGTATTATTATTATTATTATTATTATTATTATTATTATTATTATTATTATTATTATTATTATTATTATTAATAATAATAATAATAATAATAATAATAATAATAATAATAATAATAATAATAATAATAATAATAAATGTTCAAAGTATTCGTCGTTGTTATTTAAAATATTCTAATAATGGTATTTATTCATTTAACCTAAATTAGTTTACTTATCTACTGCATTTAATATACATTTCGGTGCGTATGGTTCAGGGTTAGACTTCCTGGGAGCACAGTCCCCTTGTGTTTACCATCATAAGGGGGACTAAATTCACGAAAATAGTGGTGTGAGATCTAGAAGTCAGAAATAATAGCGCGTGAGAACTGATGTGCTAACCAGCATTAGATATAATGGGCCTTATGCAGAATCGTTTTAAAGCGCGATTAGTGCCATACTAAAGAGTTCGACTAACATAAGTTTCCTGCAGTAGTCAGTGTTTTAGTATGATGCTAATCATACGTCGAAACGACTCTGCATAAGGCGGACGAAGTTGAAGCGCTCCACATGACCAGCCATAGAGTCCCATGAACTGTAGAGTCAGAGTATAGTTTTTATTATTATTTGTGAAATTCACGTTTCTTCACTGTATTTAGTGTTTGTTTGGTCGCTCAGATATTCGGCCACCTATGTAAGTCTAAATAATACTATGTATCTATATCGTATTATTAGGAAGAATGTATTATTATAAATAACATATATTATTTCAACACAAATACTTGAAGGCACAACGAAAAGCCACGTTATCTCAGTGGTAAAGCGTTCACCTCAGGTGCATGGGATCGTAACTCGCGGAAAATTCTGCTTGTGGTATATAAACACTGTGTATGGGAGTTTTCTCAGAGTCCTACCGTTTCGTTCCACTTTCTTAATCCACCATTATCATCTATCTCATCATGACCGCCTTCCTTAGCCTTGGTGGATATTCGTAGGACGCTAAACTTTAAAAAAATGAAAGCAGGAGCACAATAATACGATTGATTTGGTGATTTAAGTTTAGCATTCCTTTTCAGCAGCGAGGCTATGAGATGTGGACTTACAGTTTAAGGTAGAATACGAACCACCGTAATCGTTCAAATTTTTGTGAGGCGATCCCACCAGAAATCGAACCCGGGACCCCGTACACCAAAGATGGTACGCGCGTGCTAGCCACTAGACCAGTGGGGAGAGCCACAATAATAAGAGTATTGAATGATTGTGAATGATTTATAGACCTAATATATAGTTTGCAATAACGTAGTACCTTAGAGAAACATTTTAAGATTAGACTTCACTTTCTTTCCGTGTGTAACGAGAATTGGTCATGTGATGGTCAGACAAAACCTACTTGTATCATTATTTTAGGAGATGCCTATATCAGGGGCGGATCCAGGGGGCGATCGCCTCCCAGAAGAGAAAACTTTCTTATTTTATATATAAATAAAACCCATCCCAGAATTTGGTGCTCTTAAAAGTAGCTCTAAGTAGCAGTATTACAACTCCCCCCCCCAGAAGTCCGTCCTGGATCCGCCCCTAACTCCATTGAATTGAATTGTCAATAAATATTGCAAAGTACTCATCAACATACGGTTTCTTTCGGAACTTTTAATATTATGAGCAACACTGAATCCACGTTCACACGAGCAGTTAGTTGATAATGGCACAGAGCTAACTTTCCTCGTTAGGGCTTTAAGAACTGGGAAATCATTTACCGAATTAGAACTTGACTTGTACTCTCTCCATTCTGATACTGCAGTATCAGGATTCAATCCCAATAATTGAACTGCATTATATACACCCTACGTCTATGTTACCGTATAAACTACTCATGCTATTGTGATATTTATTTTCAAACACTGAAAAGCATTTTAGCACATCATTTGAACGAAACCTTCTTTCCACTTCATCTACTAAATCCTGGATTACCTGCCCCTTTATTTGATCAAACTCCCTATCCTTACTCCCTGTATCAGACGCTTGTCTGCAGTGCACTAAATATTTTTCCCTTTTAGAAGCCCCTTATAGCCTATAAGGAAGTTATAGTCATGCTTCTGATTTATTTTAGCACTATTTAGAAGGTGTGACCATGATTTTTTTTTTCATTTTTATTAATGTATGACATTTGCTTTCCATCTGTCTTTCCCCACCTACAGATTTTGGTGGGGGAAAATGCACGCATAAAATCTTTGTTGGGGGGGAAATTTCCCCCGTCCCCCCGCGATTTCGCACCCTGGTATTTATCGTTTAATATGAGCAAAGCTTTGCGAAATATATTTAGCACTTGTGCCAAGTAACGAATAATGTTCTATATTTTCTGTTATCGATCACAATAATATTGTTGTAAACCTGTGAATCGTCTGACAATAGTTACATAAGCAACAGTTCTGCCATCTACTGCTTATAGTGCTAAGACACAAGAATAACAAATAAAGAAAATAGATGCAAACACTGCTATCTGTGTAACTGTTGTCAGATGATTCACAGGTTTACAACAATATCACTGTGACCGATTACAGAAAACATAGAATGTTATTAATCACTTACCATAAATGCGAAATGTATTTCGCAAAGTTTTACTCATACCATACAGTAAAAACGATGCACATACTCACAGCCAGTAGCAAGGTATTTTTGATATGCTCCGAAGGCGATGTCTTGGTGTCGAATTGACACACAAGTAATACGCTAAAGTGGTAGTCATTTTGTGTTGTTTCAACACATTTTTTGCTGTGCAGTAGCCGCACTGAAAAGAGGGTAAAACAAGAAACTTCACCCCTGGTATCTAAATTAGGCTCGTAAACCTGAAGTGGGTAACCGAAAGTAGTTAAAATCGGTATCAATTGATTTCTTTTGTCAAGCCGAATTGATTGCTATATGGATTGAATATATTTACTATCTAACTATACTCCACCCCGGTAACTAAATTTGTTTTGACAAGCTGAATCGATTGGTATATGTATTGTATATTTTTTTTCTTGTTGATTATATCCCACTCCCAATAACTAAATTAGGCTCCATAAACCAGAAGTGGGTTTACCGGAAATACTTCAGATTGGCATCGATCGATTTGTTTGTCACGCTGAGTTGATTGATTTAAATAGATTGCCTATGTTGTGTTGTTGATTATACCTCAGCCCTGGAAACTAAATTATTCCCACGGGTGCTGACTGCCACAGCCAGGTGCTGATTGCCACGACTGGCGCTGATTGTCAATATCAAGGTGCTGATTGCCACGACAGCGTGCTGACTGCCACGAGCCTGAAAGTTGCTAGACGTAACATTACCAGACGCCAAGAAACATGAAAGAAATATGATAAACCTTAGGATCGTGTTGCTCAGGTCAACTCCTAACAAACGTAAACAGGTCTCTGTATGTACTTTCAGTTTTGTCAGGGAGCGGTGCGTACAAAATTGGTGTTCTCACTTGAATTCCCTATGTCAGCATGAACTGTGTACAGCTGCGCAGCTGCACAACTTGTTTCGAGCAGCTCTTGAAAGTTTTTTTAAAAAAATGCTGACTGGCCCTTAAAGGGAAGTTCGGGAGAAAGCACTCGCCTGCAGAGAAACTAAGCATGCCATTTGAAGCCCCAATTCATGTTGATTACAACAAGCTAATAAAATTTCTGTACGGTTGAGAACTATTCGAGATACTCAACTTGGAAGTTTATATGAGAAAACGAGTATATGCGCATTTAAACTCGTTAAGTACAACATAATTAGCAACGAATATTGACATACGAATTGAAAGCGATCGGAACTAACAGAAAGAACTGTTTTGCAATAACTAACGAGTTTGTTAGATACAATTAGTCATTATATTGTTCACAACAATGATAGGTTAGATATGAAAATAGATCACTGTTGTTCTTTTGTTCTATGAAGAAATAACGCAGCCAAAAAAACTTCCTTGCACCATGAACATTTTATATGTGCAATTGCGTTGCATCCGTCAAGGGAACAGTTCGCAGAACCAAAGCATAAAGCAAATTCGACAAGTGATTCAAAAGGTATAGGCCTATAATTTGTTCGTAACCTGCCTTGTGGAACGCAAACTGAAACAATGCAATGTATAGCGGTGATCGGAACTGATTCGTATGGACACGAACTTTATTTAATTGTTTCATTGGTACATCATAAAGTTCGGATGAAGAAGTTTCATACTATATACAAATCTCCTTCCATAATTTTTGATTGGTCGGAATCCACACACATCAAATGGTTGTATAAATCGTGTGAAGTTCTTTGGTATCCTCTCAACCATTTGCTTTGCCATCCGTAATACAACTTGGGATGGACAATTTGTCTGTGAATGGATCTCAGTGATCAAACAGTAGCAAGTTCAAACCATCAGGCTTCGCCTTGGGAGAGAATACTTAATGCGTTTAAATGTGCATCCACTCATCTTCTCATATAAACTTCCAAGCTGAATATCTCGAACAGTTCTCAACCGTACAGGAATGTTATTACCTGTTGTAGTCAGCATGAATTGTTTTTTAAATGACATGCTTAGTTTCTCTGCAGGCGAATGCTTTCTACCGAACTTCCCTTGTCAGTGCTGGCTTCAGACCATCATATCTAGGGATGCGCATGAGACGAGACGAGACAGAACTTTCCTGATAAAATTCGAGTCGAGACACAGCTCTTCCAATAGAGAAATATACATTTTTCGAGTCGAGACATCACTTTTACAGCACATTTTCGAGACGAGACAGCCTCAAATCTTGTCTCGTGCTCATCCCTAATCATATCCAAAACACAAAATCAGTTTCTCTTGTTCCAATCTATCGTACTACAGAAAGGAAATTCCGTCTTCGAAGCGGAGATGATCCTTCGGAAAATCTAGTTCTTTAAACGTGGAATTATTTTGCTTTATGCCAAGAACTGTCCTCCTAACATTGTTTAAATAGCCCTTCCTTTGACTATAAAAAACATTATTAGGGTGAATAAATACACACTAATGTCACTTTATAATATGGACCCATTAAATAATACAATAAAACAATTAATTAAACAACGAAATGTGCAAATTGTACATATTACAATCAATAAGACAATCTCTTTATAAACATCTATACGTATGTCGTTCCACTTAGTGAGCAACTTTGTAACGTACAGGATGCCACATAGATTTGCTTTGATGATTACTAAATTAATCCCTGATACTAAATTTATGCCGCCTTATGCAGAGTCGTTTTGACGTATGATTAGCATCTAACTAAAGACCTAACTACTGCAGGAAACATATGTTAATCGAACTCTTTAGTGTGGCACTAATCAAGCTTCAGAACGATTCTGCATAAGGCCCATGATGATTAGTAAATTTAGTATGAGGGATTAATTCCGCTCTTTCCAAATGCAGATTCTCCCAGGCTCGTGGCAGTCAGCACGCCGTCGTGGCAGTCAACACCTTGATATTTGCAATCAGCGCCAGTCGCCGCAATCAGCACCAATAATTGACTGTGGCAGTCAGCACCCGTGGCAATCAGCACCAAAGCCCAAGTACATTGCCAGAACGAACTTAAGAAGAATTAATTTTTCTTATTAACTTCTACAGGCTTTATACTAATTGTTCTATGTACTGATTATTATACTCATTAAACAATTCTTGTAATATATCTATGCATTTATAATTTCCTTGAGTACTATTTTTTCCCCACATATTTTGTTCAAGAGATCCGTTAAAACGTTGCACAGTATGTTGTTTTATGAAAACACATGCTCAAAATGGAGGGCTCAATATTGAAAAATTCGCAAAATATAATCTGTCTATGACTTACGGTTCCCGAGATATGGCTTCTTAAATCTCCCGAAATCTGAACTTTTTTTGGGGGGGGGAATATCTAGGGAAAGGTAAGAGTGACGAAAAAAAATCACACTTCTTTCACCCTGCATTCGCGAAATGTTCCCTCGGCATTCGTATAAAATTGATTCAAATGCTAAGTTCTCCGCTTCCCAATGTGTATTATACTAATTTTAGCGGCCCATACCGGTAATTTGCATATTTATAGGCCTTCATGTATCCGAAATTCAATCATATACTACTATAACGCTCTGACACAAAATTGCTTTTAGTTTCTTTAGATGTAACTGGACATGAATGTGGGTATGTGCAAAATAAATTGGATCAAGTACTGCTTCTCTGACACATGTTACCCACTCCGGCCGCCATCTTGGATCCGCTATATGGCCCACTTTTGCGTGATCCTAATAAAGATAGCTGAGGCTTGAAGCTGCGAAAAGGAGTCTGACTGGCTCTGTGTAAAATTTGTGAGAATAAGTTTTACGATTTTACTTGTTGTCCACTATTACGTTGTGTGTAATGATTTCCGTAAAATTGATGTTTTTCCTATTTTTTTTGAGGAACAAATAATAACTGCCTTGACGATCTCATGGAAATTACACGAAGAAGATATTAAGTGAAACAAGGATGAAAAACAGAAGAAGAAAGGCAAACTTGCAACACCTGAGGTTGGACAGCATTCCAAGCAGTAAAATAACATCTCTTTTTAAAATATGTGGCAATTTTCTTCATCTAACTCCCCAAAACAAAAGAGATTTCCTCTTATTTAATTGCAGAAGAAGACATTTGAGTGCGTGTGTACAAAACAAGGTAATAATAATAGTACTCAACCGAGAGAGCATTGTATTATATCAGTAGTATGTGTGAGCTAATTCGCAAGGTCGAACTAAGTTAGTGTTGCAGCCTCCTTGAATTTGCAAAGTCTTAGATTATGTATTAAATTATATTTTTAATCTCTCTTCCAAATAAAATGCTCATAGATATCAAGAATTTTCATAGTTTAAATAATTTTACATTTTTTCTTCACTCCTATCGATATAATTGCGTAATACCAGTGACTAGTGATTATTATATTGTGAAGAAAACATATAAATAACCAGCTGAGAATGCTCAAAAAGCATTCCCAGAACGAACTTAAAAAAGAATTATTATTTTCTACATTTATATGAAATTGTACATTATATTTATTTGATTAAATTCAACAAATAATACTCTTACATATTTGGAACCTGCGTAATAGGGAATCTATTGAATTAGCTGTGTTGAGCTGTCACTTTCTATCATCGTATATGTACTGAAAATGCAGATATAACCAGCGACCACTGGTTACTATTTGGTACCAAAATGTTCATCATCCTCTTAGGTATTGATCAACATCAATATCATTTCTCTATGACTTACGGTTCCCCGAGATATGGCTCCTTAAATCTCCAGAAATCGGAACCTTTTTGGCCAATATCTCGGGAACGGTTAGAGTGACGCGAAAAAATTCCATAATTTCTTTGAGATAGTTTTTGATCAAATGGAAGGCTCAATTAAAAAAAAATAGCAAATAACAGACAAACACACATACATAGAGAGAGAGAGAGAGAGAGAGAGAGAGAAAATTCAGACGTTCGTTGAAAATTATTTAACCTGTTTTCAGAAAATAAAAAACAGGAATCATACACAGGGGTGTCATTCTCTCAAGGGCTTGGAGCAATCCCCAAATTTACCATTATATTATACCTCAAATTTACTCTTCATCCCTGAAATTTACCACTTTCTCCCTGAGTTTACCTTTCCCTCCCAAAATTTACCAAATCTGCCGTCCCCCATCGAAATTTATTATTCTCCAGTTTGTTTATACTGTTTTCAGTGAAAATTATGCCCTCACTCCAAATAATCTCTTAGACACAATCAGCTCTCTAAAATCGGCCTGTGTACACTCCATATCATACACGGGGAGGGGGGACATATTCAAAGTCTTGTACAGCTTTCTGAGAGATAAGTCTACGTTGCGTTATTATCTGGGTAAAGCTGCCCTGTTTTACAACGCTGGCGCTAACTAACAAAATTCCATATACTAGAGCTGAGTGTTTATTTCAATTGATTAATTATTTAACTCTATTTCTCCTGATTCTATAGTTGAGTTGGTTAGCACGCATGCCTTTAATGTACATGATTTTGGGTTCGTCTCGTGGTGGGAACATAGTATTCTTCAGTGCTGACTTGATCCCGCAATTGTGAAGCAATTGGGGAGTTTTTTTTAATTAAAAAACAAATTCCTGTCTACGAAGCCACAAATAACCCTGTTATGAGCAGGTGCACTGACCAGTTGAACGTTAGCCACGGACCTCCCCTTGTATCAGGAAGTTTACCTTCTGATTCAACACTGCCTTCTCTTTTTCTTCCGAAGGTCAATATACAGGAAGAAAACAACTTGTTTTTGTACAAAATTATAATTCCATTATTCTTAGTGTAATTATTGTACAGGAAACACTTACTTTAGCCTGCAGCGATAAGTTTATGTGCGTAAATACTATGCACTCAGATGCTATGCACTCAGAATAGTGGCTTATAAGCGAAGTAAAATATACTAAATATTATGATGCCGTGCATTGTGGATACGAGCAATCCTCCCTTTCACTATGGGTGCAAGAACTAGGTACGTCCACTTTTAGAATTATTTCCGGAGCTGCCTGTTTCTTGTTCTAAATTCACGATGAACACTTATTTAAGTACCTGCTTTGCATTATAACACAGAATATAATATCGAATCCACATGATTCTTGCACACAATGTGCAATGATCTGTTCCTACTGGAACATGTGAAAATCTCAAATTCGCTAAAAAAAATGGACCTATCTGGTTCTTGCATTCAACCCTTCAATTTCTACGACAAGCTATAGAAGTAAGTTTCTCCAATCTCCGACAAAACATACACAATGTTCTATAAAAATCTGAGTGTGTTTTAAATAAATATTCAGGAAAATAAAAGCAAGAATTTTAGGAAAACTAAAAATGGATCTTGGCTAATAATTCGTTTTTGGATCAGGGGCCACAAAATTTTTGAACGGCCCCTAAATCGAACGGCTGCGAGGCAGAATGATACACTCGGACTTGTATAGTAGACAACTAGTGCAATTACATGTAGCAATTCAAAAGAAATGGCCGAAACTGGTCAACAGAAAGAGTATCTTTTACCACGTTGATAACATCAGATCGCATATGTTTTTAACGACCCGTCAGAAATTGAGAGAACTTGACTGAAAGGTTTTAATGTATCCACCGTATAGCCAGGACCTGGCCCCGTCACATTGTTATTTATTTTAGTCTCTGCAAAACACTTCGAATGATGTTAAGTTAGTTTGAGAAGAAACCTATGAAAACAACGTGTCTAAATTTTCTGATCAGAATCCACAGAATTAACAATGAAATTGTAGTGTTGACAGAGAAATGGCAAAACGTCATCGAATGTCGTGGTGCGTACGTCGTTTCCTACTGTTATTTTCAAGCTACAACAAATGTCTTCTCAATTTTGACTTTCAAAGACTTAATACTTTTTAGACAATCTGATACAATGTGTCTGGGGAACTTTTTTTTTTAGTTTTCTTTCTTTTAGTTCTGTGTTGAGCTTTTGTTTTATGTCCAGGGATGGTACCGAGACCGAGACGGACTTTTATATACCGAGACCGAGACAGACCTCTATAAATCGAGACGAGACCGAGACGAGGCTTAGGTCAGTCTCGAAAGTCTCGGTCTCGTCTCAAATATTGACAGCTATTTTACCTTTACTCAAAATTTGTTTCGTTGCTGTGTGAGATAATATGGGAAAGATTGATTGATGTACAGTGGCATATTTAGGGGTTTGGGCTCAAGCCCCTTCCTTCCGAAATAAATTTGCGATCATTTTTTTCGCATTGCATGTACAACACAAATGTTTCTTACCCGTTCTTTAAGCCTCTCCCGAAACAAAATCCACTACTGACGTATATAGCCTTCTCTCTCTCTCTCTCTCTCTCTCTCTCTCCGAATGATTAGAATGTGAGTGAAAAATCATTCACATTCTAATCATTCGAAGTATCGAATTCTAATAGGGCTCGAAAGTTGTATATTTCCGTGCTAATCAATGGGAATATAACGAAAGTAATCACACTTTGGATCTTGAGTTCTCGAAAACGGCCTTAAGTTTGAAAAAAATACAAAAACACTAAAATTTATCTTTATGCAAAGAATATACAGAATACTTTTTCTTTTTTTTTTTTTTCATTTCTATAGCGTCCAAGTACTTTATTTTAGTTGTGTGAGGTCATGTTTGTTATTAATTCTTAAATGTGAGTGAGCTTATACATTTTATTTTCATAATGATTTTGCTGCTCTTTGCCCATCTCTCAACGGTTTTATTTTCTTTCATGAAATGGCCCAGAACTCACCACGAGGACGTGGCTGCAATTCGAGTTCCACCCCACACCCTACCCAACTCTCTTATCAATTAATTAGGGTGTGCTTAAATTATGTTGATTTAGTCAAGGACGCTGTCTTAAAATTAGATTTTTTAAAAATCAAATTTAGGCACTGTGAGTCTTGAGAGCAAATTTGTTCTAATGTGTTCTTGTCTGCACACTTTTCCTGCAGACTCTGTAACATGCTCGACACAACTTTCAACTCCCTGAATATGGCAGGGAAAATTTAAAAAGTCAAGCTCGCGAGCAGATTTATCATGCATAAGTGATAACATTAGTTTCTCTTGTCAAGCTTTCCAGCACTGAAGGGGCGATAGCTTACATTTTTTTAAATTCTATTCTATATTTCCTGTATTCTGTATTCAGTATATTCCTAGCGTAAATGTAAATGTTAGTGTTTTTGTCTTTTATCAAACAAGGCCGTTTGCGCGAACTGAAGGTTCAAAGTGTGATTACTTTCGTTATTCTTCCATTGATTAACATGGAAATACGCAACTTTTGAGCCCTATTAGAATTCGATATTTGAAAATCTGATTCTTTTCGCTCCACCCTAATATACAGTAGACTCGTATATACAGCCGCAGGTCCAGGATATGATCAAGGGAGGGGCTAAACCAAGTTGTGTGAAATGTTGAAGGGGAAATTCTTCTAGATACTCTGCAATACCACTAAATAAGCTATCAGTGTTGCTAACGCAAAGTAAAGTTGTATTTTCTCAAATTGCACTACATAAAATATTATATATTTCTAATTTAGGTATTAAATAAAATCACAATACCATATACATTATTCAGTGTATCAAAGGAGAATACAGTATCACTAACATCAACATTTTGGAGACCTAATAACTCGAATGGCATAGACGGTGCAATGCGCATCAATTGATCTTAGCGTCAAATACTATTATCATGGTATAATGTATTTCGAATGACTGAAGGAATAAAGTTAAAAGAACTGGAAACTTTAAATTTTTCTAAAGACTTTATTTCGAAAACGTGCTAACATATCACGTCTCATCATGTTGATGCTTCCAAAAAAGATTTAAATGATCATAATGCCATTTACAAAAATTATTTTAAACCGTTTCAGAAATACCAAACACATGGGTAGTGATTTTTATACTGTTTAAAATAACGCATTTATGTTCAAGTTTTATAATGATTGTTACTTTCCTTTGCTTCTATAACATTACAACAATAGTTTTTGGTGGTTTTAATTACAAATCAGTCACCTTGCTTTAAGCAGTGTTGCCAACTTAACCCTTATCCGGGCAAGAGATTTTTGTAACGTAGACGGGCAATCGGGGCCTGTCAGACCCAGTATTTATTTTAAGTGCAGAGCATGCAAAAATCAATGCCTATTGTCACATCCTGTTTCGGCTAAAAGTTACAATAGCCACGTATTCAATATATAATTATGTGACCATTTGGTCTTATATTTCACAGGAATTGCTTTAAAGTTATGCGGGGCCTCCTATGCCCCGGTTACTCGGTTACGTCAGGAATAGGTTTTCAATATTGTTTAAAGAAAATTAATTAGTTCTATCAACTCGATATATTCATGATTTTAACTTCGACTAAGGATAGAAGAATTCAGAATTTTATGGCATCGAAATATGTATGGTTATTAAGAAATTCGAGAAAAATGAAGTTACTAGGCCTGAAGGCCCCTGTTGCCCGAATAAGAGTTAAATAAATTGCTAAATATTATTCTAAATGTAGTGCAAATAACGTAGCTAAACTACAAAATATTTTGAAAGTACTCTAATTTGTTTTATGGTGCAAGAATGTTTTCAAAAGACCTTTTTCATAGTCTTTGGTCTACTTTAATGTTAATGTCAAAGTTTTGGTTACAGCAATACATGTCAATGCAAATTGTAACCGAAATTAAATGTAACTGATAACTTTTCAGTAACACTAGTTGTTCCCCTAATCCTTAGGCCTGGTATACACAGAACTGTGCTTAATTAAAAGTTTTAATTACATCCTAATTACATTTCACTTGTTTTAGTTTGACCACCGACCACCTTAAACTCGATCTATACTATATAGCTATATGCAATTATTCAAAGACTTACAGTTAGTAATACACATTGTGGATGGAAAAGAGTTGCCGAAGATAGATAGTTGTCGAGAAGACTTTGAAAGACCTTCATCCAGCAGTGGATTGATAATGGTTAATTATGATTATGATTTTATTATATCTGGATCTCAGAAGTAAACCAAATCATAATTTCGTAATTTTACAGGAGAAGCGAAAAGCCAGTTCCTTAAGAAAGACCTAACTGTTTTTCAAACTATAGTAACAAGGAAATGGTCCTAACCGGACAAGTCCGAATTGAACGAAATTTCGTATAGATACTAATTTGAGGTCGGTGAATAACGTGGGAATAGTTATTCGGTTTGCTTTTGCGTACTTTACGAGATATACAGGGTGATGCAAAACAATGCAACATAAGATAACTATGTAATCCCAGTTCTAATTGGGCGAAATTTTGTATGGATACTAATTTGGGGTCGGTGAATAACGTGGGAATAGCCATTCCATTCGCTTTTGCGTTCTTTACGACATATACGGGGTGATGTAAAACAGAATGCAACATAAGACAACTATGTAATCCGAGTCCGAATTGGACGAAATTTCTGATAGATACTAATTTGAGATAGATGAATAACGTGGGAATAGTTATTCAATTCGCTTTTGCGTACTTTACGAGATATACAGGGTGAGGTAAAATAGAATGCAACATAAGACAGCTATGAAAGAAGCAGGTGCTGAAGATCTACGCTTTACCCTAATACATATCATCATAGCACACAAAGGAAAGAAACTACAGTTGAAATATATTGAATGGAAGTTAAAACTATACATACCCTATCGATGGTAGTGTGCATTGCAAACGAAGTAAGTTAGACAAAGAGCCATAGAACAGTAAGTGCAGGTAAGAAATTCTGCTGTCTCGCAATCTTCTGTTGTGCATATATTATCGTCAACTTGAAATAGAGTTTAAAGAATATTTCGGAAACCACTGCTCAGTTCTTTTGTTACATATCCAGCCTTGCGCCATGCATACACTAACTTGTCTTGCAGTGCAGGGGAACAGAATTGATGATAGACCACGGAACGTAATTTCATTATAAAGACTATCATGCAACTTTTTTTGTACTATTTTCAAGTATAATCTTGTGTCGAGAGTATTCTTCAATTCTCCGAATGACAAGTTTGTACTGCCGGAAAAAGTAAACGTCAAGTGGCTGCACAAATCTCGTAGCCTTGGGAGGAATTATTTGTGTTCGAAGCATCTACTTGTTTAACATCTGTTGTATTTGGGGGTCATTAAAAATAGCACGATCAGTTTGTCCACTCCAGTAATCTAATAGCAGTAACGTGTCATCCGTAACATCAGGAATGAACACGTTCATCAGCCATCTTTCCACATGTAGTTTCGTGAGTTTCCCAGACTAGCATCAACGACAAGGTTAAATGGAAAATATCTGTCTAGAGTTTGTTTAATTTTAGGTCAGAACCCTCCTTTCAGTTCTTGGAAACATATGTAAAATCGTGTCCCTAATGGAACCCAGTTTCCGTTCTAATGTTGATCTTCCAAGGTGTTATTGCAATTGGTAAATGGTGCGATTTCAGTAGGGATGTGCACGAGTCGAGACAAGTCTCGAATCTCGACTCGACTCGACTCGAATTCGAGTCGAGACACACTCTGTAAAATTCGAGACGAGTCGAGAGACGTATTTCTCGTCTCGAATTTTCGAGTCGAGACACGAGTCGAGTCGAGACTGCTCGTAAAAATCTCGACTCGACTCGAATGTCTCGAAAATCTTTCTATAATTTTTAATATTATTTTGAAGAAAGTACTTACTCAGAAACTAATTCAAGTCTTGAAACTAATTCAAGTGAGCAACCATGCATAGACGTAACTTAGAGGGGGGCAAGGCAGGCAACTACCCCCACATTTCTGAAGTTTATTAGGATAGTCATCCAGTGTTATCTATAAACTGAGCTGAAGCGAATACAACACCATTTTGCTTAATTTTATGTTTTGTTTCACAGTATTAAGGTCTTTAGGCGACTATCGAGGCCAAGAGAAAGGAGGGGCAAGGAAGTGAAAAAACAGCGACTCTGGCCTGACAAAAGATACTAGGTTAAACCTCAATCACTCAGTCAGGATGGGCGATCGGAACAGAGTTCGTGGCCATACTCCTCCTTTAAAATGCTGCTTGTTAGGCATACACACTGCCCAGGGCTTAAAGTGGCTTCAGTGAAAAGCCGCCTCACCAGAATGCTTATCCACAGTGATTTGCGAGAACGCAGTCAACAATAGAAGTAAATAATCCCTGATCCATGTTCCACATCTGGTTTGATAGATCATATTAATAGTCGTTTCATAGACGGAACCAAAATATTAATTAAAAATTAATGCACAATGTTTATAAAGTGACAATTGTTGTACACGAACTAAATTCTGACAACAGGCTGATTTGCCAGAACTTTGTGCCGAGCGTTCCGGCTCACTTTAAGCCTTAACACTGCCTCTCTACTACTAGTTGGGTAATTGTCACTCACTTTCGATGCATGTGTTCTGAATTGATTCACACCTCACTTTATTGCTTTTTTCGTTTTTAGACATTACATGTTCCTTTACGACGGTAATAATAATTTATAAACTGTATTGTCATGATTTCTTTATTTTTCTGTTACATCAGAAATGCTTGTAATTTGAATAAATATAGGACTTATTCAGAACATTTTGGGGGGTGGGGGTGGAGGATCACAGAGACAGTGTAAAATTCTGATTGAATATATCTTTTTTTTTAAAAAAAAAAAAAAAAAAAAAAAAAGAATGCTCATATTCAGAGATGTTCATATACCTTCTCCCTTACTGATTCTGGCTGTTTCTTAGGCAATGGACAGTTATTAAAAATTTGTCTTACGGTATCTATGCTGATATTATTATAAAATGTTCGACTGTAAACTGTCTTTAAGTCTGAAAAAAGTTCTAGAATAACAACGGGAATGGAACTCTGATTTTAACCATATCTGGTAATGTCTTGCAATAAATGTTTTCCCACATTCATCTTAATAAAGGTCAGTGAACTTTGAGCGTGCTGGAGAAAGAGGATGTGGTGTTCGTTGATGGTCAAAGGAAGAACAGGTCGGTCTGTTGTCTGGGATACAGGAAATGTTTTATAAGGATAAGCAGAGACATTCAGAGCTCGGCTCTTTGTCGGAAATCTTGTGGTCCTAAATACAAAAGATATTTTATTGCTTTCCCTGTAAGTCACAAAATAGCAACATCTGGTATTGCTGTAAAGTGGAATGGGAGCATTGTAAGGTTAAAATAACGATTTTTTTACTAATAGCCACTCTGGCACCCAAATCAAAAATAAAACACTTGATTTATTCTGAAGTTTGTGTTTGCAGTGAGCAAGGGTGCCGATTCTGGGGAGCCAGGGGACCGGGCCCCCATGTATTTTTCTGAATATGTATTTTGTATTGTTATATGTATTTTTTATGAATATAACAACCGACGTCTGAATGCCCCCCCCCCCCAAAGTTACAAAGAAATCGGCGCCCTTGGCAGTGAGCAGTTCGTTTGAAGGTTTTTTTCCGTATATATAGCCTTCACGTGTATCGGTGTATAGTGGTTTCATTTTTTATATTTTATCTGGGGTATTTGAACATTTCTCAAGTTTCACGGGAAGTTGTTGTGACTAATATGCAGTGCTCCAAAAAAAAAAAAGAAAAAAAAGAAAAAAGAAAAGAAAGAAACTTTGTTGGAATATTTTAGTAAGAAGCCGAAACTTAGCACTATTGACAGTGCCAGAGTAGATAATGAAATAGTGACTACACAATATACTTCTTGCGTTTCAGAAGACAAGAATTCAAGTGCTAGTGTGAAAACAGTGTCAAAAGATGAAGTCTCAGAAGATAAGAATTCAAATGACGGTATTACTTTGGAAACAGTGTCACAAGATGAAGTTTCAGAAGATCGTGATCCAGTCAAAGGTTGTGAAAAGGCAAAGACATTTCTGGCAGTAGGTCTAGGTCCCTTCCAACCTCAATTGAAAACGTACCCCAATAAAAATGACCGCCAGTTCCGATCTGAGTGGTATAGGCCACTGTTCGAAGTGGAAAAAATGCAGAGGCGGTATGTTTTATTATGATTTTGATTCAACATACCGGCTATTTAAATATTGTCTTGATCACTGAAAAAACAGAGATGGTATGTCCTCATTACTGAAAAACCAGAGGCAGTATAGCATACCACCGCATACCGTCTCACTTCGACCACTGGTATAGGCAATTTAGTTGGTTAAAATATAACATTTCTCGAGATAGTGCTTTTTGCTTTTATTGTCGCGCGTTCTCCGAAATCTGAAGACACTTTTACCAGGGATGTAATGGAGGGTATACGCGGGTATACGGCGTATACCCGCCTCTAATTTTTGGAAACTATCGTATAGCCACCTAAAATTTAGGAGGTACGCGGGTATACGCTACATTTGATCAATAGTATACTCACTTCATTGGAACAAACAACTGCTTTTCATGTACTTTTCAAAACAAAAATATCTCACTAAACAGCTGGTCGTCAGGCTGTTACCGGAATGATGTCTAAATTCTTTTAAAATATTTGCGTTTTCGGGGTGTGGGAATCAAATTTTCTGAGAATCTCTTCTATAATGGAAAACAGCGCTCTGAACATGCAGTGATTTTTCCTCAAGATGTCACATGTATTGTCCCTACGTTCCAAATTCCAAATTCAATTTAAGGTCTGTCGATTGATACAATTTGAGCAAGGCAATATGGAATAGAAAAAGTTCCTTTCTAATCGCGGAAGGAGGTTCCAAAAAAATGTGGTCTTTACTTTAGAGTTAAGAGGAAATTAAATCAATATATTTGTGCCAAGAAATCATTGGCCTCCACAAATATAACAAAACATATGACCTATCGTCGGTCTAGTTTGAAGCATTTACCGTCGTTCCCAATACTACCAAATACAACCGCGAACCTCGAATTAGTACTGCTCATTTGTAGCCGCAGTTGATATCAAAGAAAGGAGCGATTGGTTTCGATAAATACTCAGCAGCTAGTACTAGTAGTGGTTTTTCCTCAACCTACTGAACAAAAAAAGGGACGGGGTAAAAATAAACATTTTTCTTCGTTATTTAATTTTGTTTCAGATAAAAAAGAAAATTGAAGAAAATTTGTTAACAGGAATGGGTAGAAAAAAAAGTTAGGAAAGACTTATAGCGTATGAGCATGTCACACCAATCTTTGATCATTTCGATACAGGCGTCACTTCGGAAATATTTGCTTAGTAGTGTTTAACCCTTTGGGGATTTATGGTACCATGGAATAGCGTTGTGTTTAAATGGTCATGTAACACGTATTGAACCCGGTCTTTTATTGGTCAAGTCACGCATGGACCAAAGAGCACCCCAGATGCGTTTCGGAACCGGATGGTAAACTTGGCGGTGCCAAGTCAGGGCGGAGGGATGAGGGAAATTACAAAAAAAAAAAAAAAAAAAAACTTAGTTTTCAAGATATCAAGATTAAAATTTTGCATACGGATTGTGTGTACCTTTGAATATTTCTCTCTTTTTTGTTTTGCTTTTTGATAGAGTACAGGGGGGAAAGAGTACATGGGGGGCAAGAATACTATTCCCTAACATCAGGGGAATATATTCACGTATGGCAATAATGACGACTAGAACCTATACAAGTTGGAGTGTGCTGCGGAAAACTACAAGCTATCAAGGCAAATATATATGTTTTTCTAGTAGTTTGATATAATATTGGGAAATAAGTAGTTAAGGAATAACTTACACATATTTTTTAACAATTTGAAAGTACTGTAAAGCGTTAGTTTCTAACATATCCATTGTTTGACAGGATGGAGTAAATTGACATTCTTCCAACAGTTGTCTGTGCAACACAACAGGAAAGTCCATTGTGTAGTGAAGGGGCGAAAGTACGCAGATACCGACGGGACAAGGGTACGCGTGCGTACTCTTGCCCTTTCTTTTCTATGAAAAAAGAATCCAATTTGATTTAGATCTAACAATCAAAAACGAATGTAGATACCATTGTAATAGACAGTGACGGCAAACTTTACGAATACTTATTCCCATATACAGGGTGGTCGTGCATGAATGTCGGAAAATTCGTGAAATGAATCTACAGGTAAAAACAAGCAAAAAATGTCATATGAACGTTGGGTGAATGCGGCTTCGTTTGGACGCTAGAGGCGTCTGAAATGTCACCTTCCGAGGCGGCAATTTGCAATATCTCAAGAACGGAGAGAAATACGAATGTCGGGTCAAAACATATCAAAGGAAACCCCATCCGAAGAATCCAATTATGCATAAGTGGTGGCGAAACAGTGGCGGCACTAGAGGGGGGCACAAAGAAAGTGAATGAAACATGGAGAAAAGTGAACAATTTATACTGAAAAATTGTAGGAGGGGATGTTACTTGGAATATGCAACAACAAATGTTAATGAACAAAGGCAACAACGGCTAGTCTGTAGGGACTTTATGGGAGGCGGATTGTAGGAATACAGTATCTTTGTAATGGTGAGAAATAGGAATGTCGGGTCAAAAGATATCAAAGGAAATGCCATCCGAAGAATCCAATTATGTATAAGTGATGGCGAAACAGTGGCGGCGCCAGGGGAAGCACAAAGAAAGTCAATGAAACATGGAGAAAAGTTGAAATTGGTGAAAACACAACTATTTGAAAGCAATCAGGAAACAAGGAATACAACTCTAGGTGTACTGTATGATACATGTCCGATGACAGAGGGCGCATAGCTACAGTAGGAGGAACAAGGGGGCGTGCAGAGCGTCGCGTAGTAGAGTTAGTTATAGGAGCAGTGAAGTGTGGGTAACGAGAGCGTTCGCATCAAAGGTGCAGAGGACAGCGCACAGTTCATTCGTACTGAATGGGGCAATGACAGTAACAGCACAAGCGTTTTAGTGCTACACTCTACAGGCAGGGCAGTAATCCATGTGTATGTGAATGTGGTTTACTTTGTGTCGTGTGAAACAGTGTTGATGTTGAGAAGCGTTATGTGTAATGCACCACAATGAATAGGGTAGTATACACTAACGCCGAAATGGCAGATATGCATTTGATGTACGGCTTAGCGGAAGGTAATGCAGAAGAAGCACGTAGGTTATATGCGGAACGCTACCCAGATCGACAAATTCCAGCACCGGGGATGTTTATTCCTATTCATCAGCGATTGCGGAACACTGGGTCATTCCTTCCCAACAGACATTCCGAGACGACGACGCGTTCGAACACCCCCCCCCTGGAAGAGAGGGTACTCCGACATGTGACCCGGAACCCGAGTATTAGTACCCGACGAATAGCAAGGCAGGAACACGTTTCGCATCAAGTCGTGCTAAGCATCTTGCATAGTAATAATCTCAGACCATACCACGTACAATGAACGCATGCGTTATACGATGGTGACTATGAAACCCGACGACGTTTCTGTCGTTGGTTATACCGCCGCTGCCGTGTATCACCAGCCTTTCTAACACAGGTATTGTTCTCGGATGAGGCATTATTCACACGGGATGGCATCACAAATTTCCACAATGACCATCTATGGGCACTCAACAACCCGCATGCAATTGTAGAGACGAAGCATCAACAGCGTTTCGAATTGCATGTGTGGGCTGGTATTGTTGGCCTCAACGTTGAGGGACCACATTTCTTACCACAGCGATTGAACGCAATATCGTATCTCCAGTTTCTGACTTAGAACCTACCTATTCTGCTTGAAGATGTGCCACTGAGGAGTACGACAGTGTATGTGGTTTATGCATGATGGCGCCCCTGCCCACTCATGTCACACCATTCGTGCATATCTGAACAAAACATTTCCACGCAGGTGGATAGGTCGTGGTGGAAGACAAGCATGGCCCCCACGTTCACCCCACCTGAATCCCCTAGATTTTTTCCTGTGGGGTTACGTGAAAAGTCTCGTGTATACACGGCCCCTGCATGATGTTGAAGATCTTAGCCAGCGTGTATGTGCTGCATTTGCCACATTACGGCAAACGCCAGCGATATTGGCACCAGTCAGATAATCCTTACGCCATCGTGTAACTGTCTGTCTCGAAGAACAAGGAGGACATATTGAACAGCTGCTATAGAATGGCATTATGTTGACCATGGTAAGTACAATACCTCTTGTTTTTACAGTACACTGGGTCTCATCTTCCATACGTGTTTTTTACGATCTGCACGTTTCATCACTAAGAGCGTTTAACAGTTTCTTTGCAGCTCCCATGCGCCGCCACTGTTCCGCAGTACGTGTGCATAATTGGATTCTTCGGATGGGATTTCCTTTGATATATTTTCACCCGACATTTCTATTTCTCTCCGTTAAAATTATACTGTATTTCAACATTCCACCTCTCATAGTGTCCCTACAGCGTAGCCATTGTTGCCTTTGTTCATTAACATTTGTTGCTGCATGTTCCATATAACATCCGCTCCTACAGTTTGTCAGTGTAAATTGTTCACCTTTCTCCGCATTTCATTCACTTTCTTTATGCTTCCCCTGGCGCCGCCACTGTTTCGCCATCACTTATACATAATTGGATTCTTCGGATGGCATTTCCTTTGATATCTTTTGACCCGACGTTCCTATTTCTCACCATTACAAAGATACTGTATTCCTACAATCCGCCTCCCATAAAGTCCCTACAGACTAGCCGCTGTTGCCTTTGTTCATTAACATTTGTTGTTGCATATTCCAAGTAACATCCCCTCCTACAATTTTTCAGTATAAATTGTTCACTTTTCTCCATGTTTCATTCACTTTCTTTGTGCCCCCCTATAGCGCCGCCACTGTTTCGCCACCACTTATGCATAATTGGATTCTTCGGATGGGGTTTCCTTTGATAAGTTTTGACCCGACATTCGTATTTCTCTCCGTTCTTGAGATATTGCAAATTGCCGCCTCGGAAGGTGACATTTCAGACGCCTCTAGCGTCCAAACGAAGCCGCATTCACCCAATGTTCATATGACATTTTTTGCTTGTTTTTACCTGTAGATTCATCTCACGAATTTTCCGACATTCATGCACGACCACCCTGTATAGCCTCTAACGTTAAGAATTCTGAAGAATCCTGATATTTTCTTATGTACGAGGAATAAATCGATCCTAAATACAACTCCTTACAGAACAGTATCTAAGGTGGTGTTTGAGTTTTCGAAACAGATAACCGTCTGAGGTAGTTAAACCTACAGTTATTGAATCACAGATTCTGCATTTTATTCAGGTTTCAGAAATGTTACACATTGTCCTCTTTTATCTTAAATGTCAGTGGTTTTCAGTAATAAAATTCAACGGGCCTTATGCAGAGTCGTTCTGACGCGTGATTGGTGCCATACTATAAAGTTCGACTACCATATGTTTCCTGTAGTAGTCAGGCCTTTAGTATGACGCTAATCATACGTCAAAACGACTCTGCATAAGGCGGTATTAGTCCAATGTTTGGGATCCTACAAAGATATATGAAGCTACCCTAACCTAACATTTGACAATATGTAGCTTCATCAAGAGTAGGCCGAGAAGTTTTTAAGTTATCCTCGTTGGTGACAAGCATTCTGTAACTGATGGAATAAGCCGAAGTTGGAAATATATTTTTATACATTGTCTAAATATTATCTGATTTTTAGTATACTATGTATTCCCATTATTGATATGAGGATTTTTCTTTTTTTTTTTTTTTTCGAGAGAGAGAGAGAGAGAACCTGCAACGTCTTTAGATACAATAAAGCCAGTAGGCCTATTTACCGAAGAAATGGAGAACGAATTAGTGGAATATATCACATTGCTGGATCAATTCTTCTATGGCTTAACTTTAAAAGATCTAAGAAGAATGTTATAGGCCTACAATTCTGTTGAACGTAACCAGTTGCCCCATCCCTTTAGCTATGTGAATCAAATGGCAGGAAGAGATTGGACAGAGTCTTTCCGTCGTAGACATATGACTGTTGCTTTGCGACAGCCTTCAAAGACTGGTCTGGGGAGAGCTCGTGGTTTTAGCAAGCCACAAGTTGAATGTTTTCTTAATTGTCTACAAGATATTGTAAGAGAAAATGGTTTTCCTCCACAGGATATCTAAAACATGTACGAAACTGGCATAAATACGGTTTCTCACAAAGTTCCAAAAGTCGACACTAAAAATCAATTGTGAATAAAACTGTATCTAGTGATTTTGGAGTTAACATCACAGTTGTTTCCTGCGGGAGTGCATCTGGTTCTTTTATTCCACCCGCGTTGATATTTCCCAGAAAACGAATGAAACAATAATTACTCGATGGATCGCCGCCGGGTACAGTGGGAATGATATCTGATTCTAGTTCATCAACTCGCAACTTTTCATAGGATGGCTGCATTATTTACACCAAAATGTGCGATCAAATCCGGTCACGAAAAAGGTTACTTGTTGACAATCAGAACTCTCACATTTCAATCGAGGCGATTGATTTCTGCAGGCAAAATGGGATAGTGATGTTGAGTTTACCACCCCATACCAGCCATAATTTGAAACCTTTAGATCGCTCCTTTTTTGACCGGCTGAAATCCTGGTATTCAACAATGTGTGTTAAATGGATAAGAAATCATCCATCCCGCCCAATTACACAATTCCAAGTTGCGAGTTTGTTCACTAAGGCTTACTACAAAGCTGCAACCATTGGTAGTGCATTATCCAGCTTTCAAGAATCTGGAACTGTCCCACTGAATCCAGCTGTGTTCATTGCAGAATATATTCTTCCTTGTACTGTGGATGTCATATACTTAAATGTAGAAGCCAGCTCTGAAGGTGAAAGCATTCCTGAAGTAACGAATCAAACAGGAGACATAAATAAAGCCCAAAATCTTTCATCGGATGATTCACTGGAAGTAAAAAGGAGCCCATGCGGCGCGTCCAGATCAAACACTCCTTTGCCAATTGCTCGTCCTCCTATTTGTGTTACCAGACCTTCAACCTGTAACGCTAGATCCTCACTAGAAGCAGGCGAGAGCTCATGCGAACTGTCCACTTCAAACATTCATCTGCCGGTTGCTCGTTCTCATTCATCTATTACCAAACCTTCTACCAGTAATGCTAGATCCTCAATAGAAGCAAGCAAGAGCTCATGTGAACTGTCAACTTCAAACACTACTTTGCCAGTTGCACGTTCTCCTCTATCTGTTACCAAATCTTCAACCCGAAACGCTGGATTCTCACTACAAGCAAGCAGGAGCTCATGCGGATTGTCCACATCAAACACTCCTCTGCCGGTTGCTCGCTCATCGGTTACCAAACATTCCACCAGTAATCTGGATCTTCACTGGAGGTAAGCAGGAGCCCATGCAGACCGTCCACATCACGTACTCCTTTGGTGGTTGTCAGTCCTCCTCCGACTGGCACCAAGCCCTCAAACAGTAAATCTTGATCTTCTGGAGGTTAATCAGAGATTCTAACATCCTCTCTTTCAAGCAGAACTTACTTCTGAAATGGCGCCCTCCAAAGAGCAAAGGCAAACATCAAGTTGCACCAAGAAAGCTTCAAACAAAGGCAACTCCTCAGGTCAGTGAGAAAGTAGTGTACGTGTGTCCATTATGCAATATCATCTACAGTGATCCCCTAATAGAAGACTGGATCAAGTGCGCAAGATACAATGAATGGTGGCATGAACAATGCACATCATATGAAGGAATAGCCACCTTCATCTATTATAATTGTTAATGCTCGTTTGGGTGCGTACTTTTGACCCTTTGATTTCGTACTCTTGCCCCACATATAGGGGCAAGAGTACGAATTTGAATGTTTTCATTTTATGAATTATAGTTTCTCCAAGGACAGATGTATATAAAAGTTGAGTTCACATTTCGTAAAGCAGAGTTCAAGTTTTGTGTTCCATGTAAAAGTTTTCTGTTGTAACTAATTTTTTTTTACCAAAATATATAAGTTTAATTGAAATTTCCGTACTCTTGCCCCCCCTTTCCTCTACCTGCCTGAACCCGGTTCTTTTAGGAAATACTTTTAGGAGAGCATTTTTTGTCTTTATCTATTTTCCTTTTTTCCCAAGGCGCGTATTTATTTTATTTACTTATCAATCACCACATATAGCTCAGAGGCCATTTTATACTGCATATCTAACAACAACAACAACAATAATAGAAATGATTTGGGAAGGTATCGGCCAGGGCCTGTTTAGTAGGTACTATTCCGGCATTTGCATGGTAGAACTAAGGAATACTACAATCAGGATGGTTGGCAGCGGGAATCGAACCCACGACCTACCGAATGCGAAGCCACGCTCTACCACTTGAGCTACTTCTCTTGGAAACATTGTCGTTTGTGATTTTTAAAATTTTCTCCTGACGGGAAACCTAAAGCTCGAATCAAAAGAAATTATTGGCCTAAAGTTTTAGATGGGTATACCGATACTACTCGATTCTAACTTCGGCGCTGGAATCAATGCTCTTCAAGGTGCCTATTTGCTGTTTGGTCGAAGCAGCTCTTCTGAATCGCTTCTGATAAAAAATAAACGTTTAATTTTTAAAAAAATCATTATCGGACCAAGTTGCAAACACGAAAAATATTCGACCATAAATTGGCATAGACCCGACGTGACTTTCCTCAAGAGCCGCCCATTTATACGAATTTGTTGAAGTTTAGCGTCAGTTTTTTCAACACCGTGACTGTATGAAATATTATCTGCATTTTAAGGTGGAATCCCGGAACCATCGTAATGCATTTAAAACAGCAAAAGAAAGCTCTGTGTCTGAAGATCGCAACAAAGACTAGATTTGAACTTATAACAGTGGTATAACCAAGTTTATTTCTGCTTTTCCGAGACATCTAAAATTCTAAATTCTAGGTGTGGTAGTTCATGAAAATAGCTTGTCTTCGTATTATTGTATTATTTGTCTATTCTTTATACTTAGCTATTAACGCTTCAAGTCATGAACTATTTGCTTATTGGGACATAGCTGTCATTGTTTTAATTGAATAGTTGAGTGACACAGTAGCCTAAGTACCAACAGCAATAAGCCAACACCACCTAGTAATCTAGGTGGTGTTGAATAAGCCCGATATTAGTATAAATACGGATACTAATTTCGACATTATTGCTGTTGGTACTTAGGATAGAGGATCGATCACTCAATCTATCAATTCTAAAACGGTCATGCGGCAACGAAACCAAAATTAAGCCTTTTCTATTTCAATGCAATTATGATCCGACAAAAGAAAGCTAAATTCATTTTCCGAGCAAAAGAACAACAACTAAACACAATTTGGAAGAAAAAGAGAGGTTGTAAGCTGCAGGACGGACAAACTACAAATTGAGGGAGATTAATCTCTTCTTGGTTATGGCCCTGATTATCACAGCAGCCAGTAGGCTGTGGTTCGAGACCGATTTACAATGTTAAAATTCAAAATTTCAATCTTAAATTACTCCAAATGTACTCAACATTTTAACTCAAACGATATATGTGTATTTCTGTGTACATTAAATACATCCTTTGAAAGTGTCACAGCGATAGATAGGACTAAAGGAATGAGCAAGGTGGCGGATACAACATTGGTTCAAGTCATTCTTTTCTTCTTATAGTTATCAGTCATACAAGTACAACCACTTCTAGAGCCTGACCTACTTAACGAAGAGAGCTAAATAAGGTTTTAAATTAATCTATAACATTATAGGTAATCTTTTTCCTAGTCTCTGGTTGATAGGTTAAGTGGTTCGGTAACTGTTCTCCAAAACATAGCCTTCCATTCAGACTTTTCTTGCTACTCCATATACATATCCTGCTTGTTATATAACCAATACGCACAGAGAGACAGTGTGAATTGTCTATAAACAAGGATATTTCACTTTAACTTTCTTATGAACTTTGAACTTTAAATCTTAATAGTGCAAAGTCTAAAAGTATTGAACACCCTATATATATATATATATATATATGTATTTGTGTGTGTGTGTGTGTGTGTGTGACAAGGGATGAAGCGTATACCCACCTAAAAAATTAGCATTACATCACTGACTTTTACTAAGGAGGGTTTCCGTAACAGGAAGAAGGTCGTAGATAAATTAGGTACTCATGAGGCAAGTAACGCTTATAAGACTTGTATTTCTAAGGCTGCGGAATTCCGAAACGCACACTATTGCACGGATCAGTTGCGTGTAAATTAGATTTGCAGACGAACCAAATAGTTAACGGCAATAGAATATATTTGGAAACACTTCTAAATAGTATTTTGTATTGTGCTTTCCAATGTGTTCCTCTTAGAGACCCTAAGGAAAGTAACGAAAGTGAAACTAAGGGAATTTACTAGAACTCTTATCGCTAAGATCCAAAGACAATGACGTGATTCTTCCAAAGGGAGAAAGCACATACAACTCAAAGAAGCATAGAGAGATGTATGCTTGGGATAACCCGGAGAGATAGAAAAAGAAATACATGGATAAGGAAGATGACAGGAGTGACCGATATCATCGCGAAAATAAAAGGACTCAAGTGTCAGTGAACTGGTCATATTGCAAGAAGAACTGACGATAAGTGGACAAAAGCAATCCTTGACTCCATCCTAAGGAAACGGAAACGATCCAGAAAACGTTGTAATACAATGTGGTGTGACAAAATTAGGAAGCACTGTGGAGTAACGTGGAAACGAACTGCCAAAAATAGATACGTGTGAAATAGAATTGGTGAAACCTTCATCCAGAAGTGGGTCGGCAAAGGTTGAGAATTATATATATATATATATATATATATATATATATATATATGTGTGTGTGTGTGTGTGTGTGTGTGTGTGCACGAAGGTTCCCCCCCAACCATATGGGCCAAGGTTATGCTTATGCATCCATGTGTCTAGTGGAGCTGGAGTAAAGCACCATGACGGCTGAGGCGTATCGCACACTGCTTGCAGACTTCGTACACGCCTTCATGACGACCATGTTTCCCAACAGTAGTGGCATTTTTCGACAAGATAATGCACTATGTCACAAGGCCAGGAGTGTGATAGAGTGGTTCGACAAACACAGGGAGGCGTTCCAAGTTTGGCCCCCCAACTCGCCGGATCTGAACCCAATCGAACACATCTAGGATGTGAATGAACGTGACGTCAGAACACATCGCCCCCTCCCCGGAATTTACGGGAATTAGGTGACCTGTGTGTGCACATGTGGTGGCAACTAGAGATGCAAGGGCTCGGAAAAAAACCGGCTTTTTTGGGAAAAAACTCGGTTTTTTCTGCTTCGCTTTTTGCTTTGGAAATTTTGGGCTTTTTTGAAAATTCTGCTTTAAATTGATAAACCAGATTTTGTTTCGCTTCTCTACAACACAAAAAGTCATTTAATTAGTGGTTGATGCCGATAATAATATAAAACCTCGAAAATAAACCATGAATTTCGAAAAGATATTTCAAACAGTTTTACTTCTCAACATATTTACATTATGAATTCCAAAGGATTAACCAATGTATATAATAAGATTTTTTTTAACCTCCTACATACAAAAGTAAGCAGGGTTGGCAAGAGCCATGGTTGTTTTTGAAAATGCCAAAAACCCGTTTTTTGGGGGGAGTTTAAACTAGGCTTTTTTGGTTTAAACCAGGTTTTTTGGGTTTAGATATTTTGCTTTATGTATTTATATTACATATTGACAGAAATAAGTTTGTTTCGCCTTGGTGTTATTATGCAACAACGGGGTTATGCTGGAAGAGGTCACATAAGCTTAAAGAAGTCCGGTCTGTAAATTTCTTAAATTGAGAAACTCCCGCCCTAGCCATCGGGAAAATCCCGTCATTACTCTAAATGTAAAACAATAACGGAAAAAAATCCTGTTATTGCTTTGCATGTAAAATTTAAAGGTCAACGTATCATAATCAGTACGCTAAAACTGAGGTATTAAATTACAAATTTAGTGCGTACATATCATTGAAAGTACAATCCAAGCTAATGTTGGAAGCTACGTAGGCAATCGATAAATTTTGTCAATTTATATCAGTATATTTAAGCAACCTTGGCTTCTTTATAAAACAACAGGCATTCAGGCATGCAGAAATATACAATTTAGTTTCGTTTCGTATGTTCAGGCTTAACATCCTTATGTAATACCGAGGTTATCAAGGAGAAGACTTTCGCTTAAAGTGACATCCGAACCGCTACTTTGTTTAAGCATGAAAGAAGGGTTGTGGTTCGACCGAGAATTGAACATGGGACACCTTGATTAAAAGGTGAAAAGGAAATAAAACTAATGCAGATGGTTTGATGTATGGAAACATCACCATGAAGTTCACAGGATTCGCATTTTTCGTACCTTTTATTTTTTTTTCGGTTTAAACCAGTTGTTTATTTAAAAAAAGAAGAAGAAGAAAAACAGCTGGTGTAAACCAGCCAACCCTAAAAGTAAATACTTCTTTTAAAAGAATACTCAAATAAGTAGCAAAATTCTATGTAGTATTTTTACTTCAAAATATTCCATACCCTCTTTTTGGAACAAAATAAAATTAAAATAAAACATAAGAAAAATACTTAGATTTATATGCTACACTTAAAGGCTGCACACCTAGAGCTTTTGGTTTTGTATATTCTTGAAATTCTACAGTTTTATATAAGCACCATCACGGTTTATTCAGTCCTCAAGTTTTCTGTATTTTTAACAAGAGAGATTGAACATGAAGGGTGTGAGATAAGAACATGGTAACCCATAATTTTACTGTTTTAAGAAATTAGAAATTTTCTGCTGCACAATCCATTTTGAAAGTCGGAAAGCTGATTTTTCACATAAGTCTTTACATGAGGGATTAAACGAAGCGGTATGCGTTGCTGCCTATCTGATGCTGCGTAACTCAGCAATTGAAAATTTGTTAGTTACCATGTTCTTGGCTCACACCTTTCATATCATTATGGAATTCTCCTCACCCCACCAACACACACACACACACACAAAGGACTACGGAATATATTTAAGTTAAGATAAATACAACTGCACAACAAACATGATTGACTGGAGCTTTTGCGCTTCTATCGAGAAGTCCGGAATTCAACTCAGCATTCGACCATTCTGACAAAACTTTTCTTCATTCCATCTATGAAGTAGAAATAGTGCGTGTACTGTGAGTTGGCTGACTTCATTTCTTATTGTTTTTAAATCGTTATTATTACTAATTACCAGCAGTGACGGTTTTGCGAGGGTTAGGGGGGGCGGTCTTTCGGACTGAAGCCTGTTCCCCAAAATTACGGAATGTCTAACACAAACGAAATATCTATTAGTTATGCCTTTACTCATAAACTTTAAGCTGCCGTCAACTAAAAATTACGAATGTTAAGAAAAACTAAACATTAGTAAGAAAAAAACCCTCCCAAAATACTTTTCTAAATCCGCCACTGATTCTCAGTACAAAATGATCTTTAAGGTTGTATCCGGAAGATTATCGCTAAATATATAAACGAAACGAAATACAGTATTAGTTATGCCTGTACTCATAAACTTCAAGCTCCTCCCAAATAAAATTAGGAGATTTTAGAAAATGAAACAATCAGAGAAACCCGTCCCAAAGTACGTTTCTAAATCCACTACTGATTATTTGTATAAATTAGTATTCAAGGTTGTATCCGGAAAATTATTGCTAAATCGTTGCACAGCTACAGTATAACAGAAATGTGAAAGTACGGTTAGACGGATATATTGAAAAACGTACGCTTTGACGGATATATAGAAAAACGTAAGTTTAACTTCTGCGTTAGAAACTAGAGTACTAAGCTCTTAGAAATGAAACAGACGACAAACTGAAATGATATCGAGAAGAAAAAATATCGAAACTCAAAAGTTAAAATAAAGTTAAATAGCCTCTAAAATTGCCCTCAAATACTACATTCATCATGTTAGCTTTAATTCGTAAAACATCCATCTTGATGGTGAATTTAAGAGCGAAATATGGCATTTAGGTCATGGAATTCTTATCTAACTATAGAATATACTATAAGAAAGCTATTTAGATAGAAAAATCATGAAAATGAAAAAAGCCAAAATTTCCAAAATTCTCGTTTTTTTCTCAAAAAAGCCGGCTTTTTATGTGAAAAAAACCATCGATTCAAAAAATCCGGCTTTTTTGCATCTCTAGTGGCAACTCTCTCCAGCGACCTACAAAGAATCATTACGTCCATGCCAAGAGCATTCGCCGTTGATATCCGAGCCAAAGGTAGACATACTGACAATTAGGTAGGTAGTCATAATGTTCTGGCTGATGTGTGCGTATATTTTAACTCGTATATTTTGTCTCGACTCGAATTTCGAGACGTCTCGACTCGAATTCGAGTCGAGTCGAGACAGATACTGTCGAGTCGAGACACGAGTCGAGACAGAGACATATTTTCGAGTCGAGACACGAGTCGAGACAACACTTTCTCGAGTCGAGTCGAGACAGGCTTAAATCTCGACTCGACTCGACTTGTGCGCATCCCTAGATTTCAGGGATATGTGTCCTCAAAGACTCGTACTTCTTTCCAGGATCTCAATATCAAACACTGTTTCTCGTTTCATTTTCATGTGGAACCCACTTTACTCAACGCGAGACTTTTCTGCGACGCCATTGCGTTCCTCATTATCGCTATGAGATTTCGCATATTCATTTTGGTATCCACGTGTGGGCTTTCATCGTTCTATACCGGTGTATTACAGAATGATTCCATGTTATTTTACTTTTGCATCGCCCTGTACATCTAGCAAAGTATTCAAAAGCGAATCGAATGACTATTCTCACGTTATTCACCGATCTCAAATAGTACCTATACGAAATTTCGTCCAATTCGGACTGGGATTACACAGTAGTCGTATGTTGCATCCTGTTTTGTATCA
Source organism: Thermobia domestica (assembly GCF_964235325.1). Taxonomy (NCBI): domain Eukaryota; kingdom Metazoa; phylum Arthropoda; class Insecta; order Zygentoma; family Lepismatidae; genus Thermobia; species Thermobia domestica. The sequence continues at coordinate 94,001,401 of NC_137454.1, forward strand.
TCCTTATGTCTCGTAAAGTACGAAAAAATGAATCGAATGACTATTCCTACGTTATTCACCGACCTCAAATTAGTATCTATACGAAATTTCGTCCAATTCGGGCTTGTCAGGTTGGGATCATTTCCTTGTAAGTAGTTACAAAGTAGTAAAATGCTTTTAGACTTACATTATTACACCACTAGAAAGAACATAATCCATTAAAAAGTATTCTAAAACCCAATTTCGACCAAAGAGTGACTTAGCATAGTCTACCTCTAAAGTCAGATATGCTTATGTAATGCATAAACATATGACCTTATGAACTTGTGTAAGAAACAGAATGTACTTAAAGTGAGAAGCGAACTATGCGAAACTTCGGACTTTGAATCTAACATGTTTGGTGATGCAACCCAAGACCACACATAGCAAAGATGAGTGTCATAGCTCCCACCACAAGGTTCAGGAAGTTCGTGTTATAAAGTGTCAATTAAACAAGGAGATGCAAAACGGTAATAAAGCATTTGATCAATTTGAAACAAAATATAGTGTAGTAACAATTTACCCTATTTGTTAAGATAATGAATGTTATATTATTTTTTTAAAAATGACAGTCAAAGCAGAATGTATTGGATAATAAACGAGAAACTGTAAAGTTTCAATTTCGGTACGATTTAATACATTCGTGCTGCTATGTGTTGCGCTATCCGTTAGGAGGTATTGATCAATTCTGATTCAAAGGAAGGAAATAAACTACTGTGTAGTACTGGAGTTAATTTAATAGAGTTTAATTGTATAGGCGGTACTGAGGCTATACGGGACAAAGTCTATTGCTGAAAGTGAAATATGGGTTACTATTAGGGTTTTATCCCAAGTATGATATACCCACTGATGATTGAACCTGGAACATACTCATGGAAAGCATAAGCGCTAGCAAATTAGCTATAAAGAGGTATATCTACCATAATTCTAAGTCAAGAATGAAGGCAAAAATAAATAAATAAGTAAATAAATAAGAAGCGGAAACGACAGACTGTACGATAATAAAACTTCACAACTTTAATTTCACTCTATTTATTTCGAGACTTTCGAAACGAGACCGGAACTTGGCCCTCGAGACCGAGATCGAGATCGAGACAAGCATCTGTTGACCGAGACGAGAGCGAGACTGAGACGGCGATTTTTGAATCGAGACGAGATCGAGACAAGCATCTGTTGACCAAGACGAGAGCGAGACTGAGACGGCGATTTTTGACTCGAGACGAGATCGAGACCGCTATTTAACAACCGAGACGAGACCGAGACTGTACAAAGTTTCGTCTCGTCTCGTCTCGATACCATACCTAGTCCTTGTGTAAGGTTGAAATATATCGTATTTTCACGGGAACACTCCCGGTTTAAAGCTGAGAGATTTTTTCCCCTTATCGTCATTGGTGTACTCTAAAATATTGTTTTTGGTAATATACATATTTATGTAAACTTAATTTATAGTAACGCTACGTCTTAGTAATCCTTCGGTAAATAAGATGTGTGTTACTTCTGTAAGTAACATTACTGATGTCTCGGTCTAACAAGAACAAAACGAGAGCTGTCCCGCGTTCGATTCCCGGTGAGAACACTCGGTCGTAAAGAAGTAGCAGCTTTTTAAGACCAGCCATCCTGTGTGAGATTTTCCTGGGTTTTACTCATTCACACCAGGCAGAGGTCGGGATAGTACCTAATATAATAGCCCCAAGCCGTTTCTTTCCTTCCCCAATTTCCCGGGTAGGGTGATCGCCGAAGCACATCATCCCTCATATCTGTCTCGTCATGGTCATAGATACCGAAAGTTCAGAAATCAATCCTTAACCCTAACCTAAGAACAAAACGAAAAAAAGAAATGACTTCTATACTGCTTACGTACTGTACCTAGGAAAGGAAGGGATGGAAGTAAACGTCCCAGCAAAAGTCCTCTGGTTTGGAATATGAAAAATATAATAACCCTATCCTTATTCAACATCGAGGTTATGAGGGACAGGATCTACTATTACTGTGACCTAAGTACGGAATTACAACTGGCGGTTGAACCCGATGCAAATGACGTGTACACACACCATCATGTAATATCAACTCCTATAGTATACCGTTCTACAGCACACAGTCTCGCCACCAAGAGATCCAGGTTGCAGAAAGATTTCCACAAAGTTGCGAACATGGTTATAGTAAATAGACTTACTACTACCTTAAAATTAATTTTTCGTCTTACTCAGGAAACAATCATCTTGTCATTCTTTTAAAACCAAACAGTTTTCAGAAAACCGTTGCCATATCTTGTTTTTCTGATACGATTTACTATGTAAAACCATATATGAATATTACATACTTTTAAAAATTAAAAACGAGAACTTCGTTTTTCTCTGAAAACTCTGACAAACCTAGTTCTCACATTTTTGAAGCTTTCTGGCTTATAAAGACATCCTTGGGTACGTACAAAATTGTTCTTACCGATACCTTCTCTCTGTACTTACGCTTTACAAGTTAGCTTCTTATAGGGGTGAAAATCTTCCGCCCCACCCCAAGGTCTAGGGTACAATACCCCTCAATTGACTACAACTCCTAATTTACCATTCTTAACCCACAATTACCATTCTTACTCCCATATTTATCATTTTGTATTGCAAATGTACCTTTCTCCCGCCAAAGTTACCACTTTCCAATCTGTTTTTTGTGTCATCTATGTCTCTATCAATAAATAAAACAATATATTTATATGTGTCTATCATCACTTTTCCACACAGAAAGAAGGCATTTAGAACCACCAATTTTTGCACATAGATACACCTTCACCAGATCTAATCGTGTACAAAGCACTTTCTTCGATTTTCGGCTCGAGAGGGATTGGCTGGGATGGTCAAAATGTACGGTGTTTGTCCATAAAGTAATGAGGCTGGGTCTGATAAAAAAGAATTTATTGATCCGATCGGTACATATTGTTGAAGCTCTTCAAAATAGTCTCCTTGGGCGTCGATACACTGGTGCCAACGCCATTCCCATACTGAAAAACCTCCCTGGAAGTCAGCAGACATAACCTGTTTCAGAGACTCTGTGTCAGCCCGTTGAAACTTCGTCAAAACCAAGGATGTTAAAAAGAAACGGTGATAATTCAAGCTTCTCTTGAGCTTTAAACAGGAAAAAAAAAAGGTCTTGTGGGCTCACATCGGGACTGTTCAACGGTCTCCTGTCCGGTCTTGAACTCACTGAACCACCAGGAAACCTGTCCCGTTGACAGGATGTCGTCTTTGGAAGCCTTCTGGACCAAGGCAAGCGTTCCGGAAGCGGTTTTGCACAGGTGAAAAGAGAATTTAATCGCGTAGCGCTACTCCAGCGAACGCTCCATTTTTCACGTTTTCTGCCGTGACAGAAACTCAAAAACAACTTTTGCGCCACGCATGATCCTCATTGTGTCAATTCTCGGACATGACTGCCACCCAGTGCGTTGCTTAGCTTAGACCCTCCGCTAGGGAGCGCGCTGCTGGCAACTGGAGCGCAACACAACAGCCAGTCTCATTCACGGACAAACCCTGTATGCACGTTTTTGGGTGCTTTAAACGCTTCTTGTATGCAACCAACAATACATAATTGTTGTGCGAGATTACATAACAGGAGAGAATAAATGTGTTGCTCTTCTTTATTTAATTCATCCATTTTTTCACTTTGAAATATTTTGCATAAACCTTATCCTCCCAGTGCGAAGAACGGGCATTTCAAATAATCTTCAATCATTTTTTTTAAACTTATGTTCCCCGAAACATTTTATGAGCGCAACTTTCTCCCTGAAATCCACGCGTTCTTATAAAAGTTCAGGTATTTACACAATCGTAAATTTCTTTCTTTATTAAATTACGATTAATATTTGACCAAAACTTTAGGCAGATGGCAACATTTCTTACAACTTGATAATGAAAGCAAAAAACATATTTTGCACGTGGTCGCTGGACCACAAAAAGCAGTCTACCTTGACTTCAATTGAGGAACTCTTTTATTACATAACGTTTTGAATAAGAAAACAACAAAAGTAGACTTGTTACAGGAACCGTTCATTATAACAAGTTTATCGTGACAATAGTATCAGTTCAAAAAACGATGAAGAATGAAACCAATTGCTTTGCATATTGCTAGCAGGTCTGTTTAAATTACAATTGCAGTAATTACAATTGCAATTAAGTTACAAATGTTACCAGTTTTAATTCTTTGTCTACTACTAACAAGAAAATAATCTACTGACCCATTAAACTTTACATAATTATTGAAAAATAAAATGTGAGTTTTTTCACGCTGTACTTTTTAAAAATACAAACACGTTATTTAAACTTGAATCATGGGCGCTAATCCTGGAGTACTAAGGAACTGTGATCCTTCAAAGTTTGCTGGGGTCCCCTGGATTTAGATATATTTCCTTGGATATCTGATAACGAAAAACATACCTGAACCCTCCCCCAAGTATAAAATGGTGGCGATGATTTGAATATGCATTTATTTCACTGTCTATTCAAGGATCAAGATAGTGAGCCTTTTAAGATTGTAATGTCATTAGGATGACGCTAGTAGGCCTTTTAAGATTGTAATGTCATTAGGATGACGCTAGTAGGCCTTTTAAGATTGTGATGTCATTAGGATGACGCTAGTAGGCCTTTTAAGATTGTGATGTCATTAGGATGACGCTAGTAGGCCTTTTAAGATTGTGATGTCATTAGGATGACGCTAGTAGGCCTTTTAAGATTGTAATGTCATTATGATGACGCTAGTAGGCCTTTTAAGATTGTGATGTCATTAGGGTGACGCTAGTAGGCCTTTTAAGATTGTGATGTCATTAGGGTGACGCTAGTAGGCCTTTTAAGATTGTAATGTCATTAGGATGACGCTAGTAGGTCTTTTAAGATTGTAATGTCATTAGGATGACGCTAGTAGGTCTTTTAAGATTGTAATGTCATTAGGATGACGCTAGTAGGCCTTTTAAGATTGTAATGTCATTAGGGTGACGCTAGTAGACCTTTTAAGATTGTAATGTCATTAGGATGACGCTAGTAGGTCTTTTAAGATTGTAATGTCATTAGGATGACGCTAGTAGTTCTTTTAAGATTGTAATATCATTAGGATGACGCTAGTAGGCCTTTTAAGATTGTAATGTCATTAGGATGACGCTAATAGGCCTTTTAAGATTGTAATGTCATTAGGATGACGCTAGTAGGCCTTTCAAGATTGTAATGTCATTAGGATGACGCTAGTAGGCCTTTTAAGATTGTGATGTCATTGGGATGACGCTAGTAGGCCTTTTAAGATTGTGATGTCATTAGGATGACGCTAGTAGGCCTTTTAAGATTGTGATGTCATTAGGATGACGCTAGTAGGCCTTTTAAGATTGTGATGTCATTATGATGACGCTAGTAGGCCTTTTAAGATTGTAATGTCATTATGATGACACTAGTGGGTCTTTTAAGATTGTAATGTCATTAGGATGACGCTAGTAGGCCTTTTAAGATTGTGATGTCATTAGGATCACGCTAGTGGGCCTTATAAGATTGTAATGTTAGCACGTACGTATGTCCGTTACTCCACATAATAACTCTTAAATGGGAGCGAATGTTTGCGTTCTGATTTATTCAGTATTCAGATTAATTATCTGTGCCATGTTAGTTGATGGAATCAATCTGTTAACAGTTTAACGGTGGCTATCCATATCTCATACATTAGATATAGCATGATCGTCTTTATTGTCTTTTTACCAGAGTTTATTTGCTTGCTGGAGTGTTTGTACCTTAATCATATGCAACAGGTTACGACATAGACGAGTGGCTTCTTCCAGGCTGCTTCCGGTAACATTTGTTTTTTGTGAGTTTCAGGGATGTAGATATATATGGCATATGCAATCCTTATGCTTTTGCGCTGATCTATAAATATTATAATGAAACAAAGAAGTGTAATTTTTCTTCAAGTTTCCAAATGAAAGAATTTTTAAAAAAAACTACCTAAACCTGTGCTTTCTACACATTGTATCACTCTAACGAGAGCGTTAATCTCCTTCCCGCCCCCTCACTATGTCTGAATATGTTCCTTTACAAACGCAATTGAAGAACGGAAACACTCACAAAAACAATTAATCAATCGCTACATATAAACGTAACATGTTAATTGTAGATGTTAGGGTAAGTTTGTAGGCTAACTTGGAGAAGTGAAAGATGATACATAACACAAGTATCTTTTTTCTTATAAATCAATGTCTGAGTACGTTCATTACTGATCCACAGGTCTTTTAAGCTGCCAGCATACAATAGATTTAGACATTCAGATGAAAGCAATGGTCCTGCAATGCCCATCAACCCGCTATATTTACCTCCTCTACTGGTTGCCTAACAGAAGGATATCAACTTTAAGGTTTTAAAGGCAATATTATGGGCTCAAAAGATTTCTAAAGTTTAATAATAATAATAATAATAATAATAATAATAATAATAATAATAATAATAATAATAATAATAATAATAATGAGCATTTAAGAGAAATCAGTGAGAACTGGCAACTAAACAAAATTTTGGAATCGATTAGCTATAGTTTCTAGAGCTTGTTTCCGACATCTCATTGTCGAGAGGACTTGACCACACATATGCAAATGCAGCATTTTAATATATACGTAGATAGATCAAAGGTAAGAAAAGTAAGGAAAACCAATCTTATGAAAATAAACATAAACTATACATACCAAGCTGTGATTTCTTTAGAACTATGCACTTTCGTTGTCAGCGAAAGAGAAATAAAATTTTTGAACTCATACATTGGCCGGTCGCCCATGGTACTTTCCACTGGGGTCTCTGGCATGTAAAATTTGGGGGGACATAAAAGAAAGTAATTTAAATGGTACTACCTAGCCCAACCTGTTTATTATCTTCGATTCCATTTGCTACCTCTCTACTTACCTTCATGGACCCCCTGAGGTATATCAAGAACTCTGTTATAATCGTTTCACAGCCTGAATATTATATTCCAAATAAATAAAATTATTATTATTTATATGTTATTCTGTGGTTAGTAAAATTAAATTAGAATAAAATATTGAATATTTTGTACTGCAAAATATTGAGGGGACACGTCACCCTCGTCATTCCCTTCCAAGCCAGAGACGCCCGCGGTACTTCCGTCTTTATCTTATAGGACCTCGATTGGAAAGGGAAAAGAGTCCGTCCTGATAATAATAAGCTGTTATATCTGACGTCAAATTTTATGACAACTAGGAAAATAATTTTGACTGGGAAAGACAGAATAAATATTACAATTTCGTAAGAACCTTTTGACTATAATTATGTATGTGTATACTTATAACCCAGATAAGAAACTCTCCAGATTTGATTTTTGTCTTCCGTTTAGAAAAGTGGTGAGAAAGGAAGGATAACTACCTCCTTGATTCCATTTCCTCGATTTGACACCATTGATGGCAATAAAAATTGAAAAAAAAATATGTGATAACTATCACCAGGAAAATAATCTTTTTAAAAAATCCATGACTATGGAAGACAATTTTAAGTAATAGGCTAATGCTAGATAAAATATTTATGACTATCACTTGATCAAACGTGTTGAACATATTCTATTTTGTTGCTTTCAGTACAGCAAGATTATTGCCTGTAGTTAATTGGTTTCCAGTCTTTTGGGAAAAGGGTCGTGAAAGGATGCAGGGAGCACCACTTATTGAAATCTTATGAAGTGCAAGATAAGAACATAATGAAAAATAGTAATTCAATGGTTCTCTGTATTCTTTTATTATTTTAAAATTAAACGGAGGATAACAGATCTTTTAAAATTCCATTGATATATGACATGCTTCCAATCTGAAGGAATTTATTGTGATCAATTCTCCTTCACCTCTGGTGCTTGGAGTCCTGGGTTCAAACCTTGCTCCCGCCAAGTGAACTTTGTGGTGGACAAACACCGTCTGCGTGGGTTTTCTCGGGATTCTCCCCTTTCCTCCCATTTTCTTCATTCCACGATTTCATTCATCTCTCATCATCACCGTCTCCTTTAGCCTAACCGGCATAATCATGGGACGTAAAGCTCAAAAATTTCATTTCATTTTTCAATTCTGCTTCAAATACTTGTATTGCCGGGATATTTCATTGTGTGTGATCGTATCTAGTGTGATATTTTATCTAGATCTATCTACATATATATGAAACATATACACGCATATGTGTGTGTATGGGTGTTAGTATATTTTTAATATGTTCATTAATAATAAATAACTTTAAATTCAGAGCTTTCATTCATTAAGAAATTAAGTAATGACTGTAATTTCGAAGATATAGTAGCCAAACTATATTTTGAATTTTAAATACAAACATTAAACATATTCTTCAGCTCCATCGATCAATATTGAAAACTTCGCAAAGAAGGCTCCTTCTGAATCTCCGTTACATTTCAAAAAATATGTTTTTACCGTAAAAGAATTAAAATTAAAATGCTATTTATGTGGTCACATACAGAATAAAGTTTCAAAAGTTTACACTTCTTACTGGAAATTGACGCTGTCCCCCATTTCGAACGAGCTCCTCCGTGGCTAAGTGGTTAGCGTACGCGGTTTTTATCGTGGGAGGCCCGGGTTCGATTCCCGGCGGGAGCTCATGTGGTTCGGTTTCCACGTTAATCAGTAGGTCCACGTCTCATATTGCTTCGCAGCTGAACGGGACGTTAAACTCAAAATCAACTTAACTCAACCCCCATTTCGAACATTTTAAAAGCACAAAGTTTCTAGTGTACGGAAATGTCATTTCTTATTGATAATATGAAACGTTGTAAATAGTTGTACTGTAAATTTCCATAACTATTCCACAAGTGCACCTGTATTCCAACCAACGGTACTTTTGTCAGGCTTAACGAAAAGTTCAAAATAAGCCTCTTGAAAACAACTCTTATTTGTAAAAGAATACATAATAATCGCTTTTGGCTGTTGCAATGGTTTGTTCAAGCAGTTTGATAAAAATTTAACGTAGCATAACAACAAAAGTTGCTTCTCTTATATGTTAAAAATAAGAAAAGAAAGAAAGAAAGAAAAAGGAAAGCTTGATGAGAGTATAGGGCACCGTTCTACTTCGCCCTGGGCGCCGAAATCTGTAGCTACGGCTCTGACTTCGAAGTATATAGGAGAAACTGTTGTACCTTGAGAATAGTGTACCTTGGAACACTCGCATGTTTCTGAGCTCCTATACTATCTAGAGGTGATTCAATAAACTATATGGTGCTTTGACATTGTCAAACAGTGCCATCGTGGCTTTCGTTGTTTTCACAGGCGTGTGTGATTTACGAAAGTAAAAAACATTTTTTCAGAGATAAAACGAACTATTTTAAAACTGAAATATTGTTTTTTAGTGTCATTAATGTTTTTTTGTTTGAATCATTTGTAATAATCTATTAGTTCAGGGGGATTTGGTGAGTATTTTCGTGACTTGTTTTTCTACTCTGGATGTAGCGTTGCCATTATGGCGCCATTTTAGTAATAGCCTCTTGTACCATGTCTACAGCCTCTTGTACCATGAAACAGAAACATATCTTGTACCTTGGAACATGTTCCAAGGTACATGAACTCATTGTCAAGTGTATTTTTTGAACATTCTTTTATTATCGTTGCAGGAATCGAAATGCCAAGAAGCAAGACAGGAAAGAAAAGGCCTACCATTAACCCAATTTCAATAAAAAATGCAATTAAAGCAGTCACTTCCGAGCCTAGGGAGCGTATTTCAATTCATGAAGCTTGCACAGTTTACCAAGTGTCTTTACCTACTTTATCCTGACATCTGAAATCTTTTAGACAGTTCGGGCAAGAAACATTTGAGTATAGTGTGAAATATGATGTTCACAGTGTGTTTAGTGAGGACGAAGGGGAGAATCTAACTACATATATAACAACTGTGGCCAACGACCACATCGATAACCATGAAACGCACTTACCTGTCGAGGCTATTGAAATGGCTGCTGAAGCTCGAGTTGTCATGCTGACTCCCCATCCGCATACTCCAGAAAAACTACAGTCGCTGGATTTGGCTGTTTACGGTACTTTTAAATGTTTTTATAACCAAGCTGTGAAAGAATGGTTACATAATAATACAGGGAAACAATTTGATATTTATGCTGTGGCCAAATTGTTGGGAACTATCTATCCACGCGTGCCTTCAGCACATCAAGTATCACCAGTGGTTTTCGTTATTCATGGATTTATCCTATAGATAAAATCATTTTCTTGGAGTTACACTTTTTACCAGTTTCACTAACAGACCACCGACAGGATTGTCATATAAGTGATATAGGTGAAAAGACCAACACTCTGGTGCAAGAACGAAACGAAAGAACTGTGCAAGCTTAGATTTCTGCTGAGGAAACTTGCCTTCTGCATCAGTCCTTCCAAAGGAAGTACAACAACTAGACCCGAAAGGACAAAGTACAAAACGACGAAGAAAGGATGGTAGAAATAGGATAGTAACAGACACACCTGAAAAGCACGAATTAGAAGATAAAAAAGAGCACAGAGCTTACGGAAAGGAAATAAAAAGCAAGAAGAACAAAGAAAAGGAAAGATAAACCAAGCAGAAAAGTTAGTTTCGAAACGTCTGATGAAGAATCTAAAGAGAACATAAGCCTGCATGAAGATGATGATAGTGAAGTTAAGTTATGCTTGCAGAACTGGTGGACACGTTGAATTAGACGAGAGCTTTGAAGCACATAATCCCAATCCGGATGACTATGTGTTGGTACAGTTTAAGAAAAAACGAAGCATTGAATTTTATGCAGGAAAGATTTGTAAAGTGAAATAAAATTACAACGAATTTAAAATTAAGTTCTTGAAGTGTATTCCAGGTACTGCAAATAAATTTTATTAAGACTCTACAGGACAGTTTGATTTGAATGCATCTGATATTATAGTGAAACTGCCACCACCCGTTAGGCCAATAGACTCCAGTAGAGTGTCTGAACAATTGTGGCTTCAAGTCGATTTGGTTCTTATAATGTAGAGTAATAGATCACGTAGGCCGAGATCGTTTCCACGAGTGAGTCAATATTTCCTAATTTAGTAATTCCTTATGTTATTTTCTGATAGACCTACGTCTACTTAACGTGCAAAGAATTCTTAAAAAAAATATGTACAACACATGTTTAATTTTGTAATTGTTTCAAAGGCCATTGTCCTTTGTTTTCTTCGGGATTTTAAGAGTGGACTGACAAATAGAATATTCTTATAGTCTTCTTTTCATATTTCAGTTATTGCTAAGTTTATGAGTTTTCTAATAAATAAATAAATAAATAAGGTCAACCTTCCGATTAAAATTAGGTTCAATATGAAGGTAAAAGCCTGTTCAGAGTAAGTATCGGAAATTTCCATTTTCTTCTTTCACACGCTTTTGTATATCAAAAACAACAAATCTCGATATATCAAATAAACCTTAGAATAATTATTTGTGATTTTATTTTTGCGAATTACCATATTACAAGTGTACGTTTCAAGGTACAAGAGGCTGTGTTCCAAGGTACATGAGTATTTGTACCATGGAACACTTTCTTGGGAATTTTCGAAAACTTTAAAACATAACGAAGAATAGAAATAAGAACTTAAATAATGGCACAATTCTCTTCAGAAAACTTCCAAGTTCAAATGCACTGCAATAGAATTGCAGAAATAACTGTTGGTAATATTATATCTTGAAAAACGCAAAATGTTCCATGGTTTAACAGTTTCCCCTACAGTATACGCATATAGTATGCAGGACGAGCGCATAACAGAAAACGCTTAGAAATCCCAACCAAATACCCTAACATTGCTATTCATCTCAAAAACACTTTCTTCATAATTCATGACATAACACAAATTGGAAATATTATTTGCCATACATTACCAAGCTCATTCCAGAAGAACATGCAAAACCCAGCTCTTCCTTATTGATGTATCTAGGCTCCAAATCGCTTAGCAAACACCGCACCATAACGATTCCAAGTTATATAATGATTTATCTCAAATATGCATTCATGTATTTAAGTTTGAAATTTTTGTTTTGTTATTCTTTAAGATAGCACTTAAAAAACAAAACAATTATGACTTGTTGTTGTTCTTTTTGGTTTATGTTTTTGTTTCATTGTTGATATGATTATTGTTGATAGTTGTTGTTACAAAACAATGCAAATTGACCTCAGAAAGTATCTTGAATTTATCTGTCAATCAATTAATCAATATGTACTGACGCTTGCGAGGCATACTGGCTCAATGCATTTGTATGCAATAGCACGGGGTGATAGATTACATTTTAGACGATTGTAAGTTTTGTCGTGGGTAAACACTTTGCTCGTAGATAACTCCAACTTTCTCATCATTCCACCAGTTATATTCATGACCTTTTACTTTCTTCATTTTGTTTTTGTTTGGAGTCTTAACGTTCCTTTTCTTCACCGACGCTATTCATATAATGAAAGAGCATAGATACGATTCAAACTGCATGAAGTCTCATCGGGAACCTGGAAGCAAGCATAGAAAATCGTCCGTGCTTATACATTCAGCTATCCATCAGGATTCCGCGATAGCTATAGTTGCGGACATAGGGCAGCATGGGGCAAAGAAGGCAAATGTCTCTCTTCAATGTTTCAGCATCCTCTAAAGTCGCTATTTAACGCCAGTTGTTTTGGAGGTGAAGTTGTGTGGCGAGGAAGGGCTTGTTATGTGCGAGATAATCTTGCATTATAATTAATTAATCAAACAAACAGCTTTAACACTTCTTTTCTGGAATTGTTCAGCTTTACTGAAGTTCCTCTAATTCTAAGATAGGTGCACACACATGACTATTTACCAGTACTTCAACGATTTCATTCTACTTTACTCTAACACCTATTTAAACATGAAAATAGTATTCTGTCTCAGCAAATGCTTGTTTTTATACCGTCAATTGTCAATAAATCATTTTCAATCTTGCAATGTGTGTATTAGCATAAAAAAAACGTGATGCTCATATTTCGATATTTTCCTCGAAATTAAAATTCCATATTTCAAGAACCACAAATTTTTTCTCTGAGTGTTGGTTCCTTGCGAATTATTATACTCCTTTATCTTTAGAAACTTGCCATATTAGTGTTGCTATTTGTTAATTAAAATTAAATTTCCTAATATGAAGCCTGATCAGCTAGTATTTTGAAATGTCATTCAATTGGCTTTCCCATTGAGCACTGGTGATGCCCAGGCTTTCTACCAGAAAATTTTATTCGCGATGGCAAAATGTGAGGGAACCTAGCACTTCGTCCAAGCACTATTCTAACTCTGCTTGTTCTCACAGATGCCGGTAAATCATTTTTGAACACTGAGTTTTACACAACCTTTCGCAGTTGCTTGCACTATAATCGATGTTTTAGTGTGCACTATAATGCACTATGCACTATAATGTTTTCCCTGACTTCGATGCAATAAAAACTATGCTTTAATATCAGTAACAATTAAAATTAGTTATATTATCTACAATCGGGATAGTAGAGTCTATTAGATACGTAACGTTTTAGTAGCGTACTCAAGAGAAGGTTCAGCATTTAAAGCACCATCTCTTGAGCAAACTATTATGAAAAATAAACAATTACTACATTAAGATATACTGTACTATACAGACTGTTCCATAATTCGTGTTATTTTCTACGGCGCTGGGAGAAGATGAAGTTTATACACTATTAATGTAAAATTTGGCACTCTTATTGATAAATATCTGAATTTTTCGAATTTCTAAAGAAAATAAGAGAAAATTGCTGTTTAGCCCCCCTTTTAGGGGTGTAAACACGAAAGTTCATTTTCCTTATGGGAGATTCAATGTTAAATTTTAGAAGCAGTTTTCTCCAATAATTATTCGTTAAGATTTTAGAGCAAATGAGTTGTATTTGTTACAAAATGCAATACCCATTCACAAAGCTAGTAAAGCCGACTCAAACATTATTTTGCGAAGGTCCCCCTTTTGGGGGGCAAGGGGCGTAAAAAGGTGGTGGGTGATATGTTACTAAAATCCCAAAATTTATTTTCGGAATGCCAGTAAGCGTGAGATTAATCACAAATGTCACAGAATTAATGCTCCAATGTCCTTACATGTAAGAGTGACTGATAATGGGGCTACAGCCCCCTTTCAAAAATAAAAAAATCACCATAAGTATCCTTAGTAGGGACATACGAGAAGTAGGTATTTTTGTTAATTAATGTGAAACTTGACATCATTGTATCAAATGAGTATGCGTTTTTCAAATCTGGAATGTTATTTTGATAACGCACCGCCTTAGGGGGCGAAGCACTCAATGATGGATCTTTATAAAAATTCAAAAATTCTTTCCGGAAATGCCAGTGAGCGTCACCACTGTCACAGAATTAATATTCTAATGCTCCTTGCATGTGCCAGTGACTTATATGGGGCTATAGCCCCCTTTCAAAAATTAAAAAAAAATCACCATAAAAATCCTTAGTAGTGACATACGAAAAGAAGGTACTTTTTGTCAATTAATGTGCAATTTGGCGTCGTTGTAGTACAAAGGTATGCGTTTTTCACATCTGAAATGTTATTTTAGTAACCACTGCCTTAGGGGGCACAGGGGCGAAGCATCAGATGATAGACCTTTATAAAAATTCCAAATTTTATTCTGGAAATGACAGTGAGCATCAGATTAATCATAAATTTCACAGAATTAATATTCCAATGTTTTTTGCATGTGGGAGTGATTGATATGGGGCTACAGCTCCTTTCCACAAATCACGATAAATATCCTTAACAGGGACACACCGGAAGAAGCTAATTTTTTAAAAATCAAGTAATGTGAAATTTGGCGCTGGCGTTTTTTTTTTTTTTTAATTCGGTATAATTTTGATAACGCACCACCTTTAGCGGCAAAGGAGGCGAAGCATAAGATTGTGGATCTTTATGAAAATTCCAAATTTTATTTTGAAAATGCTAATGAGCGTGAGATTAGTCACAAATGTCACGGAATTAATATTCCGATGCTCTTTGCATGTCCCAGTGACTTATATGGGCTACAGCCCCCTTCCAAAAATCACAAAAACTCACAATAAATGTCATAATTAATATGTAAGTTGTCATTATTGCAAAACAACAACAACAAAAAAAAATATACAATAAACCTGGAAATTACTGTAAATGAATAACTTCTGTCAGTGTAACTGATTATGCATATAGCTTTGTTGTTATGGTGTCACTGGAATATAATCAAAGAATTTTATATTTTTAAAAATCAATTAGGGTTCTTTTTACAGCAAAAAATCTCACACACAAATCACCTACGTATTTTCTACTTACTTAAGCAGAACCATCTCTAAATAGAACACAAAATGACAATGCAAAACGTAGCAGGAACAAAAAAAAAAAAGAAAAAAAGAAAAGTAAGATCTTAAAAATAAAAGTGAGTGAGCTTTAAGTTTCAATATTGTTTGCTTTATTCGTAAAAAGAAAAAGCATGTATTTTTATTACTTCTTACACAATAACCGTATTATCCAATTTTCCATACTCGTATGTACTGCAGACGTAATACACACGGACACACGGTTGTAATAGAAACAAATGTTTCCCGAGGAATAAGAATCAGTTGCTGGAAATTATTCTTTGTTGAAAATTACTCTTTTTGGCTCTACTATCACTAATTGTTTAAAAAGATCATTAACCTAAGTGTAAAACCCATAAAATCAACTTACTTTTATTCGGCATGCCCTCCTGAACGAGCAAGACATAAATTAATACGATTTACTAAAGAAACTGTGAACACCTTCTCCAACATATCTGGAGTGATCATCTCTATACTGTGGACAATCCTCTGTTTCAAGTCCTCTACACTGTTACATGATTTTTGGTAGACAATTTGTTTTAGGAATCCCCACAAGAAAAAATCGCATGGTGTAAGATCCGGACTTCTTGGTGGCCATTCGACACTTGACTCATAGAAATAATCCGTTCACCAAATTTCTCTCTCAAAAGATTTATAGTCGTATTTGAGCGATGCGCTGGCGCTATATCTTGCATAAACCATAATTCATCACCTTGACCTAAATTTAAACGATCAAGTTCAGCAAATACTTTTTCTCTTAGTAGCTTTTGGTATAATGACGTTACATTTTCATCAAAAAAGAAAGGTCCTATCACCTCAGTCGCAGTTATACTACATCAAACCATTATTCCTCGTTTGTCCATTGACACTTCTGATCTCACGTTCGGCTGTATCGATGACCAATATCTTGCATGTGATGAGGACACAGAACCATTTAAGAAGAATTTTGCTTCATCGGAAAACATCACTTGAAATAAGAACATAGGGTTTTCATTTAACTTCTCGATAAACCAGTTACAGTAATAAACACGATCACCATAATCACTTGCAAACAATTCAGAAACCATTTGGACCTTGTATGGTTTTACCTTCAAGTTCCTTAAAATTCTTTGTAGCGTAGTCCGCAGTGAACTAGTAACAGATAACAACACCTGTCTTTTTGTTTCTTCAGTAGATACACTTGGAGATGCACTTTTTCTAGATGCAAGATGGGCAGTGTGAAAACAATTGCTGCGGAACTGTTTGTATAAACGGTGAATTTACATATCGTGTACTTTTAACCCGAGTTCTTTAACTATACGGGATCTTGTTGCTCTTGCAGATTTTTCTGATAAAATGTACCATTCAATTACATTAGCACGCTGATCCTGAGCTAAAGACTGCATGATCGAAGGACACTACAGTATAAATGCACTCTTAAAGTATACTGGAAAAGACAAGTAATTATCAAATGATTAAGCCAGTCTATCCCCGAGATTCACCTACTATGTAATGTCCATTTCCGAAGAAGTCAATCTAACCCAGGTGTTGATTACAGACACGAAATCCTATTGAACTGTCAACACGTTAACTCGTAAATCGTTGGTGTATTGCGATAAGAAAAGGTCTGAAACTGTTGTCAGCAAACATGAACTAGAAGTTGAGTCAGGAATTAGAGGGTGTTTATAAACAAAAGTTTGTTGACATTGCTCAAAATCAGCTTACAATGGGACGCCAACAAATGATTCGGACGTGTTCCAGTGCTTCTTAAACACACATCTCTTAGCATGCATTCTGAATAGGCCAGACAGAAGCATGGAAGATAATAAAACAAAGTGGTGTGGTTCTTTAAATAATTTTGGGACCGGGAAGGAGGAAATGAATCACTAAAGTTGTCGCTGGCACATGGAGGTAGCTTCTAAGCATTAATTTTGGTATATTTCCAAATATTTTGACGCTCACGGGAAATAACGAAAAGTTTGGATTTTTCTTACTGCCTATCTTCCCCAATTTGGAGGTTTGGCGTAATAAAACTAGAAACGCATGTACCATCATAGATGAAAGTGGAGGAAGCAGAGGAATGGTATCGTAGTTTCTACCTAAAACTGCTAATTTACAGCAAAATTCGTATAAATATAGAGCAAACTGCTTTCCGCATTTTACATTGAAACTCCAGTTAGACCAATCAAATTTTGAGTTGACGCCACTAAAAGAGACCAACACATGACCATTATCATATTGTCGCTTTAGCTCTTTTTCTAAACAAACATTTTTCGACAATAATGCCAAATTTCACTTTAATAAAGAAAAATATTTACCTTCTGCCAGTAGGTCCTTGCGTATAAGGACATTCATCATGAATTTCTATTATTTTATAAAAGGGGATTGTAGCCTAATATCCAGTGGCGTATTTACGATTTTGTTTCGAGATGGGCTTTGCTAACTTTCGGGAGGGGACTTTGCTAACTTTCTGGGGGGGCTTTGCCTGAAAATGTCAAAATTCTGCAAGATATTTCATATACTTGACTATAGTAAGTGAGATTTCAGGGGGGCTTAAGCCCGAAAGACCCCCTAAATACGCCACTGCTAATATCAGTCACTGGTACAGTCCGCAGCAAAAAACCTGCAACATGAGCATATATGTTTATTGTGAAACGACGAAGTCTTTTGCTCCAAAATAAGTGTGCAGGGGAGGGCGCCGAGGTTTCTGATTATGCTGATTCCCTGTGCTGTTAGTCTAGTTTCACAATAAACTTATATGCTCATGTTGCAGGTTCTTTGCTGCGGATTGTATATGGAAATAGCATAGGAGCATTAATTCTGTGTGCCTTGCAATTAATTTCATGCTCATTGGCACTACCAAAATAAAATTTGAAATTTTTATCCTTCGGTTCCTGTGCCCTCCAAAGCCAAAAATTACCAACCGCGCCCTTTGTCCCCTGTTACCAAAATAACATTTCAGACTTGGAAAATACAAAACTTTTTATTACAATAACGCCAAATTTCACATTAATCGACCAATAGAAAAAAAAGCTTCTTCTGGTATGTCCCTATTAAGGATATTTATCGTGATTTTTGGTGATTTGTGGAAGGTGGCTGTAGCACCACATCAATCACTGGCACATGCAAGGAGCATCGGAATATTAATTCTGTGACATTTGTGATTAATCTGAAACTCACTGGCATTTCCGGAACAAAATTTGGAATTTTTAAAGAGGTCTATCATCTCACGCTTCGCCCCCTATGCTCCCCTAAGGTGGTGCGTTATCAAAATAACATTCTAGATTTGAAAAACGCATACTCTTTTGATACAATGACGCCTAATTTTATATTAATTTTAAAAAAATACCTTCTTCTCGTATGTCCCTACTAAGGATATTTATAGTGATTTCTTTATTTTTGAAAGGGGGCTACAACCCTATATAAGTCACTGGCACATGCAAGGAGCATTAGAATATTAATTCTGTGACAGTGGTGAAAAATCTGACGCTCACTGGCATTTCCGGAACAAAATTTTGAATTTTTATAAAGATCCATCGTCGAGTGCTTCGCACCCTGTGCCCCCCTAAGGCAGTGCGTCATCAAAATAACATTCCAGATTTGAAAAACCCATACTCTTTTGATACAATGACGCCTAATTTTACATTAATTAAAAAAAAAATACCTTCTTTTCGTATGTCACTACTAAGGATATTTATGGTGTTTTTTTATTTTTGAAAGGGGGCTATAGCCCCACATAAGTCACTGGCACATGCAAGGAGCATTAGAATATTAATTCTGTGACAGTAGTGAAAAATCTGACGCTCACTGGCATTTCCGGAACAAAATTTTGAATTTTTATAAAGATCCATCATTGAGTGCTTCGCCCCCTGTGCCCCCTAAGGCGGTGCGTTATCAAAATAACATTCCAGATTTGAAAAACGCATACTCATTTGATACAATGACGCCAAATTTCACATTAATTAACAAAAATACCTTCTTCTCGTATGTCCCTACTAAGGATTTTTATGGTGATTTTTTTTTTATTTTTGAAAGGGGCTGTAGCCCCATTATCAGTCACTCTTACATGTAAGGACATTGGAGCATTAATTCTGTGACATTTGTGATTAATCTCACGCTTACTGGCATTCCGAAAATAAATTTTGGGATTTTAGTAACATATCACCCACCACCTTTTTACGCCCCTTGCCCCCAAAAGGGGGACCTTCGCAAAATAATGTTTGAGTCGGCTTTACTAGCTTTGTGAATGAGTATTTTTGCATTTTGTAACAAATACAACTCATTTGCTCTAAAATCTTAACAAATAATTATTGGAGAAAAATGCTTCTAAAATTTAACATTGAATCTCCCATAAGGAAAATGAACTTTCGTGTTTACACCCCTAAAAGGGGGGCTAAACAGCAATTTTCTCTTATTTTCTTTAGAAATTCGAAAAATTCAGATATTTATCAATAAGAGTGCCAAATTTTACATTAATAGTGTATAAACTTCATCTTCTCCCAGCGTCGTAGAAAATAACACGAATTATATATATACAAAAATCAGGCTTGTCCTAAAAGGGAATTAAATTGAATGCTTGAACCCACCTTGACAAAATTCTGCGCACGTCACTGTATCCTCAACGAACTTCAATACTAGATAGATACAGAACGATCTTGAAGAAGCAAAACCATAACAGATCTAGTGGTAATAATAGCGCGATAGAAACTCTAATCTGTCACGTTCGGGACCACAGACGTGCTGGAACGTCTATTAGCATTAATGAGAATACCCGAGACAAATCACGTTAGATTAAAATGTAATGGATTAAAACACGTATTCTAAATGTTAAGGCATATTTTGAACATGTGCAGATGGTGTAACTGTCTTACTGCAAAAATATTTCGTCATATTTCGTGGCTCAGGAGATACCATAAAAATATAAATCATCGAAGAATCAATAATGCAACCATATATTAGGTATAGGAAGTTCCTGCTTTCGCCTTTTTCAAGACGAATAATTATCTTTAGTTTTTGTTGTATAGTGAGAGTCATACAGTGTTTATTTCAGAAAAAATGTTCCAGGGAGACACACTTAGCATTCGGAGGGGCACTGTTGGTATTATTCTATTTGTTATTATATTATAGACATATTATTTTGATCTCTTCCGGGGTGCAGTGTCCTCCAAGAACATGTCTGGAAGAAACAGTGGAGTCATAATAAATACCGAGTGAGCTAAAAAAAAAAAAAAAAAAAAAACGCGGGCAGCGTAGTGGCGTGACCTGCGAGAAATTAATTGATAAGGTCTCAAATAACCCTGTTTTCAAATTCTATTTTGTTTCGATTTCTGTTTATTTTTCTTTTGGGTTTAATTGCTCTATTCTATGACCAGCAATGATATCAGATTTTATTTCGGGGGGGGGGAGGATTTCGTGGCTCAGGAGAGAAATTGCCCTCCCCGGACCACCCTATGTAATCATCAGTGTTTATGACTTCTAAAGAAAACGACACTCACCAAAGATTAATTACAACTGAAACATCGCGTAAAATGCAAGATAGTACGTGATACACCCATTCGCTTAGTTGATAACCCATTTTTTTTTCAATTTCGTATCTTCCAATTTAAGTAACTTATGAGACAAAGAGAAATTTAAGCAACAGTGGCGGCTCTTGAGGAAGTCGCATCAATAAAAGTTTTTTTTTTATTGCTACAAGGTAAGAGAATAAAACTTAACATTCTAATCCTAGTATGTGAGTTTCTAAAACTACGAAGCTTTCTTCCCTTAGATCAGGATTTCTCAACCTGGGATCGCGAAGGGACGTGAAAAGACAAAGGTAATTAGGATCTTGTAGCAGATTTCAAACTATTATTATTATTATTATTATTATTATTATTATTATTATTATTATTATTATTATATTCAGAGATATAGTTTAATATATTTCTATGCATATTGCAAAGAATATTAAACAAAATAATTGTTTAAAAAAGCAATTGGAATAAAATAGGAATGACACTTGTGATGACCTGTAGATTGAAATGCAAGAAAAATACAAACGCAACAAAAGCCGAATATTGAAATGCACACATATACAGCTGTAAATGGTAACTAGTAATACAGTTTAAAAGCTTATTATAAACCGGAAATTGCTTACGAGGTTGTCTGACAAGAGGGTGTAATCAAAGGAGTGTCGGTGATATAAAAGTGGTTGAGAGACTCAAGCGATAAACTTTAAATTTCTATCGTTATGACTTCCCTCAAGAGCCGTCTCTGATAAAAACAAAACTCGCTGCTGTTACGCCGTATAAAAGACTACGTACACAGGAATTTATGCAGGTGACTCCAAAATTCAATATGAGGATAAAGTATAGATATTAAAATGTAATATAAAATCACAACTAAAATTAGATTAACTTTACAGAAAAATTGGGATTTCGGGGGAGTCGGGACCCCCAGGACTCACTCGCTGCGTACGTCCCTGGTTATGAACATCCACATAGCACATGTTGAAATGGATGATGGACAATACGCAGATATATTCTGCTTTTCCAGAACGAAGTTAGTAGTAGCTCGCTTTACTATAGGCTATTAGGCGAATACCCCAAATTGTTTGTCTTCATTATGAACTGAACCAAGGACCTTTGCTTCAAAAATATGTGTGGAGTATTCTGCTACACGGGAATACCGAAGTTCCAGGGATGTCATTTGGGAAGAGCAGGGGACAATTACCCCTTCCCCTTCGAGTTCGAGAAACTTATGACTTTGAATAAATTGTATATTAGTATACTAACAACAACGTGAAATTCTTTTGCTGGTACATACATAAACCAGTCCTATCCTGAAGACAAGTTGAATGAAGCTGTATAACAACTTTTTTTGTTCCTTGATTACGTCTATCCAATATATGCACACTTTCTCGTTTATTTCAGACACAGATTTTACAACGTAAGCGTAAATATGAACACATTATTCATCGGCAGCTGTTTGACTGTTGCTTATAAAATATGAACAACGGCTGATTTTTGAGCGTGTACTTTTTATTGACCTTACCTGACCAGAAGGTGACTAGCAGCTATTACCACTTCCTGCTCTTTCGTCCACAACCGATGACTTCCGAGTCAGTTGAAGTTCTGAACTATTTAAAGGAAGTTGTTTCTTTAAGTAACTTCGCGTCCTTGATGGGAAGAAGGAACCAAAAATGACATGAGCATGAAAAGGCCATGTACGGCTCAATCTAATTAAGCATCTTCCAGAAAAAAGTACTAACAGAGTTTACATAATTATAGCAGTGATGCAGAACAACATACTTATCTAGATATAATACTGGCTTGTAATTCATACCGTTTTACTCGTACAGACAAAGAATATGCATTACTGAGTCACGCAAGTTGTGCAAAAAATAATCATCCTTAAAACATGTAGATTCATTGGCGTATAGCCCAGTCAACAATCAGCCATCCTCCCACTGACATTTTGAATTTCCATATCAGTAACTTCTTCAGCATATATATTTAAGCACTCATATTTGTGTAATCGCAAGTTAGTTGATGGGCAAACTGAAAAAAAAAAAAAAAATAGTGTGAACAATTATTACATCACCTGTCTATACCCGCTAGAGATTTGAACGAAATCGTAGACTGTCACTTTGGGAGCCCTGGTGAGCCCCCTAACTATCACAAAGTAATGATTGATACATCGTTGGAAAGCTTATGGAGGTAATATTTGCACAATTCCCGCCCTATTCGTAGAAAAAAGAAGAAACAAAAAATGTAATTTGCGTCAAAAGACTGAGACTCAAAAAATGGCAAACTTTGTCCCCTCCCCGCTCCTCATATAGCAACAAGTACACATACAGGGAATTACCATCTAGTGGACTACTTCATTGCTTCACATAGGCCTATCAATTTTTAAGATTGTGCTCTGAAGAGGAGGAGTAGCCCCCAAAAATCGTAATGCAAAAAAAAAAAAACACGAACTTTACCCTCCCCCTCCTTCATGGTACCACTTTATACACAAAATGCATATCGGAGAAAAGTTCATCCTTCAGAAAAAATATTGATACCAAAATCATCTTCCTAGGTTAATTAGGGCTGAGCTTTTGAGGTTTAAAACCTAGATGCAGTAGTTGTGTCAATCGGCGTGTAAAGGTTAAACGATGATTTTAACATACATTAACATATACTGTATTGCGAGCCGAAGGTTTGGGGAGAACAATTAGAACCAAACTTTAAAAAGAATCGAAAACTGTTAGAACAGAACTGCAGGCTAATAATGATTGGCATGGTTAGGAATTGCTAATTGTTGACATGAACTTGAAAATGCGTTGGCCTAATGTAGTTTAAGTGTACGTTGACCAACCAATAACTTGTCTTTTGCCCAACAATTCCAATCTCTCACTCCCAACTCAATCTCCGTTTTTCTTTCTTTCTTTCTTTCTTTCTTTCTTTCTTTCTTTCTTTCTTTCTTCGCAGGTGCTACACGGGCAATTGAGTTGGTTGTCAAATGCTTGGAGAAAGAGCCAATCACAAAAATAGAGTGAATATTGGCATTCGATAGCAAAGTTTTTCACACGGTTGGAACTACTGTCTATGTTACTACAGCATACATACTTTGAATGAAAATCTTCGTTTTCTAGGTAAACTATTCTGAAAATCCAAAATCCAAAGTTTAATGCCAGTGTTTCTGCCCAACTACAAACAGACCACTTAGTCTTTTAACTGCTGACATGTGTACGTAACACTACAAGCTTAAAAAAAAAAAAAAAAAAAAAAAAAAAAACACTATGTCTCTTTCTTATCCTGATAGATGGGAAAACATGATGAAAAACCAAAAAAAACGTTGAAAACGCCACAGAAGCCAGCTTTCTAGCGCGTAGGTGCTCGCTGTCAGCGCGACAGTGGCCGCCACTGTCACGACCGCAGCAATGAAAAGGTTAATCAACTTTTCAAGAAAATGATAATATAAAAAATTGTAAAAAGAACTGTTAGAATTATGTTGTGTAATAGCTAATGCGGCCTTCAGATTTGCAATGAAGTATTACTATTTTTTTTATTTTTTTTTATTTTTTTTTTTTTTTAGTTAGATATTGATCACGTAACATTGACCTTCAAACATCGTTCAATATTTCGTTATCTTCAGAAGTAATGCATAGTAGCTATACCTTTAACCTTCGAGAGTGAGTTTGTAACTTTTTTTTAAAGTGACTTAGTGACAGGTTTATTAAAATACGGCACGGTATTATTTCAATTGTAAGAACCATAAAGATATGAGATTATTCGCCTGTAAAACAAATATGTACGTACGAGAGAGGATTTGTGTTAATCGAAGCAAATACGTACGATTTAATTGATAAATGTATTTTCAAATGTTATTTTACAGCATAAATCATATTTGAATGTAAGAAATGTGTAATATGAAGTGGCTGTCGGAATAACTAATTTGAACTGTACGCAAAGTAGTTTGTTTCAGAAACATATGGATATGGATAGAAAAGTTCTTAGATTAATATTGTAAACTCCCGTACATTAGAGGGGCTCAGTAGTAGAACGTTCACCTCTGGTGCATGGGGTTCTTGGTTCGATCCCAGCTCGCGCCAAGTGAACTTTGTGGTGGACAAACACGTGGATTTTCTTGGGGTTCTCCCGATTCCTCCCACTTTCTTCATTCCACCATTTCATTCATTCCTTATCATCACCGTCTCCTGTAGCCTAGCCGGCATAACCGTGGGACGTAAAACTTAAAGATTTTATTTCATTTTTCCCTTACAGTAGAAGGACATCCTCCTATATTATTATCCAGAGTGATCATGGATGTCGAAACCCGCAGGATTACTGATTTCCATCGGATTCTTTGCAGCATCTGATAAAATTCATAATTTCACAGATGTCAACCATCACATTTTTCATGTTCATCATCCACAAATGGTATGTTCAGTGCACAAGAAATGAAGTCCACTTTTTGATCATTTTCGGACTTATTTCAAATTTAAAATCTCTACCTAAAGCTCCTTTTAAAGCTTAAAAGATGCATGTATATGCAGTAGGATGGAACGAAAAAAATCGAATTTTTAACTTTTATTTCTAATGGTGTGGAAAAATTACCTTTTGATGCTCAAAAGACAAAAATAAAATTTTAGAGTAACCAAAGCACGCTTTGAGGTGCCGCAAGTACGATAATGTTTCATAAATTTAAAATGTTTTTTGCACTAAAGTAGGTGCAGGTAAATACGCCATGTTAAGGATGATGTATTTTTTTATGGAATTAATTTCCATGAAACACGAAGAACAAGGCATGTGCGTTGTAGAGTAGCCTTTTCCGCGTGTAGAAAAAAATGTGACATTGATGCGTCTCACTTCTATTTTGTACCCAAGGTAAAAGAAAAAAATATTACAAAGTGGTGTATTCACCAACACGTGCAGGTAATTACGCCAAGTCTAGAATACTACTAGAAACCTGTAATAAATCTTGCAACTGCTTACATCGTCTGTATTATACGAACTCAAATATTACTACACAACATGTCTGAAAACAATAAATAGAATAATCAAAGTGCAAGATGAAGATAAAAAGATAAAATGTAAAAACGATAATCTCCGAAGTTTCAAACTGAAAAATTTTAGCCCATAAGAAAATAAACAAACAGTATCACTACACTGAAAAAAACTGCACCGATATTAGATGGAACATGTAGGACAAATGGAGATATCTTTGTCTTCTGCGGTCAGTCCTGCACAAGCGCTGGCGTATTTCGCTGCACCATGGTTGGTACAGTGGCGGATCCAGGGGAGCGATCGGAGCAATCGCCTTCCCCCCAGAAGAGAAAACTTTTATTTTATTTTATATACAAATAAAACCCATCCCAGAGTTTGGAGCTCTTAAAAGTAGCTCTAAGTAGCAATATTACAAACCACTGCTCTCCCAGAAGTCTGCCCTGGATCCGCCCGTGCCTAGGTATTGATTTAGTAGCCATAGAATCGCAAATACTGAAGTTATGCTTACAAAACAAAGTGTTCCTAGACGGACACGAAATAAGGCTACATTTCTGTAAACAATTCATAATGTTCTGAGCTAGCACAGTTAGGGATGCGCACGAGACAAGATTTGTGGCTGTCTCGCCTCGAAAATGTGCTGTAAAAGTGATGTCTCGACTCCAAAAATATATACTTTACTATTTGAAGAGCCGTGTCTCGACTCGAATTTTGTCAGGAAAATCCTGTCTCGACTCGTCTCGTGCGCATCCCTAAGCACGGTACTTATAACATATTCTTACCTGTATTGAAATAATAACGCCCTTTCACGGAACCTTCCCGAAGCTAACAACATTGCATGGCGGGGGGGGTCTCAGCGCTGTTTTCCGGAGTATTCGTCAAATCAGACTTGCCCAAGTCCGTGGCACAGATTGGAGGCGCATTTTAGAGGACTTCGTTGGAAACGTCCCAGCACTGAACACTTCTCGTATTTAACTGCACTGGCGTATATACCTGCAGTTACCTTATTTCAGCCTCTTTCGCTCTTTTATTTGCACTATTAAAACCTTTATTGTACTTGTTATATCTATTTATGAATTAGTCCTAGAAGCGACTGTCCTATTAGCGACAGGAACTGTTATCTATCCTATGAGCGACCGATTCAATTAGATTGAGATGATGGAAGATATGATTTCCTCTAGTAAAGTACAGTATGTTTGCCTCTGGCGTTATTACCGTTCCAACGCTTTGCTATGAAAAATGTACGTTCCAGTGATACTGTTTGTTAAATATGCTTTCCCTCTACTGTGAATATAAATAAAACTTACCTTAATTTTGAGTTAGATTTGACATAAAACATGTCAAATAACTTAACGAGACAACAGGGACATTTCTATGAAAAGTATATTCTTATGTAATTAATTATTGAAAATTCAGTTGTAATATCCCCTTTCTTTAAAAGCTCTCCTTTCTGCACTTAATTTAATTCAAACCTAATTACTCACTAATAAAAACGATATATTTTATTTTGGAAGACTTAAAATTGTAACAGTTTCGCCAACTATCTATTTTCTAGACTTCCTAAGACTCTATGAATAAAATTAGAAAAACATTTCAATAATAAAGACAGCTTTATTTGTAAAGAATGTAAAGGGAGGACACTCAGGCTTTTGCTATAGGTATCTCATTAAGATTTAATTTTTTAATTGTTAATTGTTAAGAGTGTATTTTTCTTGTAATTGTGAAACGGCTGGAGGAAATGAGATTACTAGGAACGTACATTTTTATAGTACATTTTGTTAGGTTCTAAATCGCACTAGCATGAAACAAGTTAAAACGGGAAACCTTATATTCTTACATTATCTTAGTATGAACGAATCGGCTACTCATACGCGTTTTCAGATCGAATCGGTCGCTCATAGCACAGTTCCTGTCGCACGTAAGACTGTCGCAAGTAGGACGATACCATTCTTGGTGAAACAAACTTCTGGGGGGAAGTGAAGCGATTTAAATTTATGATGGGGTTTAAGAAACTTAAATCATAAGTCAAAAATGAGCAATAAGTAATTTTTTTAAAACGAAAAATTACTATATTCGAATATATATTACTCCTTATTCCTCCTTCCCCCCCAAAAAAGTTTGTTTCTTCAATAATAGGAAATAACAAGTGCAATCAATGTTTTTATAATGCAAATAAAAGAAGGGTAAAATAGGCTCAAATGGAATAAGAACTGACATATTTGTGAAACTTTATCGTAATTACGACACCTCAAAGCATACTCGATTACCCTAAAATTTTGCTACATATTACACCAAGATTTAACATTTTTTAAACGAAAATTATCGTGAAATATATTTTTGAAAATGAAGGGAGTAAATTCATACTTTCATGCTTGTCAGATTTTAACCCTAAGCTTTGGAGATGTTCCCAATGCTAAAAAAAGAAATTTACATTAAGTTTTGTTTTAATCGGACAAAAAAAGTAGCGCTTTATATTAGTTGTATGTATATGGTAAACTTACTAAATGGGGTGAATTTTATTCCTGTTTAACTTTCTAATGCTTGATGGATTGTTACCTTAAACAATAATGTTATTTATGCAAATAGAAGGAAGGCATATATAAAGTTTCATCAAAATCGGATGAATTTTACAAAAGTTATCGTGGAATAGACAGACAGAAGCAAATGCCAATCGAGTCGAATAACACAAATTTCGCTAAAGCTCGCTTTAAAAAAAGGGAGCTAAATTTTTCCATGTATTAAAACGTTCTATATAAATTACATACCATCTCTTAATTTGTTCTTTCGTACAGTGAATGAACAGGTGTACTAATTTGACTTTTCGAACGTTTTCGTATTCTGCAACTGCATGATAACTTCATATTATATTGTTCAAATAATACTGTGACAATTTTATACTACCATTATTTAATCATTCAGTAAAAGAAAACGTTTTATAAGTTTAAAAAGTAAGAAAGAATAAATTAAATTTAAAAAGTTAAAGCGTATTTAAAAAATAGAAGTAAACATTTTGAAAACAAAGAATGAAAAATATCTGAGTAAATATATAAGAGAAACACAAAAACTAGTTCATTGAGACAGTATACACCAACTCTAGTACACATTTTGAGCTCTCCTTCGTGGCTATGTATGCAGTACATATCGTATGCGTCTTTGGCGTGAGTGAATAGAGTTTGTTTCCCGGCGGGAACTCATGTGGTTCAGATTCCACATTAAGCTGTACGACAATATCTCATATATCCTCGCTGCTGAATATGACGCTAAGCTCTAAACCCAGAGCTCCTTCGTAGCTAAGCGATTAGCATACGCGCCTTTGACGTGGAAGACCCGGGTTCGATTCCTGGTGGGGGCTCATGTAGTTCGGATTCCACATTAATGAGTAGGTCAACGTCTCTATAGCCTCGCTACTGAAAGAGACGTTAAACTCAAAATCAACTCACCTCAGATCTAATCCATCTAGTACACACCTTCCATTTCTTTAAAATTTATGTTCTCTGAGATTTTAAAAATAATTTTGTGTTTACGTAGAATATTGCTATTCACCATTTAAAAAACCAAACATTTGCCTTGTTCATGAACTCTCTATTCCCATTATATACAATATTGCAGTATCTACTTTATTATTTATTTATTTTGTCTGTTTATAAATTCCCAGCAAAGTTAAAACATAATTTTCATAAGCCATCTCAAATATAGTACAAGATAAAGAAAAGTTACTACAGAGAGACGGCGTAACCACATGCGGAAAACAGAACGTTAAAAATATAACTGGTTATTACTTACTAGACTATCGCATTAGTCAGCACAAGTTTTGTTATTGAGGTCTGTAGAGTACGTGTGCGTCTTCCTACGTTCTTCAAGGTGAACGAAATATTGTAAAACAACATGTGAGTCCCAACGAAGAACTCCTGTTTATAATAATAATAATAATAATAATAATAATAATAATAATAATAATAATAATAATAATAATAATAATAATTATTATTATTATTATTATTATTATTATTATTATTATTATTATTATTATTATTATTATTATTATTATTATTATTATTATTATTATTATTATTATTATTAAGAAACAAAACAGCTTTCTGTATGAATTTTCAAAGAACTAGCAAATCCTATCAAGTCGTGTACATGTGCAGGGTCGAATTTAGGTTTAGTGAGGCCCTAAGCTGTTGGAGGTAATGGGGCCCTTTATGTGTCCAGATGGACATAGGTACCCTATACACAGAAATGAAGAAACTGGTGATAATTTAAGGGCCAGAATAGCAATAGGAGCGTGATTACTTACATCAAAGAAGCCTACACAACAGGAAGCACGGTTGCTATGTATATGTAAATTTTATTTTATTTATTGGTTTTCTTATACTTTGGAAATGTATATTATCCAGCTTTTTCTTTAGATTTTGGGGCCCCCAAGAAAGTGGTTCCCTAAGCTATAGCTTATTTAGCTTATACGTAAATAAGGCAATGTACACGTGTAATGTTGAACAAGTCTGTTACTGCTGAACGCGACTTTGAAGGTCAATAAAACTTCATTGATCTAAGATTCCAGTAATAATAACAATAACAATAAAAGCCCGAAGTCTGAAGGTCATCTTTCGTTTACTTATTGTATTTCGATCTCTGTGAAAGAACTTATTCATTATACTATTTTCCTATATTTTATAATTCTTCTTCAAGTGACAGATTGAATACTAAAGGCATGCCCTTCGAAAGTTAAATTACATCCGAGTTAGTGTAAATAATAATTTATATAATAATAATACAAGAAATTGCCTCCCAATGCTTTTATCTTTTAAATTTACAATGTAATATATTTCTTTTCCTTCTTCCTGTTTGTTACTAATCTTTTCACACACAAGAACATTTTTTGTTCAATGAAGATGGTAAACGATTAAGGAAAAATATCTTTCCAACAAACGAAAATGGAAAGAAAAGCATTCATTTTCGTGATTAAAATCTTGAGGTAGCTATTATTTATTAGCCTATTATTGTAATAATATTCTTATATAGGCCCTATATATATATATATATATATATATATATATATATATATATATATATATATATATATATATATATATATATAGGGTGTTTCAAAACAACACAGACAATGTTTAGGAAGTGATTCCTGACACCAAAATAAGACAAAAGGAATTTGATTATCATATTAATGACAGCACTGCAAAGAGTTGACGAAATAACTGATCTTGACGTACCAATAAGATCAAATCTCTCGTTTGATATTCACCTAAATCGAATTGTAAATGAGGCTTACAGAAATCTCGGATTTGTAATGAACCTTGGAAATGAATTAATGTTCTTAAAATTCTATATGAAGCATACGTACGTGCCAAAATGGAATACGCGTCCATAATATGGAATCCTAGTGCACAAAAATATACACACCAATTAGAAGCAATTCAATCAAAATTTGTTCGCTATTTAATACATAAAGACACGGGGATCTATCCTCGATACGAAAAATATCTTGAACTCTTATCAAGCTATTCAATGAATCAAGAAGGGCTAATTTCCTTCTGTGTTTTCTACTTAAACTTATACATAATGAGATAGATTCTACAATATTATTGCCCGAAATGACCCTTCTTGTTCCGAACAGGAAAATGCGCTCGCTGCTACAAACATTTCATGGACCACCCCAGCACATTAATGCATTAAATATATCGCCTATTAGGAGAATGTACACAATATATAATAGTGTCCAAATAAAGTGCCCTATAATAGATGTATTTGATATACATATAAAATATACTTTGACTACATAGTTTAGCATGTAGAACAGATATGTAATGTAATCATTTATGTTTACTACTGAACACTATTAATGGGTATATACCTGTTGTGTTTAATATACAATAAATAAATAAAAGTGAAATAATGGATTGGTCTCTTCTAACGTAAAAATATAGTTCACGATAACTTTTTATTTTTAAAAAAAATATAATTTCCGTGAAACATAGCATATATTTTGTTTCCAGATTTAAAAGACAACCCTATTGTTTGGGATTGAAACCGATTAAGAAGAAGAAAATGACTCCACTTCTTCTCAACATAAAAAAGGCATTCTTCGCTCTTTTCTAGACGGAGTGCACTGAATAACTAGAGTTAAAAGTAACAATATGCCTATTGTAAAGTATAACACGATGTTTTCTTTTTCTTTTCTGGAAAATCTAGTTTGTCTCATTTTTTAATGTGAATGTACCACTAATATAAGAGTAGATTATGTTGAATGTAAATAAATATATAAATAAATGTCGATATATTAACTATGAAATGAAAGGAACAGAAATATTCTGAGGTGGTATTTGTCCATTACAAAATGTACCCGCAAAGTTTCTGTTCTATCATTGAGTTTTGCGTCGCGTATGCATTATACATGGATACGCTGGAG
Organism: Thermobia domestica; assembly: GCF_964235325.1. Taxonomy (NCBI): domain Eukaryota; kingdom Metazoa; phylum Arthropoda; class Insecta; order Zygentoma; family Lepismatidae; genus Thermobia; species Thermobia domestica. Next base: position 94,033,607 of record NC_137454.1, read on the forward strand.
ATGTCACTCAGTAAAAACAGACTCAATTATTATATATATATATATATATATATATATATATATATATATATATATATATATATATATATATATATATATATATATATATATATATATATATATATATATATATATATAGATAGATAGATAGATAGATAGATAGATAGATAGATATCTGTGTGTGTATGTGTGTGTGTAGTTGGCGGATCTAAACCAAGTTTGGTGGGCAAGTAACTCATTGTCTAAAGAATGAATATTGCCACATTTGGTGGCCGAGCTCGGCTACAGACAGACTTGGTTGGATTTGTATATGGAACTTTATTTCTCGGGGGGTCGCGGTGGCACAGTGGTAGAGCATTCACCTCTGGTGCAAGTGGTCTTTGGTGCAAGTGATCTCAGCTCGCGCCAAGTGAACTTTGTGGTGGATAAACACCGTGTGCATGGGTTTTCTTGGGGTTCTCCCGTTTCCTCCCACTTTCTTCATTCCACCATTGCATTCATTTCTCATCATTACCGTCTCCTTTAGCGTAGCCGGCATATGTGCGGGACGTAAAACTCAAAGATTTCATTTATTTCTCGGTAATTACTGGTCGGATCTGAACGAAATTTGGTGGACAAAAAACTCATTGTCTAAAGAATAAATATTGCTACCTTCGGTGGCCAAGCTCGATCAGAGATAGGCATCGTTCGGTTTGTTTATGGAACTTTATTTCTTCATTAACTATTGACCAGATCTAAACGACATTTGGTGGGCAGATAACTCATCGTCTAAGGAATAAAACATGGCTACATTTGATGACCGAGATCGGTCAGACACAGATTTGGCTTGGTTTGTATGCGGAACTTCAATTCTCGGTAACTAGTGGTCAGATCTAAACGAAATTTGGTGGGAACGAACAAGTTGTTCATTCTCTAAGGAATTTAGATGGCTAGTTTGGTGGCCGAACTTGGCAAAGGACAGGCTCTGTTCGACAACATGGGGCTGTGGTCCACCAGAGTTTTGCACGCAGAGAGCTTCTTAGTTTTATTATCGAGTTTCTTCTGCCTGTAAAAGTACGTAGACCCATCGACAAAGGAAAATAACATTTCATATACGGTCTTGTTCATAAATATTAGTCATTTAACCATCTTAAGAAGGCTGTATTCTTACAACTGTACAGAGGGCAATGTAATATTTTGCTTTAAGTTTTATAATATTGTTAGTGTATAATGTGAAACAATATCTAAAGATGAGACACATACTAATCGATACACCTCATTAAGATAAAACAGATATATATATATATATATATATATATATATATATATATATATATATATATATATATATATATATATATATATATATATATATATATATATATATAGATAGATAGATAGATAGATAGATAGATAGATAGATAGATAGATAGATATAGATATAGATATAGATATAGATATAGATATAGATATAGATATATAGTGGCACATTGCAGCAACCTTTTGTGCAGTAACGATTGTCTAAAGACCAACTGAAAAAGTTATTATCGTGTAAATAATTTCAAACATAAAATAAGGTCGGTAGAGCTCCTTGTTAATCCATTTTGCCAGAAAATAGTCCAATGTAGATCTTCTTGTCGCATCTGTATGTTGCAAAGTTGTTTTCACTTTTCCACCAGTGAGCTATAGATTTGCCTATAGGAGTAATACAAATAAAATCCATGTCTCATAGTCTTGATGCTGAATAGAGATATAAACGCTAAATAAGCAACGTCGTGTATGCGAATGTGGTACGATAGATCCATATTCAATTCCCGGTGGGAGCTCATGTGGTTGAGATCCCTCGTTAAGCTGTAGCTCCACGTCTCATGTAGCCTCGCTACTGAAAGGAGCGCTAAACTCTTGTCAACCAGTCAATGCAAATAAACAATAAAATTCACGTAACATATTTTTCACTATTTCTCTCATCTTTTCACAACAAGATCTCTGTGAACAAGGAGGTTTTTTTATTTGTACTTTTTGTTCTCTTTAAATAAAAAAAAATCAAGTATGAAATACTGGAAGAACTTGACAAATTATTCAATGGTAAACAACGTGTTAAAAACATTTGCTTACCATTTTTATTCGTCATATTTTTTAAAAAAATAACTAGCAAAAATAACTAAAAATAACTGTTCTCTTATTTTATCGCCGCATTAAAAAACTATTGTATATACTATCCCAGTGTCCAGTGTATACTTTGTAGTCCAGTATCACTATCGCGGTCATAATCTACAGCCCCTCTCTCATGTGCCCTTTTCCATCACCCATATTGAATTAGTGTAAATAAATGACACATTCTCTCAAGCAAAAAATACGATATACCAAATTCCATACTTTCGTGAGTAATGGTTCAAAAGATACATCTTATAATTCTAAGGTTTCCTTTCGACTTCTGCCCCCTCTTTCCTAACATTCCACTTTGCAATGGAATTTTCAATATTCATTCAAAAGATGTTTGTAGTCGTACCACTGACGGAAATCCCGGAGGGACGAGGGGGACATGTACCCCCCAATCTTGGACCTGGGGGAACTGTTCCCCCAATAATCTGACTTAAAAAGTGTTTTGTAGGATAAGTGTTATGATTTGTGTCCAACTGCCACAAATAAATGTAAGGTGAAATTGATTTTTCTTGGCTTTTCCATTTTTTAAAAAAGAATCGTATTCTGTAGTATTTCAAACTGAACTTCGTGCTGTAGTGCGTTTAGTAGTCCCATCAATATGTATTAATTCCACTTCCGCTACTTGCGCACAAATTGCAATAAATGCCAGAGGAGGATATGCCCCTCTCCTCATGCTGGAAAGTTGTCTCAGCTGTAGGTACGGGCACAAATTCCGGGGAAATGGGGAGACATGTCCCCCCCCCAACATTGGAACTGGAGGCTTTCCCAATAATCCGATTTGAAAAGTGTTTTTTGCAGATAAGTGTGATGATTTGTGTCCGACCGCCACAAAGGAAAGTGAAATGAAATTTGTTTCTCTTGGCTTTTCCATTTTTAATGAAAATGAAGTCGTGCGACTGTGCGTGACGTAACCTGATATGAAATCTTATCTCCTCCTCTCCCCTAGGCCCTAGCACACGATGAGTATATAGACTATCCAATGTCAGTAGAACCCATCTTTTCAGTAAATGCGCATCTAATCTATTTGTAGTATCAGCCTAGGCATCTATTCATGCTTCGTAATCTAACTCTATAGCATATGGAACCCAGAGGTTCAATGCTGCGTTCACAAAAGCTCTCCATGACTTCTATCCTTAGCCAATTGGATCCAGTTTCTACTTTGTATTCCTATTTTTGCGAGATCCATCTTAATATTGTCCTACCATCTGCGCCTAGGTCTTCCTAATGATCGTTTTCCGATTGGTCTTACCGCTAACACTTTGAAAGCGTTCCTACTTTCTTCCATCCTGCCTATATGTCCTGCCCACCCAAGCCTCCTAGACTTGATGACCCTAACAATGTTTGGTAAGCCGTATAAATTATGTAGTTCCTCGTTATGAAGTTTCCGCCATTACCCATTCCCGTTCCTCTTGGGTCCGAATATATGTCTCAGGATCTTGTTCTCAAATTCTTTCAGTCTATGTTCTTCCCTCACAGTAAACGACCATGTTTCGTAACCACACAGAACAACAGGAGTGATTAAGATTTTATATATTTTAAGCTTCAAATTCTTCGACAGAATTCGCGACGACAAAAGATTTTGAACTGAATAGTAACACGAATTCCCTGTTCACGGCAATGATTTGTAATACTGATATGTACTCTCTACTTCATCTACATCGCCTAATATATAATATACTCTACAACAGTTGATCAGATTCATCTACCTTAATATGAGTTTCATCTCCCTTCTCTAGAATAAGCTCCAAATCTGCCCACCTCCCAATGTTGAAGACAACCAATGGCGTATTTAGGATTTTGTTTCGAGGAGGCTATGCCCAACACAAGGAAGGAAGTGGGCAATTACCAACCTGAGTTTGAGCATTAAATATATGTTAAATTATGCATAAATTTAAGTTATAATGGCAAGAATTGCAGACCGATGAATCCTATATGATATGATACAAAAATTTAGGAGTGAATCTAACCCTTTATTCTATTCATACAAGAAAAAGGAAACATCCTCTTGGCCTTCCTAATTTTCCGGGCTAATTATTTCTCCGTTTTGATTTTCTTTAATTCAAACATTTCCTTCTTTTAAAAATAACTAAACGATATAATTTTTCCTTTGTTATAATAACCAAAATCCTGTCATGTTGATATCTGCGCAAGTTGGAGTGGAACACCAGTTTCGCTTATCAACTCATCTTAGTTTTGGTGTTACTGATGACGGCCGACTTGAATCACAACTGACAACGGTCGATAAAGTATGATAGGCGAAATGAAAGAAAGTAACGTCAAGAAAAAGAAACAGAAAAGTAGAAAGGACGAAAGAAAGAACAAAAGGACGCAGTTCTCACATGGAATGAAATTTGACAAATATAGTATTATTTCTGAACAAAGAACATAAGAAAATGGAAAGTGAATAAAATTCTTAGAAATAGTAAGAAGGATTACTGTTCTACGTGGAACGCGAAAAACTAACAAATTTATTCCGGGAGGACCTTGAGCCCGATAGCCTCCGAAGTACACCACTGAAGATAATTCTGCTCCCCTGATCCTTCACAGCATTGTTTTTCAACTTCATGAATATTTTGACCATGAACATCGCTTATATATATATATATATATATATATATATATATATATATATATATATATGTGTGTGTGTGTGTGTGTGTGTGTGTGTAATATGGGAACAGTGTTACCCGTCCCCTCCAATGTTGAAGATAGATTTGCGCCGGTGAGTCGTACCATTTTTAATATCTGTGCGTCCAACGGTTTGAAAAAAAAAAAAGGTAATGATAATTGTAATTCTTGAAATCCCTGAGGGGTTGGGCGTTCCCTCGTGGCTATGTACTTAGCGAGCGCATATTTAATGCTAGATATCCGGGTTCGATTCCTATGTGAACTGGAGTTTATAAAATCCCAGAATAGACAAACCGTTTACAGTTATCTAAGTAGTACCCATCTGCAGGACACCAATACATGCACCGCTTTATTTCCTCTATTTAAATACTATTAGTAAATTCAGCTACCATTCTTTTTATTCTGTTGTCTTACACTTTAGGATCGGCAATCGGTGCGTAGCGAAGTAAACTTCTATAGCGACACTAGTGGTTTATCCTATTAGTAAAAGTTCTAAATAGAAGAAGTATTGTGCTTCTGGTTGTTAACTTAAAAGTTTTAAACTTTTGCATTGTTATTGGGAAGAATATGTTGTGTGTCTATGACTAAAAAATGCTTCAAGTGACACTAGTACAGAAGATAGGAAACGGGAGAAAAGTAAGGAACCAGCAGAGCATCTTCTTGGATCTATTTTGAGATTTTGAAAAACTAAAAATCGAGTTGAAAGTGGAATCGGCTGTTAATTTGACTGTTCACCTAAAGACACAGCACTGTCACCGGTTTCCATTGAATTGGTATCTTCGACATTGTCAACGCTAGTACAAAACATCAATTGTACTAGCAGCCACTACCAAAGATTCCAAAGATGGAGATTCCACCAAACACTTGAACTTACAAAATGATCCAGGAATGTGATTACTGCAGGTAAGGAGATAGAGTGGAATACGATTGTTACTAGACATCCTGTTCGATCGACAATATAGAAAGGTGGACAACATTTTAGTAAATTTTGCGAGAATTTTAGATCAGGGCGAAACACATAAAAGACTCTGATTAACATATTCCGAAGTTAAAAGTTCTGTATATTATTGTGAATGTCGTTTGTTTATTTTGGATCACAACGATTTCGGTTCAACTGAGGGAATATGTAATGGAAAGAATGTGAGAGAATATGTGAAGTATTAACGAAAACAACGCAAAGAGTCTACAGCCACAAAGTCAAAAAGAATGCACGTTGAAGTGGCTCGATCTCGAAAATGGACTGAAACGCAGCGGCGCAAATCTGTGTTCAACATTGGGGGGAACGGGTGAGACTTTTGGTAAGACAATGCTGTGGAGGATCAGGGGAGCAGAGTTGTTTTCGACATTGGGAGGGGAGGCTTATTCTGGGAGACATCAACTTCATCTCGCTTTCCTTTGTGGCAATCGGACACAAATCATCACGTTTCTCCCCAAGAAAACACATTTCAAATCGGATTATTGGAGGGGACAGTCTCCCCCCCCCCGCAGTTCCAAGATTGGAGGGGACAAATCCCCCTCATCCGCCCAGGTTTTGCGGCAGTGCTCAAACGTATGTTAGAACAAATTGGAGTAGAAGAAAAATACTCAAAATTTTAGAGACAATTAGACATTAAGTTTTGAGCTTCACACAATTTAGCATTCAGTAATCATAAAGAAGATTTGAATCCCAATTACTATCTAATATACAAGTAAATATTGGTTGTGTTTTTAAACTGCCCTGGTGATTACTATAGAGTTAGCCACACTGATGAAACATAATTACTTTCCTTTTGTGTTTTTTACGTTTTCTGTTATTTAGCATTTAACTATTCTGCTGATGAAGCGTTGCTTCATTCAGTATTTGTCATTAAGTTACATACTCATCAAATGTCTACATTCTCACTTTTCTTCATTGCAAACTCCGGAAGAACATCGAGAGAAACTGTTACATATTACTTACTGACCTAGTCTTCAATATGTTACAAGGGCATTTTTTAAACCAGTTTTGTGTGAAAAATTTAGTTCGAATACCACACTGTAGGGCTTGGAACTGGAAACGAGGCAGGTCCATTTTTACCATTTTTCAAGATGTATTTATAGACAATGGCTTTAATAATAAAAATAATAACGTTTCAAGTTTATGCACTGACGCTAAGCGAAATGATTATGATAATGGACGAAATGGTAGAATTCTGAATTTGAGAAGGAACGGGAGAACCCCTAGAAAACCCACGCAGACCGTATTTATCCACCACAGAGCACACTTGGTGCTAGCTGGAATCTCACTAGAGGGCACGGTGACTCACTGGTAAAACACGTACCTCTGGTACGTAGGGTTCCTGGTTCGATCCTCAATCAATTAAGATAATATCGTGTCGGTAGGTTTTCATCCCACTTTAGCATTCCACTAATTCTTCTATCATTATTCACTTGCTTTAGTCATTTCCATTAGCCTAAAGTCCATAATTGTAGGGCGTTAAACTGAAAGCTTTCATTTCATGGGATTGCAATAGAGACTGTGCTCACCAGATGGAAGGGCTCCAGGCTCGTAGCCAGCCCGAAAATGTAGGGGGGCCCGGTGAAAGTTAGGGGGGCCGATCAAAAAATATTATAGTTCAACACCATATTATAGTTCATTTGCAAACCTACTGTGAAAATTTTAGAGGGGACCAGTAAAAATTTAGGGGGAGTCCGGCCCCCCTAGACTCCGCTGAATACGGGCCTGAAGCGCTCTGCTACTGAGAAAGCGCGAACCCCTAACTTAGACAACTTTTGATCTGTAAGGGTTTACAGGGATGTAAATAGGCAACAATAGTTTACTAGCCCAAGAAAAAACTACTAGCCCATATCTCACAATAGAAATCATTTACTTACATTCGGTATTGTAATCCTGATATTAAAACCTCGCCCGCAGTGATGAACCACTCGCCCCGGGCGAGTGGGCGAGCGGTTATTTGCATCCCTGGTTTAACATTATCTCACCTATTTATAAGAGAAAGAATTATCGATAGCAAAGTTTTTAAATTTTGAGTTTAACGTCCCGTTCAGCAGCGAGGCTATATGAGACGTGGACCTACTGATTAACGTGGAATCCGAACCATCCGAACGAATCCGAACTCCGCCAGAATCGAACCCGGGTCTCCCTATATATATATATATATATATATATATATATATATATAGATATAGATATAGATATAGATATATAGATATGCGCTGATCCACGAAGAGGGCTATAGGGGCTACTGACCCCAAAATCTCAACTTTTCTGTAAATTTAATCCAATTTTAGGGATAATTTTACAAATTTTAATACAATTTATACTCATATTGGATTTGGAGATCTCTCGAAATAAAATACCTTCGTACGTGCCTGTTGAGGTCTCCTTTTAAAGCTAGATTATATTAGGTTTCCTTTTTAAGGAGTTTGGTTTCCCAAAACTACTTGATATATGCCCAGCAGACAAATGCCGGGATGGTACCTACTAAACAGGCCCTGGCTGATACCTTCCCAAATCCTTTCTATTGTTGTTGTTGTTGTTGTTAGATATCCAGTATAAAATTGCCTCTGAGCTGTATCTAGTGATTGTTAAACAAATAAATAAATAAATAAATAAATATTTATATTTTATCCTGTCTCTCCGTCTGTCCGGGAGACAAACACTCTCAAGAACTATTTTATTAATCACATCAATTTTCTCCAGGATGGAAGCTCCAAAGTTCATTGATGGATGTGATATCCAAACCGGAAGTGATAGAACTCTACCATTTTGGGTTTCAACATTGATTACAATACAGCATAAACTGTAAAAGATGGCAAGAAGCAGTTTTCTGCAATCGATTAATGTCCCAAGAATGATTTCATCTCCATCCTTAACGCTCTACTGAAACCGGAAGTGATAGAAATCCACAGCAATTTCTAGTTTTATTATCGAGCTACACAGTGAAAACAATAAATGCACCTTCACACCAGATCTTGTGAGCCGCTCATGTGAACCTGTAGTGTGAATGCATTGAATACTTCTGAGCCGCTGAAAAGATCGTGATACCATAATGGCAGTCATGTTAGAGTCAGGAGAAACTGCAGCTTAATCTTAGCGATAAATTGTAAGAAAAAAGAAAAGAAGATATAGAACAGTGTAGATTCCAAGGATGTTATAAAATAGAGGATCTGCCTATATATATATCTTCATCCTATTAAATTAATGAAGCCAAAAAACAACCGAGTATCGGCAAGTCTGATTGGCTACTCTCGTTTTCGCCATCGTCTGATTGGCTACTTTCGTTTCCGCCATGATTGTTGGCTCAAAACATTGCGATCTTATTGGGCGGGGTAGGGGTGGCCATAACTATGACGTATGGCTTCAAGATTTTGTTGTAAGGGCAAATCCTCTATTTTATAAGATCCTTGGTAGATTCATCCTATAAATCGATCAAGACTGGAAGAACACTCACTTTACAGTATAATGAACGTTTGATTTTGCCTGAGTTCAGCTTCACTTTGTAGTATAACTAATTTTGCATATAGAAATATATGACTGATACTTACTGCAATAAGTATACATTGATTACACACTATTTGCAATTATTTAAATGCACTCTATTTCAAAATATTGTCATTTGTTTCACAGCGATTCAGTACACTTCTGCATTGGCATCAGCAGTACATACACTTCCGGGAATCCTCCACGGAAATTTTTTTCTAAAAATAGTATTCGTACAATGGATTTTAAAGCATTTTTGACTTAAAAAGCAAACAAAAACTTTTTTTAAAAAATCTTTTTTATTTTTACCTTTGATTTTTTTTTAATGTGGTACTAAAGAAAACACACACACAATTTACAGTCTGTTCATTCAAACAGTAAAATTCAACGTTGATTTACAATTTTAGTTAAACGACACTAAAATATTAAAAATAAAATAAAGTGTCAGAAACAATAGTTTTGAAAACAGGTTCTAGGCCTATAAGCCTACAACTAATGTAAAAGAGCATCAACAATATGATTAAAAATTAGTTGAAAATTATTATTATTATTATTATTATTATTATTATTATTATTATTATTATTATTATTATTATTATTATTATTATTATTATTATTATTATTATTAACTAAACTAAATTCTCTGTGTTGCTCGCTATCTAAACAAAAACAGTTTGTCACTTTACAGTTTACTCCACCTTCATCTTCACAGGGCAAAAAACTGACAACCGTTTTTCACAATTGGAAACAAATTTTCATGATACTTCTTTAATACTCAATTTGTCTAACATTGGTTTGTGAACGTAGCCAACTGCTACATGTTTGAGCCTCTTTTGGGTTATAGTTGAGCCTTAGACCCTCTTTTGCGTCATAGTATGGGTGAGCCTCAGATGCTTGAAATATTGAGGGGGACGTAAACCGTTTTACAAATATTGGGGGACACGTCCCCGGTGGAATTGACGCCCGTGCATTTCTGCATAATAACATGGCGTCCTCCTGCATTGTATTTTTAACAAGCATACATAAACAAGTCTGGTAACGGAACTTATCATAGTAACCGTCTACTATTGTCCTTAACAACGAATCAACAAACATTGACGTCTATTGATTGACAATATAACATCAACAAAATAATATTATTCATGACATTATATTATTTTCTTCTTTTTCTATCGTATAGCGAGTGCATGCATTAAAGCACTTTTGCCCTACATATTAAATGAAATTAAACGATGTAAATACAGGTTATCGTTGTAACAGTTTGTTTCCTAAACAGAGAAAAGATTAAATAAAATGTTTCAATTACTTCAGAATGTCTATATCTTCGTTTAACGAACTTTATAATAGTATAAAATGTGCATTTCATCAGAGTAGCACCAAAAAGAGAAAATTTTTCAATATCAAATATATGTACACTTTTCTTCATTGCAACTGAGTTCACGCTCACGTGAGAAGAGCTCTCATAAGACTGTTATATTATTGTCTTCCCCGCCAGCAACCCGCTCGAGCCAGCTGTTGGCGGGGTGATTTTCATAACAGCTCAGGGCCGCGGCTCACTTCCACCGAAGCGCGTGTGTGAAGGCGTACATTTAAGACAATGTAAAGCTCGCAGTTGCAGCTCACGTCAGTGCAGAGGCGGCTTGTCTATAAGTGCTGCAGAGCTGCAGAACTACCAGCTATTTTAGTGTAATAAATGTATTTTCAATTGAGTTGAATTATGTTTATTTTAATCAAAGTAATAACATGTAATGATGATATTTGGTCTAACGGTGTCCTGCAATTGTACTGCTGGATATGCTACATAGCGTAGAATTACTGGAAACACCTTCTGAAGCTTAATAATATTGCAAGAGCTGTGCACGGATTGTCCTATGCTTTAGCATTGAGACCAAAATCTTCACCAGCCGCACTGTATTGCGTTTTTCTGGTTTGTTAGATAGGATTTACTGGAGCTGCACTTCCAGCAGCTCAGAACACACGAATACTTCCGAAGAAGTCGAAGACACACGAAGTGATGTACATGAGGCGCCGTTCTCTTGTTTTCGATAAAGGTGCTTACTGTTGTGCGCTTTAAAAATATTAGTATTCCATGTTCGAGTTTGTGCAAAGTTTCTAAACAAACACAATTTGTGAGACAATTTTAAGCAAACCATAAAACTTTTAGAAATTCTTCTAACTACCCAAATGACAATAGCTGAAGCAGAACGTTACTTCTCTAAATTAAAAATAGTTAAAACATTTTTGAGAAGCTTAATAGCCAGGAAAAACTCAGTGCTTTGGCTGCCTTATCAATCGAGTGTGATTTCATATCCACCATGCCGAAATTTAACGATAGAATAATAGGACATTTTGTATAGCAGAAGACACGTCGGATGTACTTCATTTAGAAATTATAAAATATCTATAATTCAGTAGTATTAATAACATTTCTGACTGTAAACATTACGTGAATCCGAAATTTTTATAGTACTAGCAGCGTTCACCCCGCTTCGCTGCGGTCACCCCGGAACGCAATAAACTTTGTTACTTAGATAATTTTTACTTTTTCGCTTTCAAGTGATATGATAAAAACCATAGAAGATTGCAGTAAATGTTAACATTATATCGCCTGTCATTTATGTTAACCCGCCCCGCTTCGCTGCGGTCACCCCGGAACGCAATAAACGTTGTTACTTAGATAATTTTTACTTTTTCGCTTTCAAGTGATATGATAAAAACCATAGTAGATTGCAGTAAATGTTAACATTATATCGCCTGTCATTTATGTTAACCCGCCGAGTGACACGGTCATGCGGGTTGCATATAAATACGTTTATTTTTACCTATGATGAACTAACAAAGGATTTGTACGTTATGGACACTTGAATGGTCAATTATCTCAAGACACTGGTAATTAAAAATTAAAGTGATATGATAAAAACCATCTAGGGTCCAAATCCTAATAACCCCCCAAAAATGAAAGAAATTGGTTCAGCCGTATTAGCGTGATGAGGGAACAAAGGATTTGTGCGTTCTCTTTTATATATAAGATTTGAAACAGATGTTTCTTCCGATATTGTATTTTCAAAGTTCGTTACACGCAACAGTGGCGTATTTAGAGGAGAGCTATCAGGTTCAAGCAGTGGCGTAGGGAAGGGGGGCCCGGAGGGCCCCCCCCTAAAGAGGTCCGACAATGTACTTTGGTACTTTGATGTTTGTATTTTTTAAATATATTTTTATGTTTGTATATTTTTTGTTTGTAATTTTTCTATATGTACCTATAACAGCACTTGGCCCCCCCCAAACACACATCCTGGCTACGCTACTGGGTTCAAGCTCTCCCGAAATTCATTAAAACTTGTAGGCATTCAAAAGGAAAAATTCAATGATTATTCATATGCTGTGTATAGCTCCTCCCGAAACAAAATTCTAAATACGCCACTGACACACAATAATCAAAACAATAGTGTTTTAGTTGCATGATACAGTCAAGTTGTATATATATATTTGTTAATTTCAATTATAATGGTCATTTATAAGGATTAGAACGCTAAAATATTATGATGGTTGGTGTACATTTTATAATTAATTACTGCAAATGGGAAATTTAATATAGAAAAAAACTGCAGAGCTACCTAAGATAATGGTATCGAGCCGCTACTGCGTCAGTGGCTCACAGGATCTAGTGTGAAGGCATACTAAGTGATGACGAGAAGTATTACAATATTTTGGAATCGGTTTAGTTGTAAGGATAGGTATTATCTTTTGTCTCCTAACTCTTTACTCAAACCGAAAATAGCAGAAACCAACCACTTCTGGTTTGAACGTTGATCGCTATAGAGCTATAGCGCTAGATACGAACATAAAAAAAATTCCAGAGCAGTTGGGAAAATGCAAATGTTCTTCAGAGGATCTTAAATCCCAAATAGGTTTCTGCAGGTATTGGACATAAAATTTTCAGGATACAAGTAACTTACTGGAAAGAATGAATCTCGTAAATCGGGTTAACACTGTAGTTTAATCGTTCTTTGGAGGAAAATAATTTCTACAGCGAGAGAGAAATAGAGGTCAACCAACATAACCAGTTGGACGAGCGGAAACAAATTACTAAATTGAAAGAGAAGTAAACTTCATCCTTGGCAAAGAAAAGACTTCCATTCAAAATTTATTCAAGAAGGTCAATAATATAGCGATAATTAGTATTTATTTTGGTTTTATCCTGAATGCGTCACTAATATAGGATAAGAATGCGATTCTCTAATGATTTAATGGCCACTTTTAAAGGGGAAATATATAAGGAAGTTATCTTGAATGGATTTTATTTTATTAACATTTTTTCCTGTTCGTTTTGCTTCGACAGACAAATATAATTTATTCTCGTCACATCCAAAGTTTGTTTTCAAGATCTATAAAATGGAAGTAATACAGCTCTGTTCTGATCTTGAAACTGACACTTTGTCTCGAAAAATGTGTTTCTATTCAAAGAGTTCTGTCTCGTCTCGACAATTCTGTATCTTCTTGTCTCATAAACAACTTTATTTCGAGGCGAAATAATGTGGTAGAGAAGGTCTTGTTTTGAGCGACGTGATACATTCATAGTAGTCAGTGCATTTGCTAACGATATCACACTCAAGTCCTAGCGTAGTCCGAAAACTACGTTTACAGTTGGCTTCGCTTTTCGTTATCTCGACATTTTTACATAATGACGTGAAATAAATTCAAATAGTTCAAAATTTAGTTCTTTTACAATTATGGTTGACCTATTTTATAATATTCTTCTAAGCAAGAGCATATTTTATGTGAAGTATGAAGTAAAAAAGAGGATCGAAATTAAACTGTGTAGTGTTACATTTTGAAGTTGTGATAAGTGATCACAGTGTCCTCTAGTGAACAATGAATTGTAACTAATGCTATACAAAATAGAAAGATGTGGTATTTTGTTCATATACAAGCACGTAACCAGGGGGGGGGGGATCCGGGGGTCCGGACTGGAAATGAAAAAATTAAAGAAGGATGCAACACAAAGAAACGAGAAAAAGAAAAAAATCAGCGTTAAAAGAAAACGCTACAGCAAGCGTTTGGTTACTCTTTCTTATGAGGAGTTTTGTGTGAAGGAAACGGGGGTGAGGAGCTAGGGAAAAGTCAGAGAATTTCAAATTTCTAGAAAAGTTACGGGATTTCTCAGAATTTCTGCTACTAGTCAGGGAAATTTCAAGCTTTCGGAAACATAATGCCATTCTGTAGTAGTGTCGACATTTTTTTTATCATAATTTTTCGTCATCTGCAGAATCAAACATGTTATTTCAGAATCAAACAGTTTTCTACTGCTCCTTTAACCTGTCATTTGAAACAGACAGTAGTTGACGGAATAATAAAAACAAAAAGTTATATGGAAACAAAGTTCTGTTAACATTTGATTCAATAGAGAAAGGAACGCAGATATTGTAAAATATTTTACAAGACATGATTGGGTATGTACTTTTTATAATAGTAGATATGAACTTTTTATAATAGTTGTCATAATAAAAGGAAAGTTCCGGTTGTTATATTTGAGTGAACAGAGGAAGGAAGGTAGATACTGTAAAATCTTATTCAGTACTTTTTTATATTCTTTTACTCGAGATTTCTTCATAGTTTGTTATGAAAATACTTACTAACATATGCTCATTTTATTGACCTAACAAACCAATATATGTTGCCAGTAAAATAGTTTAGAATGATAGAGCCCCTGCTGTGATTAACCACAGTATTTCATATCACTGACCCCCTCCCCCATTATGGCTACGTGCTTGTTCGTACATATGGTACTTATTCATATACAGTGGAGTCTCGTTAATTCGAACTTGGATAATTCGAAATATTGGATAATTCGAACAGAAGTTCATTCCCCCGGAAAACTGTATTGAAAACAATAGTAAAAAATCGTGGATAAATCGAACTTTTGAACCTATGTTTTGGATAATTCGAAGTAAATACAGTTGCAAATTTTTAATGTTGGACAGATGTAAACAGAGAAATACAGTTTTAACGTGTTTTCAGTTATCCAGATGCAACCATAGGGAAGAGTAATACAAAAGATAAATAGAAAATCTATGTAATGATAAAGATGAAGGTGAGTTGGGGAAGAAGTAAACATAGAGAACGTGTGCCAATTTCATCTTGTTTCAGAATTGGTTGAAAATTTAAGATGAATTATTGATAAAGTCAACCAAATGTTATTAATATCGTATTCCACGCAATACATGAAATTCAAGATTTATTGACCGTACAAAAACAATCAAATTTAAGCAAATGAGGTTTACGACTTCTTAAAAGTGAGAACAGAATATTCAAATTGTTACTGGTGTTTAGTTGTTTGAACTATTCAATGTATGTTGTAGTGTTGTACGTAAATATATTTTCCATTGTACACGTAGTTTGAATTATGTGGAGTCAATGTCGTTTGTTAGTTTGCGGTATTCGATCACGCAAATAATAAGCTGCTTTAAAGGTAAAGTCTACACCATATGAATATGTTTTTGATGCACAGTACTTTGGTTTGTTTGTTGTTACATATGTGAAAATGAATGTTGTTGGATAATTCGAATTTTGGATAATTCGAAGTTTTTTCGTGTCCCCTTGGAATTCGAATTAAAAAGAGTCCACTGTATATAGGGGAGTAGGGGGACATTGGAACGATTTTTACTTACCTAAGATTTTAGAACATATCGTCAGCTTGAGAAACATGTTTTTTTCCTACTTAAACTGCGATTCTTTAGCTACATTTACAATGTACAATATTGTTTCTACTAATGTCCTACCTGGAGTAAATTACATTTTACGAAAGGTCTGCAATCTGTACCAATCTTCCCCATATGGGGGCAGATTGGTACGATCAAAGTGAAATATCACACAGATTTTTGGATAATAGAGATAACGTAATTTCTTTTGTTTTATTTTTCCATGAAATATTTTGAAATATAATATTCTATTAAACTTTCACAAATTCAAGTTTTTTAACAATAGATTTAAGGACCTACAGCAGCAAAAATCAAAAATAAAAACATGTTTCATAAAAAGAATATGAAGATTTGTCAGAATCTTTAGTAATTCAATAGATCTAGTTCAACCTGTTACAAAATATTATTATTATTATTAATATTAATAATAATAATAATAATAATAATAATAATAATAATAATAAATAAAATAAAATAAAATAAGAAGTCCAATGCTTGCATGTGTTCTCGTCAAAATTTAAAAGTTCCGCAAACTATTTACAAAGATAAAAACGTACTATAAATAAGGTTCTGTCTCTATAAGGAAAAGTAGAAGTAAATAATCCAAGGGCTACCTACAGTTTACAAAATTTTGAAATCTTTCATACCTCAACTACTAACTGGAAAGGATGTTATAATTTTGGTTCGAGCGTCCCCTTGTCTCCAAAGGAGGCGGAGCTTTGTTATTATAAAGGTAACCAAGAAAGTTCTGTCGTTTTTTCACCCACAATCTTCGAACATCGATGTCACCTAAGACGTACCTGGAAGATCAAAAATAGTCCCATCAGCATCGACGACCTTCTGCAAACGCTTTGGAAGACCATGGATTCCATCGCGGTAGAACAGGTGGTAATCGGATGGTGCAATGTCCGGGGAGTACGGCGGATGCAATAGTGTTTCCCATAAAAGGCATAGAATGGTGTTCCGGGTCACCTGGCCACGTGGGGCTTAGCGTTGTTCTGTAACAGGAGGATCACTTTGCGTTTCAGATGTGCTAGCTCTACAGTTTTGAGTTGTTCTTGAATACAAACCAACTGCTCACAGTACACAGTTGCATTGACGTTCTGACAAGCTGGTAGCAGTCCCGATGCACGATGCCACGAGCATTCCACCAAACACACAGGAGGAACTTCTTTGGTGCAGTGCTAGTTTTAGCTGCTTTTGAACCGGTTTATGGGATGCTAACCAATGATGACGGCGCCGTGGAGCTTCATACATTACCCACTTCTCATCATATGTCAACACCATTCCAGAAATTTCTCCTTCCTCAGACAAGACAGCAAAGAAACACAGATATCTGCTCGCGTTGCATTGTAGCTCGGATCCAATCATGTGTAACCCATCGACCCAACTTGTAGTCTTCCCAAGTTGATGGAGGTGCTGCCGAGCAGTTTCTTCACTCACACTGAATTGTAGTCTCAGTTCCTCACATGTCTGGCCACTGTTCGCCTTAATTGCTGCGTCAAGATCTTCATTTCTTACATGTGTTGATCTTCCGACACGTGGTGCGTCGTCCAGTGTTTCGTCACCGTTTTTAAACTTGTTAAACCGCCGTTGCACTGTCCGCGTAGTCACGACATTCTCACAAAAGGCCTGGCATATCTTCTCCCTTGCTACAGCGGCGTTTGACCCCAGTTTGAACTTGTGCACCATACTCGCCCTTAGGGCTCTCTGTGGAGGTCCCATGTTTACTCTCTCCTTACGCAAGTTCACTGTGTAACTGAACTGCCACAATCAGGTTGGGTATATCCACACCAACAACTGACCTTCGCCTTATCTCCATTCGCATTCAACTTATGGTGTGAGGGCCAATTGAACACTGACCTCCACAAAAAGCGACAGAACTTTCTTGGTTACCTTTATAATGTTAAAGTTTCCAAGAACTTCGCCGAATAACTTTCAAATAGGTTGCTGAAAGTCGAATGAATATGACGCTTACTACATGCTGGCTATTAGCGTTCATGTACAAATATATATTTGAGGTTGATTTTGTTAGACATTTGCCTATTAAAATCACTTGCATGTTATGACCTGGGGGAAAGAATCTTCACAATTTTGCTATCAAGGTTCCTAAATCGTTAAACAATTTTCCATTCGAATGTTTGTGTACCTGTCGGCTATACCTATAGTTCCGGAAAGTTGGAAATGTAATAAAAGGAAAGTTTTCCATATTATTTGGGTTAATTTATTTTTATGCTTTGATTACGGAAATGAAGCGATCACACACGAGATAGCCTATATTATTAATAACTTTGTCTACTTGATGTTAATCACAAGGAAAACTGTGATACATGGAAAATGCACAAGGAGTAGTCTACCCTTATAATTACAAATGGAAGGGGTAGATTGGTACAGAGCAGTGGGGGCACATTGGTCCGTACCAATCCATCCCACATCCATGTGTACTAATGTGCCCCAACCGAACTTTAGGATCATTAATTCCTATAACTGAAAAATTACTCCACACAGGGCAATCTTATATATAAAAGAGAACGTACAAATCCTTTGTTCCCTCATCACGCTAATACGGCTGAACCAATTTCTTTCATTTTTGGGGGGTTATTAGGATTTGGACCCTAGATGGTTTTTATCATATCACTTTAATTTTTAATTACCAGTGTCTTGAGATAATTGACCATTCAAGTGTCCATAACGTACAAATCCTTTGTTAGTTCATCATAGGTAAAAATAAACGTATTTATATGCAACCCGCATGACCGTGTCACTCGGCGGGTTAACATAAATGACAGGCGATATAATGTTAACATTTACTGCAATCTACTATGGTTTTTATCATATCACTTGAAAGCGAAAAAGTAAAAATTATCTAAGTAACAACGTTTATTGCGTTCCGGGGTGACCGCAGCGAAGCGGGGCGGGTTAACATAAATGACAGGCGATATAATGTTAACATTTACTGCAATCTTCTATGGTTTTTATCATATCACTTGAAAGCGAAAAAGTAAAAATTATCTAAGTAACAAAGTTTATTGCGTTCCGGGGTGACCGCAGCGAAGCGGGGTGAACGCTGCTAGTCTTATATATAAAAGAGAACGTACAAATCCTTTGTTCCCTCATCACGCTAATACGGCTGAACCAATTTCTTTCATTTTTGGGGGGTTATTAGGATTTGGACCCTAGATGGTTTTTATCATATCACTTTAATTTTCAATTACCAGTGTCTTGAGATAATTGACCATTCAAGTGTCCATAACGTACAAATCCTTTGTTAGTTCATCATAGGTAAAAATAAACGTATTTATATGCAACCCGCATGACCATGTCACTCGGCGGGTTAACATAAATGACAGGCGATATAATGTTAACATTAGTGCAATCTACTATGGTTTTTATCATATCACTTGAAAGCGAAAAAGTAAAAATTATCTAAGTAACAAAGTTTATTGCGTTCCGGGGTGACCGCAGCGAAGCGGGGCGGGTTAACATAAATGAGAGGCGATATAATGTTAACATTTACTGCAATCTTCTATGGTTTTTATCATATCACTTGAAAGCGAAAAAGTAAAAATCAGGCCTGTCCATGAATTGGCTCCCGGAGCCAAAGCGTGAGCGGGCACGAGCGAAGATAAGAACAGGTGAGCACAGGTGCTGCTAGCTTCGCTTCTTCCACTGCAACCGATAAGTGTTGCCAACCACACATGATGGCAAAAAACCTATGGCCAAGCCTGGCCAGAAATTCGCACGATGATATGCATTGAGCAGACGCAAGCGTGAAATGTGCAGGTGTGCTCTCCCCCTCCCCATTTCGAAAGCAGTGACGCGAAAACACTGCAGGAAATAAAATTGGTACGTTTTTTGGTTGAGGAAGACGCATGATAGAGGTTACAGTTAGCGTTGAAGTAACTAACAAATGAACAAGAAAGAAAGAAAGAAAGAAACTAATATTAAACATGTCATCTTACAGACGTAAAAACGACTGCAAAAATCGGAAACGAATTGTTTCAGACCTTTTTAGCTTGCTTACACAATTCGTGACGTTGTATTACATTAGCACTCGGTCTGTAATTTGTCATTCGCTTCACGTTTGCTAAGTTGTAAACGCCTTTCGTTGCTAGATTGATAGGAGAACGACGGGAGGTTGAAAATAATAATAATAATAATAATAATAATAATAATAATAATAATAATAATAATAATAATAATAATAATAATAATAATAATAATAATAATAATAATAATACGCATTATTATTATTATTATTATTATTATTATTATTATTATTATTATTATTATTATTATTATTATTATTATTATTATTATTATTATTATTATTATTATTATTCGGACCAAAGAGGGATGAAAATGGGGATTGGAGGAAATTCATAACTAGGAATTGCATAGTTTATACCGCTCACCTAACATTATTAGGGTTATGAAGTGTAGAAGGCTCAGGTGGGCAGGCCATGTAGCCAGAATGGAAGAAATTAGAAACGCTTTCATAATTTTAACTGAAAACCCAATTGGAAGAAGACCACTAGGAAGACCTAGGCGTAGATGGGAAGACAATATTAAGATGGATCTTGCAGAAATAAGAGTACAGAGTAGAAACTGGATCCAGTTGGCTAAGGACATAAGTTAGTGGAAATATTTTGTAAACGCGGCATTGAACCTTCGGGTTCCATAGACCATAGAGTTAGTTAGTTATTATTATCTAAAAGAAATGTTCAAATGTTGTTAAGAGACAATTACACAGAAGAACCGAGTTTCGACCAAACACTAATTTGCCGGAAGGAAATTCCAGTGCAGTCCAGCCTACTTTAAGCGTTATCCGTGCAACCCACGTTTCATGTTCAAGACATTGGGAATAATTGTTCGTATCATTCAGTTGGAACGTTTCCTTTCGAATTTACGCTATTACAGTAGACCTACGCTATTACAGTAGGCCTACGCTATTACAGTAGGCCTACAACATTGTGACTTTCAAAATCAGTCAGTAACTATCGAAGAAAGACAAGCGTGTAGCTTCAGTCGTTGAAATGATTTAACATTCTTTTTCACTTTTAACAAGCCACCGGCAAGCAACCAGCCAGGGACAATACATTTTTCCTTATTAAAAAGACACTCCTTGTTAAAAAAAAAAAAAAACTAATTGCAGTCACTAACGGTCACACTTAAAAATGGAAAATCTCTTTGGCTCTCTTAATATTTTGTTTGATTCTTTGCGATCAAAGTAACTTTAAAAGTGGAGTAAGAAATACTATTCTTCCTATTGATAGTGTAATAGTGGCTTCTAATCTCCACAACCAACCCCTTGCTAAGCCTATTCGTACACACATACATGCATAAGCTAATTTTCTGGAGATATACTTATATAATTACAAACAAGTGCTACAGTTTATTCTTATCAACAGATTATCTCTTTTCCTAAAAAGCGAAACAACATAATATAACAAACCCACACTCGGATATAACAAACCCACATCCCTCTTTAACAAAAGGAAAGAAAAAAGAAGAAAAGGAACGTACATAGTTTATCATTTGATTGCTGTTACAAGTTTGTATTGTCTATAGTTAACGGTTACCACATTGTAAAAAACACTTTACACTAAATGGCAATCAGTTACCATACATACTTTTTTTTTTTTTTTTTTGGTAAGCTAGTGATTACCGCCAAGGTTGACAACACTTCCGCTCCTCTAAGGACAAAACCCGAAGATCCACGAAGCACGAACAATGGTATTTGCTCGTAGAATGCTCGTGAGCGTTCACGAGGAGAGTTTCCACTATCTGCTCGCCGTGGGCAGGGCTGGTAAAAATTATCTAAGTAACAAAGTTTATTGCGTTCCGGGGTGACCGCAGCGAAGCGGGGTGAACGCTGCTAGTTGAACATAAACGAAATTATTTGTAAAAAAAAAAAAAAATATATATATATATATATATATATATATATATATATATATATATATATATATATATATATATATATATATATATATATATATATATATATATATATACTTTCATGCAGCATACATAAGTTTTCAAAAATCCAGTGCTTATTACAAATATAAGCTTACAAAGACATAAGTGAAAACTTACTTTTGCTCTAAGAAATCAAGTTTTTTTCTGCACAGAGAAAAGAACGCTGCGTAAATCCATCAACTGTGCCTCACGATGTTCGTTTGTCACCAATGTTGCCAACACCAAACTGTTGTCCATTTACCTCTTCACAGTGGAAGTATCTACCTCGTACCTATGTGTCCCGTGTACCAATGTTCCCCCTCTCCCCTAAACTTATCACTGGGATTTTCTTTTAGTTTATTAAGAGCGTACAGTAATACATACTAACTCTTTTAGAGGAAAAGAGGGAGGTAAAATCTGTCGTCGTCTAAAATTTTCTAGATTTCTTTAACTGCAATCTTTGCAGTGTTGCAAAAGTGACTTAATCTCCTAACCAGAGAAGTTAATGGACAATAGAGAAGACGATAATTTTCTTTTGTTTTATATGTGATGTTTAAAAACGAATGTGATTTGCGATTGCGCAACAGCAAATAATGTATCTCAATGTGTCGTAAAGAGGCAGAAGCAATGCTAGCTTGCCTTGAACTTGTGTGTGTGTATGTTTTAATGAATATTTGCGCAAAAGTAAGTTTACCCGAAAAGAAAAAGACATTCATAGTACGACATAATTACACACTTCGTGCTAATATATTTATGATGATTGTCATGTGACCTTGGCAACAGTGCATTCTTCTGCCAACAGTTGAGGATCATGTTTGTTGTGATCCGGCGAGTGCGATTAAACCTGAATTTTGTGTGTGGGTAAACTGCCTTTTGCGCCACATGTAGTTCCATTGTTACTTGTACTGTACTTGTGAGGAATAATATATCGCAGAACTGAGAATAATTCCTGTCCGTTATGAAGAGATTATTGAAACGTCGGGGGGGGGGGGAAGGACTGTCCGCGTCCGTATCTGAGAGTGTCCGTAAAAGGGAGGGTTTTATTCCAAAAGGGAACATATAATTTTGCCGGGACAAAAAACTGTGTCTGTATTATAGAGGTGTCCGTTATTTAGAGGTGTCCGTTAAGGGAGGTTTCACTGTATTTGTGCGGTGAAATATCTTCCGAATAATCTCTACGTGGAACTGAAGAGAAAGGTTTTATAACCTCAGTGATTGATTTACTCTCTCACACACACACACACACACAACAGTTATTTGAGTAACAAAAATAATTTAAGCTACTATTTATATATTTTTGAAAGTTTATAGCAAATTCATGGTATACCTATCATAGTCTGGGTTCTGGCTGCTCCCCCCAGTGTTTACTTTCTAGATCTGCCACTGTTTATAATCCTTCATTGGTGATGAGTCTTTAATCATGACTAATACTGTTAAAATTATTCGAATAATATTCGTTACCTGAATAATTATTTATTATCCGAATAATTATTCATTATCTGATCCGAACAATGGACGGTTATTTATTCATTTCCCGAATAGTTGTTCGAATAATTATTCATTATCCGAATAATTGTTCGAATAATTATTTATTATCCGAAAATTGTTCGAATAATTATTTATTACCCGAATAATTGTTCGAATAATTATTCATTATCCCATCCGAAAAATGGACCGTTATTTATTTATTACCCGAATAGTTGTTCGAATAATTATTCATTATCCGAATTATTGTTCGAATATTTATTCATTATCCGAATTATTGTTCGAATAATTATTCATTATCCGAATAATTATTGGAATAATTATTTATTATCTGAATAATTGTTCGAATACTTATTCATTATCCGAATAATGAATTTTGTTCGACTATTCAAATAACGATAATTCGAAGAACTCATTATTCGAATAATGAATTACTCGAATTCTAACAGCAGTACCAGACTTCTTTTTCCCGAAAGAAATAACTGAATTATCAGAGAAAAATCTTTCAATTTGGATTTAAAAGGTTTCCTCATGGTAAATAGCTGCTTGTTTACTTTTTTCCAACTTCTTTTTTCCTGAAACAGTTTTTTTTTTAAAAAAAAGGGGGGGAAGACAACTTACTACGTAGATGTCCTTGAAAAGACAGGTTCATGTTCATAAGATGGAACCACATGTACCAAATATGAATTTTCGTTGGAAATTGAGGTTTGTATTTGTGCGAAAACAGGAATGGAGTCTAAGAAGAGCCAATTTTCTTAAGTTATTAGAATAATACAATCGGACTAATGTATAGCTTCTATTACTTCTGGTACTCAAAAGTAAAGGGGTGCCACTCCTATTTTAAAAAGCAAGGAGATTGAAATCAAGTAGTATGCGCGTTGCAGGCTCATGTAAAGTAAAATAATTGTTATTAGGAATAAGGAAGTTGTAATGGCTTGAATTAGAAAGTATTTAAAGGTAGATTCGGTATGACGTTGATTATTGGTCTTTGAAATCAGGGCGATAAACGATAGGAGATTAATTTGAAGACCAATTCAAGTACCAAATCATGATGAGGAGGTTAAGAAAATAAGGGCTCCTAAGATGAGCGTTGTAGAGATTAATAGGGTTTTAGGATTAGTGAGCAATAGAAAAAGAAGAGTAAAACTCCATATCCGGGGTATGAGACCACTAGCTTACCTTAGCTTATCTTGCTACATCTTGGTATATGACGCACATTGATTTTTGATGTCAAAAGTGAAAGTTTAATTCTTTTAGATGTAATAAGAGTATGTTGAAATACTTGATTTATCCTATCACGATAACCCTTTAATCAGATATCTTATTTAATTATTATTTATAGATTTTTAATAATAAGAATGGTGTTAAAGTAATTAAATTTAGGAATATTATATAATAATAATAATTAAAACTTGAAAATCGATTAAATCCTATTAATTAACCTGAGATACCGGCATTTCCTGAACATAGTCTTCAAAAAATAAGTATATAGGCTAGTTTAGTTTTTTTTTTTTAGGTAAAAATGTATGATACAGGAAATTTTATTATTTTGGTTCACAATAAATATATCTATTGGCCAAAAGAAGGCCAAAATTAGGGAGTATCCAAGTTCATGCTTTGTAGAATGTAGGATTCTTAAAGTTCATACTATGATTTTTCACTGAGAGAGAGAGAGAGAGAGAGAGAGAGAAGGTGTGTATTTGATATTTTGAGCATTAGATTGGTGCGAATGAAAAGCCCACTTTGATGTCTGGTGGGAAACTTATTTCAGAAACACAACACAGAAATGGACTGAAGGTATGCGTCTGATGTCACAAACTCAGTGTACAGCCAGCAAACAGGGAGACATATCCAGACTGTCAGGAGAGATTGCGTTATTGAACAAGGTTGTATGAGAGTGCAACATGGGTAACGTAAAATATCCAGTGATTTTTCTTTACGAATCCAAAATAGGACATTTAGTACGGTAAGCTGAAAAAAACATTAGCAGTGTCTTTGGGCCAAGAATGGAAAATGAAAGCACCATTCGTCGTTGGTTGGTCACATTTCGTTTCAGTGACACAAAATTCCAAAATGAGCTCCATGGGCACTGACCAAAATTATGTTCGGATCAAAGTCTTCAGGAACACAGTGGAAGCATGTCCTGGAAAGTTGTTCTTGCCATTCAGACGTGTTAGGTATACACAATACAACTATCATTCCGTAGTTTCGTTCAATATGCCACATAAGTTGACAGCAGCTAAAAGAATCGCCATCTGGGGGTGTGCAATTCTCTGAGCATAACACCGTGAAAGTTGCATCGGATTGTTGCCTTTCAGTGAAAAATGGATTTGCCACAACTATAGTAAAGAGTCAGCATAGTGATTAGATTTTATTTAAAGCCCGGGATGGTTTCCAAACCAGCTAGATTTTGTTGCGGTATGGAGATGTATAGTGTAATTGATACATCATGTCTTTCTCTGTCGAGGAAAAATCATCACTCTGGATCATTACAGCGCAAATTACATTAAATGCGCCTTAAGTTTGCCCACAAGCATCCAGGAATTAATGTGCAAATGTCGGTTAAAGGGCCTTGCAGATACTCTATGAGTTACAGTGTAAAACACTTCCTCATCCACCATATTCTCCTGACGTCCATCTTTTCTGACCTCTCGATCATTTCTCAGGTGGTAACACTTTCCCTAACGATCGGGTGGTTCAACGTACTATTGATTAATTCTTCGCATCGCAAATTTCAGACTGCCTTCGCCGCGAAATCAAATCACCTATTCAACGGTAACAAAAATACGTGGTTGCAGATAGTGAATCTTTTGATAAACCAAGTGTTACAGTTTGCTTTTTTTGTCCTTTGAAAATGACGCATTTAAGGCTGGACATTTCATTTGTACCAACCTAATAGAACGTGGAAGTCAAATAGACTTACAAACTAGTTAATATTCGCCTTCATTTACACTTTTAGACTTCCAAAGTATGTTGTCCACATTGTCGGAAGTCTTTAAAGAACGACTATGTCCGTCTGTCTGTTTGTTGACATGGATCAGAGAAAGAAAAAGGTAAGATATATATCGAAAAGCAGATCTTTGCACTCGATTAAGCGTCCCAAGAAAATGTTCCATCTCCTCTATTAACCCTCTAATGGTAGGAACCGGAAGTGGTAGAAGTAAACCATTTCCGGTTCCAACGTCGATCACCATAGAACGAAAACGGTAATAAATAGTGAGAATCGGCTCTTTGTAATCGGTTCAGGGGCGTAAAAAGACACATCATAACCACCTGTAAACTCTACTGAAACCGGAAATGGTTCAAATTTACTAGTACTTCCGGTCTCAATATTTATTTTCGTAGAGCAAAAACTGTAATATATATATATCGAGAAGCGGTTTTTAGCAATCGATTCGGCGTCCAAAGAATAGGTTCCATCTCCTCCAATTGGACCCCTCCCGAAATAAGTTTCTGCCTATGTGCCTGAGGGTGGGGAACCTGCGGCCTTCAGGACCATAAAGTGCAGTCTTCTGGACTAACTAACTAACTCTATGGCCTATGGAACCCAGAGGTTCAATGCCGCGTTCACAAAAGCTCTCCACTGACTTCTATCCTTAGCTAACTGCATCCAGTTTCTACTTTGTATTCCAATCTCTGCGAGATCCATCTTAATATTGTCCTCCCATCTGCGCCTAGGTCTTCCTAATGGTCGTTTTCCTATGGGTCTTCCAGTCAAGACTTTGAAAGCGTTTCTACTTTCTTCCATTCTAGCTACATGACCCGCCCACCTGAGCCTCCTAGACTTGACGACCCTAACAATATTGGGTAAACCGTATAAATTATGTAGTTCCTCGTTATGAAGTTTCCGCCATTCCCCATTCCCGTTCCTCTTGGGTACGAATATTCGTCTTAGGATCTTGTTCCCAAATACTTTCAGTCTATGTTCTTCCCTCAGAGTAAGTGACCATGTTTCGCAGCCATACAGAACAACGGGCATGATTATCGTTTTGTATATTTTAAGCTTCAAATTCCTCGACAGAATTCGCGATGACAAGAGATTTTGAACCGAATAGTAACACGAATTCCCTGCTTTTAGTCGACATTTAATTTCTTCGTGAATATGATTTTCCTCTGTTAATACTGATCCTAGATATTTGAAACTGTCCACTTTATCAAAAGTATTATTTAATATTTTAACGCATCCATAATTTGCTGTATTACGGTCCCGGCGCACTTCCATGTATTTAGTTTTCTCTGCATTTACTTCTAAACCCATGTCCCTGCAAGCGTTTAATAAGATCTCTGCATTTCTTTCTATTGTTCTCCTTCATCCCCTATTAAATTTACATTATCAGCATATGCCATAACCTGGTGAATACCGTTCAACTCTAGGCCCTGGTTGCTATCTTTGATTTTCCTTATAGCATATTGCAGAACGAAGTTAAATAATAATGGTGACAACGAATCTCCTTGTTTCAGACCATTTTCAACGTGAAAACTCGTGAACAAAAATTTTCCTACCCGGACTTTACTTTGGGATTCATTTAAACATATCTTAATCAATCTAATTAGCTTTCTCGGTATTCCAAGTTCTGTAAGAACGTTGTGTAATGTTTCTCTCCTAACCGAGACGTACGCCTTTCTAAAATCAATAAATAGTTGATGTACCGGGTATTGTATTCCGACTTTTTTCGAGTATTTGGCGAATGGTAAATATTTGGTCGATAATTGGTCGATTTCGTCTAAATCCGCACTGATAATCTCCAATAATTGCATCTGCTTATGGGGTCAATCTTGCTAATAGAATATTTGAAAGGATTTTAGAGGATGTTGACAGAAGAGAAATGGCTCGATAATTATTACAGTCAGTTTTGTCGCCTTCTTGTGAATTGGAACAATGATTGATTCTTTCCACTCTTGTGGTGATTCTTCCTTGTTCCAGATAAGGAGAATGAGTTTGTGTATCTTGTTCCACAATTTTTCGCCTCCAGCTAAAATTAACTCAGTCGGAATTTCATCTACACCCGGAGATTTGTGTTTCTTTAATTTCTTTATAGCGGTTTCTACTTCTATTCGGTTGGGTTCTGGAATATACGGTTCTGCGGTGTATATCTCCTTTTCTCCACGCACGCTAGTTTTTGGTTGCGTGTTAAGCAAATCGTCAAAGAAATCTTTCCATCTATTTAAGATGCTATCCGTGTCAGTGAGAACTGTACCGTCAGATTTCTTTAATATATAAGCACAGGTTGACATCCTTTCTTAAATTCGTTGATTCCCTTATACATGTGAAAAATACTAAATTATGTAAGAAATATAAAGTATACGAGAAATATAATTCTGAAATTACACATACCAACTAAAATAGATTTATACATTTTCATGTACATACATTATTAATGTAACCAATAACTGAAAAATAATTACAAAAATTAAGACTGTTCGAAACTATCACATGCGCCCTTCTTGCGAAATAAGCTTTTTTCAGTGTGGCCTTTTGAACAAAAAAAAAAAAAAAAAAAAAAGTTCCCTACCTGTGGGTCTGATATAAGAACATTTGAAAGTAACTCTATGAATTTTCATTTTTTTTTCTAGTAAGAACTTTTAAAAAATCATATTAACCGATTTCTTCGCACCCGTTGAGGTGTTTTATGGCTTAGCACCGGGCTATAATCATAACCTGTTTGAAATTTATATGGATCCACTGGGAAAGTATACCCTTTTGAAGAAAGAAAGAATAATTAAAATCTGTGCTCTTACGCCGAAGTTATGGATGAATATACCCAAAAGGGTCGAATTGAGAACCTCTTTCTTGTTTTAAGTTGGTTTAAAATCAGCCTGGTACCAACTAACCTTGGAGAATAGGCTAGGTAACTCTGTACCAACGTCCTTATCTTGCAGAATGGGCTTGGTAACCCTGTACCAACGTTCTTACCTTGAAGAGTGGCCTTGGTAACCTTGTACCAACGTCCTTACCTTGGAGAATGAGCTTGGTAACTCTGTAACAAGATTCTTCTTAACTTGGAGAATGTACTTGGCAACTCTGTATCAACGTCCTTACCTTGGAGAATAGGCTTGGTAACCCTATTCCAATCCAACGTCCTTACATTGAAGAATGAGCTTGGTAACCCTGAACCCACGTCCTTACCTTGAAGAATGGGTTGGTAACTCTGTAACAAAGTCCTTACCGTGGTGAATGGGCCTGGTAAATCTGTAACAACGCCCTTACCTTGGAGAATGGGCTAGATAACCCTGTATCAACGTCCTTACCTTGGAGAATGAGCTTGGTAACCAAAAGGTTAAAGAAAATATTTAACAATTCAAAGTCAAGTCTGGATTCAGGCATATTATGATGGCCAGCTACACTCTTCTTGTTATGTATTGAGTTAAAAAGAAAAGAAAAAAGAAAGAAAGAAAACATACATCTTTATTCCTAGGCCAAACGAACATACTCTCGATCCGGGCCTCTATTTGGCCATCTGTGTCCTAACTAACGATATAGAAGATTTAAACGTATGAAAAAAAAAAAAGTTACTCAGAAATATCTACATCGCACATAAACGCAAATACGAAGCCCAAAAGGGTAATATTCAATTTGAACAATTATGTATATATTTCTCATATTTTTTCAAAGAAAAAGAAAAGAGATTTCAAGTGTTAGTTATTGACCTAAGAGCACTCCCTGTTATGTTTGTTATGTACATGTAAATAAGACATACACACAAGGATAATACGAGTTGCGTTAGTTGTTGTCGAAATGTACTGAATGTGACATTGACCCAAATTTATGTATCTAATAACTTCATTTATTTTTAAAAAAAAATATTTTTACAGATGTTTCACATACAACTTGAAAACTATTTTAAAACAAAAAATAGCATGTAATGTTGGTATGAAAAAAGAACAAACAAGCAAAATCAGAAAGAAATAACACCAAATAAATACTACCACATCTTGGTATACACTGTATGTGTATTAGTGTGTCATTGACGTGTATTCACGGAGGACTTAAATGCATCATCGAAACAATGCATTATAATCTATGTCTGTTTGGGGTTTAGTTTTCCTAAACTTGCGTTTTGGTAATTTTTCTTAGTAAAAAAATTATCTCAAGGCCTTAACATAAAATTTTTCCCTCTTAAACATTGACAAAAAACTGGAGACTTTCAAAATGTGGGTGTGAAGACAAATGGAGAGAATTAGCTGGATCGAATAGAAAACGAATTAGGAAGTGTTAGAAATATTAGGAAGAAAAGAATCTTTTTTTTTAGAAATAATTGTAAAGAGGAAAATAAACTTATTTGGACAATGGCTAAAAAAAACTAGATTATGAGGGACGTACTAGAAGGTGCAGTGACAAGAAAAAGAGGAAAGAGGAGAAGATGCTACAATTGATAGAGGAATAAAAATAGAAAAATCCTTACATGAAGAGGTTAACTGTAACCCGTGGTGAATGGAAGTTTCTCCGTTTGAAGCAAGTGATCTGCCAAAAGTGAATGATAAACATAAGATCATGCTCTTTTTAAAGATTCTTTTTTGTTGAATATATAATATGCAGGATGTTTCAGAACTAGGGAAACGAACTTCAAAAGGTGATTCTATGAGTTAAAACAAGATTTTAAAAATCTCTATCAACTCATTTCCGCCAATGAGTAATTCAGGAGTTACAGGCTTTCGAATTCACGAAATAATGTACTTTCGAGCTGAAAATTGCCGAACTATATGTTCATTATAGACTCGTAACCTGTCCAATCAGACATTTGGTACATACCTAACTAGAAACATACTAAACATTTTATGCTTGCAGAGCTGGCACCTGCAATTTCATCAGAGTGCGAAAACAATTGATCACTTAATACACATTGCCTTTGCATACTGCCTTCATGAAATACCGTGCATACTTCAAAGTGACTGCCATGGACGAGAATACAAGCGTCCAAGCCTTAACTTGGTCTGACGTATTCGCTCAACGATCTTCGGGTTCTGGAGAACAGCATGATAGGTGTCATGTAGATGTTGCTGCAAAACATGGGCATGAATAGGGAACCATACAATACACTCTAAAATCTCACCAAAGGTTTAAAAACAACATTAACAACAACAGATGATTGAGGTCTGGAGGCCGGGGAAGTCATTCTACAACTCCACCCCGTTCGATCAATCTTCCTGGAAATCTATGGTCTAAATAGCGGAGTATAGCCACACAAAAATGAACCAGACCACCATCATGCATTACCTACATAAGCACATGTTTTTGGCAATATTCAACTCAAAAGATGATTATCCCATAATTTTAGATGTCTGTAACACCTGAACTACTCGTTGACGAACGTAGGTGGGTAGGGATATTTTGTCCTGTTTTCACTTATAGAATCACCTTTCGAATTTTGTTCCCATAGTTCTGAAACACTCTGCATAGTAATGAACCCACCCCATAGTTCTGAAACAGCGAATGATTCGATTGCAAAAAAATAAACCTTGTCCAGCCAAGACAACTGACTGAATATACTGTAGATGCCTAGTAATAGAATTATAAATCAGCGTTCCTCAAACTTTTTTTTTTTAATTAGTGGCCTACATTTATTCGTTAAAATGTTCTACGTGTCATCCTATTTTGTCTCCTTCGGAAGCAAAGTAACCACTTTTTATTAAGCATATACAGGTACCAGTATATTTACATTATTAAAATATATTATTAATTAAAATTATCTTAATTTTATAACGTATTCATATTACTAGAAGAAATTACAAATTAGTTTTTTTTTCTTAATAACTTGAGGACGGCTATGAAGACTATTTAAAATAATACATCTACATAAACTACTAGAAATAATACCTTGTTAATTGTATAATTTATACCATTTTGAGATTCTTAGCTGCGGTGTGTGACATGCAATTTTGAATTTTATTTTTTCTCTCTCTGTTTTTAGACTAGAGACTACTTGTGGTCAGCGGACTGAAGTTTGAGAAAAGCTCCCAGAGGTAAGACGAGAACTAATAGGGATGTCAAATGTCAATGAATTATCCATGTAAGCTGTCTTTATTGCCTATAGAAAAGTGTTCGATTTATTGAAGACCTTGTTGGTTAATAAAGCTGTTAAAAATTTTGACTGTACAAACATTATAAGAAAAGAGAAAGGGTTACAATGTGTTGATATTATTTCTCCCAATATATTTTAATATGTGTTTCTATCTCTCAACTGACAGAATAAAGGATTAAATAATAAACGGGAATATCTGACTCATCATCGTTTTGCTGACATCATCAGTCTCTTTGTAAACAACTTCACAGAAATGCAAGATATGATAAAAGAGCTTCATTTGTAGAGCATGGAAGTAGGATTGAAACTAAATATGGAAAAGATAAAATTTATGAACAATAAATTAGTCGAAATCTAGGACAGAAATTAAAAATAAAGACTAAGGAATTATTATTATTATTATTATTATTATTATTATTATTATTATTATTATTATTATTATTATTATTATTATTATTATTATTATTATTATTATGTCATGAGCATAATGGCAAAAATAAAGCCTCTAATCAGACAAAAATAAATACATTTTGCCATTTTGCTATCTACTGAAACAAAAAATAATGATAAAATAAAAATAATATCGGATTAACCAATAATCCCTTGTCAAATTAATACCAAATATTTTCAGTCTCAAAATAGATACATCATCAAAAATACTACAAATAATATTTGTGGAACTTTAAAAGTTTATGCTTCTGTACTGATAAAGATAAATTAAACTACATTAAAAGTATTGGTCATTCTTCTCAAAATTTCAGATTTTGGATTCACGGAGACTAATGTTTATCCATTTCTCATATTATATACATTGGTACTCTTATACCTATATTATGTAAAGCAGTATTCACTATGATATCTATTGTCAAGCATTTTTTAATACATAAAATCTCTTTCAATAAGTTTTCTTCTGTCGCTGAATGCCAGTAATCCCCAAAAATTAATTATAGTATTCATAACAACGTGAATAGTAATCTCTATTCATTTTATGGCGTAGTAGCCTAATAAAACACTTTTGTACTGACTCGATTTTGTTTGCCAACGTTATACCTATACTATTCCAAATAAGTATTTCAAACTCTAGTCTTAATCTTGCAAGTATCTAGTGTAAATATACATATGGCTGGCATTTTTAAACTCAAGGTCATCGTCTGAAAATGAACCCTATTATTCTTCTAGTTCCTTGGACTATATCATTAATATCAAAGCTAAATTTAATATTTCTATCAAACACTATACCCAAATTTTTCATCTGTTTGGCCTTTGCAATGTTACTCCATTAACTTCATATTTGCTCACGTAGTATTGTGCTTTGTTACTATCTCAGGCAGATTATTATTATTATTATTATTATTATTATTATTATTATTATTATTATTATTATTATTATTATTATTATTATTATTATTATTATTATTATTATTATTATTATTATTATTATTATTATTATTATTATTAAAGGGAAACTATGCCAAGTTATAATGGTGTTTGTTTTTACATTGTAGGTCCTGGGAAAGTGTCTCAAGACGAGAGTGTGGAAGTAACTTTCTGGGAAGGCATGATTGCAAGCTGTCGATTGCCATATTGAAAACATCACTTTTTGAGATTCTGAATTTTATCACACCTCTGAAATTTTATCTATGGATGACACCCAAGGAAATTTAAACTCTGTAATGTAACCAAAAATATTTGTGATGACACGCAAGATGGTCTGAACAAAATAACTATCGTTGGTTGGTGCATTTCACTTTTAAACTCTTTAGGCATTTTCAACAAGAGGTAATGAGCTGCTCAGAGTGAAGATTTTTAAGTTTTTAAATTAGTATTTTTGCTTTTAAATTATCGCCTTACTTTTTGGATAAGGTGACCACTAGAGAAAACTAGATGGCGTAGACAATATATCATTTAACCAGGGTCGAGAAGACAATTTCAGGGCGATATGCTGACCACACATCACTTAAGTTAAAACGGCTGGCTTACGTCCTTTGAGACAAAGAGTTTAGTTTTTAAAATTTATTTTAAATATTCACAATTTACCCAGGATATAATTCATTTCCTGTGAGAGGCAAATTTGTATGTACTCTTATTAAATTGATACCTGGATATCAGTTTCACTTTTGTTAGTTAGATGTTTCACCGTTCGCAGCCTTTATTAAATTTGATACTTGTACCCACTGGTGTTATTCTAATTTGTAACAACCGGTTCTAGAGAGTCAGGGGGAACTTTTAACCCGAAGCGCAGATCCATTTTAAAGTACCGGTACTGTAATGCGTAGCTAAGTATTCAACAAGAAAAATAAAAAGGACGTTGTGTGTCGCCTTTTGACGACATGAATTGATTGAAATGAAGTTTTGGACATATTTAGCATTCGATACATAGAGTTCGCGAGTTCGATAGACGCGAGTTCGATACATCATATTTACTGAAATCTGTATTCTAAAGCAGAGGAAAAGCGGGCAAGAGATTTTATGCCAAAAATAACAGTATCTCGCCATCACTCCAAGTCATAGGCGTCTCTGGCGGGGGGACGAGGGGGTCGCGTCCCCCGCAATATTTTGAAGTACAAAATATTCAATATTTCATTCTGATTTAATTTATTTACTAACGACAGAATAACAAATAAATAAATTAATAATAATAATAATAATAATAATAATAATAATAATAATAATAATAATAATAATAATAATAATAATAATAATAATATGTATTTGGAATATAGTATTCAGGCGGTGGAACGATTATAGAAATATCAGAGTTCTTGATATACCTTAGGGGATCCGTGAAGGTAAGCAGAAAGGTAACAAATGGAATTGAAGATAATAAATAGGTTGGGCTAGGTAGCACCATTTTAATCACTTTCTTCGATGTCCCTCCCCCCCAAATTTTACATGCCAGAGACGCCAGTGCTCCAAGTTATAAAGATGAAACTGGTTATAAAAATCTCTAATAAGAAGTGAACATGTATCTCAGCGTTTGTAAAAATATCACTTCTGAAAGAGAAGAAGAGTAATCTTTATACAATTTCCCTGTTTGATTTGTAAGTATAAAATGTGAGGAAACGGCTGAATCGTTTGTAATAAAATTTTGAAAATATTGCAGTTAGCCCTTAGGTTGACTTTTGTATTTATTATTTCTTTTTGATTAAAATACATTTCCAAAGGGATAGAAATGGGTTTCAAATACTTTTCATAAACACTATTCTTCCTGAGTTAAGTAGCTATTAATGTTTGCTAAAAGAGCTTTTTAAATATCAGCGGGAAAGTTCTTGGTTTTCGCAATTCGCATGGGCTATTGAAGTCAGTGGCAGATCCAGGAGGACGATTGGGGCGATTGTTCCCCCCCATCCCAGAGTTTGGAGCTCTTAAAAGTAACTCTAAGTATTACAACCCACCTACCCCCCCAGAAATCCGTCCTGGATCCGCCCCTGATTGAAGTGCTTCGCATTAAAAAAAATAACATGCTTATTTCGGAGATTAAGTGCTAGTGTCTTGCTATTTCAGTTTCCTCGTTGATATTATATTGTATATACGCATGTATCCATGTGTAGGGGTTATATACTGTGTTTAGGTCTAATTTAAGTAGAAGCTCTGTGTGTTGCATCGTATTGTATTTGTAAGAGCACACTAAAATGTCAATATAAAAAGAATGCCTCGTTCCCACCAGAGAAAACTTACAGACATTATGTTATCCAGCAGAAGATTTATGGGAGGTCTTTCGTGGCTCGAAAATTTACCCTGAAAATGGATTTTGTATGTTTTCTTTTTAAATACGTAATTCATTTTTTTTTCTGAATTTCACTGGAGTTATAAAGAACCTTCAATTGTCAGGCATCCCACTTTAAATTTTAATCGCTCCCCTATCGCCCTCAAATGTAATATTAGGAACATTTCTTTAAAATAAGGTTTCAGAAAATGGCAGGAATACTGAATTTTTAAATTACCAAACCATGCTAAATAATGACACGTTAGACATAAGAGAAAGTTATATTTATCTATCATCTCAATCAAGGACGGACCCAAGTGTCCTTCGGAAGAGGTTAGGGGTGTGACGGTGAAAAATTATCAGTTTCTCTCTGGCCGAAGTTTTGCAGCACATCCGAAAATGATCTCAACGCAAACGAATTTTGTTTCTTAAGGCACTGCTTAGACAATCGATCAATCACATGGTCCAACTTGTTCGCAATTTCGAATACATCTTATCTCAAAAACCAGGCCCGTATCCACGAGGGGTATAGGGGGCTGCCCCCCCCCCTAAATTTTTGCTGGACCCATAAAATTTTCACGGTACGCTTACAAATGAACTATAATATGGTTGGAACGCCCCCACTAACTTCTACCGGGCCCCCTGTACATTTTTGGGCTGGCTTCCGACCTGCTCAAAACTTCATAATAGAACCTGCTTTAAACAATGAAAGCGCAACTGCCAAAGTATAACTTTGATTCACAAAGATAAACTTCGATGTTTTGTTAATAGGAGAAGTAGGAATTCTTTACACTCGAATGCTACGTACCGGTAGTTTTTATTGTTTCTTTCTACAACACTAAAGTTAGTTTATTTAGCAAGTTATTGCCAAATTAATATGGACGGTGTATGTACTTTTTTGCACGTCCCTTAAAATGTTCTGGAAATAACTTACAAAACTTTTGAAACTGTGTTTGTCTTAACTTGAACATATGCGTGAAGTGGTTTATTACGAACAGGACAAAAAGAACTGTCATAGATAAATTACAAGTATCCGGTTAGAAACATTGCTGCTTGCATTTTAGTAACAAAACCGGCCGCCCGCACTCGTTCGCTGGTCAGATAATACACTCATGTGATCTCAGTCCTCATTCTTGATATCTGAGCACTTAAGATCAAGAAATAAACGCTTAAACCTTGTTCTGAGAGATCATATGTTTAACCTTGTAGCTGTAAGAATTTTTAAAACAAAGATAACTAAATTAAAATTTAGTGTTCCTGGGTATAACTGGGAAGATTTACTATTATGTGTGGGTATAACAAACGGTTCTGCGAACTCGAAATATTTTAACAATCGGTTCTAGTGAACCGGTGCGAACCGGCTGAATAGCACCACTGCTTGTACCAATGAAAATAAATGAAACCTAATTAGTTTATAAGTTTAAGTAGTAATGTGCATAAATGTTTCAAATCGGTGAAAATTATCGATTGATATGTCCCACCCGATCACCAATATTATAGGTAAACAAATATTAAAATGAAATGAAATGTTTAAGTTTTACGTCCCATGGTTATGCCGGCTAGGCTAAAGGAGACGGTGATGATGATAAATGAATGAAATGGTGCAATGAAGAAAGTGGAGAAAACGGGAGAATCCGGAGGAAACCCAAGCACACGGTATTTGTTCACCACAAAGTTCACTTGGCTCAAGCTGAGATGGAACCAGGGACTTCGTGCACTAGAGTTGAACGCTCTACCACTGAGCCACAGCGGCTTCTAACAAATATTAAAATTTAAGAGTTAATAATCATTTTGGGTCAAATCTCATTAATGATGCTCTGTACTGCCATATAGCCAGTGTTGTAACGAAACTCTGAATGAGGATATACTCTTTGTATCTGTTTAATGTTAATAGGTTAGGAG
This sequence comes from Thermobia domestica, assembly GCF_964235325.1. Taxonomy (NCBI): domain Eukaryota; kingdom Metazoa; phylum Arthropoda; class Insecta; order Zygentoma; family Lepismatidae; genus Thermobia; species Thermobia domestica. Next base: position 94,071,611 of record NC_137454.1, read on the forward strand.
ATTGTCTAACAGCATGCATTATTAGGTTTACTAAAAAAATATATATAATTTTTGTCGATTTTCTCGGAACTTACGTGTGCGGATTTGCATTCACCCACATTATTTCATTTTTACAAAGTGGTAATTAGGATTTTTATATGTAGCTTGAAGAAGAAAATCAATGAAAATGAAACTATTAAAATCGCCATTCATTAGAAAGAAAACACAATACTACCCCATGTAAATTAATGACTTAAGGGGTCGAAATGGTGAAGAAATTCCCAAATTTCTTCAGGATAATCGGTCCAACACCAAAAAATATTTCGCTTTCCTGAGAATCACATTCCAGGCACCAAAATCATACATTTTAATCATTCCACTTTTCGGAATCACAATTTAAAAAAAAAAAAAAAAAACACTATACAGGGTGTTCGCAAACAACAGCTGTACTTACATTATACGTGTGTTAACGTTGAATGAAAAAAAAACTCTACACATGAAACATATACTAATGGACAGATATTTGGATAGGTATCACTAAGATGAGAAATAATATGGTGAGTGGAAATAATACGGTTTCCGGGGATGGGGTATTTCCAGCAATTGCACACATGTGTCCTATAATAGCAATCAACTCGTTTTGACGAAACAAAGCGATTGATATCTGAATTGATCACTTGCGAGTCATTCACTTTCGGTACAAAGTACTTCACACAGTTTCCAGGGATGGGTACCTTCGGTTCTTACACACATACACTTACATATCAATCAAGTCGTCTTTATAAAAAGAAAACAATTAATACCGAAGTTAGTCACTTTCAGTAGCTGTAAATACACATCTTGTAAACTATATTACACAGAAGTAGTGGCTTGTAGTATTGCACCCGTCACAAAAGCTTGCATCCCTCCCAACAAAAATTTCTGTATGCGCGCCTGATGCAGTCGCTGGATATACCCGACTCCTGGAAAAATAAATTAGGTGCCGTGTACCGGGAATAGGTGACAAGAAGTAGTCATTTCCGGTATCGATCGCTTTCGTTCCTCAAGACGAGTGTAGTTTGATATGTAGATTTCACTATGTAATCGCTGTAAATATCCCACTTTTTTTTTTTTTTTTTTTTTTTTTTTTGTAAAGCTAGCCAACGGCTAGCACCCTGTTAGAGGGTTACGCTTTCTTTTAGGTAAGGGAAATAAATATCCCACCCTTAGAAACTGCATTATTCCCAGATGAGTCTTAAACCTCATGCGAAATTTTCGAAAAAATCGAGAAAGATAAATTTATTTGTGAACCTAAAAATTTGATGCTGTATAGAAACCGCGTCACCTTTTAAGGTGAAACAGATACTGAAGTATACATACTCTCATATGAGACTCTTAATTATGGCATATAACATTAGTGCACATAGGCTAATATGGCTAATAAGATATATAGCAAAAAATTATCATTAACTTTTAAACTTTCATTTCTGTTCAACTAAAATAATATGTAAAGTTGATACATATATCAGCCGATAAATATCATCGAATTTAACAATTTAACAAACCTGACTGTATTTTCTCATTTCTAGTTTTCCAGAAAATTAACAAACAAGAATTTTAGGAATGATCAAAAAATTGCGATCTTGACCAAGAGCTTTATTAATGATCAAAAAATGCATGAAAAGATTACGATCTTAGCCAATAATTAGTTTTTGAAACAGGGCCACAAAATTTTTGAAAAGCCCCTAAATCCAGTCTTCTTCTTTTTTTTTTTTTTTATGGAATAAGCACATCATACTGAGTTAAGTGATGGTTTGGGTTTGGCTACACTATGTGTAGTTCTCCAGATATAAGGCGTACAATAATTTTTTTATTGGAATATATCGGATCTTTCGATACATTTTTGGATCAGGGGCAACAAAATTTTTGAACGGCTCCTAAATCCAGGTTTCGTATTTTTTACGGAAGAAACACATTATACTTAGTTAAGTGCCAGCTTGGGTTTGGCTGCACTATATGTAGTTGTCCAGATATAAGGCTTACAAGAAACTTTTTGCCTAAAATATTTTGGATCTTTTGATCTAAAAATGTGCTTTTTAGACGCAAAAGGGTATATCGTTTGTCGTCTATAATAATTGATATATTTTTTTTTTATTTTGCTGTAAGAAATTCTTTCTTTATGTAGTATACTCGTATATGTGGCAAAACACACTGTTAAATAGCAGATATATATTGTGTTCTCTTGGTGGTGGCCGACACACACTCTTTACGCACACATTACTTATAAATAGTCATATAGAACTACACGTACCTTACGTCCACTGCAATGCACAGTCAACCGATAAAGTAAGAAGAAAATCCTCCACAACTAAATCACTTGCATTATTTTATGAATACGTATAGTACACAGTATTACATATTCAACTATGTATGAACTGTCTTCTTAACTCTCAGATCTTGTTAGGCATAATGAAAACTGGGAAAATGTTTACAAAAATATAACTGAACATGAAATTGTTGGTTCATAACTAATTTCAATTCCGTTTAATAATTCGCAACAAAGGAGTTTGATGAATAGCGGAAGTCTATTTTGAATTTTTTTTGAGACTACGTAGAACTTCATCATATGGTTTACATCTTCGGTCATCAATCATTTTATAAAAAGGTCGTTGACGACTTTCCAACAAAAATGAAGAAGAATATAAACTCTACCAACTATTAAAATCAATTTTAGTGTAGTTATCATGATATTATTAGGGCTATAAGTATTTTTTTTTTCAGTTTCGATTTTCAAGGTTATTGTACTTAACGTATGGGAAAACTGTATGAATGCAGAGTAAGGCAAAGGTCGCTTAGACTCATTTCAGATACAGTTCATGATGGAATGGAAATCAAACCAATATCAATGAATATGGAAGCGTATGCCATTGGTTAGTTGGCTGAATTAGAGTTTAGTGTCATTGGTTGGTTTATGTCACTTTCAGCACCGAGACTACATGAGACGCAGAAAGACAGTTTACCAACGAAATAGAATCTACGACTTCATGCACTTAAGCTACTAGCTACTACACTAGTGGAGAGAACCATGTTATGTTATTGATTTCTTTACCTACCTTTCATGAAAACAATATATAGGCCTATATATATATATATATATATATATATATATATATATATATATATATATATATATATATATATATATATATATATATATATATATATATATATATATATATATATATATTAATCCTACAAAGGCAAATATTTAACACATTTCTCTCAGATGCAAGAGGATTCGCTTCAAATGTTCCAGTAATGGCATAATGAGTTTTTCTGTTTCTTATGAAAAGAATTCATCATAGGCAATTTCTTTTCATTGCATTGATTAAATGAGCATTAAAGGTATGCAGGAGGTTGGACTTGGGGGGTCGAGATCCCCCAAAATCCCGACTTTGCAGTAAATTTAGTATGATTTTAGGGATGATTTTACAAATTTTAACATTATTTATTCTCATATTAAATTTGGATACCTCGCGAAATAAATTCCTACTTACGTCCTGATTGAAGATTGGGTCATATACGCTTCATATTAAAAAAAAAATGGTATTGAAAAAATACGCTCCCAGTGGTCCATGATATAATTTACAAGCCTTAAATTAAAATATATAGAATGTTATTCTTAGATTAGGTTACCAGATTTAGAGAATACAAAAAGGGACACCCAGCAATTTGGAATAATTTGACTCCACCTGGGTATTGTCATTATTGTTATTCATTTGCTTCTCCTTTGCTCTTTCTAAAAAAGAGAGACAATCTCGTTAAAAACTGGCATCTGGTCACCTAACCATAGAAACAAGCAGACTAGACCAGCTTGCTACCCTGAAAATTCAGAGTGTACCCACCCGAACTTTAGGTACAAATGAAGCCTATTAAATCTCAGAGAGAGGCCAGCACGAAAAATATTATCAAAACACTAGTTAGTTTTGCCGGTCATGGACATCGATTTTTTTAAAAAAAAATATGGATAATAGGAGTAATTGTAAGATTAATGTAAATCTTAAGAAAAATATATAAATGGTGCAAAAAAAAAGAGAGGCAATAAACGAAGACGTGAACAACAAAAAAACTACAATTGACCCGAAACTACGTCGGTTACTCGACGCTGTGAAGTCCCAGGAAAGAAATGAACATGATTTGACCTATTCTACTAATTGAGGACAGCAGCGAGGTATGTTTTATTTATTTATTTATTTATTTATTTAATTTCTATGATGTATACGCCTTGGATGATTTCCTTGAATTTTAGCTTATTTTTACTAGAAATTTTATTATCAGGAATCCAAAACAGTTCATGCTATTTTTGCAATGAGAAATAACGAAACAGTAATTTCGGGAAAAAGCATTTTATTAAGCAAAATAATCTCCTACAGCTTTTATCACATGTTCCTAACAAGTTTGAAAAATTTCTTGTCCCTAGGGTCAAAAAATTGTACTATCGCCTGGGTGACATCATCTCGGTTTCGGAATTGATACTCACCCAAATGCTTATCCATGGCCAAACACGGATGGTCGGATGGAATAACTTCCAGAGATTAAGAAGGACGAGGTAAAACTTCCCAACGAAATGTGATGATCATCTTCTTGGTCGTTTTCGCTATACAAGGTCTGGCTTTGTCTTGAAGAAGGGTCATTCCTTTCCTGTTTACTAAAGCCTGTGACAAACATTTTGGCATTTCAGCTTAACGAATAAAACGCAAGCTCTGACGCGATGTTGAAGAATGCTAAGGGGTGTGGTTATGGCTAAGTAGACGAACTACAGCGCAATCAGGTGGCAAAGGATAGACGTGGATGTGTACAAAATAAACGTGGCAATACCGCTAGCCGCTCATTAGCTAACAGCAAATAGTTGCGCCGCCTTTAAATGCCAAGATGTTTGTCACGCCGCTTAGTACTGGATGTTTCTGACGCAGTGCAGCTGCAACGCAACTATTTGCAACTCGGACAAGCACCTTGGCTATGATAGTCTTGATATTATCTATAATTCAAAGTACACAATGCAATACCAACAGCGCTAGTCCACCAAACACAGAGCAGTGCTTTTTGTTGATGAATAGGACAACCATAAAGCATAGTGGAATTTTTCACCTATGGTTGGTACCATATCTGTGATTTTGACCACTTTAGATATCCAAATTTGCTAATCTTATAAGTATAATAAAGTATAATTTACAGAAATAAGCATAATGCTTAATGTTTTTTATTCCAGAGTCTTGTGTATGTGTACAATAAAGAAAAATTGTTAATATATTTTGTGCCAAAGGAAAAAAAAAAATATGAATAAAAGCTATTATGAATGCCGCAAACAATGGAAATCAAGTATCAATTTCCTCTACGCATAACAACGGAAAGTTCGAATTCCTCCTCTCTCCGTACCTTCCGCTCAGAAGGATTTCTTTGTTTCCTCGCTTTGTGTTAAAAGTTAGGTAAGACGGTGTGCTTATTCCAAGATGCCAAAATCAAAAGTATATGCAATCTCAGAGGCTTAGAGAATTCCAACTGACCATTTCAAAGTAGGAAGGGGTAATCTATTTTGTACTCTTTGTTCTGAATTCATCAAAGTGAGAAGTCTACTGTGCAGCAGTGTTCATAGTTTCAGAGAAATTTCCCTAATCTAGGGAAATTTCATAGGTAAATTTAGAAAAAAGGAAAAAAGGGAAATTTTTGATAAAACATGAAAAATCCAGGGAAATTCTCTCGTTGACTGATTGACCAATATCAATGCTTAAATTTTTGTTTGTCCTTCAGAAATAAACCAACACAATAGCAATAATGTTATTGGGTATGTGTGTGTGTATTCAAAATAGCTTCATTTGCACCCATTTCTTGTTAGATGTATTTGGTATATTTGTTTGTTTAACCCTTTTAAATTCTGATGGCACAACACCTGTACCATGGCGTCTACCTTCGGAATTTGCTTTATAAGTCTCTAGTAAAGCTTTTTAGACCGGGTTTTTTTGCATTCATTCAAATATGGAAGCATCATAGAACTAATTTTATTGGCATTTTGCAGTCTCGTGTGCTCTGTCTGGCGGCTTTGATGTCACAAATATGGACGATGGGTTTTAAAAAAGGATATATTTGAGAAGTTTTTTCAAAAAATCCCTGACACATTACTATTTACTCTAGAATCATGGTTTGTACCTCGTTGGTTTTGTTATGAGACAGGATTTCGAAACGTACCACTCAAATTTCGCTATCGTGTACCAGAAGCGGGAAAATCTCGTCCAAAATTGAAAAAGGGGATTTTTAAAGAAAAAATTCCCTTTTCCCCATTTTTCTCTTCACAGCTACATGATAGCGAAATTTGAGTGATACCATTTGAAAGGCTGCCTTACGCTGAAGAAAATGAGGTATGACTCATGTTGCTAGAGTCTACAGACGTGTGTCAAAAAATCTCGATTTCTTTATTTTTTCATTTTTTACACATTTTTAGTCAATTAATTTAGTAAAGTATCTAGGTATTATCACTATTTATTCTAAAGTCCTGATACGTACCTCATTTTCTTTGGCATGAACTAGTCTTTCAAACGGAACCACTCGCATGTCTCTAGCATGTACCATAGTGGAGAAAATTTGCAAAAAAGGTAAATCGGGGGAAAAGGGATTTTTGAAAAAAAAATCCCTTTTCCGCGAATTTTCTCCACTATGATACATGCTAGAGACATGCGAGTGGTACCGTTTGAAAGACTGGTTTTGGCCAAACAAACCTGTGTATAAATCATGTCTCTACGATGATTAGGGATGAATCTGGAAATTTTTATATAAAAATGGGTTATCCATTGCTCACATAGGGTAAAGCTGATACTGTTTGCACATGGGGCAATATATTTTCCTCTCTTATTTTTCAAGATATAACATTGAAACTTCGTACAGTTCTTACACATAGTATGTAGTATGTTTGAGATTTTTTTGGACTCTATGGGTTGACACAGGGGTCGGCCAGAGGGGCCCAAAATCGGAGAAAAGGAGATTTTTGACAGAAATTTCCCTTTTTCGCGAATTTTCTCCACTATGGTACATGCTAGAGACATTCAAGAGGTAACGTTTGAAAGACTGATTCATGGCAAAGAAAACGGGACACAATTGATGTTCCTACAATGAACAGACTTGATGATGATGATGATAGTATAGAAATTCACTAAAAAGGTATTATCAAGGGAAAATATGTAAATCGGCTATTCATCCCAGGACCACATTTGTATCTCATTCTCTTCACCATAAAGCAAAGGTTTTTTAGTAGCATTCGCATGATCGTATCCTATACTAAAGGGGAAGTATTAGCGATAGAGAAGGGATTTTTAAAAAGAAAATCCCTTTTTCCCACTTTGAGCGGAAATTTTCCCGCACTTGGTACACTTAGGGGAAATTTTACGGACGCAGTTGGAAACACTGCTTTACTAGAAACAAAACGGGGTATGAAGCATGATCCTACGATAGTCTTGACGCAATAGATGATTGAGTGAAAGTCTACAAAATGCCTCAAAAAAGCCATAATTTAAAAGGGTTTTAAAAAAAGGAGGAAAACGTAAAAATAATAGGAGCTGAAAGCAAATGAATAAAACAAATGTGATTGGCACTTCCTTTATTATACACTGACAAAAATCTATTATCCGGACAGCGGTATACTGTACAAATGTACGGAATCCTTATATTTACTACAGTAATCAGTACGGAGCTTACGTTATCCATATGCTGCATACGCACTGTCCTTAGATATTACATCATGCCATTGCAGGATGTCTGACATCTAACAGTCTTATGTATATTACATACGTCAGCCATATGTTACATACGTCTATCTGTATGTGAGATAGACCACCTATATACAGTTCTTTCGTTCGTACGGAAACTACGTTTATTTGAACACTTATACGGAAATTTATAAAAACATATGTTTTTAGTTGTAGGTCTATATTTGCTGCCAGATATTTCATATAGTCGTGCGTTAAGTCCTAAAACTACAGGATTTACGCATTTAACCTAAGTTTTTATGTACGTCACATATATTTTTTTCTCAATGTAGCTTAATTAATCTTGACACATAAATTCAGCCATAGGAATTGGACAGGCAACAAACTAGAGAAAATTTGATAAGAAAAGGGAAAATTTTATATCACTCGAGGGAAATTTTCTTAAGAAAACCTACGAACACTGCTTTGCAGGTACGTTTCTTCTTCGAAACATTGCTTAGGGAAAACTGCACAAAATGAGGTAGTATGTTGTATTGAAGTAATTTTCAGTGGGAAAAATGAACAGTTTCATATACATTTTTAATGCTTGTGTAATGAAAATGAGCAAAATAAAACAAATGTATAAATTAACAGACAAATTCTAACCAAAGCGTATATTAACTAATAAATAATAGCGTTACAGTTTCGGAAAATTAACTTTGCCTTCATCAGACAGAGATAATGTGTCTGATGAAGGCAAAGTTAATTTGCCGAAACTGTAACGCTATTATTTATTAGTTAATATATGCTTTGGTCAGAATTTGTCTGTTAATTTATACAAGAAGTTCCAAAGCTAGAATGAGTGGTATTCAAAACAAATGTGTAATAGAAATGGGTAAAAATGAAGTGTAATTCAAGGAACAGCATATTAAGGCATAATTTAAAGAAAAAGCATAATAAAGCATAACGTAAGGAAAAATAAAGCATAATATACAGTTGTATAAAGCAGAAAGTTGGTTACCCTATTGATGAATGTTTTGTTTAACTGAAAATGCTACAAAACCAGGAGACGGTCAATGGTGTTTTCTTTTGTGGTCATTATATAAGATGCACTTTTAGTTACATGTCAATATCTGGTACAAGAATTGAGGTTTCTTGTGGCATGACAGTAATGAAGAGCAGATAGTGAGCGGCTGAAGTTTTGATTTCCTCAGTTAAAACGTGAGGAATCCATTTACTGAGCCTCCAAGTCTTCCCAATGTTGTGCAGATGCAATCGAATGATTTCTTCCGACACTCCAAACTGCTGTGCAAGTTTCTTGAACATTTGATATGGATCATACTCCATGTTCCCCTTCAGCAGGGCTTCATCGATTGTGGATTGATGTCCAACTCGATGCCTGGACATCATCTCATCTCTGGGAAGCTCTCATCTCCCAATAAAAATCGACTGAACCATTTTTGCTCTGTGTGCTTACTTACTGATGCCTCTCCAAATGCGAACCATATTGTTGTAAAAATAGCCTGAATCAAGGGATAGAGATTTTTATTAATCATTTCATCTTTACCATCGTCAAGAGTCCAGCTATATACAGGTCTTGGTCATTTACCCTGGATTTCAACATTGCTTGGAGTAACAATGATTCCATGACATCACAACAATAAGCAAAAGTTTCTCTTTTATTTTCTGTTAATTAAGATTACTCTAATGCAGTAATTCAGTTAATATTGAAATTGGAATCATGAAGAATTCGATTGATTGTAAATTACAATAATAAACCTTAGGCCAGCAGCTATGCCCCTTACATAACCGTTACCTTTCTTTCCCATAACTGCAATTACTTTATTTCTTCACTTATCAGGCCACGTTAATTCAGTGAATTTCTGTCGCGTTTCATTTTAAGGCTGTTTGGCTGTTTACAAGGCCAAGGGCTGAGCTAATTTCCTCAACTTTTTTTTTTGAACTTCCAATAACATAAGCCACAACGATATTCCTTCCCACTTCTGCTCATCCACCTATGAAAAATTCAAATAAAAGGAAATGTATGGGAAAGGAACAAAAAGGAGATCGGTTTTGTTGATCTTGGGTAAGATGTTATAATGAAAACGTGGAGAAAAGGAAAGTGTGAATTATCTTACATTTGGTAGTATTGTTTCTGCCAAAATGTGTACAATGACATGATCAGTACGTGTGATGGTTGTATATACAAATGATTCTGACGGCGTATAAAACACCAAACAAATACCTAAATGTTGATCATTTCACAGCCAATATAGAAAGTATCACGGAGTGAGCAGAGTGCAATCACGAATTAACCAGAGCTATTACGGCGTATCCGGAGTATTTCAACCTAAATTTTACATTCACTCAATGAAAATTTAAAATTTATGCAACGTATATTTTGTACTCTTTTGTATTTAAATATACTTAGTGCAATTATTGTAACTTATCATTGTTTGTACTAGTGTTTGACGATTCATTACTTCCTTGATTTTTTTAATAACTGATACATATTTTCTTGATTTCACAAACAAATTGTACAACTATCACGGACTACCCAGAGTTTACTCTACAAAAAAAGTGTAGTTGTTATTTGTCTACTTCACTTAAGTCTGCTTGCACATTTTTTTTTTTTAAGTTAAAGGACACAAAATATACAAATAAGTAGCAGTACAGCACAATGTACACCACGTGAAGAAGTTTGGTTTGGTTTGTCGGTAAATCAAACTTCTTAACAAGCAAAATTATATAAAACCTTTAGGGTTAAATATAGCATTTTATATCAAATTATAAGAAGTATGACGAATGAATGAGTATTTGAAAATAGGAAATACTTAACTCTTTAGATTTGTCGAATCGTTGTATTCCACAGATAGAATGGTATTTTCATCCTGAACACTATACTAACCACTAATCTCCACAGTACTGCTGGTTGTCTATCATGCAAGGATGATATCCATAATTCCTCCCATAGGAATACATGGGAAACCGATTTTTGACTGTCTATATTTTGGGATCAACTGGATGTATCACCTCCATCAACTAACTCGATTCCTCGACCCTCTACGCCCTGGCTAAAATGGGTGGTGGTCCATCAAATAGTTCTCGAAATTTTGTGTATTCCGGACAGACACATAGCCAGACAGACTAATGTGTAACATAAGGAGTTTTTGGTAAACCACATTTCATAAATCTTAGTAGATAATCGTGAGAAGTAAAACCGATATTTCATTTTTTTTTTCAGCAAGGAAAGATAGACAAAATACCATTTTTTAAAATAGCTGCGAAATAATAAGAAAGGGATTTTGTTATCCTCGGTGTTCGAATTGGGAAAAAAAGCAGAGGCGGTATGTTTTATTTCGATTTACACTCTACATAACGGTTATCTAAATGTTGAAATACAGTGAGGGTATGTTGCCTTAAAGATTGTAAGATTGTATTTCTATTTACATAATAACTGGAGCAACCCACATTATGCTTTATTTTTTGTGTAATTATGCTTTTTTTCTTAATTTTTGCTCTAACGTTATTGTTAATTTCAATCATTGTTTTATATTAATCGTGTATAATGTATAATATTTACTATACATTAAATATTTTAAATATCTTGATCTATTTATTAATATTTTATGCAACCAGTTTCTTTCATATTTAATGAACTTTCTATTTATTGCACTGTGAAGAGATATGCTCTACTCGAGTCAGTTTTTTTATCACTTGTGTGCGCCTTAGAGATGCATACCTGGTATATACAGAAAGAGGAAGTAGGAGATACTACCAAAAAATATAGAAAGTGCTCAAGTTCATGAGATACACATAACCATACAGTGTAGAGTTCTTGTGTGTTATTCATTGTTCGCGGAAAGTTTTCTTCTTTATCTTTTTCTTTTCTCCACATGAAAGGATAACACCGAAAAGTGTATAGAAATAAAAATTAGCTTTTCATTATTGCATTGTTATGTTCTCAATGATTTTGCATTGTAAATTTTGGTTTTAAAAAAAATATTAATACAGTATGTTAAACCTGCAGTTAAACAGAATTTTCCAAGAATTGTGCTATATATTTTAAATTATGCTTTATGCTTTATGTTCTAAAATTATGCTTTTAAAATTAGTTTCTTCTGGACCCTTAGACAGCCACAACCATGTTCAAGGTACCAACCATATGTCTACATTGCTACTATGCTTTTTATGCTTTTGGGTTGCTCTAATAATAACTAAAAACCATTGGAGAGTTTCTATTTAGTTACAGGAGGAAGGGACATGGAGAGACTTTGATCCACCGCCAACAACTCTCTAACAAAAAAAAAAAAAAAAAAAAATCTCCTTATGTTGTATTACACAAAATTATATACGAAAATGCTCAAAAACAGAGTTTTTATATTATTTTCCTGCGAGAAAACTACCGGAGCCCCCACTCAACTGAGGGGTATTCCAAAACCTCGGAAGACCGCCCCTCATAGCAGATAACCCCTAACTCCACCCATACTCAGTATTACATTTATATGCATTGAGACAAGAAGACACACACATACATAAGAAAGAAATGATTCAATACGGCACATCAAAATATAAACTAGATGAACTACTCTGAAGACATTTCATTTTAAAAAGAAAAGATAGAAAAAGATAACAAAAGTATCGGTGTTGTCAACTTAGATATTATTTCTACATAAGAAATAAATTCTTTTTACGTGCAAAACTATTCGTCAATTACTGTGCATAAAAACATCTACTCTCCAGTGATGGTATGTCTTGATCACTGAAAATCCAGAGGAAATATTGCATATTACCGCATACCGTCTCACTTCAACCACTGGTTAACCTCCTTGCTTCGGTAGTATATAATATACTGTTAAACGTACTGTGGGTGGGGCCACATGTTCCTATTGCTTTCCACATTCATCACTTAAGTCATTTTTACTTATATAATTTTGCTGTTTTGCAATACTTTGATTTCTGAAATATTAAAAAGAGAAGGAAAAGATGCTAAAACTGCCAGGTATGAAGTCTCTTCGAGTTCTGTTTCTGTACACCAGATGGCAGGTTACAATTTCAGGGCTGGTAGGCACTCTTGTAGTGTATGAGAGCCAATGACATCTCGTGGGGAGAGTCAGAAATACGTGCTTTGTCAAACATCTATTTTCAACTTGTTAGTTTCCCTTTTTAGAGTTTGATCAAAGTTGTTCAAAAATGGATGTACGCAAACAAACAGAGTGCAGAGGCGCCAATTTCTGTATAGTTTTGGGGGTGTACGTTCAGGTATATGAGTTACGTATTTAAATATCCAAGCAATAATCCAAACAAATATATTCAAATTGTTGAGTATCCAAGGAAACTTCGAGTGGTCCCCGCGTAGCTTAGTTGCTAACGCTCTCGACTTAGGTGTGAGCGCCCAGGTTCGATTCTGTCGAAAAAGTTAAAACGCTTTTTCAGGCCAGCCACCCTGAATGAGATTTTCTTGGGTTTTCCTCATTCATAGTAGACAAATGCCTAACTTATGGGTCCCAGGCCGCTTCTTTCCTTTCCTTTCCCTGATAGTGTGCTCGCCGAGGGACGTCATCCCTGAAACGTGACGGGCTAAATGGCCATAGATGCCGAAAGCCCAGAACTCTAAATCCTAAATCCTAAAATCCCAAGGAAACTTTTGGGAATCTGGGTCTCCTCTTCCGAGAACCCCCCCCCCTCTGACCTTAAAATTTAATACTTAAAATGGGCCCGGAATATAACAGTGCGATTTTCTCGGGAGAAAATATCAAAGAAAGGGAGGCAAAAAGGAATGTTTAAGTATATAAATACGTAAATAATAATAATAATAATCTCAGAGGAAATATACAAAATTCTCAGCTTCGGTAAGGGAGAAGGGGATTCTCCTCTGGAAAAGCCCTAAAATCATCACTGAACCGGAAATGTATTATAAATTCAAAATTTTTAATAAGTTACGGTATCACCATTGATCGAACAGAATAGAAAGTCAAAATGGGGTTAATTTGATAGTTGCAATCGAAAGAACTCGTCATGAGCTTTCGAATGAATTAAAAATAAAAACTCCAATTGATCGGAAGCACATCGTTTCACTCTGACAAATTGCATCACAAATTGTATGGAAAACGAGCATATAACACCTTCAGAAAGCAGACATCAGCTTTACATCTAATTTAGTTGATTCTTACCAACACGTAATATGTGTTTACCCGAAATCAGCACCTAAAAACTAACAACCTGGAACGTTCGATCAGATATCTTAATCTCGTAAACGATTAAAGAAAAATGCAGTTTCACATTTGAATGATGATAACAAACTATGAATTTATTGAATCGATATCGAGAAGCCAGTAATTAACAAAATTAAAACAAAGGTGCATACCAGAGTTAGTTTCATCACTTTCGACGAAGGGCTTCAAACAATATGTACTTTGCACCAGAAACAACATATACGAACAAGCGACGCACATGAAGCACAATTTATGACACCACTTAGGAAAAACCAAATTTCACAAGGTCTTCGAACACGACACCACTTAGGAAACAAAAGTTCACAAAGTCTTCGAACGGGATATACTCGTCAGTTGTTCGATATCCAACTTCGCGGTAAATGTACTGAAACAAACCAATGTATCAGGGAAACCTAAACTTGTTGTGCGTAATTGACTGAAGCCGAACCTCGTTGTCTCTCTGAAATATGTGGAAATCTTTCATTGTCAACTTCAAATGGTGCTGAAAAATCCTAATGTAATTCTTCCAAGGTCCAAACTTAAAAGTAATTAAATCTAATATAAATAAAAGCATCTCATGGTTTCACTAGTCTCATTGTACTAGACGGGAGACAATGTTTTATCAGCTTCAAGCGCCTCTCTTATAACAGTTTTATCTGTGAAAGGACCCCATTGAACACGTAACAAGAAATTCTCATACTCCGAGTTCGCTGTTTCAGCAAAGACCACTTGATTAGACCTATTTTGTTCATTATATCCGATTTTGAGGCGCTGCAAACTATATTCCATGGTTTCAACATGTTTTGTCAAACAATTTATTTACATTTCCCAGGGACTCTTCACACATGATAAGCCGGTGACAAAATTTGATCACATATCTTTCCGAAATGGCAGGGAATAATTGCACGATTTTGTGTGCAGGTGTGGCGCTTCATACGCTGGGTAGGTTTTAATGTTAGATTTCTCCGAAAATTCTCAGAAAGAACCAAACCAGAACACGAACAGAGGATAACGCCAACCATCATGACTTGCTTTATGTTGCCAAATTCCTTATGGATATCAATCAGGGTTGGAGACTCCATGTTAAAATAACTAAATATTTTGTTCTTCGGTCGTTCTCTGTTCATATGCACAAATAAATGTCCATAGTTGTTTATGTTTTTTTTTTTTTTAATGTTTTTCTTGGTATTAATTGGAAAGGCACGTGATTTTGTGACTACATTACAGAGCCGACAGCTTCCCAAAGAACAGGTTCCGTTCGACCTCTTACCCTTCTATTAACACCAGAATCAATTGAAATCTCCTGCCACTTGCGGTTTCAGTATTAATTTTCCCACAGGAATAATGTTAAGAGATAACTGGAAATAGTTTTCTGATATGGATTCAGAGTCTTAAGAACAGTTCCGCTTCTGACCTTATTCACCTATTCAAGCTGGAAATTATATATATATCGTTCTTCCAGTTTCGATATTGAATCACCACAGTTTGGAAGCCTTCAGAAGTATGATGTACAGTCTTGTTCAAAAAATCGTGACCACCCACCTCTCGTTAGAAAGCCATAGTCCGGTAATGTAGAAAATTCGAGTACTTTTCACCTAAGAAAATGGATATTTGTTTGACTTAATTCCAACCGTAGACTTTGCAAAGAGAGATATGTAGCCAGGATTTATTGAACACGAGTGTACCTAACCTGGAACGTCACTGTCATAACACGAGGCAGGCACAGGTTACATAAAGTTGTCTTCTCCAAAGGCCAAGGCGGAAGATTTATTCACTTGATGGAAGGGACAGCGAATTGTTGATTATTCTGCAGATATTGTATTAACGGCATATGCTGATTAACTTCAATAATAATAATATTAATACGATAATAATGATGATTATATTGAAGCGAATAAAACTAAACTTTCTGTATATCTGTAAATTTTTATTTTAGCCACACAGAGTAAGGATAGAACAACAGATTGAAATTCAAATGAAACCAGAAAAATCTGTATTTAATAACTTATAACTTGCACATTTGTTCGACCCAACTCCAATTCTCGCAGCCTGTACGTGATTTTACCAATCCGTCGAATATGAGAATGTGAGGTAAGGAAATATCTAATATGTGAAGGGTCCCTGAATATTATACCAGGCGAAGCTACGTAGAAACACTCCAGCAGTGGTGACACAGGTAGCGCAGAAAGTTCCACTAGAAAGTTGGTCGTATCCCCCATAATCCTTTGAACGTACAAACTCCTCAGCTGAGCACAATTTGATAGAATGTTAACAATACAATCTTGAGAGACGTTTCTTTTCAGTTCTACTTCTTGCAGATATTTCATTGAGATCGCTTCGATGTTGGACATCCAATAATCTTCGTTAAAACTTCTTGGTATTGCGTCCCAAGTGATATTCATAAAATTAAGCTGCACAACTCGAAGATTGGGGCAACTGAAAGCCACTATAAATAAGTTTATATTGTTGTGGTTGCAGTGCAGTGTTAAATTTCTTAAACTTTGACCTTTCCCTAAAATATAGTTAGCGATAGCAAAATCAGAGTCTGGTCTCGCTTCCCAAAACTTACTGAAAGTTAAAGACACCAAATCTGGTAGGGAATATATCGATAAAAAAGACGCCTTGCTGTTGAAGAGAATAAAATGCTGAATTCCGGGACACATTTCTTTAGCTGTTCTAATTTCAAGATCAGATGCGTTAGTTAAAAACACGGAAGACAAATTAATTTGCGGTATTGCAATTCCTTTCTCTCTGTTGCCAGATCTTTCCCAATAAATTGTCATTTGCCGAAAAAAATCTTGCAAATCGTGGTCAACATATTCCATAGTTGTAATAGTTCCCAAGACACATAATATACCAACATGAGTAACACTAGTTAAATTTAATCCAATAATTTGTAACGTGTCACAGATAACGCTTTTCACTCGATAGAAATAACGAGTTTTTTTCATGGTTCTGTGATCTTCCAGTGGATCCGTTCTTCGCAATGCTAGTGGTGGGAATAGATTAGGAACGTTCCACCACATTTCTGATAATCTTTGATTCTTTTCCGCACTTGGTAATGAATTACGAAGAACTTTTGGCGACGGAACACCTCCCAAGTTCCATAAACTACCTTTTCCGTGACACATTGTCTTAAACGATAGTTCTGCTCTTACAGCTTCATCAACACTTGTCGTAGACTTGATGTTTATAACCAACTGCCCAATGCCTTTATCCGTGACTTTCTTAGATCCATGTAAATCTAATATAGTTAACACGTGACAATTTTCACCAATCACACCTAACATGTCATCCGTACAGATACTGTGAAGTTCTAGTTTTTGAAGTTTGTTTGCACATTTTAAAGCATTTCTCAAGATTGTCGAATCCAAACAATATTCACCTGGTATTTCTTTCCCACAGTTAGATGAATTCAAAACAAAACTTTCAAGATTTTTACCTTCTTTACTGATTAGCGAGAAAAGATGATTCAAGTATCGAACTGAATGGAAATTAGTAAATTCTATAGTGAATTCTGTCACAGAAGAATGAAACAGTACATCCACCACGTACAAAGCAACTGGATAATTTTTATAATTAAGTGCTTTCTTATCTATGGTCCCAATTGCTTGTAGTAAATTGTTCATTAAGGTGGTACGGATTATTCCGGGAAGCTGACGTAGATATTGACGCTGATTTTCCAAGACCTTTTGACACATCTGACCCTTCACATCTGTTTTCTGGCATTGTGTAAGGATCTGCTTTTCTATACTTTTGTAGCAGAGATATTGGAGAGAGAATGGTGAAGTCATTGCACCTAATACTGGCATCTGTTTGAATCATGGTTGTGTCTGGTGCCTGTAACGAAATTATCTGCTGTTAGTAAGTAATAAATACGGTAACTTACTGAAATATTCTAACATGTAAGATACAACGATTAAGTGTTAGGGCTGGTATCTGATAAGAAGAGTTCTTGATTCGATGCGAAACCATGTAAGTTTTTAGAATACAACTGTGTGTATTGATCAATGATTCAAATGTCTTGGTCATCTCCCGTTTTATTTTGTCAATTTTTAAAATCGTGATTCGCTAACACTTATCTATCTCCTTTTAAAAGGCATCTTAGGTTAAAGAATCTATTTTATTATGAGCTGTATATGTAAACAAACGAATGCGATCCTTTATTATCTTCTTAATGCATCTAGTTAGGAGCAGTCAATTTAATTGAAATGAATTAAAACTAAATTTTGAGTTTGTTAAGCTAAAGAAGAAAGTGAATCAAAAATAATTGGTGGAATAAGAATGTAGAAGGAAATGAGAGTACCTGAGGAAACCTACAAACACGATGTTGACCACCACAAATTTACCTGATCCGGGTTCGAACTAATGGAATCTACCACTGAACTACCGTTTATCCTTGCCCGCATCAATTTAATTGTGGGAACTGTTGTCTCAGCAACTTGACAACAAGACAGCCCAATTCGAGTAGCTATCTGTTTACTTTAAAGTACTTTCTGTTTATTGTTTCTACAGTAAAACAGAGCAGAAGTACATAATTGTTTTTAATAACCGACTTTAAATATCATTTTCTGGTTTTAGAGATTTCCATAATTCTGCTATTTAGGTCTCTTTTAAAGTCCTTTAAAAAATGGAAACTACTGTAATTCACCTAGCGTAATAAGTAAATACTATTTTAATTTAATTTATTATAAACGAACGATGCCTGTTTTATATTGTTTTTACTTACACGATATGCACTGAACAGTTCGAACATTATGACATTATCACCTACCTAATATCTGATATGTTCACCTTTAAATCTCATGGCAACAGACGGTTTGGCATGAAAGCAATAAGACCTTTGTAGGTGGCTGGAGGTATAATGTACTATATCTGCACCAGGAGCGCATCCAGAATTTTTTGTTGGGTCAGTCCAAAGTTTTGAATTAAATCGGTCTTATTCTGCACACGAAAAGACGAGCAGTAATTATTAAGTATTGTCACCTATACTCTCAGAAAAAATAACAGAACTAGATTGCTTTTATAAGAAAAGGAAGGTAGAGATAAGATGAAAGATAAAATTTTTAGACTATACCAATAATTTCTCTGCTAAACAAGTATATTTTTTATTACCGAATTACGAAGTGTTGGATGGGGTTAGGACCCGGTGGAACCTCCTTTCAGGTGCGGCCCTGATTTTCACACTCAGGTCACTTAACTCCTGTAAATTCCGCAGAAGGGGTCGATGAGCTCGGATCTGACTTTCAATGACAACCCAAAATTTTGTTCAATTAAAACCGAATGAATGTGGAAGCCCTTGCAGCATTTGAAATTCACTACTATGTTCTTCGAACCACTGCAGCACACCGTTGGCCTTGTGACAAGAAGCGTTGTTATGATGAAAAGGTACCATTGCCAGCTGGATATAAGACCAATATGAATGAGTATACGTGATAGGCAGTGATCTACCGATAGCTAGGAGTCGTCACGATGCCCTCCACACACACACATGAAAAGTTCCATGGATGACCAAATGAAGGTTCTCGAAATCATGTTGAAGCCCATCACCACAAAAGCCTGCCATCATCCCACTATGCACGTTTCGAACAGTTGTACCCTCCTGGAAGACGATGGATTCTGGCCCTGCCATCGATGTAATGAAGGCAGTATCGTGATTTCATCGGACCATGCAACGTTGCACCATTGTTCTGTGGTCCAATGACGAGAGCATATGCCCATTTCATTCGATGATGCCATAGGTTAACATTAGTACATGTGTGGGATGTCGCCTGCAAAGACCCATTTCTTACAGTGTACCGTGAACTGTGTGCTCAGGCACACTCGTGCTTTGTTCACTGTTTAGAATCTGCTGTTAATTGGGTCACAGTTTGCTCTCTATTCTGTTTTGTACCAACCTCGACAATCTACAACATCCGATATCTTTAATGAGATGCAGACATCCTGTTATATACATACCACAATATATATGTATTGAGATTTGGTGCTGATTTTACCGTCCTTTCATCCACCTTTGGAAGACACTAACCGTGGCAGTTTGCTAACAACCGACAAGTAGCGTTCCGACAAGTTTTTCCGACAAACTTGATCCTAGAAATTTGACCATCACACTCTTGTCCCTATCAAACTCTAGTATACTGCCGACGTTCCCCAATTCTACACACAAACCATCACGCGACTAATAAAGTGAAATCCCTGTCACCGTCAAGCGAGTGGTTCTGCTGTATTCTGTGGTTCTTATGTCAGCCCAATGATTTCGCTCAAAAAGTAGCGGATGGTCATAATGTTTTGACTGGTCATTGTAAGATTGATTAAGTTATATTCCTATTATCTATTTTTTTTTGGGGGGGGGGAGGAATTTGTGCCAAGCCAAACAAGTTAATCCCTAATATAAATTATAGTTTCAATACTAGTTTTATGACGTATTACGGTAATTTGTATGGCCTGGCACAGACTTCAATTTTTTTATTAGATAATAGTAAAAAAATGCAAAAGAAAAAGTGTCATCTAGTGTCAGATTCTGAAAATATATGGGGGGCGCGGTGGCTCAGTGGTAGAGCGTTCACCTTCGGTGCTTGGGGTCCCTGGTTCGATCCCAGCTCGCGCCGTGTGGACTTTGTGGTGGACAAACACCGTGCTCGTGGGTTTTCTCGGGGTTCTCCCGTTTCCTCCCACTTTCTTCATTCCATCATTTCACTCATTTCTCATTATCACCGTCTCCTTTAGCCTAACCGGCATAACCGTGGGACGTTAAACTTAAAGATTTCGTTTTTTCTGAAAATATATATACAAAAACAAAAATCTAAAATGTGCAGACAGAAAATTCAGACTTATTGATTATCTAGAACATAAATAAGCTCAATCATTTCAAGTTATAAGATAACCAATTTCATCAGTATTTCAAACCCATATGACTAAAGAAAACGGAAAAGAATGTGACTTGTTTTGTCATCTGTCTGCCTTACAATTCACCTCACTTTTGTATACTGAAATGAAATACCGTGTTGGTAGCAAGAGTACATGAAAGCAAGAGTACATGAAAGCAAGAGTACATGAAAGGTCATGGGTAAACATTTCAGTTTCACCCGTTGGAATATGCATATTCAACTCAAAACAACTTCAAGTCTGTAGACGATTGCTATCATTATATTTGATTAGGTTAACTTTTCATTTTCTTGAAAGAGTTGATATGACAGAAATCTCAACTGAAATCATTACCTGTGGCATCCCTGCCATGTGGCTGGCGTCACTTGTAAACAAAGAAATTAGTTCGCAACTTTGCCGCATGCACAGATGAATCATACAAGTAATACTTATAGTATTAAAAAGCACTAAAATTACTTGTTATAATTCTATATTAATTCATTCTGGTGCTTTGTAGAGTGGGGCCCGACATTTTGTTTTGTTTCTTCTACTCCGATGTCAAGTTTTGCGACAGCATGATAAGAACCTATAATTTGAAATTCCGAACCTTTTCCTAACTTGTGAGAAACTGAATACCTAACGCTGTAAAAAGGGTCGCAAAGAGTTAATCAATTTGTTTCTTTAACTAAGCTATTTCTATGGATATTTTGTTAAGAGTTTACAAAAAGTAGACTAAAAAAAAATCATTATCTTACCTTACTTCCTGAGCATGACTAATGTACGCAAGCATACTTCGCTTGCAAAATTATTTCGCAACTACATCCTGATGATAAAATTTGCTGCGATTAGTTGTGCCATGGTTACTTTTAGCGCTATGTTAAGTCTGATTATTGTTGCATAACAATTCCACAATATAATTACTATTTAACCAAAAAAAAAAAATCCAAAGATGAAACATATAGCAACGTGTAGACTTATTGAGTTTAACAAAATATTATGCATGAGTGTAAATGTTCATGTGTAGTTTTCGAGACAATGAAGAAAAAGTATAATTAATTTGTAAATTTAACCTTTCAACACCCGCTAGGAATTTGAACGAAATCGTAGACTTTCAGGTTGGGGGCTCTGGTGAGCTCCCCTAATTATTACAGTCATGATTGATATATCGTTGGAAAGCTTATGGAACACAGATTCCAACGAGGTACATTTGTGAAACTTCCGACCTATTCGTAGAAAAAGAACAAGAAGAAATAAAAAAAGTCCTAAAAATATGTAAAAATAGCTAGAAACTGAGACAAAAAATTGGCTAACTTTGTTTCCCTCCTACTCTCCCAATGTAAGCAACAAGTACAGATACGAGATATTACTATAAAGTGGTCTACTTCGTTGCCTCACATACCACTTTTATGAGTGTACCTCCAAAGGAAGAAATGCTCTCCTAAAAAATCCGATGCAATAAAACAAAGAAAAACATAAACTTTACCCTCTTCCCTCCACCGTGGTACGCCCCATATACATAAAATGCATATTGACGGAAAGCTTAATCTTTCAGGAACACATTGATACCAAAATTATCTTCCTAACTTAATTAGGGGCTGAGGTATTGAGGTTTAAAGCCTTGACGTAGCTGTTGCGTCAATGGGCGTTTGAAGGTTAAACACTGGTGCTGTACGAGAATCATGGCTATATATTGAGTTGAAATAGTTACTAAAATATACTCTCATTTAGCTCTTTATTGTGACATTAGCGAGGGGATAGTACATAGCATGTTTTACAGAAAAAAAATCATTTAAAATTTTCATTACCTCTTAAATTTTAATTTTCTGCTTAACTAAAATAGTGTCCAAATATAATACAAATATGTACGCCTATGGATCAGATCAAGCTGAACAAAATGAAATGCTACAGCGTGATCCGGAAGTGGGCGTATCCCTAATTGGTGTTTTCTCACGGTTTTAGGTTTTACTCACATTTGTTTGGTAACATTGCTTGGCATTGTCTGGCAACATTGCTATTCATGTTCATTTGTTTTCTGCTGTTTTCTGCTTGGTAACAGTTATTTGCAGTGAAGTTGGAGTAATCAACAACGTGTGATCAAAGTCCATATAACATTGATCAAAGTCCATTAGTTGTTGCGGTTTGGCTTCACGAAAGGCGTTACACAGATGAACCATGGAAAGTGTTACAGCGAAATTTACAGACCGTTTTGGTATTAATCTACAAAGAAAAGCAACGATGTTGGGATGGGAAAAACGTGCATTTACTACGGGCAATGTGAAAGACCTTCCCCGAGGCGGTCGGCTGATAAAACGGAGAGAAACGTGCCGTGAATTGGAAGCATCAATGCAGTAATCGCCTTTAAAATCAACACGTAAAAGCTCTTCGGAGCTTGGTATTCCTCGGACCATCATGATGAGGCACATGAAAGAAGATCTAAAATTGAAGGTTTACCGTCCAATTCATGTGAATGAACTGAGTGACGCCGACATGGATGCGGGAAAAGAGGTATGTAGGACTCTCCTTAAGGCGTTGCCTTCCAAACGATTCCGTAGTGCAGCCCTCTTCACAGACGAGTGTGCTATCAACCGGAGTATGTATTCTGGGAACGTTGTAATGTGGTGTAAGGAAAAACCCCAGTTTTACAAAGAGATGGAGAGAAACCCACCACACGTAATGGTGTGGGCTGGAATGAGTGCATCACACATTTTTGGGCCTTACTTTTTCGAAGATAATGTTAATGGACATTCTTACCTGGATATACTTAGTGAGTGGTTGGTGCCTCAATTGGAAGAAAATGGTATCAAAGATACTAATACAGCAGGATGAAGCACCAGCACACTTCGCAATTTACGTGCGCAATTACCTGAATCAGACATTTCCTGGCCGCTGGATTGGAAGTGGTTGTGCATCTTCACCAGTTCCCTTTGCCTGACCTCCAAGAAGTCCCTATCTGACACCAGACAATGCTCTCTGGGGTTTCATAAAGTAACAAGTAAGAAACACACGATATCACACAAGGCAGGAATTACGAGCAGCTGTGGAACATGCCTTCACTCTCGTGACTCCGGAGTATCTCCGCAAAACATCTGCGAGAACTTGGCGCAAAATTCAGCTGTGTTACGATATGGATGGTGGCCATACCAATGTTTATGACTCTTAAAACTCTTAAAACTTCAAAGTAACGGTGTATAGACATTCTACCATAACTAACACTATACTGTTGAAACTAAAGGGGGATACGCCCACTTCCGGACCACCCTGTAGGAAAGTAAATTCTCATGTGCAATTCATAAGAAAATCGAAAGAATAACTAGGTTCTTTGGGCGCTAAAAAAGTGCGTACGTCGTTCGTTTGCCAATAATAATAATAATAATAATTAACAGGATTTTTATTTTGCTGGAAGAAATTATTATTTATTTATGGTACTAGCAGATTGTTGTTCGTCTTTTTCTAATGGTCACACGCATACTACTACTTGTAATAAATGACTTAGATATCGATGCCCTGGACTTCGGACAAGTTATTTTCGGAAATCAAGTTTTATTAGCACGCGTTCTACTTGACAAAAACTTACGAGTATACAGGGGCGGATCCAGAACCGACTTCCGGGGGGGTGGGCGGGGGGTTGTCATAATGCTACTTTTAAGGGCTCCAAACTTTGGGATGGGTTTCATTTATATATATAAAATAAGAAAGTTTCCTCTTCTGGGGGGAGGGGCGATCGCCCCCCCCGTTGGATCCGCCCCTGCGAGTATATCCCACCCAACCAGGTACATTCTAGGAACGTGCCATTTAAGTTCCATATGTACCGTTTACGTACCTGGTACTTGAAAAATGTACATTTCATATGCATAGCACGTGTCGCGAGGTACGTGCCTTTCGAGGAATTTCTGACACTTGAAAGGTACTTTTACATGCTTCACTGGAATGTGAGGAATGTGAATGGCACATACCCCATGTACCATGGCATGGTTGTGCGTAAGTTGCTTCGTATTGCGACTAGGGTTGCCAATTTAGCCCCTTTGTGACGAGATCTGGCCATTTTGAGAACGTCGTTAGTCACATAATTTCCAAAGAGCCAATAGTGGCTTTTTAGCCATATGCTTTTCACTTCTATAGCCACTTTCTGAGTTTAGCCACATTGTAATATATTGTGTGTGTCATTTTGCAATTTTCTGACGTTTGATGCGTTCTCTAGGTTGTAACATTCTAAACCCCCACTGGCAGAATTGTCCTCATAAAATTAGCATTGATGGTTATATTGTGACGTTACACAGCAGAGAATTAGTTCAAAACCTGTACGTTAAAACTAGACGTTAAATAAAATTTTCGGGAAGACGTAAGTTTAAGTATAAACTAACTCCTTAAAGAAATTCAGCCTGATAATATAGACATCCTTCAGGAAATGGTTATCCTTCCTTTTCCATTATTTGGCTATGAAACAAATGCCGGAGACATATACAACCGCTATATACAACAGTGTGGTGTTGGAATGTGTAATGATTAGGATGTGATGTTTTATTTTATGTTTTTGAAAGTTCAACACTTCCAATGTACCCGTAAAAATGTACTAAAGAAATAGTGCCCATGTTTTTTAAATATTCAATTAGAACTGGACAATCTACATGAAATTTGCAATCGATCAGTGAAAACGTCATCTTTCTAGAGCCTGTAGTTTCTGAGATCTCATTGTCGAGAAACATATATGTGTATTTTAAAAGAGCTCCAAAGATGGAAGCACAATTCATTTGCATGTATTTCGGAGAAGGCTTACTAAAGGCAAAGGCCTTTGAACAATAATTTAAAAGGATAAACTTTGTGAAAAATATTTATTTCAGTAATTTATTTAAACTACACTCTTTTAAAAATATTTGTCTTTGTTATAAACGTGAAATCACAAATAACCGTAAATCAAAGGTTTGAATGCTAAGATTATAGGTTAGAGCTCGGTCGCTCGTAAATGTTCCTGTAGTATTTTACTAGATAGTTAAATTGCCACACAGATGCCGGAGGAGGGCATATATTTTCAGAGTTAGATGCTTGGCTTTTTTTAAAAGTACAAGCTTCTAAATTCGAACGTAAAAATGAAGCGTTAAGGTTTTAGTATTTAAGTACTCGCACCCCCAGTTGCATAGCACTGCCCTAAGGAACATTACTGACATGCCTAGTACATTCCTGGCACATGCCAATGCCACGTAAATGTGTCAAGTACATACACGGTACGTGATATACACATAATAGATACATTCCTCGGTATGTGTCATGCACGTACTTTTGGGCGGAAGTAACCTTATTCCTTACATGTGTATTTCACATGATTGCTCTATTCACGTACCTATCATGTACATTCCAATGTACCTCGAGGAACATTCTTTACACATGATCAGTATGTACTTGTGTTGGGTGGGATAATGCAAATCATGCCAAACCAGGGTTCCTATTGGTCGGGAAAGTCAGGAGTTAGTAGTTAAACTTCAGGGGGAGAAAACTGGAAATCAAGGAAAGTCGCATAAATTTTATAAAATATATTTTTTCTAACACTAATTGTGCACCAATTTCAGCTTAGTAAGATTTTTATCGGATGTAAGTGGAACGTACTGTAATGTAACTTTTAATATACATCGATGTGCGATGTATATTAAAAGTTAAATTACAGTACGTATGAGCAATTGATTACTATTTGTCCTTATAGAATAAATGTTCTCATATAAAAATATTTACCGTTATTTATTCCTTATTTATATGTCAACGTCGTCCAACATCTGTCATGAAAGTCAGGGAATTTCCTGCCAAAGGTCAGGGAAAGTCAGGGACAAGTCAGGAAAATAATTTCTCCAGATCAGTAGGAACTCTGCAAACAGTAAAATACGTTGTTCGTTCAGATGATGCAGCGAAGCACTACTGCAATTCCAAGTTTCTACGATATACTGAATTAAAAAGTTAAATGGGTAATTGTGTTATTTAAAAAAAAAACATGAATATAAGTACTTAATTTTAGATTTCTATACGATGCTATGCCTATAAGTCTTATAGAAGTGGTAGGTACATCCGTCTGTCTCTCTGACGACAGATATCAGACCAAAAACGGTAAACAAGTGCTTTTTCCGATATCTGCCAGGTGGTAGAAATGTATGCACCATTTACGATTTCAATATTGATCATGATAGACAGATATATCACAATACTAGGAATCGTTTCCTTAAATATACATTCGAAGACCCAAAAACAAATTCCATGTGTATTCTTATCTCACTACTAAAACGTGAACTGGTAAAAATCTACCACCATTTCCGGTTTCAATATTGATTTTTATTCAGTAAAAGCGGTAGCGGGAAATTGTATTCTGATAGGAATTCAGCGCCCCAGGAGCAGGTTTTAATTCCACCTTTATTCCTATATTTAATCCAGAAATGGTAGAAAAAACACCATTTCCGGTTTTCAGCGTTGATCACTATAGAGCAAAGAGCAGTCATTTATGGCTAGAAGCGAATTTTTGGTACGGATTCAGCGTCCCAGTAATAATAATAATAATAATATCTCTCTCTACTGAACCAAGAATTGGTAAAACTTTACAGTGACTTCCGGTTTCAAATTTTTCATGACAAAAACTATAAGAGATAGCGAGAAAGACTCTTGTGATATGAATTTATCATACCACGAACAGGTTCCATCTCCGATCATATCCCACTACAGAAACCAGAAGTGATAGACGTACTATCCGGTTTCGTGCGATCCGGTTGAATCCCCATAGTTTGGAAGCTACCAGCAGTCTTACAATGTAAAACGAAACCCGCCCCTCTTTTGTTAAAACGCTGAGTCTGCATTGACATTATAATGTATTTTATACTACGAAAACTTTAACTTAACGTTCCATGTTTATGAAATACTAGCAGAATACCAGTTTTTCGCGCGGGGACAACACGTTTCATTTTGGACATGAAGAAGTGAATTTGGATTTAAATGACGACTCCGAAGACTATTACTCCTATTAGGCAAATCTATAGCTCACTGGTGGAAAAGTCAAAACAACTTTGGAACATACAGATGCGACAACAAGATCTACATTGGACTATTTTCTGGCAAAATGGTTTAACAAGGAGCTCTACCAATCTTATTTTATGTTTGAAATTATTTACACGATAATCACAACTTTTTCAGTTGGTCTTTAGACAATCGTTATTGCACAAAGGGTTGCTGCAATGTGCCATCTATATATATACATCCCCTTTCCCCAAGATGCGGAGCTGAATTTGGATTTAAACGGCAATAAAAATGTCACTGTTCATCCCACAGTCAATAACACCGAAACTATGGATTCCGCACTAATATCGGTCATTTTCGATCATTATATATATATATATATATATATATATATATATATATATATATATATATATATATATATACCCCTCCCCTAAATTACACAGTCAAAGTGAAATGATAAAAACATTCGAGGCCGAACTTCATCTATGTTGAAAATTTGATCGAGATCGGTAGAGTGGTTCAAGAGATATGAAGTCACCAAAACATTTTTGGATCAAAAGATCCAATATTCAACTAAAAATTTTCTTTTACGCCTTATATCTGGAGAACTACATATAGTGCAGCCAAACCTAAATGACCAGTTAACTCAGTATGATATGCTTATTCCGAAGAAAATACGAAAACTCGATTTAGCGGCCGTTCAAAAATTTTGTGGCCCCTGATCCAAAACTAATTATTGGTCAAGATCACAATCTTTAGATGCATTTTTGGGATCATTTCTAAAATTCTTGTTATATAGAGAAGAAGATAGGTTAAAGGTGAGAGATGACTACTGAAAGTGAATAATTTTCAAAATATTGATGGAGTGGCAATGTTCGAACAAACGGGAGAGCCCTGAGAAAATCCACGAACTCGAGTTGTTCTACATAAACTCACAAGGACTGCGATCGGAACAATGACCCCTGAACTACTGTGCCTCGCATATCATACATTTTTCTTATTTTCTCCCGACACGTAGAGGGCCGGCACGGTAGCTCAGTGGTAGATTGATTACCTCTACCCTGGCAAGTAAGTGTGTGGTGGACAACATCGTGTCTGTGAATTTTGTTAGCGTACACGTCTTTGTCGTGGGAGACCCGGGTTCGATTCCCGGCGGGAGTTCATGCGGTTCGGATTCCACGTTAATCAGTAGGTCCACACCTCATATAGCCTCGCTGCTGAAAGAGACGTTAAACTCAAAATCAAATAAAATCAGGAAAAATAAAAACACTGCTGAACAAGACTGCACTTATTTAATAATAAAAAAACACATTTACACGTGACGTTTCGATCTTCTAGCCAAGATCCTCGGGCGTGAGAGTGTACGTCTGATGAGGATCTTGGCTAGAAGATCGAAACGTCACGTGTAAATGTGTTTTTTTTATTAAATAAGTGTAGTCTTGTTCAGCAGTGTTTTTATTTTTCTGATTTTATTTGCAAGACGTATGACTATGATTATGTGTCAACTCAACTTAACTGTGAATTTTCTCGGGGTACTCCTGTTTCCTCTCACATTTTCGTTCCACGAATTGTTCCATCATTAATTTACTTGCTTTAATCATCCGTTTCCAATTAGCTCTTAGGGCATAACCATAGGACGTTAAACTGAAAGATTTCATTTCATTTTCATTTCTTTCAATAGAACAGACATTTGTAACAACAAAACATATTATTATTATTATTGTGAAGATATATGTATTTAGACACATGACAAAATATTTTATTTTGGACTATGGGACATTTTATTTTTAAAAAAACATTACAGTGAAAAGGATAATCACTCATTTAATGTTAAATCGCTTTTTCGACTTTTTTTCTCGAAGTTCATTTGCCTTTCGCACTAGGAAGTCTTATTGCTATCTGTTATTTCTTTCTTACACTTGTAATTTCTCAATTAATAAAAACAACAGATTGCTTCCCCGTCCGCATTCCTACCTCTCCTTACCTTGGTTAATCTACGAGCACACACTTTTTCATTAAGACGGAAAATATAGTAATGACCGATGATATGAACCCGGAAGGGACGCTAAACAAAAACGATTGAGAGACTTTTGGAAGGGACAGTTGATATGGGATTAGAGACGAGCTAAGATGCAGACCGCGAACTTCATTTTCAAGTTACGACAAATTTAGCCTTGCTCTGTCCTAAAGAGCACTTTTGTTTCAGCTGTTATATAGCTGTTAACGACGATGATTTTTTTTTTCTGAAAAGAAGTTTCGACTCCGACTGAACTTGCGGTCCTCGTAAAATTGGTTTTCCTGTCCGGGTTTCGCTAACTCTTGACCTTCGATTACTTGGACGACCAGCTAGCCAGATAGAGAGATAGAGAGACGGACGTCAGCCCATTGGTAGCATCATCAAGAAGGCAACATCCAGATCTACAAGTAAGTGCAAGTAGGTTAACCTGTCCTCAAAGTTGCTCCCTTCTCACCCCTCTCATCCCCTTTAACATCACAGTCTGGTTCTTTTGCATATATTTGATTTTATTTAAATGCAACCCAGGTTAGATCCCGTACCTTACATTCTGTCAAGCTCAATGTATACAAAATCCTGGGCGCAACTTGTCGGTTCTCACATCCCCAATTACGTTGTTTATAAGCGCATTATCTGAGTTCTCAGACCGACAAGGGGCGAATGCACATTATTACATTTGATAATAAACTAGCTTCTGAAATAATATGAGATAACATATTAAAACAGATGTAAGATTAATGAATTACAGTTGCAGTTTTAGCAAAATGGTCCAATTAAAAAACGAAATATAACATGGATATGCCGTTACAGAAATAAAGTACTATGTTTCAGCCAATTACATATAACGCTAATTCTAATTCCTCTTTACACGTATATTGCCAATTATATTTGGTAATTGATAAAATACAAGTGGAGTATGTCCCTGAATGTGAAAGCAATATTATTTTCTCTGGTCTTCGTAGATTATACCAATTAATTCAACCGAACCCATACAATTGTTTTCGCAAGGGTTTGGTGAATTCATCGGTCGATCAACAATAGAAGAAAGCGGACTACACAGGAAATTAAATAGGTTCTAGTGGAGGAAGTGGTAGTTGATGCGTGGGGGACGCACTAGAATGCATTTTAGATAACTGTATTCATCCAAAAGTTAAGCTATACGACCTTGTAGATGAACATGCTGAGAAAAGGGAGAGGTATCCTCACTGGAATCCCAACCATTGATGGATAGATCAGTGTTATCCTATCTACCATCAGACCAAAGTAACTATTAAGGGAAAAGTACAACTGTTGGACCAAAGGGGAACAGTGACAGGTCATTATTTTCTGTGGAAGCAAATTATATGTCGATTAGAAACAGTGTTCGTACATTGAGAGAAATTTCTCTAATCTAGGGAAATTTTTGTACCAAAATTTATCAAATAGGGGAAAAGGGAATTTTTAGAACAAAATGTTGAAATCTAAGGACATATTCGGCTTCAGTTACAGATCAAATTTTATGTTCCTGTTTTCCTTCTGCGATAAGATGGCTCAGTGATAGCGGGCTCTTACCTCTGGTGCTTAAGGACCCTGGTTCGATCCCGGCCAAGTAAGTTTGTGGTGGAGAACATCGTGCCCGTGGGTTTTCCTCGAGATATTTCCGCCTCCTCCCTCAATCTCATTCCACCAAATCCTCCATCATCATTTACTTGCCTTAATCATCTGACTCTCCTTGTCAAAAGGGTGTAATAGTGGGACGTTAAACTAAAAGATTTCATTTATTTTTTTGTTTCTACGTTCTACTCAAAAACAATTAAAAAATCTAAATTCTCTTTAGTTCCCTTCCAGACCTTTTTCTTTTTTCTTTTTCTTTCTTTTTCTTCCTTTTTCTTTTTCTTTCTTTTTTCTTTTTCTTTTTTCTTTTTTTTTTGACGTTGCACCAAATGATTCAGCCTTGTGTCTCTGTTCTCCTGTCACTCCTCTGGACGGGAGAACAAAGATGAAAGTATTGAGTGAAGATACAGATCACAGAGTTTATTTCATGTTCTGAGGTACTCCCTTGCTCAGAGGCGGAAATAAGGGCTTCGCTGACCCCGCATTGCGGGGGAGGGGGGGCATCAAGTAATTAGGGACACCCCAAATCGTGAAGTGGGACATAGAGAAAGGGGCTCCACTGCACGCTGTCTGCAGGAGGGTTCCCAAGTCTTTGGTTACGCCACTGTTTTTGCTCAAATTCAATTCTCTCTCCTTCAATCAAGAGAAAATTCAAGTAAACTACTAAACAGCAGAGTGACCACAATTTATACAAAATAGAGAAAATTTAAGCAAAAAGAAAAACTCTTGTTTTGTTGTTGACGGGAAATTTGTGGCAGAATATCTTCGAACGTTGATTAGAGGTTTTCAAATGCTGCACAATTATGAGGTCAGATTAATGAAAAAGTTATCAGCAAAAAATAAGCTCTGATATTTACAGGGAAAACGATCACGCGCTACAAGTGTTAATTTTGTCCGGTAGATGTTAACCGCTGGAAAGTGGTTTGCTGTCAACTCTAACGGCGTAATATGTAATACTATTCTTGCAATAATAATAATAATAATAATAATAATAATAATAATAATAATAATAATAATAATAATAATAATAATAATAATAATAATAATAATAATAATAATAAATTCGCTTTGTTCAAGAGTTATCTTGTTGAGTAACGGACAGAAGTGCCACCGTTACCCGTTAATACGTTAACGGATTTAATCCGTTAATGAACTCGACCGAGGTGATTACTCTAGCTACCTATTGCAGAAAGAAAAAAATTTTTTTTCTTTTGTTCAAGACTTATTGCGTGCACTAACGTATTGGATCTAACACAAGAATCAGAAACTGCTATTGCATACCTTTCTCCCATACATTGCACAAGATTCAAGTATATCATTACACTATTAAACAACAGAATATTGTAGTAGAACAGATACACGCAATACAATTTATAAACGATTTTTTGACTAGTTTTAGTACAAATTTTCTCCAATGCTGACAAGAGGATTTGACACTTTTTTCACAATCTTTCTGTTTTAACTTTCAGCAGGGTATGTAATGCAAACAATTGTTTCCAGATCCATAAGCAGTACTAAAAAATGACGCCAGAGAACATGCTTATGGTATTATCCTGCTTTCTAGTGACAGTATGAGGAAGTCGAAACAACTATTCAGTTCCAATGTCAATGAAGGAAAGCTGAAGAGTGACTTTGTAAATCTGTTGGAATAATAACAAAGAATAATAATCATGGGCGCAGACTGCGTGGGTGCTCCGGGGCTCCAGCACCCACAAGATTTTTAGTTAGATAGGAACAATATAAAATAAATGTTTCTCACTTGCCATTATCAATAATAATAATAATAATAATAATAATAATAATAATAATAATAATAATAATAATAATAATAATAATAATAATAATAATAATAATAATAATAATAATAATAATAATAATAATAATGAGCAATTAAAACATGAGATAGAAGTTAAAATTTCTACTCTCTAAAATATAATTATTTGTTTCAAATTTGTTTGTGCAAAGGCAACCAACATACTTCCCCCTTCGTCGCCTGTCTCTGGCCTAGGCAAAGGCAGTCTCCACAATAAAAAATGAAACTATATTGTGAATAGGATTGTTCACAGCCCTTTATGACAGTGTTCATAAAAGATTTTAACTGAAATGAAATTAATCAAAAAATAACCGAAACTCCCCTGAAAACACATAACACAGACCCGTCATTGATATGTACCCACATAAATTTTGGAAAGTCGGTGCCGTTAATAATAATTAATGTTGAGTGTATGTGCTTTATCTTTTGGTATGCATGTTTATCTTACACATATGAGATAAACGCCACTATGCATAATAGACTTCATACTCCAAGAGATTAAAGAAAATATTTTCACAGCTAAAAGACAAGTCTCGATTCGGTGTAATGAGAGGGCCAGCTACATTCTTCCTGATGAAGTTTAAAAAAAAAAGAAAAAAGAAAAAAAGAAAAAAAAGAAAAGAAAGAAAGAAAGAAAAGAAAGAAAAAGACAAGAGAAATCATGCAATTCGTTTTTAATTTTTATCCGCATTCCAAATGGAAGTTACTCGGTAGCCGGATCCGCCATTTGGCCATTACTGAGGTGTTCGACTGTTCTTTACGACTGGTGCTAAGTACGGTCCAGGCGAGAGACAATGCAGCTTCTCGTGCCCAGTCGTTCTTTCAGAAAAAATATTCCGGGGGGGCACCCTTAGTATTCCGGGGGGCACTCTTAGTATTCCGGAGGGGCACTGCTGGTACTATTCTATTTATTATTGTATCATAGATGTATTATTTTGGTCCGCTCCGGGGAGGTACTCTCAATGCTACGGGGGGCAGTGCCCCCCCAAAAAAAAGCATGTCTGGAAGAAACACTGCTCGTGCCAGGTAGCCTCAAGAAGTTTTCAGCGAAAAAAGAAATGATTTCGTTGACAATGAAACGACAACGAGGTGAAACGGTGTGGAACTTCCAACACTAATTGAAGTACGAAGTATTCAATTCAAATAACAAAAATCACACTTTTGGCGCTGTACAACCCACGAAGGATTATAACAGACCAACTGAGTACCTAATGAAAGATCAAGCCATTTAATTCCAATGCCATAAATTCTAACTTTCCAGACTGAAGGTGAAGTTCATTACCTCTAAATTCAAGCAGCTCTAAATTGTCTCATGATGCTGGATTCAGAAGGGGCAATCGCCCCCCCCCCCCAGAAGACGGAACTTTCTTATTTTATATATAAAAAAACCCATCACAGAGTTTGGAGCTCTTAAAAGTAGCTCTAAGTAGCAGTATTATAACCTCCCCCCGAAAGTCCGTCCTGGATCCGCCCCTGGCTGGATCCATATAAAACTTTCTGTGTTTTCATCCGGATTCGAAACCGAAAACACTTCTATTTTAGTCATATGCAGTAATCACTAAGCTGCTATCAAATTAAGACACATTGCATTCCTGGAAGGAACAAAGCTAAGCTGACTTTCTTTAACACATACATTTTCAACCCTACATATCGAAATTAAGTTATGTCTAGATATCCGGGAATGTTTGGGGTCACTGAGTCAATCCGGTCACCGAGTCTGACAGGATCTCAGGTTCGTCTGGGTCACTGAGTCTGTCTGGATCATAGGGTCTGACTAGGTCACCGCCTTTGTTGGATTACTGAGTCTATCCGAGTCACTGGGTCTGTTTGGGTCACTGGAACTGTCTGGATATTCGGGAATGCCTGGGTCACTGAGTCTCATGGATCTCAGATCCTCTGGATCACCGAGTCTATATGGGTCTGATTGAGTCTCAGCTCCATCTGGGTCACTAGTCTGTATGGATCACAGTGTCTGACTGAGTCTCGGGTCCGGCTGGGTTACCGGGCCTGTCTGGGTCCCCGACTCTATCCGAGTCACCTAATCTAACTGGGTCTCAGGTCCGTTTTGTCACAGGTTTGTCAAGGTCACCGGATCTGTCTGGATCACCAAGTCTGAGAAACGAGACTCAAACTTGGATGATTAGGACAAAGTCGTGATCCAAGTAACCTGGTAATCTATAATCAATTCTATCATGCAACGTGCTCCCCTAGACCCAGACCTAACGGACCTGGTGCTAAATCCAGTTTTGGTTGTAAGATTCTTTATATATATATATATATATATATATCGTTTGGTTTAGTCATTTGTCACAATGTTCCTTGTTATTGTATTTATTTTGATTCTGCAACATAGTGATACGTAATAGAGTCAATTTAGCTCTGAAAAGCAGTGATGAGACGACCCTCTCGGGAGAGTAATACTCCCGGAAGTACGTTTTTTTCGCGCGCTACTCTAGCCAGCTGTTTTACGCGCTATCCTAGTCAGTTGTTTTAAGTTGGTCACAAAATCTATATCATCTAGTACAAGGGGAACAAAACGAACCTTATATCATGGAGTACAAGAGCAACAAAACGAGCCCTGCGGGGCTTCTAACCCGTTCCTACTACTACTACTATTTATCTGCACAAAAGTAAGTAAATCACATTTTTTAGTATTATTTTCGTATTATTTTAATTTAAAAAGTGTTATAAAAATGTAAAAAAAAATGTTTAAAAAACTTTCCTCGGACCGGGTTTGAACTCACGCCAAAAGAGATCTTCCTTATTAGCATATAGCGCTAGCCCACTCGGCCACGAGGACCGACAACAACAATTGTCTGAATTTTGCTATTGCTATTGCTATTGACAAAATTGCAACAGAAACGTTATCAACGATTTATAAATAATTGAAGTGTTCTGAGAACGAGGGCATCAAGTCTACCATTGAATTCCATCTGATAAGGTGTGAAATTCAACATTTAACATGATACGTAACAGGATACTCTGTTCTATGTATTACATGATGAAACAAATAGCATTTGGGGGCTCTGGCAACCTATGCAGTCACCATACGCTGACAAAATTATGCTAATGTGTAGCAAACACACTTACGACAATAATATTAAAAAAAAAAAAACGCTATTGCTGGAACACAAAGCGAGATAAAAATTCAGAACGAAAAATTTATTTAAAAAAGTTCTGTATATCATTTTCGAAGGGCTATTGCAGACCTTCGCGTTGGCGACCATGGTGACCTTTCTAATTATCACAGGATTATGATTGATACATCGTTGGAAAGCATATGGAGCACAGATTCCAACGAGATAACATTTTTTGCAATTCCCGCCCTATTTGTAGACGAAGAAGAAGAAACCATCCTGAAAATTAATGTAATTTGCGTAAAAACTGAGATTGGCCATTTTGCCTTACCCTCCTCCCCATAGGCTCCGACTTTGGGGGGGGCAGGGCACTTTTTCCCCCCAATATTTAAAGGTGGGGTCCTCGCCCCCCAAATATAATCCAGTTGAGGAAGAATTACCAAAGAGGAGCAAGAATTTCTGTCGTAAATTACGTCGTGCCTTTAATTCAATATTAGGAACAACCTTCTTATTCGATAAAAAGCACCGTTTTCAAATCGGCGTTTAACCTTTTTAGGATTTTCACTTTTTGAGGTAAATTTTAGATTTTCACTCAAACAGCTACTGTCTCCTTACTATTTATCGTAGGATCGTGGTTCATGCCTCGTTTTTCTCAGGATAGATCATACTTTCAAACGGTACCACTCTCTTGTCCGTATTATACACCAGAAATAAGAAAATTGAAAAAAGAAACATGAGATTTTTCGAAAAAAAATCGAAATTTTTGTGACCCTCTGGCCCGGGCCTGCTTTCACGTAGGGATCTGAATCTTTTAAAAAAAACTCTTGTTATATACATAATACGTGCACAAAATTTCGTTCTTGTATCTTGAAAACAGGTCGGGAGAAATTTTTGAAAGTCTGAAGGTGACCCATCTTTTCATATATGTATATAAATAGAGGAAGTTCGGGTATTATGGAATAGTCGGATAATATGGAATACCTCATTAGCTCGCCTGTGATGTGTTGCTTCCAAGCGGAGAGGAAAGAAAGTACTACCTCACGTCCCTATGATGCTCTACAGTCAGTCTCCATGTGATTGTGACATTCATTGTGTTGGTAGACGTGAAAATCTGATTTCTTATTCAGGAATACTTTTACAGTAAGTTGTTTACAACTTGTATTTTCCTATTGAAATGTAATAGAACAACAATTCTTTACTTACTATGACGTTGGATATACAGAGTGGTAGTAAGTTGATAAGCGCCATTATCCTATACGCCTTCGAATGCGTTTAACAGCTCTTTCGTTTCCAAGCTGGCGTGAAGGGCAATATGAAATACCCGCAAGAAAAGCATGTTCCGTATTCCGTATGGTATTCCGATTACAAAAATATCTATCGGTATTGGGCAATTAAACATACATTTATGATGACAACAATGCTAAGTGTACTTTTTACTACAGCAAATTTTCTGATGATACAAGGGGTGAGCTTGGGTCCAGTGTTCATCACGTTTAATGTGAGCACACAATGACTGTGCCGATCCTGAAGCACAGTATTATATTTATGATTTTTGCAAGTAATCACAATCAGTTATGGCTTGGCATTCAGAATTTTCATATATTGTCACTATATTCATTGTATGTTCAACAGAAAACTTTTTTCTTTTCTATATAGCATTTGTATTCCATATTACCCGATTATTTCATATTACCTTCCAAAGTGGTTTCTTTACAGATTATAAATTTTACCCACCCCTGTAACGAAACTTCTTTATCAAGATATACATAAATAAAGCCAAATATGTAAGGTGTATGCTTGTTTTCCTTTTTGTTTCAATGTGCAATTATTAACTGAGTTACAATCGAAACAAAAATGGTATTCCATAATATCCCAACTTCCTCTATATATACCTAGGTATAAAATATTTTTAATAAATGTACTGCGTCATTCCTATTTAGCCTAGTCATGGTTCAAACGCCATTTTCTTCAGTATAATAAGCCCTTTCCAACAGTATCACTCACATGTCCGTATCATACACCTAAACCAGATAATTAGGGAAAAACTCGGAAGTATTTTTGCAAATCCAACCAAAACATTTTGCCCCTCTGGCCTAGGCCTGGGTTGACGTAGGGATCTCAATTTTTTCTAAAAATACATTGTTATGTACATAATACGTGTGCAAAATTCCAATCTTGTATCTTAAATACAAAGGGCAGAAAAATTGTTGAAAGTGTGAATTTAGGCTCTCTCTTTATACACACACATACGTATATACTTGTTATAAAAATTTACTGTGTCATTACTATTTAGGCTAGAGTCATGGCTAAAACGTTATTTTCTTTCGTATAACAAGCCCTTTCCAACGGTGCCACACACATGTACGTATCGTATTCCTGAACTGGAAAAATCGGGAAAACTGAATTTTTTTCTAAAAAAATCAGCCCCTCGGAACATTTTCGGCCCTCGTGCCCGGACTCGGCTTCACGTAGAGATCTCAGAAAAAATTGAGAAATATCCAAAGGTACATACAATTCCATTCTGATATCGTGAAAACTACAGGCGTGAAAAATTTTTGAAATTTCCCTTAAGAAAAAGTAAAACGTCACGCCCTTCCGCACCCACTTGGCGCAGCCAAGTTGACCATCTGATTCCAAAACGCATCTGGGGTGTTCTTTGGTCCATCCTTGACTTGACTAATAAAAAAAACGACTTAAGTACCTGTTATAGAGCCTAAATAAGAGGTCAAAGACCATAGTACGCCATGGTAACAAAAGTTACCAAAAATCCTAAAATAGTTAATAGAGCACTGAAGCTTCAACAAACACTATGGTAACACTGATATGAGAAGTGAAGATCAATGTGGTGCAGTGAAGTTACCAAAATTTGAAGAATTTGTTTTAATGCCTTTAGACAAATTTGACTTAGCTTATGTATTTTGCAGCGGAGCGGATGCAGCAGACCGAGATCTGGAGGGAAGGGCGCCTTTATCCAGCAGTTGGTAGAAAACGGCTGAATATGATTATATATTTATTCATTGTTTTGCCCCCTCCCCCAATATTTTCTTCAAGTCGGCGCCTATGCTCCTCCCCCATATAAGCAACAAATACACATACAGGGTATTGCTATGTAGTGGACTACTTATCTGCTTCACATACCAATGTTTATGAGTGTATCCCCAAGGGAAAAAGGTCCTTCAAAAAACTGATGCAAAAAACAAAAAAAAATGAACTTTACCTTTTTCCCCTCAGCCGTGGTACCCGTATATACTTAACATTGAAAAGCTTCATCCTTCAGTAACACATTGATACCAAAATTATATTCTTAGCTTAATTAGAGTCTGGGCTATTGAGGTTTAAAGAATGAACGCAGCAGTTGCGTCAATGGGCGTTTAAACCTAGCCACTGCTGCACTTGATAGTAGACACGCAGACTGTGATGCGAGCAGGCATCTTCAGTGCGCAGCAGTACCTTAGGTTGCACGTGAAAAGCATTGGTGGCCACTTTTCTGGTGAACATGCGCATAAGAATTTGCTGCAATGTTTCATCTGCCCGTCCACCAGACAACAGATCTAATGCTGTTTTTCCAGACTTAATTGTCTTCCTTCTCAGCCGTCTGCGCTTTGACTATCGATTCACAGTTTCGAAATTTACTTAATAATTTTAAAACTCTGTTTTTCCTATTGTTTATAGTCGTGATGTGTCACATTCCAGACTTGCGTGGGAAAATAGCATGTTGTCGCAAACTGTATTACTTAAGACTTTTGCAAGTTTTAATATCATATACTATCAGTGATTTATGCAGAATTTTGAACTTAGGGGGGTGTTCAAAAATCTGAGGGGTGCAATCTTGAATTAAGTTCGTATACTATAATCGTCTTTTTAATTATTTTTTTTTTAACTAAAATTCGTTGATGCAACGAACGATTGCATTGGATTTCCTTCCTCAGGCAGAGCGAATTAGCGTCGACTTTCTCATGGTTGGTGTGACGTCGACATGAAATCGTTGGCAATCGATTGATCAAACGTTGTTGTGACGATCACAGCCGTGTAAAGGTTGATTTCCATTCAACCTTGCGTTACGTGCTTTGCTTGAAAATTTATCTTGTCGAAAGTAAGTTGCTTTCTTGTTTTATTGACACTTAAAAACAAGAATTAAAAATATTTTAAGAACCAAAATAGTAAGTTTTCTAATGGTGTCTTCCCGTTCTGCCTAAAGGCTCTAAAGCACTTTGTAGAAAATATTTTAAATGGTCTTTAGGCAGAACGGGAATTCCCGTTCTGCCTAATCTTTCGAGACGAGGCATTCTGTCCAGGGAGGGATTTCCTCAAGAGCATTTTTCTTTATTACTTGTAACAGATTCTGTAAGAATAACTATTTCTTCAAGTTTTATCATAAATTTTAGATGTAATTCTACTTGTTCTTCTGAGAAAAAGTATTCTAGATAGAATTCTGTTATTAACAGTCTTATTCACCTCTACTTCAGTAGAAATGAATGTGATTTCAAAATAAAGAGAAAAAAAAACTACATCCAGAGAAATGGAAAATTGATTGACTCAGTTGCAAGAAAACCGTTTGACATTGTAGCTGAAACGAAGATAACGCGAAGTTACTTCGATCTATAATCTGTTTCACGTAACCTGATAGGAAAAAGAAGAAGTTCCCCCCGCCACGCTCAAGCACAGGTCAATGTTGATGTTTTGTCTTCCAGCATCAGTCCCCTCACACGAAGGTATAGAGCAGCGGTTCCCAACCTTTTTCAACTTGCGGCACACTATGGGTGTAACTTGAATTCTCGCGGCACACTCATAGTTATTATTATTTGTAAATATATATAATACCGTGGTATTTTTTTTTTTTTTTTTGTGATTACTGATCTTCTCACAGAGAAGAAACCTCAATCACTGGTTCATCCCCGTGGTAAATCATTATGCTTATTTTTAATTCTAATTTAAAAATAGAAAACAATTGCAATGAAATATTGGACTCAGGTTTTTAAAACTAAGCTTTCTTTTTCGAAAACTGTATCCAACCAACACTAAGAAGAAAGGCCACTAAATAACGAACGAACAAACAAATCTCTTGTAGTTTTAAAACACAAATGTAGGTAATTTGTATGCATGTTTGCTTTGTCGAAAGGATTGAATGATATTTTAAAATTTCAAGTTACGAAATAGTCTGCAGCAATAAAGAAGCAATAATAGTCGTAACAATAATAACAAATACTTTTTTCAACATTAAAAATGTACAGAAAAGTAACACAGTATGAAACTTAAAGTTGTAAGTAGAGGTTCATAATAATGTGAAATACAAATATACATTTTTCCTTTGACTTGCGATTTGATTGCTATAGAATTAATAATTTGTTTCGATTTCCTCGCGGCACACCAGCGGCCCATTCACGGCACACTGCGCGGCACACCGGTTGGGAAACGCTGGTATAGAGTATATCTAAATATGTCTAAATAATAAATTACAACTTTCAAAATAACACTACGTATTTAAAAAAAAAATACATTTGCGTGCATTAGTGACGTAAGTAACACGTGTTATTATAATGGAAATTTTGTTGAACAGTTGTATTGTTTATTTTCCTTCTTTAGGCAGTCGGGCTTGTGCCATAGTGTTGTAATGGCAAGGGATGGCAGGGTTGGTAATTGAATAAGTGTTTACTTATTGATACAAGAATTTCATAATATAAAATCGAAAACCGAAAACCGAAAATGAAATCTTTATAAGTTTTACGTCTCACGTTTATGCCGGCTAGGTTAAAGCAAACGGTGATGATGAGAAATGAAAGAAATGGTAGAATGAAGAAAGTGGGAGGAAACGGGAGATCCCCAAGGAAACCACCCACGCGGTATTTGTTCACCACAAAATTCATTTGGTGGGAACTGGGATCGAACCAGGGATCCAATGTACCACTGAGCTACCGCGGTCCCAGGCGTGTAGGATAGTCTAATGTTATAACAAGAGTTGATTATTGTATAAGAAAGAAAGAGTAATGATAGTTCGTTCAAATATACAGAAATAACGAACGCTTTGGCTTAAAGAGCTCAAAGGCTCATCATAGCAGAAACAAGCTTTTCCATTAGATTTTAACCTGCGGGAAGTCATTGTTCCTGGTTCGTTATCAACCATCCTTCAAAGATCCTGCTTTACATTGTCCGGAAGCCTTCTTTTTCGCCCAGCTAATAGTCTCCTTTCCCTAGGCTTTTTGAATAGGACTTAGTGACACATTCCCATACAAGCAATGTGTCATGTTTATCTTATACTTATTAACTTTATTATTTCTATAATACTCGGTAACCTGTAGTTGTTTTGAAATAAAAACTTGTATAACGTTTTAATTCACCTGAATGTTTGCCTCTTTCGCTCCAAATATTTTTTTACCAACATTTTATTTTCGAAACCCCGCAGTTCCCGTTCTTGTATTCGTGTTAGGGATCAACTTCCACATTCATACAAAATTGGACAGATTAAGCTCTTATTGATTTTAATGTTTTCGATATCTGTTAAGACAATAAAATGTTTTACAGTGGGGAAAACTTCTACAAGACAAAAATTTAAAACAGTAATTGTTTGTTACTCGTAGTTGATAGCTAAAGGAAAGCAGTGTTTTCTTAACATCAGATGCGAGCGAATTGACGTACGAATTTAGAGTTTACACGATTCTGTTTATTAGAAAAGCTTCTCTCCCTGTGAAGGTCAACGACTTGCTTTCCCCTTCTGCAGTGGTAAGTGGTGAGAGGTAGGGGACTTTCCTATCAGGTTGCCTGGAACAGACTTTAGTATCAAGTCATTT
This sequence comes from Thermobia domestica, assembly GCF_964235325.1. Lineage (NCBI taxonomy): Eukaryota > Metazoa > Arthropoda > Insecta > Zygentoma > Lepismatidae > Thermobia > Thermobia domestica. The sequence continues at coordinate 94,114,647 of NC_137454.1, forward strand.
CACAACAAAATTTTATTCAGTTTTCCAGTAGTTCATCTTCAACATGCTAAGGATCGCAGTCAGGGCGGCTTCAGAATTTTAATTTTGGGTAGGCCCGCTCCCTCGTGTATGAATACATATGCACATTTGATTGATTAATGACAATAGGAAATTATTTTTACAGTAGTGGTTGATGCTGTTTTTTAAATAATTATTTACCATTAATATAAAAAGTGGAAAATATATTTACTCTTTATTGTATCTTTTAGTGTTTATATATTTTTCAAATTTTTTGGGTAGGACCGTGCCTACCCGGCCTACCCGCTTAAACTGCCACTGCTCGTAGTGCGTAAAAGGTGCCACAGTTCACATCCTCAAGACAAGCTTGGCCACATATTAAGCAAGCAATGCAAAAGGTTGCGTACGACGGCCCTTATCCCCGATTATCTTACCTTTTGATTTGATTGAAACTACCAAAAAAAAAAAAAAGCAAGTATTTCAGTATTGATATTGATATTTTGTATTGCTGCTATTTACACTGACAATATAAGTATGAAAATAGAAGTACATATGATACTATTGCATATAGTATAGAATTATGTATATAAGACAAATCAGCTGATAAGGTAATGCTGAAAAAGGAGTTGTGATGTAGAACATTAACATTCTTTCTTAATAGTCGCCTTATGCATCCTCTTTCATTATTTACTTAATATAAGGCCAAACATGCCTTAAGGATGTGAACTGTGGCATGTTTTACGTACTGTGACTCTTAGCATGTTAGCGATGAACTATTGGAAAAGTGAATAAAATCTTGATGTGAAATAATTTGATATTATACCGAATTAAGTTTATTTTATGTTCGTTTCAGTTACAATGTCAAACGGCTTTCTTGCAACTGAGTCAATCAATTTTCCATTTGCCCGCAGGTATTAAAAAAATCACATTCATCTTTACCAAAGTAGATGTCAATAACATTGCTGATAAAGAAAATCCTTTCATTTTTCCGAAAAGAACAAGAAGAATAACATCTAAAATTTATGACGAAACTTGAAGAAATAATTCTTCTTCTTACAATCTCTGTTAGAATTACCAAATAGATTATTACGAATGCACGACAAAATTCAAGAGGACAAACCCCAAGGAAAATTCAGACAAAACGCATTAAATTCAAGAGATAGAATCATAGGCGTAGATGAAAAGAAGATTATCTTTTCTTCAACTGTTATGCATCTAAAATGTTGTCTGAAATTCTTCACTTTAAGGAAATAGCATTTTAAAAAATGCTGAAAACTCAATAAAAGACGTAAGACTGTTATAGTAAATACTGTAAATATTTCACATTTTGATCTTTGCTTAAAAAAATTTTTGATCAATATTTCAGAGTTAAAATAAATATTTATACACTACTCAAAATAAAAGACTGCTATATGCTACCACGCAAGAACAACTTTTTAAAAATCAAATAGCATCACAGTTACTTTTCGTAATTAAAATGAATGGTCTTACTGTAATATGCTAAACGTGTTTCAAATGTATTAAAGGTATGGTATAATAAGTAGGAATACCCAGAACTTTTCACACGAGTATGTGTGAAAGTAATTAAAGCTAGTCTTCTCCTTTATTATAACATTTATAAGTTTTATTGAGTTTTCAGCATTTTAAAAGAAAGAAAAAGTTATTTCGGTTTAAAAAAATATAGATAACATTTTAGAATAGGACTTATGTGACAATTGAAAGGAAAAAATAATCATATGTGGTGTGCACTGGTACATCCAATAAATACTCCTGTGATTTTGTCCTCGTCAGAATTTTCCTTGCATTTTGACCGCTTGAATTTAGTTCCCGCCCTCGTTATTACAGCCATTTTATACATGAGTTCCAATCTGCATACAAACACGGTAGGAGTCAAGCTTTTCGGTGCTGCATTTCCCTGAAAATTTTCTCCTCGCATAGAATTCCCTGTCTCCAAAGATTAGGCAGAACGGAAATTCCCGTCCTGCTTAAAAATAAAATCGATTAAAATATTTTCTACAAAGTCCTAGAGGGCTTTGGGCAGAACGAGAATGAATCTTTTTAATATTGCACCCCCTAATTGTAGGGGTGTAAGGAATTTATTTCCAGGGATGTCCGAAAATTTTAGGGGGTGTAGATAAATCACTGTACACTATCATACACTAATATCATCTTTCGTATTGTTCTTTGGTTCGGGGCACAGGTTCACATTCTGAGGTATGTCTGCTATATAATGAATAAGTAGGACAAGAAGATCTGTGTTGTCATCAACAACAACATTGTTCTGTCATTTTGAGCAGCATTGAGCGTCAAATCAATATTAGCTGTTTCATAAATAACAGAGCACCCAGTACATTGCAAGAAGCGAACTAGAAATGTAACAAACTGGCTTGGCTTTACATTGAAATCTAATGTATCGGTTGGAAACACTGGTTGTGTTTGAATCTGACGATGGTGGTGGGCTCGGACTTTTGTAGAATACTCTTTATTATATATATCAAACACAAGAGTTGCACTGCCATATTGTCGCTTCACATATGAGACGTACGAAATACGTATTATAAAATTCTTCGAAAAGTTTCATTACAATTCAATGGAATTCGATGTATTAAAGCTCCACCGTCAATTCCATACTAAACATTTCCACTTGGTATTTGGCTATGTGCATTTATTTGTAGTAAGTTATGTATGCATACCTTCATCAATGCCTGTATGATTCATATTATGCTATTCTTTTAACACTGCTGCTGCTGTTCTTCGGAAAGTCAAAATATCTTTTTTTTTTTTTTTTTTTTTTTTTTTTTTTTTACCGATACTACATATCACGAGATCACCACCAAAATGATCAAGTAGCTTGCGTTGCATGTATTTGGTGCTGTATGAGTGAACGTGGTTTTCAGATGATAAGTCCTCTTCCATTTTCTTCCATCAAGTTTACTACTGTTAACTGCTCCTCATCGTTTTCTTCTAGGTATTTGGCTGTGGCAGTGAATTCATCACGCTGAATTTTGTCTTCAGGTCGTCGGCATTTGTTAATGGTCCTTCTTGAAATTGTGAGGGGTTCCTTTTCCAGTCCAAAAATTCACACTACCCTTTTCATGATACCACGGATCTGCAGCATACTCCTCAACACAGATTCAGCCCAGTTATAATTTCTTTCACTACATATTTGCTGTATCATCTCATCAAAAGTAGTCGTTCTCACAGAAAACGATTTGCAAATTTCTCTATAATATAGACTTATTTCAATATCACAGAGCACACAATCATGCTGGGAATTAAATATCGGTTCACGAGATCTTAAACTATGTGTTCTCATCTCTGGTTCAGATGTTCTGAGCTCAGAAGATAATTTCAAATTTACAAACTTTGCCTGACATCGTTTATGAATACGCTGGCCTACATGAACTTGCAACGGAGAAATCTTTCTCTTCTTACATGTCTTGTTGATTTTTTCTTGTATATCTTTATCCGTTACTGTCTTCTATTTCTGTCTAACAGAAAACATCTCTAGAAATATCTGCCATGGCACAGGGTACGGGTCTAAACCACACACAGGGCAAGCTATGCTTATGATTTCTTTCTTTTTAGAGATCCGTAACTTCAAATAACATCATTCGAAAAGTATTTTTTTTTTTGGGGGGGGGGTATGGGAATAAGGTAATAAGTGAACTGGATAAATCTTTATTCATCAATTATGTACTGCTTTTGGTAAAGATGGTACTCTTACTCCCAGCCATTAGATGGTTACGCCCTCTCTTTGGCATAGGTGTCAGTAGATATACATTGATTGTCAAACATTGTGAGATGATCAAAGTGCAATTATATAAACATGAGGAAAAGTGAGCATATAAAACTAGGTATACTGATAAATAATAATAATAGTAACAATAATAACAATAAATCAAAAGTAGAATAAATATGTGCAAAAATATATATGTAAACGAGGTGCTAAGGTATTAAGATGATGAAAAACAAAATGTATCACTAAAGTAATAGAATTTAGAGCGATGATAATGAAGTATGAGATGAAGTGCAGAGACGACACAAACATAGTTGTATTAGCAAGACAGATGCAGTGTTAAATCTTCTGTCCCGGGGCGACTCGGGACTGATGAGGACAGGGGGAAGCCCTTGTTAATAATGAGGATTACTGTGCTAATATGGAAAAATATTAGGAAGATGATCATTAATGAGATAAATATCATATATCGAAAAGTAAAATAGAAGCACTCGAAATATAAAGTGCATTACGTATATATCAAACAAGACTTTAAGTGTACAATTACATTGTAAACGAAGTATAGATTTTGACATCACAATTTAGTGTAAATTTCATTGCTGAATTTTATTATTTCAGATTCTGCAAAATAATGAGAAAGCGAAAGAAACAAGTATAACTTTTCTCGCAAAGAGTATAGATGAAGTTCTATAGCCATCTAGGAAGCTATTTGTAAAGTCTGAAATGTCATTCAATATGCCATTTGTCACATTTCGTGAGATATCATGTTGAATTTCAATCCTCATCAGATGGAATTTGATAGTAGACTTTATGCCATTGTTTTCAACATACTTTAGTTGTATAAAAAACATTCATAACATTTCTGTTGCAATTTTGCCCCGCAAATATCGTAAAATGTCTGTACAACAGAACGAAAGTCAGTCTGTTTCCTTGAGATATCATGGTTTAGGAATAACTTGAGTAAAAAGGAAGGAAATTAATCTGAAAAATATTACATTCGAAGCACAATTTTAATTAATTTTACTTGGGGCGTTCAGAAATGATTGGCACTACATTTTTTTTTTTTCACAGGAACCATTTATTGAATAAACGATTACAGTTTATTTTAGAGATATTCCCCGGCAATGTCTATGCACCTTTGCCACCGTTCTGGAAGCTTCCTTATCTGTGTAGCAAACCATTCTTTTGGGGTATCTCTCTGCCACTGGCGGACAAATGCGTAGAGTTCATCATTTGTGTTGAACTTTTTACCTCGTATGCCCTCTTTCATTGTGTCGAATAAAGCATAGTCGCTAGGAGCCAGATCCGGCAAATACGGAGGATTCGGCAGTACACTAAACCCTAGTTCATGCACTGTGGCAATTGTCTGGCGACTGGCATGTAGCCGTGCATTGTCTTGTTGGAGAACTCCACGGCCCCACTTTCCTTGTCGGCGTTGTTGGATGCGTCGGCGGAGTCTATGCAGTGAACTGCAATAGCTCTCACTGTCGATGGACGTATTGGGAGGGAGTCATTCCACCAGCAGTATCTTTTCCTGATCCCAGAAAACGGTCGCCATTTGTTTCCGCACGAATAGTCCCATTAGTGCCTTCTTGGGACGAGGGTTTCCAGTATGCCTCCATTCCATGGACTGGCGTTTCTTTTTTGGAGTCTCGTAGAGGAACCGAGTTTCGTCGACGGTGACCAGACGCTCAAAGAAATCGGTAGGGTTTTCACTGTAATGTTGCATCAACTGCTGGCAATTCTCCACACGCTTTTGTTTCTGTGCAACGGTGAGGTCATGTGGCACTCATTGCGCACACACCTTGCGCAGCTTCAAATCCTCATGAATTATAGTATAGAGAGAACCCCGTGATAGACCTGTTTCTTTCTCTAGTTCATCAAACGTGATTCTCCAGTGCTCCATTATCAAATCATTAACTCGCGCGGCATTGCTTGGTCTGCATGCAGTTGCAGAACGCCCAGTGCTTTTGTTTCTTGCAGCACTGTCTTTGCCTTCTTTGAATTCGGATACCCAACGAAACACGGATCTGCGACTTGGTGCTGTGTCCCCACATACGGCTAATAATTTGTTGTGGAAGTCTGAAGTATTCACTCCTTCCCTCCAAAGAAACCACACTGTCCACCGTTGCCCATGTGTGTCTGCTTCCATGCTGTCTTTTTGCTATCCACCAGCGTCCTGGCAAGTTGGAACAACTGCTGCTACAATGTGCTACCTACGGAAAGAAACAAAACAATTTAGTGGGGTTTGATAGTACTATAGTCTATCTTAATGCATACATCAACAAACATTTCAAACTGGTACTTGGCACCAGTTATAGGGGGGAGTGCCAAACATTATTGAACGAGCTAAATACATTAGCAATTAAAATCACATTGTTCAAGTTAATGTACTGAAGCTAAATTTACATATCTGAGTTATATTATTTAATTAAGCAAAATCGCATGATATTTTTCATTAGTGTTATAAATTTCGTATTTTAAAATGTTGATTTGTGTTGCCATGCCTAGATAAACGCGCGTCGTCGCGATGAATTACTCACGGTTTACTTATGTGCAGTAACGTTAGTATTAACAGTGACGTTATGTGCAGTAACGTTATTAACCATATGTGATGTTCTTAACCAGAATAAAAAAACAACGGGAAGTATGTTAGCTAAACCTACAGATTTTTCAATGGTTTCATAAGCCATTTCAAAGCACAATTGACTCTCTAGCCCTTTCTCATTAGGTGGCAGTTTGTAGCGAGCGGCGACGGCGAACTGCTGAGTAGAGTAGAAAGATATTGCAAGCAATGGAGCTTTTCACATATAGCAGTGTTCTGCCGCTTGGGTGTTGGGGGAGAGAGCAAGTGTTGCCAGGAAAGAGTAGAATGGCAGCAATAATATAGATTTATGTGTTTTACGTATATATGTGTGTGCGGAGTATGTTTGTGTATGTGGTTATGTTCTAGACTAGGACACCTGGAGTGACTTTAACCAAACTTGTTACATATAATATATGGTAAAAATGACGTAAAAATAATCGAAAACGACTGATATTATCGAAGATTCGAATCCATAGGTCTTTGATTTTAAAAAGTCCAATTCAATAGATATTATTTTTTCTATAAAATAGAAGATTGGGATAAATACATGTTCGGGCACCACTGGACAAATTAGCTTGTAATTCTATAAATTTGTGGTGCCCCAAAATTGAGATATTTACTATCAAATATTTCAGCAATACTTTATATTTTAGTCTTTTGCTATATATTTTTTGTTACATAAAAATTCGTAATATGGACTTTAGTAATAATACGTAATGTACTTTAGCAAAACAAGAGAGAGAATTTATGATGTGATATTTAACAAATATTCCGTATTTTATATTTTTTATAACTTTTTATAACTATTTTTTATATTTTTTATATGTTATATTTTTTTTATATTTCTTAACACTTCTATGGCTGTAATTCCTTGAATAGTCCCTTGAATTCAGGGAGTAGAGATACCGCTTGGCTAAAAGAGGGTAAACCCATACGTGTCTCTGACTTTTTTTTTTTTTGCCTGTGTACAGGCCCGTAGCCACCCCGAAAATGTAGAGGGGCCCGGTACAAGTTAGGAGACCTATCCAACCATACTATAGTTCATCACCATATTATGGCTCATTTGGAAATTTTAGGGGTCAGTAAAAATTTAGGGGGCCTGGTCCCCCATGTTCCCCGTTGATACGGGCCTGCCTGTGTCTTAACAGGGCGACTAGAAGACACTTTTTGTATCTGTCATTGCAACCACCATAACACGACATGAGTCACGAAACTTTGTTTCTTCAGTTGCACAGCAACCCTGTTCTCATATTTTCGATCCGCGGCTAAAAGCTGCGTAATATGAAAGGGTAAATTTCTCATGCGGCAATCTGCCGCGAGCAGCGACGGCAAACCACCGCCTCAATGTAAAAGAAGCATTATTAGCCGCACTCTGTTCTCCAGAACAATAATAAATACAGTACTGTCCTTCATTTAGTATTGTAGCTTCAACCGTATTTTTTCACTTTTGTTTTTTCTTCAATCAATGTAAATACACTATATTTAAGTGTGTAATTTGTGTGGTAGTTAAGTGTGCTTTATTCAGTATACAGTATTTCGTTCAACTGAATGTCACTAAAGCAACTTACATATGGTTGAAACTTTTGTTTATGGTAAGTTAAATTTATTGAATTATAATACTATAGGTCTTGTATTTCCAGAGAAAAATATGGTAGTTCTAGTCTAATGCAATGTAAGTGAGAGAGACAATCTGACATAGTAAGACTGAGTTACGCGAAAGTGGAACGTAACGATTATTATTATTATTATTATTATTATTATTATTATTATTATTATTATTAATAAAAATAATAATAATAATAATTAATTAATTAATTAATTAATTAATTAATTTTAAAGAGTATGTGGATTATTAGCAGACTAGTACTGCGCATTCTGCTCATTCAAGTAACCCAATAAATGGAACCACCTTCGTCAAACATAAAGTATAGGAGAGGGTCCAAACGTCCGTCCGTAACCATTGTCAGTAACCAATTACAGTACGTACAACGGTATGTTGTATATTTACCTGTACCGGTCTTAGAAAAGGTGATCAGAGGTGCGACAACGGAGCATATTTTGTAAATAAGAAGAAAAATTGTATTGAAAAGATTTTTTTTTAGTGCTCCTTAGTTACAAAAGATAATATAAATAAGTAAGATTGTTGAATAATAGATTGCAGGATTATCAGAAGAATTTGATGTTTAGGAAATTAATCGTTTGTAATAAGTATATTAACCGAAGGTGTAAAATAAATGATATTTACGCTTCAAAGTTCTGTTTTTGATATTGTGGCTCAAGAAATATTTAATTAAGAACCAGTGGTGTTACATAATTAAATGGTGCCTTCATACCGGGAGAAGTGTATCGTTCTGAAGTACAGTAACAACGGACACAATTGAGCCCAATATTTATGTTACTATATTAAGAAGCGGTAAACGAATAAACCGAGGTATGTCGGAAACTGAAGGTATACAAGACCGACCTATGCAAAGTAGTAGTCATGCTCCTGATACCGTGATAGACCTTTTAAAGCAGATATCATGTCAAATGAACCAACTTCAACAGAATCAACAGGAGTTCCAACAGAATCAACATGAGTTCCAACAGAACCAACATGAGTTCCAACAGAACCAACAGGAGTTCCAACAACAATTTGAGGAGTTACAGCAAAAAATGGTTACACAACAACAATTTGAGGAATTCCAGAATGTAACCCATCAACAATTGGAGGACTCCCTAAAGCAATTACAACTTAAAATTGAGGAACGACTGGAAGATAAAATGGATCAATTACATTGTAAAATAGAAGGTCAATTGGAGGAACAGATTTCCACGAGATGTAAGCAGTATGACCAAAAGCTGGAACGAATATCCCAAAATTACACTGAGATGCAGGATGTGGTCAAAGCCATGGAATCGGTAATTAACGAACACACCTTTCACATTCGAGAACTCCGGGAGGATATGAATTGTTTGCAAGAGTGGTACCATACTACTACGGAAGAGCACGACGGTGGACATAGACATCAGTCTCACAGTGGACATAGAAATCAGGCTATGTATAATGGATTAGAACCAGTAATCTCTCATGATGGTGGTTATAGAAATCAGTCTCCTTTCAAGGAACCAGAACCATCAACAGCTCATCGAGTTTTGGAGGATAGTGAGTCTTCGGGATACAGTGAAGGAAGTACCGAAGTTGGAAGAAGAAAGAAATATACATCCCGTAGGAATTCAAAATGTTACGGTAAATATTCAAAATCTCATAATAATGACAAACCTTTGCGATTTAGCGAAGTAAAGTCATTGATCAAATTTAGCGGTGGACCTGATGATATTCCTGCACGGGTATTTATCGAGAAGTTCGAGGACGAATGCGACTTGATAGGAATCAAAGAATCAAAATTCCTGAAGATACTTCCACACGTCTTACAACCTCCATGTTTAACGTGGTTCAAAGCCATTCGAGAAAATCTCCATGCTTATTCAGATTTTAAAGCGGCCCTACTATCCAATTATGAAAACGACTTTATGCTTGCTAACAGGGATGCTTTATTACGTACCAAAGTTTTCGATCCCCGAAGCCACAAAAATGTTACGGAATTTGTAGTATCGACATACAACGAATTAAAAGCTCTAAATCCTAATCATCCGGAATCACGTATAATTGCTTCAATTCGCATACTATTGCCGTTTAGATTACAACAAATGTTGATGTCTGCACAATGTGTCAATTTCAGTCATATGGTCATGTTAGTGCAGAACTTCGAGAGTCAATATTTGATGCAGAAAAATAATAAAAATCCCAATAGAGGTCAGGGTAATGTTAGCCGCAATCCTATTAATTATGCTCATATTCGCAATATAAGTGTACAGAATGGAAATAGCTCTAACACACAAGGAAATGGCAATCGTCGTTTTAATGAACGAGCGTGTAATCCAAATAATACCGGTAACGCAACTCAACCTAATGGAAGAAATAATAATAGGAATTTCAGAAATAATCACCGAAATTATAATCGAAGTAACAACAATTATCGTAATTATGCACAAAGTCGGTTCATAGGTGGTAGCAATTATAATAACAGAAATCCAAATTCTGTGTATGCATACAATCGATCCGATTCTACTCAAGAATGCGGAATACAATGTTCCTTAATTGCGCCCTTTGAACGAATAACTTGAACCATTAAAAAGGCGTCCGACAGATTTGTTTTAGATCGACTTTGCTTATGTCTATGGTTAATGTGTTCTTTATTCAGTTTATTATTTTGGCAACCTACCGAAAATACTAGAAAGATATGAATGGACTTAGTTAAAAATGTAGTCCCTCCTGAGATCATAAGTAAAATTAATATAAATAATGTATAATAGAGGGAACTCAATCTCAAAACGAGATAAACGTCGTATTTCATAATTATATAACTTATTTATTGTATTTTTCTTCATGTTATTTTATCTTCAACTATTTTTCTAGTGTAACAATTATTTTCTTCAATGTTAAAGTATGTTATATTGTTTTATTATGTTCACAACACTATAATTACTCACTAAGCCCTTTATGTGTTCTATATGTATATTCACGTAGAATGTTTATGCCGTGTTTACATCTGGATCAATTCTATTAGAGAACATATTTATATTTAATTCAGTGCAATTATATTTAACTTCATGAATTAAACTATGCACATTATAGTAAAAATAGTCCAATGAATCAAAAAAATTGTGGACCGTATTATTATTGTTATTTTCCTGTTGATGTACCTTGATATTTATATTATAATGTAAGGCCAAAGGATATGCCCAGTTATGTGATTAATATATGATATTAATATAAAACATAATTCTATGTATATACAAGGGCTGATCAAAATGTGTATACTTGTACGGTCCAGGATTCTTTTCATTTATTGTTAGTAAATAAATGAAATCCATGTTCGTGGCGCCAGATACAACGGTATGTTGTATATTTACCTGTACCGGTCTTAGAAAAGGTGATCAGAGGTGCGACAACGGAGCATATTTTGTAAATAAGAAGAAAAATTGTATTGAAAAGATTTTTTTTTAGTGCTCCTTAGTTACAAAAGATAATATAAATAAGTAAGATTGTTGAATAATAGATTGCAGGATTATCAGAAGAATTTGATGTTTAGGAAATTAATCGTTTGTAATAAGTATATTAACCGAAGGTGTAAAATAAATGATATTTACGCTTCAAAGTTCTGTTTTTGATATTGTGGCTCAAGAAATATTTAATTAAGAACCAGTGGTGTTACATACGCAACCTGTTTACTTGTGTTCCGCCCCTTCGGTTCCTGAAAACATGTTGCTCACAAGGGAAGGTCCCTGAAATTGTCGCTCAAATCTGACTGCCACACAACACATCTGATAGAGCATCATGAGAAATGAAAATGAGCAAAATTTAAGGTGCTATGGTCCAGAAGGATAGAACCTACAGGGCTTCAACACTTGAATAAAGAAACAACGGGATCCAAAAATTTATATCATGGAAATATATACGTTTTAAGTATATATATCTTGAAAAATCCTTAAAACAACCAAAACAGAAGGTGCACAATATAATGAGAACAAAATGCCGTATCGAAAACCACAAACAGTTTTGCCATGGATGAAATAGTGTTGCAAATTCAGCGTAAAAGTATTTTCTTTGAAATGACACCATCTACAAATGTGTACAGATTTAAAATGCACTATTATTACTAAACACAATAGTGAAGTGTATAGGTACAGTGTTGCACACTGTTGGCTGCGTGTTGGTATGTATACTGAAAACGTACAATGGAGAAGTCTGATATGTGGCAACAGAGAGTATTAAAGGAATCTGGGTCTCATATTATGAATTTAATTCAAATGCAGAATAACACCTATGGCATAACATAACAAAATGTTAAAAGTGTCATAAAAGATTGATGCAATTGTAAAACGAAATTGAGAAATGACATTTTTTATATCTTGTGTCAGCACCGAGGCTATATAGGAAGGGACCTACAGCGTAAAGTGAGATCCGAACCACTATGAAAGACGAAAGATGATAATGAAATGCAAAGTGAAAAGTACAACAAAAACTTCAATGTCCGATGCAGGATTGGAACCAGCGATCCATAATAAGTCGACGGCCTAGCCTTCTAAACCACATGGCTACCGGGCCGATTAAAAACAAAATGAAGTAGAAATAAAATAGTTATATTTCCAATGTGAATATGGTAATATTTCAGTGTACAGTAACATAATCATATGATATGTAGGAGAGGAAGTAACCCAGATAGCAGAAACAGCTTGCCACAAGCATGATATAAGCTTGTCGTGACAAGGATATAAGCTTGTCCCAAGCTTGTTACGACAAGTCTGTAAGCGTATATCAAGGCTGATTCAAGCGACGAAGTTGACAGGCGACAAGCATATTGTAGGCTTATACTGTAAGATTGTTTCAAGCTTGTCAGCTCAAGCTTATTGCAAACTTGTTAAATAAAGCATGCTATAGGCTTGTTACCTCAAGTTTATTTCAAACTTGATACGTAATGCTTGCTCCAGGCTTGTTACCTCAAGTCTATTTCAAACTTGATACATAATGCTTGCTACAGGCTTGTTACCTCAAGTTTATCTCAAACTTGGTACATAATGCTTGCTACAGGCTTGTTACCTCAAGTTTATCTCAAACTTGGTACATAATGCTTGCTACAGGCTTGTTACCTCAAGTTTATTTCAAACTTCGTACATAATGCTTGCTACAGGCTTGTTACCTCAAGTTTATCTCAAACTTGGTACATAATGCTTGCTACAGGCTTGTTACCTCAAGTTTATCTCAAACTTGGTACATAATGCTTGCTACAGGCTTGTTACCTCAAGTTTATCTCAAACTTGATACATAATGCTTGCTACAGGCTTGTTACCTCAAGTTTATCTCAAACTTGGTACATAATGCTTGCTACAGGATTGTCGCCTCAAGCTTATTTCAAGTTGTCCACTTCAAGTTTAGCACATGCTTAATATGTCTCGTTTATTGCAAGCTTCTCAGTAAAGCTTGATACAAATTTATTTCTGCACGTGAGAAAATCATTCATCTGCTTGGCGACATGTATAATGTTTGATGTGAAGGTTAGTATAATGTTCAATGTGTAAGTTACATAAATGATGGTGTGTATTCTTTTGCCATCTGAGGTGTTTAGATATTGCCATCACTTTATTGGCATTATTTTAAATATATATAGGGGAAACCATACCATACTTACTATTAATAGTAAACATAGTAGTAAGCTATGGTTTCTGCAATGTTTTTAAAAGAATGCCAATCAAGTGGTGGCAATATCCAAACACCCTCAGATGGCAAAAGAACACACGCCATCATTTATGTAACTTACACACTGAACATTATACTAACCTTCACATCAAACATTATACATGACGCCAACCAGATGAATCATTTTCTCACGTGCAGAAACAAATCTGTATCAAGGTTGACACTACTGGGCCTCACATCAAACCTTATACAAAATGAAATCAACCTCATATAGACAATAATCCTGCAAAAATAAACGTAAAGGTGACGACGAAAGAACTGTTAAACCTACATAAGCAATGTTCTGAAAAAGAATAGTTGTGTTCGGTCAAAATGAAAGCAAAATAATATATACTTTCACAATCTGTATTATGCTTCTTTCCTTCGTCCATTATGCGTCTTTGCAGCACGAGGTTCAGGTTTATTTCTGTTGAGTAACATTATTGAAATATCATGTTAAATTATAAATCCATGTCTCACACAACATTGGTGTTGAATATATACCCCATACTCCAGTCTATTGAGATTAGTATCTTATCTCAACATAGAAAGCAACACTTTTCCTGAGTTCCTTGGTGAATATACTATGCGACCTGGCAGATCAGCATCCAATTAGTTTACCATTAAACACAGTTTGATGTTGAAGGTGAGCGTCCCGTTTCAGCACGAAGTTTTACATGAGACACTGACCTGTAGAATCCGAACAGTAATGCGTTCAGTGTTTGTAAGGTCTTCCACTGGGAATCGACCACGACCCTAGGCGCACCAAAGACGTACACCACTAGACAAACGTCAAGGGCTAAGCAAACTTTTAAATTATCAGCTTTCAGGAAAGAAAGAAATATAAATTAAATCCTAGAACCACTGCTACACAGGGTGCGAAATACTGAGGATGGCCATTCCTATACTTCAAAATGTTGGAAGAAAATTCATCCTCAATAATTTACTGGAGAGATGAGGTGACATCGACACTGTCAGAAGTATACAAACTATTTACAGTAAATCTGTGCAGTTAGTGGACAACCTAGTGGATAAGCATTATCCCTAACCTTACATATATCAATAATTTTGGATGTTCAATATATGAAATCTTCATTTCAAAACTTTCCAGTGCAATTTTTTTTTACTTATTTATTTACTCCTATCTCTCCCCGATCATAACTGTTATGATTTCGCATCCTGCTGCTACATAATTGAAATAAATTATCCCTACATTCTACGCAATAACTGATATAAGGTTCCATGAAAACAATCAGCTTGTATTACAATGTTATTTATTGAACTTATTTACATATTTTGTATTATTTCTAACTTATTTCCTTAATTGGGTTCCTCAACTTCAACGGTGTGACCTTCCACTACAGGTTTTGAATTTCTTCGTTCTCTGCAAAATAACGATCATAAATACGTACTGAAAAACATGTAATTGATTGCACAGTTAAAAGAAAACATTCATATTGCTTACCTTATAAATACGCTTTCATTAAAATACATTATTATTCTTTGAAGTAAGTGCCACACAAGGCAACAGAGTCTGGCACTCGTTTCTCAGATCTGGTGATCCATGGCTTGGAAGCACTCCAAATATGATCTCTATAGCATTACGGTAGAATTTTTTATAGTGAATTAATATTCCCTAATCGAGCTCACCTATTCAGATTTAGATTTGTAGTGTGACACTTCTTATTCAAAGTGTCTTGACTATGTCAAATACAATATAATTCATCTTCCCATACTGAAAATTAATAAAGTAATTTTAAACACTACTATACACAAACATTACCCAAACACTCTTTCGGTTTAGCGGCATCCCTTATATTTTACATTTTACGTTTTACAGCCTTATTTGATTAAATTTTGACGATCACTCATAAGAAACACTTGAAAGGAAAGAATCGCGTTTGTTACAATTACAACATACTCTCCCACAGTCTGATATTAAGTCGTCTCGGGATCGCACGAATCTGTCTGGGTCATACAGGGTCAGGGATCTGACTACTTCGGGATCACGAGTCACGAAGTATGTTACTCGTTTCATCACTGGTACCACTGCATGGTATTTATTCACTTTACCTATTTCAATGTTCTAGTGCCAGTAAATTTTCAGTAAAGTTTTTTTTTTTTTTAAATTTCCTAGCTGAAAATGTGCATTGTTCTTGATTAGTTTTGATGTTATTTTACTTCTTTTCTATCTCCTGAATGAAACCGTATCTTCTGAGAAGGAAAAAAAACCTACAATACCATCTGTATCTTAATTAATTATAGTACTTTATTGCTTGTTTCTATACTAAACGAAATAATCTTATCGTCTGGAAGATACTGCAATCGCATATTTCTCTATTACAATGGCATTGCAGAGTTTTCCAGAATGTAAGATGGTTTCATTTAGTATAGAAAAGAAGTAATTAACTCTAATCAATCAAGAAAGAGGGTGGTATTGTAGTTTTTCTCTCATGAGATGAGTTCGTTCAGTAGATAGAAAAGATGTAAAATAACACTAAAATTAGTCAAGAAAAAAATAGGTTAGTTGCTTTCTGTTTTTCATGCAGCAGGTAGGAAATGTTTTTAGAAGGCAAATATAACAGTAAGTGCCTATCTCTCTATTACTCTGACATCGCAGTTTTCAAAAAATGAAATTTCCTGCAGTATAGAAAACAAGTAATCAACACCAAAATTAATCAAGGAATAAAAGTTATTCTTAAAAAAAAAAATCATTCAGCAGATAGGAGTAGTCAAAAAATAAAATTAACAGAGGTACTTTCTTCCAGAAGACAAGAAAATAAAAATGTAAACAGTAATGAATCTCGATTTTAGTTAAAATTTCCATCCTCCGAGGAAAGTAACAGGCAAGTTGCTAAATTATAAGGGATAATAAAATAATAAATACATGCAAGGTAAACGTTTCATCTCATTTCACTGTGTACTAATACATGAGTGCGTAAAAATGAACTCATCTCGCTATATAAAATACAAAGACCTAAGTGATTGAGTGACCGACAGATCTTTGCACAGGCCAAATCGCTTAAGATAGACAAGTTAAATATGGACAGTACATGGGATTTGTTACGTAGGAT
Organism: Thermobia domestica; assembly: GCF_964235325.1. Taxonomy (NCBI): domain Eukaryota; kingdom Metazoa; phylum Arthropoda; class Insecta; order Zygentoma; family Lepismatidae; genus Thermobia; species Thermobia domestica. Next base: position 94,131,323 of record NC_137454.1, read on the forward strand.
ACCACTAAGGAAGGATTTTTGCAAACTCGACAGGAAGGGGAGGAAAATAGGTGTGGGACGTATTTTTAAAATATGACCATATCTCCGAATTCCTTAAGGTTACAGACTTGAAATTTGATATTCGGATGTCTCATTTCAAATAATTTGACATATTTAAGCGCTTTTTGATATTTTAGTACAAAGGAAAAAAAGAAAAAGAAAAGGTGAGAAAGAAAAGGAGTGAGGATTACAATTATTATAAGATGTCGAAATCTCTGAATTTATGAAGGTTTGAAACATGAAATTTGGTATTTTCATATTATTTAAAATAAGTAGATAAGAATTTAAGCGCTTTCGAAATATGCCTCGGAGGTAAGAAAGGGGGGTGGAAAGAAAAATGGATGGGGATTATAATTATTATAGTAAAGTATTTAATCCCTTAAGGTGAGAGATTTGAAGTTCAGTATTTCCATTTCTCATTTAAAATACTTTGCCACGTGTTTCGGTCTTTTTTTTTCTTTTTTGACATGCTAGTAAAAAGGGAAAGAAACGATGTGGAGAGGAGAAAAAAAAGGTGGGGATTACAATTATTCTAATAAAATGTCGATATCTCTAAATCTTTTAAGATTTGAAATATGGAAGTAACTTCTCATTTAAAATTATTACAAAAGCGTTTTATGATACATATCCTAAAAGGAAGAAAAAGGGAAGGATTACAATTATTATAATAAGATGTTCATATCTTGGGGTCCGGGAAAGTAAGAGGCATTGAAACGCTGTAAATCTCATTTTCCTCCAAATCCACAGAATTCTATGCATATGATATTGATCTAGTGACCTATAGATGTGAGAAATGTAGTGAATACAAAACGTGTATGTAGAGAAGAACGCGTCCATGGACTAAGTTGCAGATCCCTAGCTTATTTAGTGATGGTAAGAACTTTCCAATCTCTCTCGTGATTGTAAGGAAAATAGGTAAAACTATACTTACCTACGCAGTAGTCTAGGCTCCGCCTGCTGCAGCCAAACACCCAATACTTCCTTCACCGTTTCTTCTGTTGCGACGGTGTACATCTTACGAACAGCAGCTGAAAAGAAAGATAGAATTTCAAGCAAATACTAGCGATTTTTATTCTTTAAAAAAAAACTGTCATTTGAAATAAATTTCCCTCTTAAATAGCTTTACGGAATTATGGTATGGTTTCTAAACATGGATACCTAGAGCTGAAACTAATTCCTATATTATTTTTCAAGTCACCTAAGCTAGGCCCCTATTTTGTGATTTTTATGTAAGGGTACTATAGAAAGTTATCTTCCACCACACTTTTGGTATATTATATAATGGAAAAGTTACATTTTTCGATACAAGTGTAACAAGACTTTCTCCCGGTGCCCTTAGTGGTGATATGGTTTTGAGTCAACGTTTAAAGTCACCTTAAATAACACTACAAAAAACACATTAGGTTTTGGCTACCTTCGTTGTCACGATAAATTGAAAGATGAAGACGACAGAAAGACGAAAGTTTGACTATTCGCCGTCTTGAAAGCCTGCAACTTTTCTCTTTTTATACTGGAATTATGGTAACTTCGAAAGCTATGTTCTTCTAGTGTTTTATCTGCGTTCGTGTTAGACAAAGAGCTCTGAAATTTTGCACCTTTAAAATATCGGCAGGGGAGACACTTTGGCATACTATGTAATACTACCAGACTAACAGTGTTGCCAACCCAACAAAGTTATATTCGTGTGGTAGACAGTATCAAATTTACAGGTATACACGAAAAGTCTGGTGCAAAATTATACTTCACAGTAGTGATTCCTACACTGTACTTCAATTTAAATTCGTTGACACTATTGACTTTATTTAGCCCTGGAATCATTCCTACCTTGGAATTTTATTTGGTTTTAGATTTTCCGTACACCTTACAAATTCTTTTTGAATGCTTTTCAAAGCAAAGATTTGTTTAAATATGTACTTTGCCAGTAAAGCTTTGTTTACAACATAGAGTGTTGGATCAGTTATTGAATTTCCTATACATTCTACACAGATGTTATATTCACCCAGTAAGGGTGAACACATTTACATATTTTACTACTTGACAGTAAAAGAATCCTAAAGTACTCAAAGCATACTTTATTCTTGAAGAATTACTTCTGATTGCTTGGGACATACTAATATGAGAACACACGTCCAGTACGAGAGAAGTAAGATAATAATTAGCAAACTGGAATTTTGTATGGTTACTAGCATAAATAAATAAATGAAGTTAAATATTTCAGTACAACTTTTCAAATCAACTTACTGTTGATCTTATTGTACATTTGGTTGGACCCAAAGGTGTGCTTTTTTGCTTCATGATCCTTGGTTTCCTGCCAGAGTAGGAGAATTCCATTGCGAGTTTGTCGCACAAAGTTCTTCTTATTGCATTGTGAGCGAAACCTTTTAAAATCCTTACCACCAATTGACAGTAATACTTTTACCTGAAAGAAAGGAAAGTATTTAGATCTAATGCATGCTGAAATCAAAAAGAAAAACAATATATATAAGGGTCCGTATTGTTATGTTTTTCTACCAGTGGAAAAAAAACAAAGCATGAATGAAACTAGATTAATTTTTAGATACCGTAATGTGAAGTGTGAAAAAAAAGGCGTGGGGTTCTGAGTTTCACGGAAGGCCGTATCAAATGGGCTACGTGACTAACAAAAACTGTTTGCCTGGGATTTATTTGGTAACTTTCAGCTTTATATCGGAATAGCGGTTATTTAAAAGGACCATTGTCCGTTTGAATTAGAAAAAAATACTATATATATATATATATATATATATATATATATATATATATATATATATATATATATATATATATATATATATATATATATATATATATATATATATGTGTGTGTGTGTGTGTGTGTGTGTGTGTGTGTTTGTGTGTGTGTATGTATATGGAAATTACATACACTTCCAAAAGTAACAAGTAACAGTGGGTTAATCAGTGCTGCCAACAAGTAGTGTCAGAAAATAGCTAAATGACGCACAAAAACTAGCTAAAAATGGCTCAACTTACCTTAACTTATAGGTAACAGAATTTAGGAATAAAGCAACTAAATATTTGGTACTTTAAGTCTACTAGTTTACAAAGATGTTCTAATATTATTTATCTTTTGATATCTTCAAATCAAACAGTTTCACAATACAATTTGTTCCTTCATTGACTAGAAGTAATAAAATCTCTTGAATTATTTTCAACTTCTAATGCTGGGTATGGCTTGATAACACTATTGATCTATCACAAAAATATATACATGCACATGCACGCATCTCAACAAGAAAAACTCCACCCAAACTAAAAATACACTAGAAACTAATCAAACAAATTGACTATGGAGAAACCAGATCCAGGAATCCCAATTTACCGTGACGGATAGGTGAGACTGATAAAAGATATCTAATTTACTGTGACAATGTAAGTGCTGTTGTAAACAAAAGAATTAGAAAAATACCAAGATAAACTACTTTTTTTTTAGGTTTTTCATATTTTCTAAAAAAAAAAAATTGACTGCAAAAGATTTAATTGCCGCCTAAATGACTATATTAGCAAGTATGAATGGCAAGTTGACCAAAATTATAGTCCATAGCTAATGCACATGATAATGGCTAAATTGGCAAAAATGGAGTTGATGCTAACATTTAGTCAAAAGAGAGATGTTCCAAAAAGACGTAAATTAAAAGATATAACAAAGATTTGAAACCTGCTTCACAACTTGTACAGGTTTGATAGGATACTTACATATTTCTTTCCGAAGTTAGGTTCTTCAAGCTTTCTCTCAAATGTTTGAAAATCATTCAACGTTCGCAGAGGCAGAAGGCCAAGAAGTTCGGATTCTTCGTTTATGGACTCTGCTTTCACACTCACACCATTACTTAGAAGTGTGTCGACCTTCATCTCGACGGAAGATACTCTTTCACTAAGGTCAGCTAAAGTAGATTGCATTTGGCCAAATACCATTCTGATATCTGCAATAAATTTTAGGAAATATTGTTTTGAAGGTGTTAATATAACTAGAAAATATATTATTTCACAAACCATTGAAACAATTAAATGTACATTCATGTTCAAAATGATTGTCGCATATCTATAACTGTCTTCTTGTGGAAAATTTTATAGGGAAAGAATTATAAGCACGTAAATTAGAATGAGTAAAACAAATGGACAAGAAAGTTTTATTTTCGTTTTATTGTTCTTATTTACTGCTCTTTAGACATGAAATTTGCCACATACATGTCTTTGCCGATTATGCACATACCAACATTATAAGAAATACAGGGCGAATTCGTTATCAAATTTTATTCCTACAACAACATATTTATAGACATGCGACAATAATTTTGGACATGGGTGTACGTTTGTGGTGGACAAACACCGTGTGCGTAGATTTTCTCAGGGTTCTACCGTTCCCCTCCACTTTCTTCAATCCATTATTTAATTCATTCTCATCATCACCGTCTCCTTTAGGCTGCCCCGCATAACCGTGGGACAAAACTCAAAGATTTTATTTAAATATGAGTTTGCTGTTCATTTAATCAGAAATCTTGGGGGGAAAAGTGGGGAACAATTAGGAAGACGTGTGTAGAAGACCACTATGTTGCAGAATTATGACCAGGTCATTAGAGTATGACGTCATTCATCAGCACTGCGGAAGGAAAGGGTTGATTGCTCAGAGGTAGAACGTTGCCTTTTGGTGCGACGGATCTTTGGTTCAATCTCCGGCCTCATGAGTTTATGATGGACAATATCATATTCGTGAGAGTTTTCCCGTTCTCACGCCACTAATTCCTTCATAATCATTCACTATCATTAGTCATCCGTGTATCTTAACATTAACCCTAGGAAGACTAAACTATAATTGGTCACGTGAAAGACTAAGGAGGGTCAATTTTGCTCGTGGTTGTAAATTCCAATTTTAACTCTACTAATGTATTTTAAAGTTATTTAATGACTGCTACTAATAAATGTGAGTTGTAAAATTATTTTAAGACTTGTGAAATTTTATTTTAATAGGAAATATTAAGTCCCAATACAGACTACTACCGCATTTGGTTAGCAGACATGAAGTAGCTTGAAATACATTAGCCTGTGTAGACAAGTTACTATACTAAACCTGAGAGTATTACGTTTGCTCAATGTATAAAACTAGATTATGTTAATTTAGTCATCCATTCAAAGAATAGATAAGTTTACATGATCCTTTCAAAGTAAAACTGTACTCCTCTTAACATTTCTGAGTTGCTAAGAAAAATGTACTTAGTCTCCTGCGCTAAAAAAAAAAAAAAAAAAAAAAAAACCTACCACAATAATGTGCTTTCTAATAAAACTAAATTTAAGTTTAGATTACAGAAGAAAATACAAAAAAATTCAAACGTTGTAAAATTAATTTGTTCGGGCAAAGAGAAAAAGAAAGTGCGGGCAAATTTGACCCACCTTCGTCTTTCTATGGTTAAGGACATAACAGCGGGGTTATGAAGAACGGGACCTACAGCTTAAAGTGAGATCCGAACCACTACTCAGTTTGCACTCGAGAGATATTTGAACTCGAAACCAGAATCCCTTGATAACAAAAGCGATAAATCCACAGACCCATCATCCACGGAGGTCAACTGATAGAAATACGTTGCAGTGATCTTGCATACTTGTGAATATTTTAGGAGCCACTTAAGAACCAAAAGGGAAAGAACTGCAAAATGGAATCACTCTATAGTTATACACATTAAATCAATGGACAATTTTAAAAGACTATATAGTACAGAAGATCTAATTTAGTCAGTCAGAAATATAGGCTTAATTTAATTTGCTAATCAATACAGGAAGTGACTAATAGTTCTGGACCATTCATACTATCTTTCTAAATAAAACTTTTTATTATTATTATTATTAACAACAGTCAAACCTAATGGAAATCTCTGTTTCGTCGATCTACTTTCCAATGTTATAAATTTAGACACTTAATCAGCTTCTGTGGAAAAGTTTTGTTGACCGTCCGCTAGTGTGGCAGCGCACTACAGGCAGTTCGGCGGGAACTCCAAACTTGATAAAATAAAATCACAATTAAAGAGACAAGTTAAAAAAGTATTTTTCACGAATCCAACCCCCACTCAACTTGTGGACTATCATGCCTCCGACAAGGAAAATTCAAGCTTAACCAATGCTGAAGGAGTAGACTGCTGAATAATTTATGATGTAATGGCAAATCATTTGCAGAACTAGTTGACCTATGACCTCTAGTTTGAGCGAGTTGCGTTCATTTCTCGAGGTTGCGACCCTGTTCAATCGAATCATCAGCCTCAAATTACCTTTACTCTTAAAAAAGGGGGCAACGGTTACTCCACTTTAATCTAAGGTAAACGTATTTAAACAAAAAAAAAAAAAAACTGGTGTAAAGCAAACATTCCGGTTTAAGTGAAAAAAAGTTAAAAAAAACACGTTTTTGGCCAATCCTGAAAAATAGCGTTATTTCTTTATTACATCCGTTCAGATTGCAAATATTTTTCTGAGATTTTAGATCCAGACTTCATTCACCTGATAGAAAAAAAAGTAAACAAAAGCACTAAAATCAATTAAGAGACAGAAGTTACTGTTTTTAGAGGATAAAAAGATAAAAATGTAAGCAACGAAAAACCTAGTTTTCTTCAAACTTACACCCTCGACTTCTTACCTAACAAATTTCAAACTAATATGCCAACTTATTTTCGCGTAATAATCCATTTTGAATTATTATTAATATCTAATAAGTAATTTTTCGAAATTCATCGTTCTTTTACCGTAAACCCAAAAGTCCATACCCGATCGAACCTTTCCTTGCTCTTATTGTAAAGCGATGAAATGAGTGATATCACTTAATCTAAGATTGATGAAGTATACCTTAGAATAAGTAATTGTTACTAAATAAAGTCGGACATAAGTATTTATATTCTTCAATTTTGCCCCCAACCTCCGAATAAATATGGAAGAACATAAGGAACGAAAGATAAGCATGATGCATTCTAAAATGAGTGAAATGTCCAGGCTTGCTTGCTGCATTTAAATATCATCCGTACCGATTCTTGGGGAAGCCACATCAGTTAAAATTTTTAGTGTATCGGTGAAAGCTAAAACAAGAAAGCTTAGGCAATGTATTAATTCAAAGCAGTTTTCTCCTCGATTGTAGAGATAAAACGTAATTTTCATTACTTTAGCGGACGGCTCTCCAAATTTAAATCGATTTTGTTGATTTTTTAACTAAATTTGAGGCACTACTTTACAAACACTTCACGAACCACAGCTGAGCGAGCGGAGGGGATTAGAAGCCCTGTAGGACTCGTTTTTACCCCTTATCTTTTAAGTTACACACGATTGGCATTGCAGCCATTGTAGACTGTCATTTTCCAAAACTTAACATACAAATACTGTCATTTCGTTCCTTGCTTGTATTCAACCGCCTTCCGCCCTGGCAAATAGCTCCACCATAACATACTTACTTTCCCATGTATACTCATTTGCACATACAATTTATTGAGTTTAAAACACTTACATTATCATTTAACTACCTTCATTATTAATATGGGGTTAACTTTAGCAGATGGCTCTACCTAATTAAATAAATTATTTTAATGTGTTTAGACTTAATAAATCGTATCTGTTATATAGAATCCTACGAAATGGAAAATTAAGTATGTTATGGTGGATCTAATTGACAAGGCGGTAGGCAGACGAATACAAGCAAGGAATGAGATGGCAGTAAGTACATATGAAGCTTTGGAAAATGACCGTCTGCAATGGTTGCAATGCCAAACGCGTGTAACTTAAAAAGTAGGGGGAAAAAAAGAGCCCTGCGGGGCATCTATTCCCCTTCGTTCGCTCAGCTATGCTACGTAAAGTGTTATGTAACGGCATATTTTTTGAACTGGGGGTGGCAATATTTTGCTTAAATTTTGTACTTTCTTGGTATATATTTTGTATTTTTTTTATGGTTTAGGTAGGTTAAGTTAGTTTGGGTTAGTTTAGGTTAGGCTGGGTTAAGATACTTGGGCATTACTCGAGGAGATGGTTCTACCAAATGTTCACACATTGCATTTCCCGGTTCCTTTTTGTAGAATATCCACTAAATGAGAAGCTAGTGCATAAACCACGAACCAACTTGTGCTAGGTGGCCACAAAAAAAAAGCACAAATGCCATCTAACCGAGTCAGGGCAGGAGTGTAGCTGGGAGTCCCGAGCGGAGCGAGGGGATGCGTCCGTAGAGAGCAGGCGTGTCAGCGACGGAGGACATGCACATAAACGAGGAAAGTGGAAAAATACATAAAATATCCGCAATAATTTTTACATGGTGATTTTACCTGAATTCGTACTTTCTTCCTATATTTTCTGTTTTTGATGATTTAGGTTAGGTTTGGTTAGTTATGTTAGTAATTACGGTTACGTAACACCAACTCATTTCTGCTGTAAACACGGTGGTTTTACCTGATTTTGGCCCCCAAGTTCCAAAATTCTCTATATGTAACAGTATTATCTCAAATCTAGTGAAAAATGACCATAAAATCGATATAAATATGGTACAGCCGTCTGCTAAAGCAATGCCTTAACAGTTATCAAGTATTCCACCTATAAATTTTTAATATGATAAAGCCGTCTGCTGAAGTTAACGCTCTAATTTTTGTACTGATATTCAGGGGTGCCCGAGGAAAATTTTCTAGGGAGGGGCCCATCTCCATGGTTGCTATATTACGCCTGGTATTTAATATACATGATTTCCTATATTACGTATACATTTTCGTAACCCAAAGGGGGCCCGGGCCCGGGCCCCACCCCCTCCCCTTCGGGCGCCTATCCTGATGCTAATTGTCAAGAGCCATCACTGACTTTAAAGAATCCAATGGCTAAATATGGTATACATTATACGGATGAACACACTTTAAAAAAAAGAAAACAACATAAAAGGTATAAACATAAAATTCCATCCATATTTGAAAAGTAATACTATCCTAAAAGCGCTCAGCGCACTAGTCTAAAATAAAAATCACCTTTTTATTTTGTAACTAAAACTAAAGTAGGGCTTACTATTACATTTCATACACATAGCTTACCTTTGTTTACCTTTTGGAAGAAATCAAGCGCCAAATCTCAGACTACTCACCAATCCTACAGATGGCTCCATTTGCTAAACAATCGACAAACGTCAAGCGTTTTGAATCAAGCTTGAAATAGGCTTAGTAGAAAATTGATAAATTCAAGCTTCTTTTCAAGTTAAAAACAAGCTAAAATAAACGTTGATTGTCGCTTGTCGCATTCAAGCTTCTTTTCAAGTTAAAAACAAGCTAAAATAAACGTTGATTGTCGCTTGTCGCATCAACTGTACATTGCTAAGCCAAAATCAAGGGAAAGCGACCCTTGATTTAAGCTTACATGCTATCTGGGAAAAGAATATGTCACTTAACACAAAAGACATGAGGAAATCTGGAAATCTGGAAAAGCAGTTTACAGAATTAAAAAACACGAATTTCTTTCCTCGCGTGTAACATTTTGTTTTCACGAGTTGTATGCTTATTCACCGGGATAGGAAGTGTAATGCAGATCCCTCTTTTTTCTAGTGCATTTCTTTATTACCTTCTGTTCCCATATCAGACTTCTCCATCGTACTTTTCCAGCACACGTAGCTGCAACAGTGTGCAAGACTATACCAGTACACTTCACTGTTATGTTTAGTGATAATAGTGCATTTTACATCTGTTCATATTTGTATATATGGTGCCATTTTAAACAAAATACTTTTATGCTGAGTTGGTAACACTATTTCATCTACGGCAATACGGTTTGGTGTTTTCGATACGGTATTTTATTATTATATTGTGCACTTTTTGTTTTGATTGTTTTAAGGGTTTTTAAGATATTTACTTAAAACGTATATATTTCCATGGCATATTTTTTCGACATTCAAATGTTGAAGCCTCGTCAAGTCCTATCCTTCTGGTCCATAGCACCTTAAATTTTGCTCATTTTCATTTCTCATGATGCTCTATCACAGTGGTGTCCAATTATAATGAGCCTGAGGGCCATAACCGTCTTAACTAGAAAGTGGAGGGCCGCAGCTTAATAATAATAATAATAATAATAATAATAATAATAATAATAATAATAATAATAATAATAATAATAATAATAATAATAATAATAATAATATTTTTCTTTTGTAGCGTAATAATAATAATAGTAAAAAACATATTATTATTATTATTATTATTATTATTATTATTATTATTATTATTATTATTATTATTATTATTATTATTATTACGCTACAAAAGAAAAATATATTTAAAAAAAGTATTTGAAATATATACCTATTCAATGTGACAAATGAGGGTGACTAGCAGCATTTACAAGGGGTGGGATATCTATATTCATTTCTGTTGTTGTGAGTCGCAGGAAATGTAAAAGAGAAGAATCTCCAAGGCAGTTTCTGAAACGATTCTTCACAATTTTCATGGTGGTAAATGCACTTTCACACAAATAAGTACTATCAAACATTGACACTCTTTTCCGACCTAACTCACAGTTTTTAGGGAAAGCTGTTGCCGTGGATGCCTGCGCCCTTTTTGTTGTACAGAAGCGCTAAATGAATGCCTTATTTCGAAAGAAGAGTGGAAACATTAAATGAATGAATAAATATAAGTGAAAATAGTATCAGTAGGGCTAATAACAATCGCGAATCGTGAGAGCTTTGTGGGCCGCAGAAAATGGTTTGGCGGGCCGCATGCGGCCCGCGGGCCGCCATTTGGACAGCGCTGCTCTATCAGATGTGCTATGTGGCAATGAAATTTGAACGACAACTTCTGGGACCTTCCCGTGTCAGTATGTCTTCCGTTTCATACTTCAGCACACGTTAACGCATTGCTCGTGACACATTGACCTGCTGTATAGTTTCCAGGTAGACTTTTGCGGACTTCGTGTTATCTGCTACTGAATATTACGGACGACCTCTAGTGTTGGAACATTTGGTTTCCACCTACTCACATTCGTCACAGACCCTGTTAACTGCCATTTGTTGCATCAGATTCTGAACACGTCGTTTTCCAGGTGATTTTGTTCCTGGTTACTTAGCAATGAAAATCTCTTGTGTTCTTAATTGGCACGGTCCGCATTTATTCTTCCACTATCCCAACTCGCAGATGCACAGAAATCGCCATCTTCTCGAAGCAACTTGTTTACCAGAATCAATTAGAACTGAACAAGCAAGAAATTCCAACTAAACAACTGCACATTGGTCGGCACACAGGCGTCAGTCAGAATTACGCATACTATTATACACAATTATAATTACCCGGTCGGGCTACTTTATGTGGATCACCAGATATTATGCTTGTTTTGCAATCCATTTCTGATTGTAAACTAAATAAAACTGAACTAGGTTTTTAACTAACATAGTTTACTTACTATTACTATACTATGCTGAAAGTACATATATTGTTTTTAACTTTCATTATATAATTTAATGAGGTACAATAAAAGAAGAAGAAGTTACTAAATGCACATCTGTTTCCCTTGCGAAATGAATGAGAATATTGGACAATGATCGTTTTAATCTGCCTATTCTCTTTATGTGTGGTTTACAGAAAAGAAACTGAATAACATGACGATAATCCCGGAAGATTCTTCCGTCAGTTACCATGAAACTTTCAAGAGATGTCGACATTGGCAACTCCGAGAGTCTGAGCAAAAAATCTGGAGAATTGGTAATAATTTTGTCAAACTCAACGGTAATTAAGCCAGTACATGTCTCAAACACTTTTCTTACTGTATTTTCTGTTATTTCTCGTTCCAAACGTAGGTGTTTCAAACCATCCATCTGAGGCAGTTCAAGATATCCCCAATTGACAAAGGAGAACCGGAGCCAAACAAAAGACAAAGACGGACAGCTGTCCAATATAGGCGATACTTGAATATCACTTGTAAGACATATCAATACTAAATGCTGTAACTGCTTGCCTCTAGCTCGGAGATAGGTATAAACGTCTTCCGCTGAAGTTTCCACCGAATTGTCCGTCAAATCAAAACTGTCGCTAAACTTCAAAGTTGTTAATTCTGGTAAAGACATAAAAGACATCAGCGATACTTTGGAGAACATAATTTCTAGGCTTTTGAGATTGGGACAGGTCGCTTTCAATACCTGAAACACACGTTCTGTCATATCCTCACATCTTACAGTGTTCAGGTTGAACACAGGAAGTTTTATACCATTCCGTCGATTTCCAGACGTCGTCCAAGCTTTATCAAGTTGTCGGAAAAAGCCACTCAAATTCATAGATAAAGATTCGATATTTGGCATTAGTCCTAACAGTGCAAGGAGGCCTTTAAATGTAACACTAGTATCCTCTGTGTTAATTTCTCTAAGAGTATTACATAGGCCACTTCGCTTACAGTACGAGTATTTAATTTTTTCTGCAGAATGCCTTGGTGTTACTGTAGGAGTAGGTGGGTGCGATATAGGCGGTAAAACTCCTCGCAGCTTGAGACTTGCACCACTTTCACTACTCTGAGATAGAAATTTCTTTTCTGCATTCTGGGCAACTTTAGCGTTCTGTGTGTGCACAACGATTCGGGCTAGGTTGCGAAGTCCGTCGTCAGTACATGCTTCGGAAGACTCTATATCCAGAATTTGAAGTTGTGAACAAGTCTCTCCTATAATTTTCAATATTTCATCGGTACAAATGAACCGTATTGACAGTATAAGCAATGCACGAGCACTAGAGAATCCACGTCTGAAGATTTGTTTTTCTACTCGTAACTTTGGTGAGTCATGACCATGCAGCGGAACAAGTAACAGCAATTTCAGAGCCTTTCCATCTCGAGCAATTACTTTAAATAGTTCATTCACCTGCTCACTCAGATGATAACTTGTATATTGAAAATTCAAGCCTTTTACTCCGGAGTTAAATAATATTTCTACGCAGTACAGGTATGGTGAATAGCCTCTTCTTGATCCCCACCTGTGTCTCTGTAGATCTATTTTGGTGAACATGGCTTGCATTAATTCTGTGCATAGAGTTTTAGGTAACTGACCAAAGTAATTTCTTAGTTTGTCTCGGTGCCTGCAGTATCTCTGAATTTCAGAATTGGTCTTCGGGCATTTTTTTAGAAGGGCCGCTGCCACAACATTGATACAAAGTGATCGAAGCAACAGCGGCTTTTGAAGTCGGGACATACCCTCAGCATATCTTTACATTGTTGTCCACTTGAAAATTAAACTGTGAAAAGAAAACAATATTTACAATTATTCCTTGACATTATATATTTTGTAAACTCGCTGCTAAGTGTCACGAGTATTCAGAATAAATGGAAGTGATACGAGTAATGCATAATAGCCATTTTATGAATATCTAAGAATTGTTTCGACATCTTGATTGGCTAATCGTCTGTTTGAGCGCTCTTCATTGGCTACACTATTCTCGATTGGAAATAGATAACTTCCATTTACTCTGTAAATAATCTAACAATTAATGTCGTATCTTGAATAGGGATGGCCATTTCCGGAAAAAGAGTTTTCCGGTTTCCGGGAATCACATTTTCCGTTTTCCGTTTTTGCGAAAAATTTTCCTTTTTCCGTTTTTCCGGAAAATTTTTCGTCTTCCGTTTTCAATTTTCCGGTTTCCGGAAAAAAATATTTTCCGTTTTCCGTTTTTCCGGAAAATGTGGCCATCTCTAATCTTGAACTTTTCCTTAAATGCTTGCAAATCTATCTAAAACTAAAGTAACTAATTCTGTTGTCTATGGAACCAGAACGTTCAATGCAGCGTTCACAAAAGCTCTCCATTGACTTATGTCCTTTGCCAGCTGAATAAAGTTTCTATCTTGTACTCTTCTTTCTGCGAGATCCATCTTAATATTGTCCTCCCATCTGCACCTAGGTCTTCCTAATGATCGCTTTCCGATTGCATTTCCAGTCAAAACTTTGAAACCGTTCGTACTTTTTTCCATCCTGGCTATATGACCTGCCCACCTGAGTCTCCTAGACTTGATAACCCTAACAATGTTTGATAAAATCTATATTTCTAGGTTAAATTCTCAGAGATATACTGTCTTTTTTAAAAAAAAAAAAAAATAAAAAATCATATCTTTACAACTGTACGGGGAAATATTTATTTACTTATTTATTTAATAAGTTGCCTCAAAATAAAGATCAACATCCGAAGAGAAGATTCACACTTCCTTGGTTTCCTTCCGTTTGAGGAATATAAGCACAGAAACTGAAACGCCAAGATTTATTGAATAAGACTATACATACGCAGACAGGACCCGTCCCGTCGATTTGCAGAACCTGGGGCGAAAGTAAGTAGGACCAATGATGTAAGTAAGATTTCCATATTCAACAGAAGTAAATTATTTTGATCCAACTTTGATTTTTTTTTTTTTTCGTATCAATAAGAGATCCCAATCATGGCGTTAATAAGGGATGCAAATAACCACTCGCCAGCTTGTCCTGGGCGAGTGGTTCATCGGTGTACACGAGTATTTAATATCATATCGAAGGTAAGAAAATTATTTCTATTGTGTTATGTAGGCTAGTAGATTTTTTCTTGAGCTAGTAAAATTTTGTTGCTTATTTTCACCCCTGCATTAATACGTAGGATACAGTCATTAAAAATGTATTATAAAATGATGGCTCATCGTCTCTAAATATTTTTAATTCCAAGAATGAATTAGAAATATTAAATTTGTACTTTTCTTGGATGGCCTAAATATCTTCTATAGCGCGGATCCTGAAGTGAGTGTCACACTTGCCTCACTCACGAGAGGGACATGTTTCGTATTTTATCACTAACTAACTAACTCTATGACCTATGGAACCCGGAGGTTCAATGGTGCGTTCACAAAAGCTCTCCACTGGCTTCTATCCTTAGCTAACTGCATCCAGTTTCTACTTTGTGTTCCAGTCTCAGCGAGATCCATCTTAATATTGTCCTCCCATCTGCGTCTAGGTCTTCCTAATGGTCGTTTTCCGTATTTTATCACTCTCTATTGAAAAATGACTGGAAGTTTTGGAAATATGGGTGTGGAGAAGAATGGAGAACATTATTTGGGTCGAGAGAAAACTAATGAGAGAATGTTAGAAATGTTGGGGGAGAAAATATCAATTTTAGATATTATTGAGAAGAGGACGAGAGAAACTGGTTAGGACATTGGCTAAGAAGGAACTGTATCATATGGGACGTGCTAGAGGGTATGGTGGCAGGAAAGAGAGGAAGGGGATGAAGTAGGCTACAATATCAAAAGAGAAAAATCATCGTACTTGAAGACGAAGAGGTTAGCGGAAGACATTGGAGCATGAAAGCTTCTCAGTTGAGGCAAGTGACATACCAATAATGGCAGAATACCTATGATGATGATGATGATGATGATGATGATTGGACATTCGTAGCGTTAATATATATATTAACAAACAAAAAGTTTAAGCAAGACTAGCAAGAAATAATTCATACTTTACATTAGAATTCTCTTACTTGGCCATAACATATATATATTTTATAACATATGTGTATAAGTGAAAAAATAAATGTTCTATCAATGCTTACCTGACAAATCATTTCATTTTCCATTCTGGTCTTCCCTAACCGCATGTTTTGCTTAACGAAAATAATATGAATAAGGGAGCATAATGCCCCACTTATGATCAAGCCATTTTCCATGGTTACAATTGTTTCAAAGTAAAAAAAAAAAAAAATAGAATAAAATTTTTATTTGTTTTCGCACGTCCAACATTTTAACGTATTGTATTCTGATATCTATTACATTGTTTCATTCTGTGGCTCCTTTATGTTCAAGAAACAAATGCACCTGGCTTCAGTTCGCATGTTCTTCGGTTCGATATCAAGAAAATAGTGATGCTTGAAAAGCAGGATCGTGACACAAACAAAATGTGTCATTGAATTTACAGAAGAGGGCGAAAAAATAAGACATTTAAACTAGTTTTAAAAACTTGTATAATTTATATCTGGCATTGATAAACATCTTGCTGTGGTTCACACACAGTGAGGACCATGAGACGAGAAATAAGGTTTTCTCGTCTCGTCTCGTCTCGTTGGATTCTTAGTAAACTTTTGGAGTATCGTCAAAGCTTTTGGAGTATCGTGTCTAAACGTATGCTCTCGTATAGAGGTCCACCTAATTTATTATTGAAATATATTGTGTAATGACTTGCATATCTTTAAATCTTGATAAATACTCATTATTTTCGTAAAATCACTTTATCAATTTGTAGTTTCTTTTTATACTATGTAACATATAACACTAAAACGGTGTTTCAAATTTAAATCTTGGCTGAATTAATGTTGTCATGAGACTCGTATAGTTTCTCACCTTGTCCCTCCCAAATTTGAAAACGTACTCTTCATCTGGAATCTTGTCTCGTTTTCGATATGAAAATCGAGACGAGACGAGACATTTCTTGTCTCGTGGCAACACTACTTGCAAATGCATATACTGCACTTGATTTTTGGTGCTCCTTTTTTGACTCTGTGTGTGTGTGTGTTTGTAGCACAGTTGCCATAACTTATGAAAACTACTCGTGTAGAAAAGCAAAACTATTAACCAAGAATGCTTTATGAGAGGGAATTGGAAATCAGAACCAGAAAGATTAAAAATATTGGTATTGGCGGAATGCATACATTGAGAACTTCGGAGGTACATGATGGACATTGGGAGAATGAACACCCTTGTGGTATGGATGACAGAAAAACCTAGGATATACAATTGAATTGCACATTAGATTATGTATATTCCGTCAAGTTAACTTCTGATCCTCACTTCGTTCCAGCACATCATCGTGGTAAACAGTGGCGTATTTAGGGGGGGGCTTCCGGGCTTAAGCCCCCCCCCCCGAAATCTTACTTACTATAGTAAATTATATGAAATATCTTGCAGAATTTTCACATTTTCAGGCAAAGCCCCCCCCCCCGAAAATTATCAAAGCCCCTCCCGAAACAAAATCGTAAATACGCCACTGGTGGTAGAACATGGAACATGGAACACTAAAAGAAAAGAGAGTTTCGCGTGCTTAAAAAGATTAATTAATGCCTTTTTTTAGATGAATTAATTTCCGATTACATTAAAGATAAAAATGTACAGATTGACAATATGGGGTAACCATAAAGTGACATAGCGTGTTTTGAATGTATGTTGGTAGCTTCAGAAGTTGTATTAAGTCGCCGTACCTGCGAAGATCCTTGTGGTATGGATGGCACAAAAACCTAGGATATACAATTGAATTGCACATTAGATTATGTATATTCTGTCAAGTTAACTTCTGATCCTCACTTCGTTCCAGCACATCATCGTGGTAGAACATGGAACATGGAACACTCTAAAAGAAAAGAGAGTTTCGCGTGCTCAAAAAGATTAATTAATACCTTTTTTTTTAGATGAATTAATTTCCGATTACATTAAAGATAAAAATGTACAGATTGACAATATGGGGTAAACCATAAAGTGACATAGCGTGTTTTGAATGTATGTTCGTAGCTTCAGAAGTTGTATTAAGTCGTCGTACCTGCGAATATTTATAATTTCGTATCTATCATGTACAGATTAACAGGAGTGGATGATTATATACATATTATGATATGCGCCCAATAAACTCACAAAAACTACCAAACTATTGGAATGTTCTGTTTTATTAAGCATGATTGCGTGAAGAAATATTTCTGATCCCACCAGGAGGGGAATAACAATGAGGGTTTTAGGATGCCGATGACACTGCTGCAGGTAATATTTATTATGACTTAACTTAGTCCTTAAAGGTTGAAAAATTCATTGAAAGCAAAGGCAAGCAACTAGCAATTAGAGGACGGAAAGAACGAAGGAGAGCACTAATTACAGTAAATGTGGCACAAAACTATTTTGGGGAATGCATAATGTATCAGGTCTAAGATAGGTTCATATTGTATACAAGGAGTATCAAAAGTTCGCTGAAATAGGGTAACTGTTATTATCAGAGTTACAACAAAATGTAAGAGGGGAAACCGTCTCCAAATACGATGTTTTCAATCGAAAGTGAAGGGATGTTTTAAATCGAACTAGCCGTTTTTGTTCTACACTCTTTATGCGCCCAATGTTAAATGAAAATGCAACGTTGCCATTTACCTGGACCCACAACGTAAGTGAATGAAGTTACTGGTTGAAAAGGGGGCTGGCCATCTATACGTTAGCGTAAAAGACAGTAAGTAACTTCATTCACTTATGTTGTGGGTCTAGGTAAATGGCAACGTTGCGTTTTCATTTAATAAAGCACACAAAGAGTGTACAGCCCAAACGGCTCGTTCGATTTAAAACATTCCTTCACTTTAGATTGAAAACATCATATTTGGAGACAGTTTCCCCTCTTACATTTTGTTGTAATTCTGATAATGACACAGTTATTCTGTCACGGAACTTTTGAGACACATTGTATAATTGCTTCCTGTATAATGGATTACACAACAATGGTACCGTAATTGTGCTATTCCTGCCGTATTGCTTTAGTTACAGGCATACTAATTAAGGTATTTCTAGACTATTTCTAGAAATAGTCTAGAAATACCTATTGCGGATCTACATATTGCGGAAATTCCTTAGATGTTACCCTTGTTACTCTCTTTGTGAATCTATAGATTTTACTCGTAAATCTTCGAAAGAGAGTCTGCATATTTTTAATCTGCATCAAAAGTTAATATTCAAAAGAATAACGAGGAAAGAAATGGTGCAGTTGAACAATATGAGGACCAAAATTTGCAAAATTTACAGGAAAAAGCTATTGTGTCACTATGAAAACACCAATGTATAACAAATACCCAGGCTGGATAACCCTAATTATTATCTGATAAACCTCCTTAAATATAGTCTTGCGCGTTGTATAAACATTCCAATACTTGCATGGGCTTCATTTATAATATTCTGAATCTCAGCAAGTAAAGTGTGCTACTATACTTTCGGCGCCCTACTCATCTCTTTATATACACATGTATTCTGTTCCTTACGCTTGTCGCTGCCAAAATAGTTACTCAGTTACGAAACAAATCCTCTCGTGCAAGTACAATCACAAAAAAATGAATGAATGAAAAATGAAATAGTTTTATGTCCCACGCTGATGCCGGCTAGGCTAAAGGAGACAGTGATGATGAGAAATGAATGAAAGTGATGGAAGGAAGAAAGTGAGAGGAAACAGCAATGCCTTGAGAAAACCCGTGTATACGGTGTTTGTCCACCACAAAGCTCACTTGGCGCGAGTTGGGATCAAACCCAGAACCCCATGCACTAGAGGTGAACCTGAGCTACCAAGTACAATCATAAATAAAAAACTGTTCATATAATAAGAATTTTATGAAAATTTAGATACGATTTTATGAAGGAAAAAAATACAGTATGTACAAGGGGTAGTCAAAACCTTCCCGGAATTCTATTGTAACTCTTTATTACCACAATATACACATTTACTTAATCGCTTTCAAAGTAGGAACACACGTTTGTTCTACCGCTCCTGCGATTGGTGGAAAAACCGATGAAAGGCATCTTTTGGTGTCTCTCGAAGTTCAGACGTCGCGTTGATCACTTTTACGGTTTCGAGACCTTTGAGGCCTATTTTTAACTTGGAGAAGAGCCAAACATCCGGTCGTGCTAAGATTTTTTTTTAAGGCTATCAAGTCTCTGAAGGAGATTTCCTCAATTGCGCATGACCTTGATGTTTGCGCGTTGTTCGAACTGCGACATTGTGCAAAGTGATCACTACACACTCCTCCGTTCAGCTACATTACTCGTATACTATCTATTATGATCTGTTCACACTTATGAAGTCCATAATTAGCCAATCTAAGGACTATATTATACACGTTTCATTGTGAATGCATCATAAACACCAAAACTACAATATTCTGGGGACTTTTCCGCTGTCGCTTGTATGTTATAATTGCCTGAGATTCAACACCGCGTATCTCCAATTTTAGCGAATTTGACTTTTTGATACCATTAGAATCAGCATATGATGGCGCACAATCTGGTTAAGTAGTACACCTACATATATTACGACAAATGGCTCTGTTATTCCCTTAAAAGTAAAATCGCGTATAATGAGGCCAAAGCTAGCTTTCAAACAGTATTTTTGTCTCTTCTGTAAAAGTGGTGAAATGTTACTTACGCGGTGTTGAATCTCAGGCAACGAGGTTCTTATTGTTCAACTACACAAAAGAGATTACTTGTTTATAATGGTTTCATAATATAAGTGCAATAGTATGATTATGTGAACTAAAAGGAAAACCTTGATAAATGTATAGAAATAATTTTTTGACCTGTATTTCACTTTTGGTCGAAAATGCAAAATGTACGGCATATTACGGTCCCTCACACAGATTAAGTGCAAGGACATATGGTAGCCTTGAAAGAAATGTATTTGTTTAGAATTTAAAAAAAAAATAGAAATTATTCCTTAGTATCTACCTACAAATAAAGATTTGCAATTGCAGCTGTAGTCATACAGTAATGAATAATGCATATATTCATTATTCTACCTATTCCAGGGGCAGATCCAGGGGGGATCGGGGCGATCGCCCCCCCCCCAGAAGAGGGAACTTTCTTATTTAATATATATAAATAAATATGTTGATCTGTTGATCTGACAAAGTTTGGAGCCCTTAAAAGTAGCAGTATGACAACCTACCCCCCCCCAGAAGTCGGTCCTGGATCCGCCCCTGACCTATTCTATATCTTAAAATTTTAACGCATACGGCATTAAAGTTTGTGATTTACGTGCAAATAACTGCAGTACCAATATTCTAATTACCACAATTAAGCTACATACATGAACCATTATAATATTTTAAGCACAAAAATCTAAAAATCATCATTAAAGATCTATTGTTTGGGTTACTTTTCTACACTATTTTAAAATCCTATACTATTTTTGCTTTATTTAGAGAACATAACATAAATATGTTTCAATTATTTTTGTAACGGTTTCGATAGTTCACTTATAGAATCACTAATTTGCTTATTTTTCGAGGAAATTGTTAGAATATCAGCTCATAAAATTACTCACCTCAACAAAAAAGTATTAAAAATACAGGATTTTTAAAATTTTATTATAAAGTCTTTTTGACGGTATCATTACTCCTACTATGAGAAAAAGCCATCTTTAGCACGCAAGTGTACTAATGCGGTGTACATCTTCGCACACTACGCATTATGCACTCGTAAACTTGCGAACTTGGATCTATTGACGCACATTAGGTGACGTCAGTTCCAGAAATAAGCATACTTTGAATACGTATTTGTATCTTTGGAACATGGTTATGGTGGGCGCAAGGATTAATGTTAGAAATTTTAAGATTAACAAGAAACACTTTCCAACTGTAACACTCCGATTTTGATAAAATTTGGCAGGTAAATACTACACATGAAACAAACGCACACGTGTTTTTTTTTTATTTTCTGCGGAAAAAACTGTTTTAGGGGGCAAAAGCCCCCACCCAAAATTTTGAAAGTTGACGCCCGAAAGGCAAAAACAAGTGAACCGAAGTGAACGAAATTGTACACACATATTGTAGACGTAAAATGAGTTAATACGTGTTTCGTATTTTCCTGGAAAAAACGGTTAGGTGGGGACAGACCCCTCCAAACCTTCGATCAAGAAATATCAAAAGTGTAAATAACAGTATGTCAGATGTGTGTAAAGGACATGAAATTTCTTGTAGGGACAATGCGCAAAAAATACACGAATAGTTTTTTTTTTTAATTTTTTTGCGGAAAAACGGTTTTAGGGAACAAAAGCCTCAATCCAAAATTTTGGAATTTGACAAGTGGACCGAAGTGAACGAAATTGTGCACACATATTGTACTAGACATACGGGTTTCGTATTTTCCTGAAAAAAAAAACGTTTGGATGGGACACAGACTCCTCCAAAAGTGGGTGGGGAGAAGATGCCATAGTTTTTAATCATAAGACAATAGCAAACAGAAAAATACGACTTGAAGACTGAAACTTGCAGGGTAAGTAGTTTAGTCCTTCCGCTAGACCCTGTGTGACGGTCGTGAAAGAACTAGATACGATAAGTGATACAGGGGCGGATAAGTAAACATCTCCAAATAGGCATCTTTGCCGCACTGTCAGTGTAAGATGCCTATTTCTTGTGGGTAAGATGCCACACCTTTTGGCATGGCTATTACCGTAAGATTGGTAAATAGAACGACTTTTGTTTATTGTGATGTCTAATAAATTATGTACCGATACAATACTGACAGCAGTTTAGTGTAATGTACACAAATAAACTATATGGAATGCGTGTAAATAGTACAACAGTCAACACACTGTAGGAAAACCCATCGAACGTAAAGAAAATCTTACCTTTACTACGAAAACAAAGTAATTTTGACACAGTATAATAGGTTGAGTAAACATTAAAGCAATACCAGAAAGTACAATAAACATTTGGACAATGGATACAATGTCAGAAATGTTAAACCGTTAGGCACTAGAAATGTTCAGAAAACTATAACGTACAAACAGGCACTTGTGAACGTAATATGGTGTATTATTTTGGAACATAGTGTGATATGAGCACAACCTTATACGATCGTTAACCTGTAAGCAAAAACAAGTAGGGTCTAAGATTCCTTAGCCTGTCCGATTACAAACAACTAGAGTACTTAGCAGGATCAGGATCTTCAGAACATGTAGCATGAAACCATTTCTGACAGGCAATTTCCTTATCCAATCCACTTTAGGACTATCTGGATCAAAATAATACAACCCACAAACACTGCAATAGTTGAGTTGAGTTGATTTTGAGTTTATCGTCCCGTTCAGCAGCGAGGCTATATGAGACGTGGACCTACTGATTAACGTGGAATCCGAACCACATGAGCTCCCGCCGGGAATCGAACCCGGGTCTTCCACGCCAACTGCAATAGTTATCGGATTGTGCAGCATAAGTACTTTTCCTTCTTTCCCTTATGTTTCGCAGACGTATTTGGAACATCCAAATTCAATACACACGCCTGTCATTTACATCGGACGTTTCTTGGTACCAGAATTGATACAGGACAAATATCATTGAAAGATACTTGCGGAGACGTTTGAATTGCAGCGGTCAACTCTACATTGGTCCAAAAATGGTCAGAAGAATCAGAGTTTGTTGGCGTATCTTCATGTGAAAGCTGGTCGGGCGATGTCTTCAGCATCAGTAGAGGGGATATTTTCTTTTTGTTTTTTTTTTAAAGCATATCTGGGGTTGTACAGTGGGAAGCGTGACCGTCAAGAATAAGTAATACCTTCCCGATCTGCGCAGGTCTACGTGGAATGAAGTGCTGCTGTAACCAGGTTATGAAAATGTCAGAATTGACGTACGCAGATTTTTGATTCGTTATTATGGTTCCACAATTGGACATAGAGTCTGCCCACTCCTGCTTTTTGTTCTTACGTTTAAAAATGCATGTAGGAGGTAGAAAGACATCTTCTGTTCTGTAACATATGATGACAGAAGTGATTTCACCTTTTTCGCCAGACGTAACTTGGTTCGTTGGAGACCCTTTAACACCAATAACGTGTTCTACACGTGCGCTCATCTGGAGACGGCACATCGACATCGACGGAATTTGGTAGAATTGTGATACCTGGAATGCATTCATCCCTCATGTTCGTATTTGTTCTGCTGCAATTCCGACCACTCCGCTCGTTGAGACACTCGTTGATTTATCCGTGGAATTATCTGCAAAGACAAAAAGGGGCATATTTAGTCACTATGGAAGCAGTATAATCGTGTATATCGAATGAGAAAAACAACTGTTATATTAGCTTTTACATTTCTGTCAATCTGCAGGTATACACATATTTCTCTTGCATTTTCTGCTGCCCTGGGCATATTGTACTACAGCATGCAGCTCAAACGTTATAGACATCTTGCACCGCACTTTTTTAGGCATCTTAGGCCATCTCGTTGCGTAAGTTTCAAGCAGTTCATTTGTAGGCATCTTCTCCGTATAGGCATCTCATCCTCACCCACTCTATTAAAAATGCTAATAACAGTATGTCAGAAGTTCTTAAAGGACATGAAGAATTCGAACTACCCATTATGAAGGGACAATACGCAAAAAATAAACGAATACGGGTTTTTTTATTATCTGCGGAACAAACGTATTTAGGGGCAAAAGCCCCCACCCAAAATTTCGAACTTTGAAGCCCAAAAGGCAAGAAGTGCAGCGAATTGAATGAAATTGTGCACAAATATTGTAGAAGTAAAATGAGGTAATTGGGCTTCGTATTTTCCTGGAAAAAAGCGGTTGAGTACCTTCTAAACCGTTGATTACGAAATAACAAAATTGCAAATAAGTATACGTCAGAAGTTCCCACAGAATATGGAGAATTGCAACCAAACTTCCTATAGGAACATAAAACGTGTTTTAATTTGTGCGAAAAAACAGTGTTGGGGCCAAGCCCCCTCTGAAAAAAGTAAATATTAAAGTAATAGCGCAGGAAGGAGTGGACCGAAGCAAATAAAATTGTGGGTAGATATTGTATAGACCCTATGTAAAATAAGGCATTTCGTGTTTCTCAAGTGTCCCTATCTGTTTCGCTTCAAATTTGACACATCAACAGCAAACAAGAAATTAATCGACACGTGTGTTTGTTTATGCGGAAAAACATTGTAAGGCTTAAAGGTGCCTCCTGAAATACTATAAAATACGCTATACACTGAGAAAAAAAATGTAGGTGGCATACTTAAAAACGTAGGTTACATTCGTAATTCCTGTAGTTTCCGGACTTAACGTACAACCGTATATAACATCCTGCAGCAAACGTATAGCTGAAAAAGTATGTATTATACATACTGTCTGCATAAGTGCAATGACGTCATTCGTGTGACGTCATCTGCAGTAACAAGTATATACGGAGGTAATATCTAGCTTTGTGACGTCACGATCGTATGTAGCATGTGGGTTAATAATGACGACACTCACTGACTATCAGGACGGAGCATAATTTCAAGAAGTATGCAATATACGTTCTGTACGTGTGTTTCTTGCGTTCAACCCCGAGGCAGCATCTATATTGTACTTGTGCCCCGTACGTACGACTAGATACAGTATACGTATTGTACGTATGTATTATACAGATTTTCCTTATGTCG
This sequence comes from Thermobia domestica, assembly GCF_964235325.1. NCBI lineage: Eukaryota > Metazoa > Arthropoda > Insecta > Zygentoma > Lepismatidae > Thermobia > Thermobia domestica. The sequence continues at coordinate 94,156,483 of NC_137454.1, forward strand.
CACACAGCTTGTCCCGATACAGCATACAGAATATCCGTATGCACCATACAAAGTGCACATATGCAGCTTACAGACTGTGTGCATGCAGTATATAGATTATACGTATGTCGCGTACAGGCTGGCCATATGTAATGTATGGATTGGATGTGTGTAGCTTATAGATTGTCCGTATGAAATATACGGATTTTACCTGTATCGCATACGTATTGCCTTGTTGTAATATATGGATTGGGCATATTCAGGATCTAGATTGTACGTATAGTGCACCATTATTGAAGTGCTGCAACATACTGAGAAATGCAGGATACATTCTTACTGTAATGTTGTCACATATTGTTTTTCTCTGTATGGAAACAAAAATAGCTTAAAATATGGTTGATCTTTTGTGCCAATAATAATAAAATTAAAAATACTACACTTTTCAATCTTAGTTTGGAGCAGTGAAACTGTCCAGAGAAATGTATTTACCTGCAGGGTGTAAGTTTGGACTTCCTGCTAATTCTTTGGAAAGCTACTGCAAAGCCAAGTGTTGAAAAGTGGCACAAGCGTTAATTTTAAAATTATTGGCACAAAGGAGGTTAACCATATGTTAAACTATTTTAGTTTTCATACAGAGTAAATCAATATGTGACAATATTACTGTAAGAATTTATCATACCTTTTGCAATAACTTAGTTGCAGCACTTCAATAATAATGCAAAATGCACAGCCATGTACAATCCTATGTTCAAACTCAAACAAACTTACGTACAGTCATTTATTAAGCCGTTATCATCCATTGCTTGTACAGTCCGCAGCAAAAAACCTGCAACATGAGCATGTAAGTTTATTGTGAAACTACGCCTAACAGCCCAGGGAATCAACATAACGTCTAAGTGGCACGAATCAGACCAGGAAAAACCTCGGCGTCCTCAACTGCACATTTATTTTGGAGCAAAAGACTTCGTCGTTACACAATAAACTTACATGCTCATATTGCAGGTTTTTTGCTGCGGACTGTACAGTCACGAAATTAAATATTCTTCATTTGACAAAATTTGTTTTCCTAAAAACTCAACAATAAATTAACCTATTAGAGTACCGACTTTGGCAGGTTGTCAAGTTATAACTATTCGAAGAATAACAACAAAAAGATCCAAATAAATGCATTTGTTCCCGAGCTATTGGCAAAAGAAAATTTGTCAACTGTCAAATACTTTCTTTTCCGTGTGTACTATATAAAGACGACTTTACCTCATTCTTTTCCTTAATAATATCCTCTTCCAAAATGCAGAAGTTGTTACCACAAGAGGCGTGAATAGGATTTTCCATAAATAACTTCTCTGCACATTTTAATTAACAGATAAGTTATTTTTTAAATGACGCTATAATTAAAAACATGGTGTCAGCTGAAAACGTGTTCCCTCACAAGATGATTCCTACACAGTACTCGCCATTAAAAATGAAACTTCAGGGAGACAGGGTAGCTACGCCAAAGTTCCCAAGCCGATATCTAATAGTAAGTGTCGAATATGCTTAACCCTTAACATACCAAGCGGGGTACTCTAGGGACCCCAGAGAGTGATATTTAGTGATACTGCCGCAATCATAAGAATCAATTTCTTCTCAATTTTTATATGTATCCTGCAACCCTTTGAGATATTAATTACATGATTAGATCAACGACTCGTTTCTTTAAAAAATACAAAAAATAAAAAACACACTTGAAAATGTAAAAACTCCATTGTTAAACCTGTGTTTCAGATTTACGAACACAAAAATATAAAATTGTATGAAGAACTGAATAGTGCTCAAATATACATAATATTTGATGTCAACAATGTTCATTTAACTTAAGTATGCTTCTAGACATCCAAAAAAATAATAGTTGGAGTAACCCTCTGCAATACTATGTTGAGAAATTAAAATAATACTTGGGGTCTCCAGAAGACTCCAGCTTGGTAAACAACTTTGACGACTTAGGCTTGGTACGTTAAGGGTTAAACTTACCGCTGTTTTCGCTGTGTGACAACGTGGTGACAAAGGAGCAGAACTGACCCAACATTGACAACCAGAACGACTGTAACACAGCGAGACATCGAGAGGATGTTCTCTTCTGGTATGGTAAGCCATGCGTCTTACGATCCAATGCCACAGCTCATCAACTGTAGCTGGCGGAGTTCACAGGTATGAGAAGCTGTGCAGCCATCGACCAAACATATTTATCCTTCCCTGCTCTATACATTCTGCAAATTTGGACTTTCCTGGATGTATCCTTCTTAGTTCAACATTTTAAGTAACGAGCAGTGTAATAGTCTCATACATTATTTAAAGAAAGAGCGATGATTCTCAGAACTACTCGGAAGTTTCTAGTTTACAATTTTATATGATATATATATATATATATATATATATATATATATATATATATATATATATATATATATATATATATATATATATATATAGATAGATAGATAGATAGATAGATAGATAGATAGATAGATAGATAGATATACAATAATTTAAAACGGTTATATCAAAGTTTGCAATTCAGAGTACAAAAAGAAGTATAGCTCTCGGAACACTGATTATAGCCAGATAATACCACTAGTAAACTCAAATACACTCAGTACCGTTAGTTGCTTGGTATTGTCTATGAGGCAAAGATCATCGTATCTCATTGCGTGTATATTTGTATTTGTTTAACGCTAAAAATTGTTTGTCGCTAATCGAACCCAGTAACATATATATATACCGACAGGACGTACGTTAGTCACAAGGTTACATGAGTGAAACACTAAATTATTCGATTGACACTTGCGGCCTTGTCAACACTAGAGAAAGGTACAAAGTGATTAAATAAATACGAAACATAGTTCATACAAAATATAGCGATGTATGAAGTCTCCTTTTCATACGATTTGGATAAAGGATACATCTGTAGAGAGCAACATAAATGATTTCTCTGGATAATTTGGATTAGTCCAGAATTCGAACAAAAATAATTTTGAAATTCGTTGTTAAGTCCAACATTTTTTCTTTCTTTCTTCGGATTCTCAATAAAGTTGACTACTGAAAAGCTGAGTTACAGATTTTATGTTAAAACATGTTCACTATACCATTGCCTTATTCACAGAACAATACATTAGTTATTAATGTATGTCTGAAATAATAGTGCTTCGTGCAGATACTTTATCCAATCGGAATTGCACAATGATAAAAAAAATGTTGCAAGGTATAATGTTCTTATTTACAGAGAAAAAGAGTTGAAAGGACTTAACGCTAACAAACATTTTCTTTAAACAGACATACATTTATTCTAATTTATGGAAGAAAGAAATAATTTGTGGAGCAGTATATTTATTAAGGTTACATATTCGTACAAAAGAATGAAAATATAATCGGGTCTGTCTTCAGAAAGGACGTGCTTTTAGCCACAAATTACACTGCTTCTTTTCGCTGTCTTTCATGCAGAATCCTGGTTTTGTTTTGATGCATGAAATACCTGAAACAAAAATCCAAAAAATATTTAAAATGTTACATTTTAAAATATTTAACATTTTTTAAAATTAAATGGACAAAATCTGTTCAGTCAGGTATGGACTTTTGGGTTTCTGGTAGAAAAACGATTAATTAAAAAAAAGTGTTTATTGATGCTGAACAACTCGAAATGTATTACTATGCAAAAGTAAGTGGGTACCCAATGGCGTTCGAGGTACTATGGGGTACCTAATGTCTGCATTTTTAGATATGTGGAAATATATGTCTCTAAAATGTAAAGAACTGATATCTGTTTAGTACAGAAAACCGCAACTCGGTAAGCCTTATGGATACCGAGGTATGGGAAAATAAAGAACAACACCATAGAAGTGTGAGGTTTGCGTACCAGATTGTGCAGTTTCGAAAACGTAATTACTGAGAGCTAACAACAACCTCAAAAGTAGTTTCAATTCAATACACTACACACACGTCCTTATGGGGGTTTTCGGGTACTATGGCATTCACAGACCTCCCATTTCTAAACATTCTAAAATATATCTTAATAAACTTATAAAGAACGTTACAGGTGTGTGTTTACCGAAACCGCAAGTCGGTACGTTTAACAGTTACCGAAATATTGTGAAATAAATAGGAACACCATAGGTATGTGGGGCTTCCATACTTGACAGTACAGTTTAGAAAATTAATGAAAATATAACTAATGGCTATCAAGATATTGTCAAATAAAGGGAGGACCCACACAGTTATGGGGTTTTCGTGTTAGGTGGTAAAATTTCCGGAACCGGTCATGAAATCTGAATAAGCACCAGTAGCAATTTCATCCTAAAGTAACTCGATATTTCCATGGGGTTTTAGAACATCATGGGTCTAAAAAGATTAAGTTTTAAAAGCTTTGGAAAATATAATTTGACATTTGTAAAGAGTATTAGAAAAGAGAATAGAGTTACCCAAAACTTCCAGCCAGTACATCTTACAGCTAGAGAGACACCGTGAAATAAGAGTATTAGATCTTGAAATTTCATAAAACAACTTTTGATCTTAATAAAAGTTAAATAAGATGGTACTTATATGGGTGAAGTGAGTACCTCACACTCGTCAGGGCAATTCCGATCGAAAGATTAATTCAGCTCGAAGTTTTCTTCGGGTAAATCCAAGCGTGATAATTCCTAGCGTACAAAAAGAATGAAAATTCTTTGTCAATATCTAATATAGCAACCGAGATATAAGTAATTATGTATTTTATGACGTCGTAAAAATGGAGACCCACATGGATTTGTACTGTTGAGTCTTTGCTGTAAGAAGAAGAAATTTCAGAAAATTACCGTATATACCTTAATAGACAATTAAATGGGTGCAGGCACGGTGGCTTAGTGGTAGAGTGCGTACCTTTGGTGTATTGGGTCCCTGGTTCGATCCGCGGCCAAGTCAGTTTGTAGTCGACATCGTATTCGTGGGTATTCTCGGGGTACTCCCGTTTCCTCCCACCTTTGCACTCCATCAATTCTATCATCAACATTCATTTGCCTTAATTTCATTTTAAAATTAAATGGGCAGTTAAGTGTGATCGTGTCTCTGTGGATTAAGAGAATACTCCAGTGTAGTTTCTGCAAAACATACTAGGTAAACACCCCACCACGAAGTTACTGTGTTCTCACTGATTTAATTGTCTATTAAGGTATATACAGTAGGTTTTTGAATTTCTTTCTTATAGCAAAGACCCAGAAGTACAAATCCTAAAAGATCTCTATTTTTACGTCATAAAACATATGACTCGTTATATTTTGGTTACTATATTAGATATTCACAGGGAATTTTCACTCTCTTACACAGCTCGATGAACCTTTGGAACTGCCTGAAGAAAACCTAGAACTAATCTTTCCATCGAAATTGTAATGAGGTACTCACTTAACCCATGGAAGTACCATCTTATTTAATTTTGTTGGGACCAATAATTTTTCCGAAGTTTCAACATCTCATACTCTTTTATTTTACGGTGTTTCTCTATATGTTAGATGTACTGGCTGGAAGTTTTAGGTAAACATATTTATACTTACATATTTCTAATACTCTTTACAAATGTCAAGTTATATTTTCAAAAGCTTTTAAAATTTAATCTTAGTAGACTGTAAGATGTTCTAACACCCCATAGAAATATCTAATTACTTGAAGATGGAATTGCTACTGGTGCTTATTAACTTTCCATGACCGGTTTCGGAAATTTTATCATCTAACACGAAAATCTCATACTTGTAATGGTCCTCCCTTTATTTGACAATATCTTGAAAGCCTTAGTTATATTTTAATTCATTTTCCAAATTGTACCTTCAAGTATGCAAGCCCCAAGCCCCACATACATATCGTGTCGCTCTTTATTTTCCCATATCTCGGTATCCGTAAGGCTTACCGAGTTGCAGTTTTCAGTAAACAAATATCAGTTCTTTACATTTTAGACACATGCATTTCCATATATCTAAAATGCAGAAATTAGGTACCGCATTGGAACCCCATTGGAGTACCCACTTACTTTTGCATAGCAGGGTAAAAACGCCAGTGGTTCTCACTTTAAGGTTGAAAACATACTATTTTGTCTCTTCTCTGAGCATCGTGAATCTGTCGGAGCTGTACCATAGTTGTAAAGACTCACTGATCCTTCCTATAATGACCATGTAGTCAGAATTCAAAAAGGAGTAGCCGTTGAAGGAAAACCAATATTTTAAAATCCTTGCACCAGTAGTCGTCAGCTTAAAATCAAAATGTTCCAGTAGTAGTCAGAATTTTCTACCAGTGTTCGCCACTCAAATAACTTGACATAATTTATTCAGAAACGCACTGTTTATCAGTTTAAAATTAAGAATAGAGTATAAAGTACTAATGTTAATAACTGTGCATCACTTTTGGCACTCAAGAAAGAAAATAAAAACGTTTTTACATACTTTTTTAAAGCAATTTCAGTAAGAAAAATGTTAACTGAATTCAAAAGTTAAATGTATATTATTTTAACGTTAAGAGTACAATATTAAATACTATGTTTAATAACTATAGTGACTTTAAGCACTCAAGAATGAAAATAAACATGTTTGTACATACATTTTTAAAACAATTTGAGAAACAAAATAAGTTAACCGAATTCAAAACTTAATTATACATCACCTTAAGATTAAGAATGGACTATAAAATACTGAGGTTAATAATAATGCATTACTGAAGAATGAAAACAAAAATGTTTTTAACTACCTATATTGTATTTACATGTTGTTATTTCTCATTAACATGCTTTTTGATAACGCACGATATGGGCTAGGGGTGTGCACGAGAAATGATTTGAGACTGTCACCTCTCGCAAAGATGTCGCGAAAGTTGTCTCCTCTCGAAATCTGTATCTGTTTCTATTGGAAGAGCTATGTCTCGTCTCGAATTTCGTAACAAAAATTCTGTCTAGTCTCGTGCCGTGCGCAACCCTAATCAGGCCATAGACAAAAACTTCATTTCGGAGGGGTTTCGATAGGGCTTTGTGATATCCAAATTTTGAAATAGATAATCGATATTGAAATACTATTGAAACTTGTTCGAAATATCAAAAAATACAGCAATATCAAAATATAAGCAATATCAAAAATCGAAAATATAGAAATTGATAAAGATCAAAAACATCGATATATCGGTCAAAAATTTCGATATCGATAGTTTGATATTTGAAAATATTAATCGTTCGATCGAAATATCGCACATCCCTTGGCTCCAACTGTTACCACCTTAAAAAAGAATGTGAAAATTGCTAACTACCTAGGTAATCTGTAAGTACCTTAAGACGGGGTTACTTTGCACTTCAGGGTTAACTTCGCACAAAATACGAAAAAAGTTACACAGTCTTCCGTCGGTAAACCCATGAACTGTAAAGAGAAAGTTTCAACTGCCACCGTAAGATAGAACATCTAACTGGATTTTGGCTATAATGTTGGCGGTTAACATCAGTTCTAATCACCTGAAGGGTTTGTTGTTGTAGAGGTATGGAAAGCACTCACTGTAAATGCAGACAAAATTTGGAAGATATCACCTACAAGAATTTCCGTCAAAGTTAAGTCGGTTTCGTAGAATTCTACTGTGTATGATGGGACTTCCAAGCAATAGTTGAAACTGAAGGGTGAAACATTGTAAAGTCATAGAAAAATAACACTGGGAGAAGGCTGTTTTGAGCCTCAAATCGTGGTTACTTTGCACCGGGTCAACGTAACCCCTTAAATGGGAAATTCTTACTACTGGCACCTCCTCCCGTCTAACTTTAGGAAAATTTCCTCTTTAGATAGATGTCGAAATGGATTTCTTGTTGGAAAATAAATTACGAACAGCAGCGGATTCAGAAGAAAAGTTTGAGAGGGACTTCACACAGAAATACTTCGTTTATTTAGAAATCACTAGACTTTTTGAAGGGCTTGACGGGCATACGCATAGGAATGACTAAATTAGATTTTTTAAAAAGAAATCCTGCAATTTGGGTGGGCTTCAGCCTGAAAGCCCCAAATCCCGTAAATCTTCCACTGATTACGGTTGAGAAGATATTCTTGGATATAAAGAGCAGCCAAGGCAAATCTGTTCACGGAGATTTTTTGTGTTTTTCAGTTGCCATTTTTGTGGGTCATGCTAAACTATCAGAATGTGGCTCCTATTTCGGTACCAGAAAATACATAATTTTCTTTACAAATATCGATAATTCATACTAAGTACTGATACCGGTACCATAATTCCAACATCAATATTTGTAGACTGCATGCAGTTTTGTGTAAAAAGTGAAATGTATAAATACAGGAGAGAAAACATTGCAGACAAACATTATGTTAGTATGTTGAACATGCTTTTTTGTATGTGGTGCAAAATATCTTCATCTATGGGGTTACTTTGCACCAAAGTTTATATGAAATGAAATCTTTGAGTTTTACGTTCCACGATTTTGCCGGGTATGCTAAAGGAGACGGTGATGATGAGTAATGAATGAAATGGTGGAATGAAGAAAGTGGGAGGAAACGGGACAACCCCGAGAACACACGGTGTTTGTCCACCACAAAGTTCACTTGGCGGGGACTGGGATCGAACCCGGGACCCCAAGCACCAGAGGTGAACGCTCTACCACTGAGCCACCGCGGCCCCTCATATAGAGTACAAGTAACAATATGTTGTAAAAAAATGGCCCGTCTAGAGGTCATGCAAGCTAAACACCAATACAATTGTTACAAATTTATTTACTAGCACTGTTTAATTATCTACGGTGCTGAACATCGCAACACCAATATCATTATGTCACATCCTTTCAAAACTATGCTAACTGCAAAGTAGACCTGCTTTGCTTCGTAATGTCCAAATAGTTAATTACTGTGCTCGAATGCAGGCAAGTAGCATAAAAATTTATGATGTTGAAGGCGTTATTTTTCACAGCTATGAAGAAAAGACATGAAAACGAAAAATAAAAATAAATCTTTGTTTTACGTCCTACGGTTATGCTGTGTATGCTGACAGTCCCAAATGAGTATTGAAAATTGATGATCTTGGAATACGATTTGGTGGAATAATGAGGGGGAAAAATATACATTGATTAAATATAAAATTGAAAAGAAATAAGGGCCTGACGCTCAAATATTTATCTATCTGGCAGCCATCTTGATCCCTCTAAAATATCACGAAGTATAAAACTGGAAAAAGGGGGCCGTTGCCACAGCAACCACTGTTGCCATAACAACGAATCCTGTCACCGTTCGTCAATCTAAGACTGATTGAGGAAAAAGGGCAACAAATGTGATGCACAGAATAAGTCGTGAGTGGGAACCCTTCACCCCTGGTGGGGATGTTCATGAAGCTATCAGCTTATGCCTAATTATATTGGAATATAATTTCCATTTCTTAATTTCTTAATTTCGAACATACTAGGTTCGATCGAAAAGAGAAAACCTTTTATCGGACTTCTAAAGAAAATAAAATCAAATAAATACATGACCGTGTTTATTACATATAGAATTCCCAGTCACGACCCCCCTTTCAGTTTTATTAAAAATAGAAGAAGAAGATGAAGAAAGGAAGAGGAAGATAGAAGAGGAAAAAGGTAAAGTAAGAAGGTGATAAAGAGGAAACTGTTACTGGATATTTTGAGGAATATGGTAAAGGAAAGTGAATAATTATCTAATTGTGATCATTTCCAATAGCTATTGGGTGAATGTCTGGTATTAGGGTGATCAAAGGTAGACACATGTTAACTCATACATCCCCGATCTAGATCCATTTGACCCCAACTACCGAATTATCCCAATATAGCTCGGAGATAGATGAGAAAGTTTAATTTTACCGTTTATTCAATATTTCCAGAAGTTTTAGACTAATATTCAATATTTGAAAAATGAACGACGAAGTTGATGGCATGTTAGAAACGACCACAGAAAAAAAAAAAATCAGAATATCACATATTTGTCGAAGATTTTGACTTTCACAGTTCTCTCATGATGATCATTCGTTCAGGCTACTTCAGTCCTTTTTACTTCCTTCATAGAGCCAACTTAAGTTAGTATTAACATTCAATGAGTTTAATTGATAACTACCATTAATTATAATAAATCACACATATATGTCAAAATAATTGGTGCACTTAATACTAAACCTACATTTCACTCACACACACATTCATACAGGACAATGTATACTTCGGGTTGTATTTGGTTGAATTAAACTAACCTAACTACAATGCTATAGACATTTATTACATTTCAATAGGAGAAGAATTAGTTGGACATAACAGGGAAAAATTTAATACATGGAAAGAATGTTTCATTAACATGCATAGAAATTCGCTAATTTTATCAAGACCAAATAACACATTTATCTTCCTATATATATATTAAAAGTTGCATTACATAAAAGAGAATTTGACAAAAGGAAAAGAAAAAAATGAAAGACAAAAATAAGGAAATTCACAGATCAATACATTTAGGATTCAGTGTAATGAATATATATATATCATTGCGGAAAAGAAAGAAAAAAAAATATAATTGGTTAATCATCCTTAAAAAAAAAAAGAAAAAAACACTTTAGTAACATTTTATTAGGTCTCTGTCCCAAGAGGAGACATTTCGACGATTTTATGAGTCTTTGTTCTCACATCGATAATAGCTCCTTTTTCCAACTCTCTTTTGCACTGTGGTTTGTGTCCATGAGAGTGTTTAATTGTTTTTGTTTTAGCTATAGACAAATAGTCGCTTCATATCACATATATATGTATATTTCTCATTTCGTCACTCGACGCACTCAATATAAAATTTTAAAAGTTTATCAAGGTTAAAAAAAAATTTTGAATCCAGTCACAGACATTGAGAACATATTTCCATATTCCGGTATTCACATTAAGTTATCAACTAAACTTCTCTTCATTAAATTTAAGACCAGTAATTTTCTTTATAGTATAGATCTTGTAGTCAAAAGATTCTAGTCACTGAATAGTTAAATTTCTGATCGTAGGGGAAGGATTTGTTTCAGAGTCTACTGATAGAAGATTCGTTGGTGGGGCACACTGTTTCGTAGGTTATTAATTTCACTTTGATCTTGCGAATAAATTTGGATGAGGATTAGGGTTATTTTACTTATCTTACGACCTGCTACTCGTTTTACTTACATGCGGTATTTAACATTATATTCAACTTTAATAGTTACAGACATCAGTAACCACTCAACAAAATGTAATTTATTACAATATACGCGGTAACGCTATATATCACAAATAGTTGGTAAAGGTCGGGTGTCAAAAACCTATGGCAACCTAAACAAAACCAGGGTAAATACCGAGCCCATTACATACATACTCATATATATATATATTCATATTATTCAATACAATAAATTTCACTTTAATATCCATCGTAGTATTTCGTCGACGTTTAAATTCTACATAACCGTTCATATTCGACAAGTATTCATATTTTATAAATATTTATATTTTATTTGGCTCAAAGACAAAACAAAAACCCTGACTATCAACATTCACCTTTTTCCTTCATAAGGTTGCAACATTGTATTTCATATGAATAAACCCGATAATCAATAATCATTTTCAACTTACTAAAGATCCGCGTAGATATACAAAAAAAATAGTTGGTGTTATTTAATGACATAAGAGAGGTGGAAATGCAACAAAATGAGCAGGCACGTAACTTTTAAAACTATGTAAGCACATATATAGATGTATATAAAAAAAATCAATGTTATTGGAAACTAGTGGGCCCAGACTACTAATACATACACACTATATGACCAATCAATAGAAATAAAAACCCGTAATCAGTTGTCAATGGATATAATTTGTATGATCCATGAATAACAAAGGTTTCTAGGAATCTAAAAGCATAGTGTACCTTCTCGTCAATTTCTCCCGTGGTGGATTGAATATCGCGAAAATGGTCCTGAATTGTACTGCAATACCTCCACGAATTGCATCCCTCGATGTCTCAGTTAGTACATACGATCGAAATAAGTGAAATGAATATTGTATGTTTTATGAGTTTCAGAAACCGGGGGGGGGGGGAGGTTGAAATTTTTGAAAAAAAAAAATCTCTAAGTAATGAAGACAGAGAGAGATAGAGAAGAAGGAAGACGAAGAAATAGTGGCGCCAAAGACTTAAGTGAGAAATAACTAACGCTACAAAGACAGAAGTCGAATTTCACTCTCAACAAATCCTTAGCCAAAATATTCTTAACATGCCAAAAAGGGTTCGGCTTACCAAATAAATAGCCGATAAAACTGTCTGCGAAGATGAGACAAGTCTGTGTCCACAATGGGATTTTCGGAAAGACAAAGGCTTTAGGGAAATCCCACCACTCACCGTATCCGGTCAACACCCTTGCAGACCCCGAAATCCTCCGGAAGGTTAGAGACGGCGTTAATTTAGGATTTCAAAAGGGAGAAAAAAAAAATCATCCGACCACTTGGAAACTAGAAGATTCCAGAATAGTAATGAAATTAAAGTAATAGCTAAGATATCCCTAACGAGAATTTGCCAAAATAAAAAAAAAAATTAAATAAACTGAATTTTGGATCGGTGATTTCAATAACCAAAACATCACCGATGGCTACCCAGCGCAGACATGCCACCGTCTGGGACGTCGTTAATTTCCCTCATCTAATTAAACTAAGAAAAGACATGAAAAATACTTAAGGGGACTAGGGGTCGACGTCCGGGTACGCTAATGACATGAATATTAATTTAGTAGCAGTTGATTTAATCGGATAGTCCGGACGGAGTTATATGAACACTGCACAATAACTAAATAAGGTAAGCAACGAAAAAAAAAATCTCGGAGAGGCAATGAATGCTAAAGGTACAAATGACCGAAACCTGTACTTTTCGATGATCACAGGATATAGCAGTTGGTTTTCTTAATTATCATTTCTGTCAACCTTTAGAAGTAATTCCCACATGATGCTACTCTATCTATTGAAAGGCTTAAGATCCGGGGCTGTTATTATGAGGTACATAAATGCAAAGTAAGACAATTTCCCATCTACAATTTACTATTCAAGTAGCAAACTCGGTTGGATGAATGTACTGGTGTAGAAGTCAGAACGCGAGAGATCTTTTCTTTTCTTCGTAAACATATTCATATTTTCACTATAAAACATACACTAGGCCTATCCATTTAACTATAGGGGTCATCATCTCATTTATATTTTATATCATATTATTAATATACCATTATATTCATTCATTATCTACTAATTTTCGCGCGAAGTAATATTTTATAGACACCCTATTTCATACATTTTACACGCAGGCCATACACATATTTACATTACACAGTAATAAATATATATAACTATCACAATCTATCACGCTCAAACCACCACACGATCACATTCATCGAACCACGTACTCTTTATTTCGAAGCACCCAAATTGTATTTACCTTGCAGGTTTAAAAAAAAAAAATCATACATGGATTTACGGAAAGTTAAATTGTCAACGATTAATCTATTTCTGATTTGTTGATAAAACTGAAGCAACAATGGAATTTTCTACAGCTACGGGAAAAGAGAATTTAATACTACATTTTTAAACAAACAGTAACAGCATATGGGCTTTACTTCTATTAAGAAAATAGGTGTTCTTTATTTCAGCGGATTATTCATTAACTACTGGACCTAGCAAACTGAAATTTTCAGTACAGTAAGATCTCATGCTATTTTATACGAAGGTATACTCATCCGAACCGAAAACCATGTCCACGGGAAGTAATTTGAGAATAACTGTCCAAAATCAAACAATCTAAATCACTAAGTCATGCGATGTCGTACTGTCAACAAACAATTGACTACCGAAAACTGACGCTATAGCGCTGTAGTGGAGGCATAATTTACCGTGTACTGAAATGTATACTTGTACTCATTAATCAGAAATTTAATATTTACTCTGGTTTATTTATGTTAGAAAAATGGTACTAAATTAAAGCATATTTATACACTGTCCAAATCGAAAATTCACACACTCACACAAAACTACTAACTACATACACCACTGTTAGTACTATACGTAAAGACAACTAACTAAACTAAACATGCACCATTTAGTTACATGCATGTTGACGAAAATAACCTAACACATTAGATTTAAAATACATTACTCCCTCGTCGATATATACAGTCGGCTCTATTTAATTTAAAGGGGGTCAAAAATGAGAAAGGTAACACTAGGTCTAATTGACCTGACCAATTGTTTACATAATGACTACCAAAAGTTGATGCCCGGGGGGCACCTTAACGAGGTTTATGGAGGGACCCTTCCCCTGAAAGGGGAAAAGGCCCTAAAACGAACAATAACTAACCCATTCCCCCGCTAGAACCGGTTCAATTTAGAAAAGGGGATAGGAGCCCTTTTAAGCTAACTTAAGCTGCCATTATGATTATTTACAATACTATCAAACCTACTACATACATGCAATTACGAAATAAATAATAAAAAGTCACTTCTACTTAATACACGAACAACATGCACTAACAGGTCGTAATTTCCCTAATCCCTACTTGAGTTTGAAATAAAAAAAAAGTAAAGTCACTCTTTCACTGTTGTCTATTCTCGATAGGCAGCAAACATGGCTTCCTAGTAAACAGAACTGGAATTTGTTATTTCACTGAATTGCAGCTTCTTTACCAAAATTTGTGGATTTTCCGGGCTCCTATTCCGTTGTAAATCTTTAACTATTGAATTACATTATATGTTACCTTAGTTGTCCTTGGAAATTGGAATTCTTCCCGAAAAATATGTAGCACAAAATTCACAAGCTGCTCCTTGTAAGGTGTCTTCGATTGTTCTGATAATATTGCGCCGAAAAAGCCAGAGGTAGGAGAATTCCTCCAATCAGAACGAAAACTTTAGCCGCGGAAATTACAAAGCAAATAGAAATTTGGCAAATCCAGACATAACCGGATCTGAAAGTGACTGTGGACTACTGAGAGGGGGTGAGGGAAAGATTAGGTACCTGACTAAATTCTACATTGGTCTGAAATTAAGGAAATTTATATCCAATAACGGAACTATGTTTCGGTATGACGTCAGAATGGTAAACCTTGTAACTATTCAAGTTATATATCCGGAAATGGGATTTACACTTAATCAAAATATAAATAAATATATTATACAGTGGGAATATGGTTACTAACGAAACCTTTGGGTTCATTATATTTAATTCGAAGTAGAGAGAGTAAATAAATTGTGTAACTAAACCGAAATTGAATTAAAAAAAAAATTACTAGGCACAGGGTGCGTAAAAAAAAAAAAATGTGCCATTACTTTCAACTGTAATGGTACATTACAGTTTTCCCCGGCCCATTAACAAAATTTTGTTAGAATAACAAAATTTTTGCTAATTGGGAATACTAACTACTGATGCTTGTTAAGTTAACACACTCATTCATCTCATTCAAACGTTACCAGTCACTCTAGGACAGTGTATTATATCTACTTGGGGTATTGCGCAAGTAATTCACTACGTTTATCTTCTGTACAATTGAAAATCTTTAAATTTCGAAAATTATGAGTTCCGATACTTTTTTTTTTTTTCAGTAGTGTTCATATAGCAATAGAACGGATAGAAGTCCTAACTGTGACATCAACAGAGACAACTCGTGAGGCTTCAGCCGTCGACTAGCATATAACAGATGACATTAGGCCGCAGTTTCCCGTCTATCACTGCCATTTAATATTGTTCTAGGCTCACCGTTACCACGCACTTGCGAGGGGACTGAATTCTGGGGTCGATTTACATTATTGTTACTATTATTGTTATTATTATTGCCCTGTCTATTACCGTTCTCCCTTCTTCCGTACGTCCTGTTAAAATTCCTCCTGGTGTTATCGCCCCTATCCGGGTTCGATGCCATGTTGGTACGGTCATAGGGACGATAACTCCGGCGATTGTTAAACATGGGCCGATTCCTAAATAGTCGCCGGCCATTATTGTTGTTTTCTGAGCCATACCCACTAGGATAACGAGATCCAGCTTGGGTATAACTCAGGAAATCTGTCTGGCAACTTGCCGTTACCTTCGTCTTCGTCGGTTTTAGAATTTTTGCCTGTCGGGCGAAGTATCGTTTTGGTGGACCACCAACTTCCTTGCCGCACAAGGCAGCTAAACGTGAGGTGACTTCTCGTACCGTTTGGCACAAGTGGGACGCTATGGCCCGGGACTCATCGGGTGGAAGAGCGTTAACTATAATATCTACCAGTTCGGCCTGAGAGGGATGTTCAGCTATCTGATAATATAGTTCGATAATTTTCCAAGCATAGTCCAAGAGGGATCCATACTTGGAGCGATCATACCGGAGTGATTGTAAGTTTCTTTTTTGGAGTCGTTCGATGTGCTCATTACAATATTCTTCTTTGAAAAGAATCAAAAAATCACCGAACGTCCGGATTTGGTATTTAACCGAGGCAAACCATGCGCCCGAAGCGGCGATCAAACATTTTTCAACTATTTGTAGGCGTTCTCCATCAGTAAGTTTGTACATGTCTAGATATTGCTGCAATCTTCGCAGAAAAACTCTAGGTAACCCGTTAGTAATGTTCCCATCGAAAGTGGGAAAACGTTCAATATCCCGGAGGGAAACTTTAGAGCTCATACTATGCGGGGCAGGAAAAGAATCCAGTGGAATCAACGCGTTATCCTGAGCAGTTGGGGTTGTCACCGGATTTGCCACCGACGGAGTGGTCACTGAACTGAACGCTCCCATATGACCAAGAGAGGTTTTGTAATTTGTGTCGACCATGTAAGGTTCAAACTTAGGACCCACCACGGTAGTAACCGACGGTCCGGCACATCTCCTTTCCCCTCCTGGCAGCACGCTGTAAGATTGTACCATTCCAAAAGTAGAGTGAGCATTTACGCTAGTGACTGTTGTAGTCACAACACTCGACTGCATCGGTACATCGAAATTACTCAACCATGATTTCGAGGTTGGCTGATGCGGGGAGCAATACATTGCTGTGTCCCGTGCATCAGGCAACACTTGACTCTTTCCCGGGAGGACGTTACTTGTTTCTGGGAGAATTTTCCCTGGAGAATCGCCATCAGGGAAAGGATAGGAAATATCAGACTTGGCGATTTGCAATTTAGTAATATTCCCCTTAATACTGTCTACTTCGGTTTGAATTCGACTAATTCTTTGATCAACCGACTCTAGTTTAGTTTCTATTGATAGGTCGGATATTACAACATTCAATCTACTTATTTCAGCCTGCTGCTGTTCAACCTTTCGTTCGATGTCACCAAATCTTTTGTTTGTACCCTCAAACCTTACATCTATTTCGTTTAATTTCTCATTTGTTTCGTCTCTGAGCTGCTCGGTAGACTGTTGGGCCTGGTATCTAACCTGCTCTAGTTCCGTAGACGTTTGCTCTTTCAATTTGCTCATCGAAGAAGCAAAGTCTAAACAAATCTGGTCAAATTTATTGTTTAATACCTCGAATCGAGCGTCGGTCTCTCGTTTCGAGGTATCAAACTTCTCATTTATTTCACGTCTCATTTCTGCACTATTCTGATCTATTTTAACTTCCATTTTAGTGAATTTTTCGTTCATCATCTCCATCATCTGGCGAATTAATGCAGACGTGTCAGACCCTCCAGATGATATTCCTTCCTTCGGGTTTGCCGTCTGATCCCGAGAATCACTGTGATTTTCATTTTTTTCCTCATCGTCGAGGTCAGATATCTCCGCTGGAGATATTTGGCCTCGGTCCTTTTCACAGTCCTCACAATATTTTTCTATTTCGCCGGTTTGCACCTTTTCTGCATTTTCCGCAGTATCATCTAAATTGGAACAAGCAAAGTGGATCCATTTTTGTCCACAACCGGTGCATCTTATAAGTCTCCGCGGGGCGCGAGATCTTTTCTCTTTTTCGTTTAATGTGCATTGAGTGCACGTGACATCACACTCGTCCTGTGACACAACAACCTTTTTTGTTGCCATAGTTTTGAGACACTTTACACTTTACAAAAGACAAGATATATATCAGAAATACACATATACTATAAAATACTTATTCGCTATCCAGACAAGTATTATTCATAAATTAAAGGACTCCCATTCTCTTTCCTTCCTTGAAACCCTTCTAGCGTTTAGTTCTATTTTAGAAAAATTTTGACACTCCTTCTCTTTTTCCCCCTTAGAAAAGGAAACAAAAATGACAAAGTAGCCAACGATTCTACTTGTTTCACTTGACTATAAAATTTCTCGTATTAATTTCAATGTTGTAATCAATTCAACATGCCTTCAACCTCACTCTTTGACATTCTTAAAAAAAATTCAGATCTATCGGTCGCCATTTAAACGGAGATCCGTTGCCATGGGAACAAGCGTTGCCATGACAACCATTCTTGTCGCGGTTCACCAATTCAAACTAATTGGCATGATAACTGGTATTATTCAATAAGCATTTTCAGATCCGTTACCACAGTAAACATGGTTACCATGGCAACAATCTTGTCACGTGTCGCCATTCTAAAACTGGAAAAAGGGGGCCGTTGCCACAGCAACCACTGTTGCCATAACAACGAATCCTGTCACCGTTCGTCAATCTAAGACTGATTGAGGAAAAAGGGCAACAAATGTGATGCACAGAATAAGTCGTGAGTGGGAACCCTTCACCCCTGGTGGGGATGTTCATGAAGCTATCAGCTTATGCCTAATTATATTGGAATATAATTTCCATTTCTTAATTTCTTAATTTCGAACATACTAGGTTCGATCGAAAAGAGAAAACCTTTTATCGGACTTCTAAAGAAAATAAAATCAAATAAATACATGACCGTGTTTATTACATATAGAATTCCCAGTCACGACCCCCCTTTCAGTTTTATTAAAAATAGAAGAAGAAGATGAAGAAAGGAAGAGGAAGATAGAAGAGGAAAAAGGTAAAGTAAGAAGGTGATAAAGAGGAAACTGTTACTGGATATTTTGAGGAATATGGTAAAGGAAAGTGAATAATTATCTAATTGTGATCATTTCCAATAGCTATTGGGTGAATGTCTGGTATTAGGGTGATCAAAGGTAGACACATGTTAACTCATACATCCCCGATCTAGATCCATTTGACCCCAACTACCGAATTATCCCAATATAGCTCGGAGATAGATGAGAAAGTTTAATTTTACCGTTTATTCAATATTTCCAGAAGTTTTAGACTAATATTCAATATTTGAAAAATGAACGACGAAGTTGATGGCATGTTAGAAACGACCACAGAAAAAAAAAAAATCAGAATATCACATATTTGTCGAAGATTTTGACTTTCACAGTTCTCTCATGATGATCATTCGTTCAGGCTACTTCAGTCCTTTTTACTTCCTTCATAGAGCCAACTTAAGTTAGTATTAACATTCAATGAGTTTAATTGATAACTACCATTAATTATAATAAATCACACATATATGTCAAAATAATTGGTGCACTTAATACTAAACCTACATTTCACTCACACACACATTCATACAGGACAATGTATACTTCGGGTTGTATTTGGTTGAATTAAACTAACCTAACTACAATGCTATAGACATTTATTACATTTCAATAGGAGAAGAATTAGTTGGACATAACAGGGAAAAATTTAATACATGGAAAGAATGTTTCATTAACATGCATAGAAATTCGCTAATTTTATCAAGACCAAATAACACATTTATCTTCCTATATATATATTAAAAGTTGCATTACATAAAAGAGAATTTGACAAAAGGAAAAGAAAAAAATGAAAGACAAAAATAAGGAAATTCACAGATCAATACATTTAGGATTCAGTGTAATGAATATATATATATCATTGCGGAAAAGAAAGAAAAAAAAATATAATTGGTTAATCATCCTTAAAAAAAAAAAGAAAAAAACACTTTAGTAACATTTTATTAGGTCTCTGTCCCAAGAGGAGACATTTCGACGATTTTATGAGTCTTTGTTCTCACATCGATAATAGCTCCTTTTTCCAACTCTCTTTTGCACTGTGGTTTGTGTCCATGAGAGTGTTTAATTGTTTTTGTTTTAGCTATAGACAAATAGTCGCTTCATATCACATATATATGTATATTTCTCATTTCGTCACTCGACGCACTCAATATAAAATTTTAAAAGTTTATCAAGGTTAAAAAAAAATTTTGAATCCAGTCACAGACATTGAGAACATATTTCCATATTCCGGTATTCACATTAAGTTATCAACTAAACTTCTCTTCATTAAATTTAAGACCAGTAATTTTCTTTATAGTATAGATCTTGTAGTCAAAAGATTCTAGTCACTGAATAGTTAAATTTCTGATCGTAGGGGAAGGATTTGTTTCAGAGTCTACTGATAGAAGATTCGTTGGTGGGGCACACTGTTTCGTAGGTTATTAATTTCACTTTGATCTTGCGAATAAATTTGGATGAGGATTAGGGTTATTTTACTTATCTTACGACCTGCTACTCGTTTTACTTACATGCGGTATTTAACATTATATTCAACTTTAATAGTTACAGACATCAGTAACCACTCAACAAAATGTAATTTATTACAATATACGCGGTAACGCTATATATCACAAATAGTTGGTAAAGGTCGGGTGTCAAAAACCTATGGCAACCTAAACAAAACCAGGGTAAATACCGAGCCCATTACATACATACTCATATATATATATATTCATATTATTCAATACAATAAATTTCACTTTAATATCCATCGTAGTATTTCGTCGACGTTTAAATTCTACATAACCGTTCATATTCGACAAGTATTCATATTTTATAAATATTTATATTTTATTTGGCTCAAAGACAAAACAAAAACCCTGACTATCAACATTCACCTTTTTCCTTCATAAGGTTGCAACATTGTATTTCATATGAATAAACCCGATAATCAATAATCATTTTCAACTTACTAAAGATCCGCGTAGATATACAAAAAAAATAGTTGGTGTTATTTAATGACATAAGAGGTGGAAATGCAACAAAATGAGCAGGCACGTAACTTTTAAAACTATGTAAGCACATATATAGATGTATATAAAAAAAAAATCAATGTTATTGGAAACTAGTGGGCCCAGACTACTAATACATACACACTATATGACCAATCAATAGAAATAAAAACCCGTAATCAGTTGTCAATGGATATAATTTGTATGATCCATGAATAACAAAGGTTTCTAGGAATCTAAAAGCATAGTGTACCTTCTCGTCAATTTCTCCCGTGGTGGATTGAATATCGCGAAAATGGTCCTGAATTGTACTGCAATACCTCCACGAATTGCATCCCTCGATGTCTCAGTTAGTACATACGATCGAAATAAGTGAAATGAATATTGTATGTTTTATGAGTTTCAGAAACCGGGGGGGGGGGAGGTTGAAATTTTTGAAAAAAAAAAATCTCTAAGTAATGAAGACAGAGAGAGATAGAGAAGAAGGAAGACGAAGAAATAGTGGCGCCAAAGACTTAAGTGAGAAATAACTAACGCTACAAAGACAGAAGTCGAATTTCACTCTCAACAAATCCTTAGCCAAAATATTCTTAACATGCCAAAAAGGGTTCGGCTTACCAAATAAATAGCCGATAAAACTGTCTGCGAAGATGAGACAAGTCTGTGTCCACAATGGGATTTTCGGAAAGACAAAGGCTTTAGGGAAATCCCACCACTCACCGTATCCGGTCAACACCCTTGCAGACCCCGAAATCCTCCGGAAGGTTAGAGACGGCGTTAATTTAGGATTTCAAAAGGGAGAAAAAAAAAAATCATCCGACCACTTGGAAACTAGAAGATTCCAGAATAGTAATGAAATTAAAGTAATAGCTAAGATATCCCTAACGAGAATTTGCCAAAATAAAAAAAAAAAATTAAATAAACTGAATTTTGGATCGGTGATTTCAATAACCAAAACATCACCGATGGCTACCCAGCGCAGACATGCCACCGTCTGGGACGTCGTTAATTTCCCTCATCTAATTAAACTAAGAAAAGACATGAAAAATACTTAAGGGGACTAGGGGTCGACGTCCGGGTACGCTAATGACATGAATATTAATTTAGTAGCAGTTGATTTAATCGGATAGTCCGGACGGAGTTATATGAACACTGCACAATAACTAAATAAGGTAAGCAACGAAAAAAAAAAATCTCGGAGAGGCAATGAATGCTAAAGGTACAAATGACCGAAACCTGTACTTTTCGATGATCACAGGATATAGCAGTTGGTTTTCTTAATTATCATTTCTGTCAACCTTTAGAAGTAATTCCCACATGATGCTACTCTATCTATTGAAAGGCTTAAGATCCGGGGCTGTTATTATGAGGTACATAAATGCAAAGTAAGACAATTTCCCATCTACAATTTACTATTCAAGTAGCAAACTCGGTTGGATGAATGTACTGGTGTAGAAGTCAGAACGCGAGAGATCTTTTCTTTTCTTCGTAAACATATTCATATTTTCACTATAAAACATACACTAGGCCTATCCATTTAACTATAGGGGTCATCATCTCATTTATATTTTATATCATATTATTAATATACCATTATATTCATTCATTATCTACTAATTTTCGCGCGAAGTAATATTTTATAGACACCCTATTTCATACATTTTACACGCAGGCCATACACATATTTACATTACACAGTAATAAATATATATAACTATCACAATCTATCACGCTCAAACCACCACACGATCACATTCATCGAACCACGTACTCTTTATTTCGAAGCACCCAAATTGTATTTACCTTGCAGGTTTAAAAAAAAAAAATCATACATGGATTTACGGAAAGTTAAATTGTCAACGATTAATCTATTTCTGATTTGTTGATAAAACTGAAGCAACAATGGAATTTTCTACAGCTACGGGAAAAGAGAATTTAATACTACATTTTTAAACAAACAGTAACAGCATATGGGCTTTACTTCTATTAAGAAAATAGGTGTTCTTTATTTCAGCGGATTATTCATTAACTACTGGACCTAGCAAACTGAAATTTTCAGTACAGTAAGATCTCATGCTATTTTATACGAAGGTATACTCATCCGAACCGAAAACCATGTCCACGGGAAGTAATTTGAGAATAACTGTCCAAAATCAAACAATCTAAATCACTAAGTCATGCGATGTCGTACTGTCAACAAACAATTGACTACCGAAAACTGACGCTATAGCGCTGTAGTGGAGGCATAATTTACCGTGTACTGAAATGTATACTTGTACTCATTAATCAGAAATTTAATATTTACTCTGGTTTATTTATGTTAGAAAAATGGTACTAAATTAAAGCATATTTATACACTGTCCAAATCGAAAATTCACACACTCACACAAAACTACTAACTACATACACCACTGTTAGTACTATACGTAAAGACAACTAACTAAACTAAACATGCACCATTTAGTTACATGCATGTTGACGAAAATAACCTAACACATTAGATTTAAAATACATTACTCCCTCGTCGATATATACAGTCGGCTCTATTTAATTTAAAGGGGGTCAAAAATGAGAAAGGTAACACTAGGTCTAATTGACCTGACCAATTGTTTACATAATGACTACCAAAAGTTGATGCCCGGGGGGCACCTTAACGAGGTTTATGGAGGGACCCTTCCCCTGAAAGGGGAAAAGGCCCTAAAACGAACAATAACTAACCCATTCCCCCGCTAGAACCGGTTCAATTTAGAAAAGGGGATAGGAGCCCTTTTAAGCTAACTTAAGCTGCCATTATGATTATTTACAATACTATCAAACCTACTACATACATGCAATTACGAAATAAATAATAAAAAGTCACTTCTACTTAATACACGAACAACATGCACTAACAGGTCGTAATTTCCCTAATCCCTACTTGAGTTTGAAATAAAAAAAAAGTAAAGTCACTCTTTCACTGTTGTCTATTCTCGATAGGCAGCAAACATGGCTTCCTAGTAAACAGAACTGGAATTTGTTATTTCACTGAATTGCAGCTTCTTTACCAAAATTTGTGGATTTTCCGGGCTCCTATTCCGTTGTAAATCTTTAACTATTGAATTACATTATATGTTACCTTAGTTGTCCTTGGAAATTGGAATTCTTCCCGAAAAATATGTAGCACAAAATTCACAAGCTGCTCCTTGTAAGGTGTCTTCGATTGTTCTGATAATATTGCGCCGAAAAAGCCAGAGGTAGGAGAATTCCTCCAATCAGAACGAAAACTTTAGCCGCGGAAATTACAAAGCAAATAGAAATTTGGCAAATCCAGACATAACCGGATCTGAAAGTGACTGTGGACTACTGAGAGGGGGTGAGGGAAAGATTAGGTACCTGACTAAATTCTACATTGGTCTGAAATTAAGGAAATTTATATCCAATAACGGAACTATGTTTCGGTATGACGTCAGAATGGTAAACCTTGTAACTATTCAAGTTATATATCCGGAAATGGGATTTACACTTAATCAAAATATAAATAAATATATTATACAGTGGGAATATGGTTACTAACGAAACCTTTGGGTTCATTATATTTAATTCGAAGTAGAGAGAGTAAATAAATTGTGTAACTAAACCGAAATTGAATTAAAAAAAAAAATTACTAGGCACAGGGTGCGTAAAAAAAAAAAATGTGCCATTACTTTCAACTGTAATGGTACATTACAAGTACTTGATTGATTCTAAACCCAATAATAGTAATAGTAATTATAACAATAAACACAGAATATACCTAGATATAATTTACGCACCTTGAAGTCTAGAAATTAATAATTGCAATCCTCAGCATTCCAATAGAACTTTGGTTTCTCCAAATGAAGATTCGGACATCGGTTTTCTTCTCAAGCAATAATGGGGTACAATAATCAGTTGCAGTCCAAAGCCAAGTCACTAAGCATGAATATAAAAGATTTTGTGTTAAATATTTCAATGTAAATTTCATGAAATACAATTCATTAGTTAGTTACATACAAACTCTTACGCATGTAAGTCAGAATCTACTTGTAATAACTTGTAAATTTAAACAAAATTATACTACAGTTATAGGGACATCAAACATATATTCCATAAGATATATAGGGTGTCTCAAAAGTTCCCTGACATAAAGTAACTCGGTTATTATCAGAGTTACAACAAACTGTAATTGGGAAACCGTCTCCAAATATGATGTTTCCAATGTAAGTTGAAGGAATTTTCGAAATCGGATGAGTCGTTTGGCTGTACACTCTTTATGCGTCCAATGTTAAATGAAAATGCAACGTTGGCATTTACCTGGACCCACAACATAAGTGAATGAAGTTACTGTCTTTTACGTTAACATGTCGATGGCCCATTTCAAACAGTAACTTCATTCACATATGTTGTGGGTCCAGGTAAATGGTAACATTGCATTTTCATTCCACATTGGGCGCATAAAGAGTACAGCCCAAACGGCTCCTCCGATTTAAAAAGTGTTCACTTTAGATTGAAAACAACATATTTAGAAATGGTTTTTCCGCTTACATTTTGTTGTAACTCTGATAACAGAGTTACTCTGTGTCAGGGGACTTTCGAAACACCCTGTATACATCATACGAAGTTCCTTTCTAAATTCTACACGGGTGTAGTTTAATTGAATGTGAGATGGATGATATATTAGGCCGTTTGGGAATACTCACACAGATGGCCGCCCTATTGGATTAAATTTGTTTGTTATAAATTGGTGGGTAATGTGATATATATATATGGCCACGGGCTAGAATTTTCTCAGTATGTCAAATATGCAATCAGATTCCATGGAGCTTAATTTGGTGAAAAGTTATTGCCAATTGAACGTTGTATTTACCTCTTTCTTCTAGATGTAGAACCATACCGTTAGAACGTGAGGAATGTATCGAAATATTCAAACTGTGGGGCGGGAGGAGTGCCTGTGCAGTGGTTACCGATTGCAAACAGAATCATCCACAATGTGACTGTGTTACATGTTGCAGTGTCACAGTAATTAACTAAATTTGAGGAGACGGGCACACTCGTGGACATACGTCGTAGCGGACGATCGTAGACAGCTACAGATGAAGCAACGCCTACGGCAGTGCTGACTTCCTTCTCGATGTGGCCCCAAAGGAGCACACGTCATTTATTAATGCAATGTGGGTTGAGTCATAGGGTCTGCGCGTGTATAAGTGCATCCGTACAAGGTGCAAATGAAGCAACATCTCCACGAGAACGATCTTGGTCGCCAAGTGCAGTTTTGTGACCGAGTTATCGAGTAATTATGGTTAAACTCTAACATTTTTATGCAAATACTCTTTTCAGATGAAGCTGACCTCTACGTAAATGGGAAGGTTAATAGGCAGAACATGCACAATTGGTCACCTGACAACCCCGCGTGCAAGACCCCTCCAACATGACCAGCGCAAAGAAAATTAATTATGGTGTTGGCAGATAAATGAGGAATACGTCTAATCAGTCACTTTTTCATTCCATAAAATTAACTGCGGAATAATACCTCACGCTCGTACAGGGATAGATATTGCGAGCTGCGATGCCCGAGGATGGTACATTCTCGCAGTTTTTTCAACACCATGGCGCTTTCTTCATTATGGATTCGTGGTGCGTCACTACTTGAACAATTCCCTAAAACATGAGTTGATCGACGAGAGGCAGTTGAATGGCTGCCCGATCACCGGACCTAACGCTGTTCAATTTCTAGCTTTGTGGACATGTTAAGCCTATGGTTTGTGCAGTAAATATTCATAATTTTTATCATCTAGAACAAAGTATCGCCATCGTCTGTGCACGAATTTGACCCTATATCCTACTTTGTGTCCACATTAATTGGAAGAAGCTTCTGCAAATGTTTATTGCTCAGTAGGAACATGTGGAACATATACTATAACCAGGGGTAAAAGTGGACCTGAAAGGTGGGGGGACGGTAGGTAGCGGCATCACTCCACGCCGTTCCTCCTGCCTATCTTTGCCTATTGTACCATTTTAGGGTCTGGGAGACGCCGTACATGTTTTTCGAGGTGAGGAACTGTGTCTCCCGCGTTCCCCCTCGCTTTTACCCCTGACTATAACAGGGAAATGTGTTCGAAGTGGGAACAATCAGAGGCGGTGCGTTTTATTACGATTTTGACTCGACATATCGGCTATCTAAATGTTCAAATGCAGTGAAGTGTGAAGCCTACAAGATTGCATTTCTATTTACATAATGTCTGAAAACCACTGGAAAGCCTCTTTAGTTACGGAGAAAAAAATGGAGAGACTGATCCATCCACCGTGAACAACTTTCTGAAAAAAAAAAAATAGCCCCTTACCTTGTATCAGAGAATTATACACGAAAGTGCTCAAAAACCGACTTTTAATATTAACAATTTCCAGCGGGAAAACTCCTGGACCACACACTCGAATGAGGGGTATTTCAAACTCCCGTAAGATTCGCCCCCACTGCAATCCCCTAAATCCGCCCACGCTCAAACCACGACGCTTATAAGACTTCAGACAAGACGACACATACCAACATACGAAAGAAACAATTCAATATGGCACATCAAAATATAAACTAATGAACTTCTTTGAAAACACCTCATTTTACAAACAAAAGGTAGAAAAAGGTAAAAAAATGTCAGTATTGTCAACTTAGAAGTTACTTCTACATGAGAAATAAAATCTTTGTCAATATATAAAAATGGATTTATTAAAGGTATTTAGCATTTATTCTTCCCTGAAGGTATATCTTGATCACTAAAAAACCAGAAACGGTATGTCTCTATCACTGAAAAAAAAAAAAAAACAGAAGGGTATGACATACTACATATAGTCTCACTTGGTTCACTGCCAATAACATTTCACCAGAATAAGTTAAATGATATCTGATTGCACATTTGACATCCTCAGAACATTTTAGTGCATGGCCATGCATCACACTACCCACTTATCATCCGTATTACAATTTCGAATCTAAGATGGCGACCGTCCGCGTGATGTAATCCGAAAGTATCCTTCTGGGCCTAATGTGTATCTCTTATCTCGCACTCAATGAAACTACATCCCTGTAGTTTTCAGAAAGGATGACAAGGGACTTCTGATGCATCCTGTATATAACAGTTGTATCAATAATGAAGTTGGAAGTATGTGATCTAGATCGTTGTTTCCAATTTAACCTAATGTCTTGCTGGAAAGGGAATAGGCCTATTTGTTGAAATCTGAGTTTTACGTGCGACGGATTTACCGGCTAGGCTAAAGGAGACGCTGATGATGATATAATGAATGAAATGGTGGAATGAAGAAAGTGGGAGGAAACGGGAGAACCCCGAGAAAACCCACTCACACGGTGTTTGTCCACCACAAAGTTTACTTGGCGCGAGCTGGGATCAAATCAAAGACCCCAAACACCAGAGGTGAACGCTCTACCACTGAGCCATCGAGGCCCGACAGGAATATTTGTTGAAGTCTACTATCTTCTTCACTACCAAGGTTACACAAAAATGAGCCTACGGTTTTGATGGAATTCGAACCAACATTATATGTATACTCTCTCAGCGAGAATCAAAGCTGGCACCAAGTTTACATATGCGCGCGCATTGTATGTTACTTATATAGCTCACAGAGCTATGGGCGAGCAAGCAAGGCACGTGCCCCGGGCGCGTGGTTGGAGGGGCTACTAAAAGAGAGGTTATATATTAGTACTTTTCCGTTTTGGTGTTTAATACTTTTCATCAGAGTGCGAAATCATGAAATCAAAGTGGGGGAGACTGAAGGACTGAAGAGAGCGAGAGAGAGGAAAAAACAACAAAAAAAAAAAAGCTGTGCAGTTTTACACTTCAAAGAATTGTAGTGAAATGAGAAGGTCAGAATTCAAGATGACTTTCGGATGCTTGGCACGAAGAAAAACATTGCAAGCAATTAAAAAAAAACTTAAATAATGTGATATATTTTGTAGGCTTTGGATATGTATGTTTTAGTTGGCATCAATAATTATTGGTGTGTTTTGTCACAATTGACAGTTTAGGGCCATTCCACGCGAAAGTGAGCCTGAACCCAAATTTTCGAAAACTGTCAAAACCAATGCATTTTAACATATATATGAAGTAAATAGAACAAAATTTACTTTTCCACAAAGAATGACTTATTTATACTTAGAATTCACTTAAAATTTTAAGTCTAAATTGTGAATTTGTAACTTGCCAGCTGGGAGGAAATTTTTTATTCTTGTTATCGGCAACATTTTACGGTAATTTGTGCATCTTTGGCTAAAGTAACTTCGAGTTATTCAAGATGCTTCTCTTTGCTACAAGCTGCAGTTGAAAAAGTGGTTACAGGATAAAAATTGTTTATAATATCATTAAAGATATAAACGTCAACTTGAGTGTCCTGCCCGTGACAGGAAACTACCAAAAGTTATTGTACTGAATTACTAAATTTGAGAATGTGGTTCGTACTTAGTAGAAGTAACAATTTGCATGTGTACTTCACATTTACCAAATTTTGGACAAATGCTAATAATATATTTCGATTTATTTCAATTTGAAAACTTGTCCTGCCCGTGACACTGGGCATGTCATTGGTGAGAAAGTTTGTGTACATTGGTTATTCATGATAGAAAATGATTCCATGTGTACTAAAATAAAGTTATCTAAGCATAAGCATTATTTACTTAAATAGAAGATTATCTATTACTGTCAGTATGATGTTTTAACTTAAAATAAGTGTCATATAACTATTATCATTAGCGTCAACTTTTTGTTCATTTCAAGGGAGAAGTGGATGGGATTGGAGTACGTACAAGACGACCAGTATGGAACTTTGTGAAAAAAAAAAGTAATTGTAGAATGTGCTGCTGATTTCGTAGTAGCTTTAAGCTCTTCGTTTCAAAATACATGTTTTACTACTATCATCGGCAGAATTTTTTTAAAAAAAAAAGACGCTTTGAATAAAAGGCGGGAAAATTCTCTTTTCAATTGAATGTCTCCAATCAAAACACTTTTTCCCCTGCAATTTGACAACGAAAATTGAGTAGTTCGTCGAACTTTTAAATCAGAGCTTCATCCGTGTAAAAATCTTTAAATTCCTAACAGACTTTTAATCAGATTCTGAAAATGATGATTCCGAAAGCCATGAAGCTATTCTGAACGACGACTTAGGTTTGCATGTTAACAAGGCTTGTGTTAGGCCAGCTGTAGAAGATATAACACAAGGAACATTTTTGTTGATGAAATTTTTCTCTAGTGGACAGAAAAAGAAAGCATAGACATGCAACTATCGCACATAACCCAGTGGAAGAGGACGAAGAAGTCAAGGAAATTCGTATGAAGACCGTAAGCGATTGCGGTAAAATTTTCAAGACTGTTGAAGATGTGTCTTACATGCATTTCAATCAAATAATACCTGTGATACCAGCAGTGCCGTGGCGTTGGGGGGAAGGGGTGAGCGGGGCGACGGCCCCGGGCGTCAAAATATGGGGGCGCAAAATTCAGGAGGAAAAAATAAAAGATATATAAAAATGGAAGGAAAAAGTATTAAATAGTGCTCAAAATCAAGGAAAGGCAGGGTTTATTTTTGAAAATTTTCTGGTCGCTGGTCTGTCGACCTCACTCATATTTACGGGGGCGCCGTCATATACTCTCGCCCCGGACGCTGATTTTCCACGGCACGGACACTGGGTATCAGCACCTATTTTATATACTGTTAGACAGTGTTTTGTACGAATTTCCCTACAAGGTGGGTGTAAATGGGCAAATAATACCATTTCCTAAAGTGTAGGTGGTTAGAAATAAGTGTACTATATATTTTTATTTTATGTGATAAAAGCGAGCCCCAAGTAAAGTAAATAGAATTATTTGTGTACAATAATATAACAGAACAGCAGAAATTGACTTATTTTCGATTTTATTTCAGTTTTCAAATCATTCTTATTGAGATTTTGTGTGTTGATTCACACGATGTCCTGCCCGTGACAACCATGTGTCCCGCCCGTGACACAGTAAAGTTGAATTTTTTTATTAATATTAATGTTTGGCAAATTTCTCTTAAGTGAAGTTTGGTAAAAAATTTAATCATTTATACATTTCCGTTTAAATAAAAACACTTTGAGCTAAGAATTCACAGAGTTTTGTAACATACACTTGGTGTGTCGAAAGTCACTTCTCTTTTTTGTCCCCGCCCGTGACAGACGTTTAGGAATTAATATTTTCTACTCTAAACAGACAAAAATACTGAAAACATCAGCTACATATACTCCTAAGTCTGTACTGCTCATGTATCATACAATTAGCAGAATTTATGTTGTATTTTTAGAAATATACAACTTTAAAGCATCAAAAATGTAGTGTAAATGTCCTGCACGTGACGATGGAATGGCCCTTTAGCGAGAGACTAGGCTAACTGACAATTTTAACTTTCTGAAAGAAAAGGAAACAAATGAAAACAGCACGTTACAAAGGATACGTCTGATATTCATAGTTTGGCTTAGTATACAACAGGGGTGGATCCAGGATGGACTACTGGGGGGCGGTGGGTTGTAATGCCACTACTTACAAGCTATCGCTACTTTTAAGAGATTCAACTCTGGGTGGATTTTATTTTATATTAAAATACACAAAGTTTCCTCTTCTTGGGGGCGATAGACCCTCCCTGGATCCGCCCCTAACTCAGGACAAGCTACACCGACAAGTGGTTGAGGCAAAGGTCAATTAATGACATTGGTATGCTGTTCCGTCAAAATCTCAATCTTGACCTGGATGTAGGTTAGCCTGGTCCTCACTGAACCCCTCAATTGAATGTTTGATATGTAAATTAGGCACTCCTACATCACAAACAGTAAATATATCCTACCTTATTCTACGTTTTTAAATGCATTTCTACAACTGATTGTAACTTTAAAGGTTCTCGTGAAGATTAGCTGGCGGAGGTTACCTGACATAGCCATGAGTTATCAAATTAACAGTTGTGCATCGTGGGTGATGATAATGATCCTGAGGTTAGATGTTAAATTGGACTCGAGAGCGGAACAAGGGCTGATGTTATTCGTGTCTCAGACAGGGCATGAAATGGAACGAATATGAAAATAAGGTTCCTGTAATAGTTTTCCACAGGGTTTGTAAGATTTTCGAAACACTTGGCATTTTTTTTAATCAAGACTTGACATTTTTTAAAAAAAGAAACCAAGACTTGGCAATTTCAAGTTTCATCCCCCTCTCAATCTTGTAATGCTCGCTACGCCGCTGTAAGCAATACATATTTTCGACAATATTCGTTGTTCATCCGTTTCCGCTGGGTTACAACGTGGTAAGCTGCATATGGGACTTTTAATAGTGTTATTATAATGAGAAAGAATTGCAAATTATGTTGATGTTCCTAAAAGAGGGAAATTGAAAGAGAAATTAAATTAAAAATAAATAAGGGAGAGAAAAGTAATTACTTGAAAATAAAAATAAAGTCTTTGAGTTTAATGTCCCACGATTATGCTGTTAGGCTAAGGGAGACGGTGATTAAAGCAAGTTAATGGTTATGGAATATTTGGTGGAATGAGAAAGTGGGAGGAAACCAAGTCCCCGAGAAAACCTACAAACACGTATATGAAAATGAAGTAAAACATACACTGGCCTATGCTTTCTTTGTCTAGCAGAGTCATAGTTTGGAATCGAAAATGTGTTTTGAATCCTTGTATTTAGAGACTGAGGGTGTAAGTAACGAAATCACTTAATACATCCATTAAGATTTCGGAAAGCGAAATCTAAATTTAGGTAAGCTAACTCCATGTACTAACTGCTTGCATCCGCTTCGTACATTGTTCGAAGGGTCACGAAGCAAATCACCTCATTTAGTCTACACATACCTAGTACTAATGTTAATTACCTGCTTCGTTTGGGTTCGATCATTCTAAACTATTTTAATGGTAGCATATATTCGTTCGTTTAGCCAGGATTTCGTAATGGAAGGGGGTGCGTGACTTGAAATACTGTGGTTACAACACCAGGGGATCGATCAATCTAAACTATTTTACTGACAACATATCCATATTGATTTGTTAGGACAATAAAATGAGGATATGTTAGTAAGTATTTTAATTAAAGAATTATGAAGAAATCTTGCGTAAAAGAATAGAAAAAAGTATTAACAAAGACATAGTCTTCCGAGGTCATTCGAACTCGGTTCTTCTCGTCTTCTTTCTATTTCTCTTATCTTAGTTTAATGCCGTCAAGGATAGCAACGAGATCTCTTTCGGGAGTAAAGACATCCTGTAAAATGGATTAGTGTTGCCGCGAAATTCAAAATGGTTCATATTATTGGTAATTCTGGGCATTGCTTAAGTTCTAACTGACAGGCTATCTGAAAGAACCGGTTTATCGATCGTCATTTTAGTCCATAGGGTTACCGGCGCAAATCCCGGGGGGATGAGGACATGTCCCCTCCAATCTTAGAAGAGTGGGGGGGACTTTCCCCTCAATAATCCGATTTGAAATGCGTTTTTGGGGGAGAAATGTGATGATTTGTGTCCGATTGCCACAAAGGAAAGTAAGATGAAATGATGTCCCCACCCCAAAATAAGCCTTCAATCTGCCCGCCTCACAATTTTGAAGATAACTCTGCTCCCCTGATCCTCCGCAGCATTGTTTTTCAACTTCATAAATATTTTGAACATCTTTAAAAAAATTATGAGAACTGTCTTACGCGTCCCTCTCAATGTTGAAGACAGATTTGCGCCGCTGCATAGGGTTAACATGGAGCTAGATGGAATTCGGAATGTTCCGTTACAATAATATCCAATTTCAACTCGACCCCCCTCCCCCGTTTCCTCCACACAAAGCTCCTCGTAAGAAAGAGTAACCAAACGCTTCTTGTAGCTTTATATTTTTGAGGCTGATTCATCTGTTTCATCTTTCCTTAATATTTTTCATTTCTGGATCCAAAGGGGGGGTCTGGACCCACCCCTCGGCTACGTGCCTGCTTCCCGTAAAAAGCTCCATTCGAACCCTGAATCAAACAACTCCATCTGTAAAGCAGTGCTGAGTTGATTTTAATATCCTTTTCTGCAATGAGGCTGTATGAGACGTGGACTTACTGATTAACATGGACTCCGAACCACTCCCGCCGGGAATCGAACGCGGGTCTCCCACACCAAAGGCGCGTACGCTAACCACTTAGCCATGAAGGAGCTCATCTCTAAAGCAGTGTAAGCAACAACAACAACAAAAAAAGAAACAAACACACACACACACACACACACACATATATATATATATATATATATATATATATATATATATATATATATATATATATATATATATATATATATATATATATAGCTCCTTCGTGGCTAAGCGGTTAGCATGCGCGCCTTTGGCGCGGGAGACCCTGGTTCGATTCCCGGCGGGAGCTCATGTGGTTCGGATTCCACGTTAATCAGTAGGTCCACGTCTCATATAGCCTCGCTGCTGAACGGGACGTAAAACTCAAAAAATCAATCAATCAATCACACACATATATACATAAATACATACATACATACATATACTAGAAGTTTGCGCAATTGGGGATCAAAACATTCTCAATGAAGTATGAGAAATAGTAAACGTCAATCAAAGTGGGCTTATGCTTATTCTTTACTTCGTTAATACTTAATTCCTTCTAGAAATAGTGAAACAATACTATGAAGTAACAGTACTTAAACATAATCGAAAGAATAAGACAAGGAAACAGAGTAATTTCCGACTGATTAAACTAGTCATATATACTATACCTAACTGTTACATTGTATTTCTTACCATATTACGAAAGCGATATAACTTTTTTACCAGCGATAGAAGCTGGACGCAATCCAATACTGCAATTTAGACGCTGTAACGAAAGCTGCAAGTCAAACGCCTGACACTCCTAACTCTTCAAGCTGTGTAGTAGCTGGTTCAAGCGGTCTGCAACTTATGACCTTGAAACTAAGTGCTAGTAACCAAATTAATGCCAAGGTACGATACAAACACCCCAACTTGCCACAATGACGTCAACACAAGGAAAAAAATAAAAACATCTAATTTTTGGTTCCAAAATTATGAAACAATAATAATAATGTTTTAATTCTCAGTAACTCAAACATTAGTTAACTAGAGAACATAACAAGCAAAACAAAACAAAACAAAAAGAACTGACTGCTGTTTTTAAATTTCAGTGAGGCTGTAAAATATGTTTTGTTTTATTGTTAAAAAACAAAAAGAAAAAGAAAAATAAACAAAGAAATGAAATAAATTTTGTTGCAAATATCCTAGTAAAAATAAATTTTCTAGACATAAGTGGCTCCGCGTAGCGTAGTTGCTAACGCTCTCGCCTTCGGTACGAGCGGACCCAGGTTCGATTCCGGTAGGGGCACTCGGTCGAAAAAGTATCAAAAGCTTTTAAGTCCAGCCATCCTGAATGAGGCTTTCTTGGGTTTTCCTCATTTCACACCAGGCAAATGCCGGGTGGTACCCAACATATAGGTCCCAGGCCGTTTGCTTCCTTCCCTTTCCCCGGATAGTGTGCTCACCGAGGGACGTCATAACTCACATGTGACGGGCTAACAAGGTCATTGATGCCGAAAGCCCAGAAATCTAAATCCTAAATCTTCATTCACTACACAAAAAATGTTCGCGCTGAAAACGGTTTCTTAGCAATTATGTTAAGCAGTCCTGTAGTAAATCTCCATCAAGTAATAAACCGTCACATATAAAAAGGAATGAATAAACACATAACATTCATTTTGAGTACATTGAAATGTAAAAAGTTACAAAACATTAATATTCAAAGATTTCTCAAAATTCAGATTAACCCATTCCTTTCTCCTCAACCATTAACGAGTTACAAT
This sequence comes from Thermobia domestica, assembly GCF_964235325.1. NCBI lineage: Eukaryota > Metazoa > Arthropoda > Insecta > Zygentoma > Lepismatidae > Thermobia > Thermobia domestica. The sequence goes on from NC_137454.1 coordinate 94,192,294, forward strand.
AGTAAGAATTGTAGTCATAAATCACATTACTTGTTTAATACTATATTAAAGCAAGTTATACTAAAGGAATATATAATTAATGGAATATTTAACTAAAGTGATAGTTTACTTACCCAGGCTTTTGTTTCCTTCCACTCTTCTTTTCCGTTTGTAAACAACCTCGTTTATAAACCAACTCGCAAGCAAACGACCGTTGTTTCATGACGTCATCTAAGGTGCAAGAAAGAGGTGTCTATAGGAGGTCAGGACCTCACACACAGATGGACGTATATAACATATAGCTGAAGTATTTAACATACGTATACGTATGTAAAATACAGAAGATTGTTAGATGTCAGACATCCTGCAGCGACATGATGTAATATCTAAGCGGGTAAAAGGCAATACCTGTGTAGCATATGGATAAAGTACGCTCCGTACAGATTTCCTTAGTAGACATAACGAATCCTTGTATTTGTACAATATACCGCTGTCCGGATAATGGATTTTTCTCAGTGTACTCTTTGTGCTTGTTGTTGATCTGCCGAATTTGAAGAAATCGGTGGAGACACTTGTGAAACACGAAAGGCCTTATTTACACATATCCAATATCTACATACAATTTCATTCGCTTCGGTCCACTCAACAGTTTTTCCCTTTTCAGGAAAATACGAAACACGTATTCCCTCATCTTACCTCTACAATATTTTTGCACAATTTCATTCACTTCGATCCACTTCTTCTTGCCTTTCGGACGTCAACTTTCAAAATTTTGGGTAGGGGCTTTTGCCCTCTAAAACCGTTTTTCCGCAGAAAATAAAAAAAATCCGTGTTCGTTTATTTTACGTGTAGTATCTACCTGCCAAATTTTATCGAAATCGGAGTGTTGCACTTAGGAAGTGTTACTTGTAAGTTTCTTCTATTTAACGTTAAGGAGTAGCTGTAGCTACAAGATTTCCTCTCGAGTAACTGTAACAAGTTTTATTTTTCATGAGGCAACGTAGCTTTAAAATGTTGCTTCTTCTGAAGTAACTTAACAGATACTAATTAGTTACTTCGCCCAAAACTGAGAGTAGTATAGTTTTCATTCACTTTGAGGGTTATTTAATTTTAAAAATCATCTTAGGTTAAACAAGGTTAATCAATGTGTAAACTAACTTCAAAAACTTTATTTATGTGTTTAGTTGTTTACTAGCAGAAGCCACTATTCTTCGCAAGAGATTTTTTTTGAGAGGGGACTTTTGAAAGATATTTACATTCTTCTGAAAGATTATATATATATATATATATATATATATATATATATATATATATATATATATATATATATATATATATATATATATATATATATATATATATATATATATATATATATATATATATATATATATATATATATATATATATATATATATAACTTATTTACGATTTTGTTTCGGGGGGCTTTGCTAACTTTATTTCTGGAAATGTGAAAGTTCTGCAAGATATTTTATTTACTTTAAAATAGTAAATAAAATTTCGGGAGGGACTAAGCTCGGAAGCCTTTCTTAAATACGCCACTGTGAAAGATATATTATACAAAGAAACTTTTTTCTGGTTTCGGAATGCTTGCTGATGCAGTTTCGATTTTACCGGATTAGTTACCTAAACTCTCGCTACTAAATCACTTTCTATACGAAGCCAGTGTTAGCTAAATTTGCACCCAACTTCAAGATGATGGATCGGAATTAATGCAAATCATTACACAGAATCTTCAGTTGATTTCGTCACCGATATATTCCTTATTTTTTCTTTTTTTGACAATATTTTGAAATCTTTTTCTAAAGTTGAGACACTGTAAAATCATTTTCTTACACCCAAAAACAGAAGATTGTCCATATTTCATGAAAATTGTTACACAAAATTCCTATCGCCCAATAAGAATTTTCCAGGCTGCAGAGGAAGATGTATGTTTGCTACCTGTACCAAATTAGGTGAAATATTCTGAATTTTAGGGAAATTTTCAATGCCCCGAATTACCTCTTTAAAGGAAGTATTATCTGGTCCTTTGGAGGACGCATTATCTGGTGGAACGCCAAATTATCCTGAATATTTCCAAAATGTGCGAGTGTGATAGTCGTAAAATTCGATCCACCATGATGTGTGTAAGTATATATATATATATATATATATATATATATATATATATATATATATATATATATATATATATATATATATATATATATATATATATATATATATATATATGTATATGACCATCGATATATCGATGGTTTTATCGCTAAATTTTTCCGTGTTGGCAGCAGTGAAATCATGGCCAATAACACCATTCTTTAAACACTTCAACGGTTCAACTAATGGTCAACTAATGGATAGCCAACAAGTTGACGCTACAAATATCTGTTTCGTGTGCTTTTAGTTGAAATTTTCGTTGCAGCTTTCGGATATAATATTATTTCTAGTAAACTGTATTACGTAGACCCTATGACAAACTAGTAATCTGTACATATTCCATAAGTATATCCCACTTTAGCATGGGCGCCCGAAGAAAATTTTCTAGGGGGGGTCAAATTCCTGGTTGCTATATTACGTTTTGGTATTTTTATTTATATTTAAAAATCTTAAGAAATTTTAAGATGAACCAGGGGGAGCTCTGGTCCCAACCTGCACTCCCCTTCGGGCGCTCGTGCACTTTAGTTTTACAAAAGGGTAACAAACCTAGGAAGAGAGGAAGATGATTAGATTGTGAGTGAACTCGTCCCAATGTACCCTATACTCTGGCCTAAGGTCCGAAAAGATGTGTGCGGTCTTGTAGCTATTTTGTCATTTCACGAAACTTAAAACAGATTTTTGTCCTATATATTCAATCTGTTATCTTTCAGATGTTAATTTCTAAAACAACCGCAGTCGTGCTTCGGTTGTTATGCACGTCATCCTAAAAGGACTGAGAGCCCCTTTGCTGGCTGGTTTCCCGATATAATTAATATTTTCTAAGTATACACGAGGCGTATCCAAAAAGAAAGTACCGTTTCGCATTCCCGCCGGTGCTGCGCTGCGATCGGCGTTCCGCGCATGCGCGGCGCTACTCACCCTTGTTCGTCTGCTCTCAACTGACGCCATTTGTTGTTCTGCGTAATGTTGTCTGCTTACAGTGCAAGTTTAAAATGACTAAGACAATTGACGATCCCGTCGACTATGAGATTCGTTCGGTAATTCGATTTTTAAACGCAAAGAAGGTGAAACCGGCAGATATTCATCGTCAAATTAAAGATGTTTATGGTGAAAACGCAATGACTGATGGAATGGTGAGAAAGTGGGTAACGATATTTAATGAGGGTCGAACTAATGTCCACGATGAGCCCCGGAGTGGCCGGCCTTCTGTTGTCAAGGATGACTTAATGAAAAAAATCGATGAAAAATCCGTGAGAATAGACGTTTCCGAGGAATTGAAAATTCCGACGAAGTGAAACTCGCTGTGCACCAATGGTTCTCATCACAGGCGTCATATAGTGTCAAACTCACTGGCGGCATCGTTCTATGAGGAAGGACTAGATAAGTTGATCCACCGCTACGACAAGTGCCTCAACAACGGTGGGAACTATGTGGAAAAGTAGTGTAAGATACGTTTTCTTGTGACAATAATTTTTTTTTCAAAAAAATATGTTTACTTATTTTTTCCAAAACGGTACTTACTTTCCGGATACGCCTCGTATATATATATATATATATATATATATATATATATATATATAGAGAGAGAGAGAGAGAGAGAGAGGGAGAGAGAGAGAGAGAGAGAGAGGCGGATCCAGGATATGATGAAGGAAGGGGCTAAATCAGGGATGCAAATAAGCAACAAAATTTTACCAGCCCAATTAAAAAACTAATAGCCCACACTCCATAATAGAAATCATTCACTTATCTTTGAAATAAATAACAGTGATATTAAAAACTCGCCCGCAGCAATGAACCACTCGCCCCGGGCAAGTAGTTATTTGCATCCCTCGGCTAAACCATAGTTTGCAGCTTTATCCAGTGTAAAGCTGGATTGATGTCCATTATATCCAGTGTATACTGAGAGTCAGGGGGGGGGGCTATAGCCGTAATAGCCTTCCTTGGATCCACCACTGTATATATATATATATATATATATATATATATATATATATATATATATATATATATATATATATATATATATATATATATATCAGAAGGGGCAGTTTGGTATGTTAAGTCGATGTTTTCGAAAATTTTTACAATAATTTTACTTACTTTTCAAAAATTTAAAAAATGAAATGAAATCTTTCAGTTGAACGTCCCACGGTTATACTGACTAAGCTTAAGGAAATGGAATGATGAAAAATGAATAAAAATGTTGGAATGAAGAAAGTGAGAGAAAACGAAATAAAAAACCAACGCACATGGTGTTTGTCCACCACAAAGCTCACTTGTTCAAAATTATAATTCATTACTAATCTTGCAATATGACATAATCTATTTCTCACCAAAAAAGGAAAAAGGAAAGAGAAAGAGATAAAGATGTGTTTTTTTATTAATTTCCTCACTTTTCTTCTCTTTCTTTCTTTCTCTTTTCTTTTCTTTTCTTTTTTTTTTTAAAAAAAACTATTAAATTTTTATTCCTATCTTATAAATAGCTATGTCAGTCTTTCCTAAGTCTAGCGTATGGTATGTTAGAAGGTAAGAAGTGTGTGGTACCCTGTACCTTATTTTCATTGTTTTTGTTTCGGAAAATTCGAAAAATAAACTTTGGGCTTTCTTTCGTAAATTTAGTTGTGCACTCTCTTTCATACACACAAACACATATATATACACACACACATTTTCCCATATATATATATATATATATATACTGACCTCGTAATATAGTTAAGTATATTCCCTGTGGGTGAATGGAGTAACATGTGGATTTGACACCCGTCTCCAGAGGCAGGAGAGACAGCAGCATGAAATGTGTGTGTGTGAGACAGGTTGTCTGTTCTGCGGGTGATGAGAAAGGTAATCCCATGGGACGTAGTGTCTGAGTTCTATGTTCTCCTGCCTCATGAGATATTAACTGAGTTTAGACTGTAAACAAGGACCGAGATCACTTTCCGTCATCACTGATTCTCGCTGACAGTAAGAGGCACGGTAACAACGTATATAACAAATCCAGTATGCATACATGTTGCCTGATGGGTAATTAAAATAATAATAAAAACAAGTGAGTTCGGTTCACAGTGTGCCGTACAGTAGACTTTCATGCTATGAAAATTCAATACTCAAATTTAAAGTAGTATATCTAGAGGTACTATTTTCAATAGAGAAATATGATCAAAAATCTGTTCCTCGAACGCTGAATTCCTAGTATCAAAGAAACATTACTCGATATTTTTCACTTGTGGTAGACAAACACCGTAGGCGTGGGATTTTTCAGGGCTTCTCCCGTTTCTTCCCATTTTCTTCATTCCGCTATTTCATTCATTTCTCATCATCAACGTCTTCTTTAGCCTAGTCGGCTTAATCGTGGGACGTAAAACTTAAAGATTTACTTTCATTTCATTTCGATACGTTTCATTGTTTTTGCTCTATGCGGATCTATATATTAAAATGCTACGATTATATCTTTGTCCCCGTTTTTTCGACAATGAGATCTCGAAAACCACAAGTGCTAGGAAACGTGTCGTTTTCACTGGTCGATTTTAAATTTTCTGTAGATTGTCTAGTTCTCATTAAAATTTTCAAAAACCGTGTCTTTATTGTTTTATTCAACATTTTAGGGGCAGTTTTGAGCCCATAAGATTGACGGCCCCAAACTACCGTGTTAGGCAACCAACAGAGAAGTTACGTATGGCGGGTTGACGGACACTGCAGACGCTTTGAATGGCAAAACCTATTGCATGCTGGCAACTTCAAAGGCCTCAAGAAACGCAATGAGGCGTACTCAGACGGATATGGATTTGTTAGAAAAAATATTTCCACTTGATATCATGTTACTTCTACAAATTTCCTACAAACTCACTCCAACATCTATACATAGCAATTCACTTCCTTTGTGAGTCTCCTATTGTTTACTTGTGCGAGTAAGGAGACATGCACAGTGGGAGGGAGATTCATGATCATAGCAGAACGATGCGCTGAGTAGACAGTGCAGCTTCAGCTAGTTTACATTAAAACAGGAAGTGGTAATTGGAGTCTATCACCTCTGGTTGTAATAAAATGAATAAAAGCAGAGATGCATAATATTCTTGGTACTGAATACATACACGAAATCTGGTTGTCATTAATTATTTCCGTTTTATCCATTATGCGATCAGTGCTGTAATTGAATAAACGTAGTGGGGTACGGTGGCTCACTGGTACAGCGCTTACCTCAGGTGCGTGTGGTCACTAGTTCGATCCCCGACCCAGCAAATTTGTAGTGGACAGCATCGTGTCCGTGGGTTTTCTCGGGGTACTCTCGTTTCCTCCCGCATCTTCATTTCATCATTTTTTTCATCATCACTCACTTGCCTAAATCATCCGGCCTCCCTTAGCCTAAAGGGTATAATATTATTTCTTTACAGTTCATTTCAAATAAACGTAAATTTTCACCACTTCCGGCTTCAAGAGATAGATAAAATATATACAGGGTGTCCAATATACAACGCAACCCGGAGTTTGAGATAGTAGAACTTTTGAACCTGAAGTGATACACAAATAATGGTTTAACCAAAATGAAGCATTGTTCATCCATATATTTTTAAACTAAGAAGCAACGATTGAAATACACTAGGAACCATACAGTGTTGCCAGATGTAACCAAGTGTGTAAATCTTTTTTTTTTTCTTTTAACGTAAATTGACTCACAACTTATACGTATGGATGTTCTGTCGTTAATTTTCAGTTTGTTTATTTGGAGTAGCTTGAAAACTATGAAGCAGAAAAAATATTTTTTTCATTTCCACCGATAACTAATCGGATGAGGCCTTTGTAAGGGGGAACTAGGGAAATCGTAGTTTTCATAAATTAACACTCTGAATTGGCAATTTTGCTGATGTTTCAGTGCATCAAAAGATGTGTTAAGGATCTGTCTACATTATGCAATTCCTGAAAACAATGAAAAACAAACTTTGAAATTATATGATAAAACGTTTACTTACGAACGTTTACTAACGAAAATTATTGCTGTACATTCCGGCACAAACGTAGCACAAACGATTGGCAAAGGTTTTGTTTCGAAATTCCAAGGTTGGAGGCTGTCGTTTCCCCAGCTCCCACTTTAAATCTCCTATAACTTCGTACCGGAAGTGGTACAAACGAAAATTTTTGCGGTTCATTTCTGCACAAATGATTAGCATAGGTTTCCTTTCAAAATTCCAAGGTTGGGGGTAGCCGTTTCCTCAGCCTAACACTTTAAAATTCTTATAACGTTGTACCGGAAGTGGTACAAACGAAAATTTTTGCAATACATTCCGGCTTAAACCTAACACAAACGATTGGCATAGGTTTTGTTTCGAAATTCCAAGGTTGGAGGCTGCCGTTTCCCCAGCCCCCCACTTTAAAACTCTTAAAACTTTGTATCGGCAGTTTTACAAATGAAAATTTTTGCGGTACATTCCGGCACAAACGATTGGCATAGGTTTTGTTTCGAAATTCTAAGGTTGGAGGCTGCCGTTTCCCCGGCTCCCACTTTAATTCTCCTATGCATTGATCAGTCAGTCTGTTAGTCACTCATTCACTCAAGACCACTTTATATTGAATATAGAGAAGTTCTGAACTCTCGCCATATAGCTTATGGATTAATTAACATTCATGTGGTTGGCCTGCCTTGTCTCATACTCAATTCACGACAAGAGTACTATTTCTTTTGGTATAAACGTATCTATATATTAAAATGCTAGGCATACATGTTTGTGATCAAGAAAAGTTTATATATTTGTGACCAATACTTTCGGCAGTAATTTCTCGGGAAACATAGGTTCTAGAAAGATGCCATTTTCACTGATTCATAGCAAATTTTGTGTAGATTGTTCAGTTCTAATTGAAAATTTTTAAAATGGCAGTTATTTCTTTATTACATTTTAGGGGTACACTGAAAGTGTTGAATTTTTTTTTTTAAAAAAAGCATCATATTCTACCAGTTATACATTCCAACACCATATATTTGTATGCAGGAGTTGTATATCTCTTAGGAGTTTGTTTCATGGCCAAATGATAATGACAACCATTTCTCCAGGCTAAGATGAATCTTTATTATTTGGAGTGTTTTGCCCAATGAACACCAAACATCACTGACATTATTATTAATTGTGTGTGTAATACTGCATGCAGGAAGAAAGAAAACACTGATTATACATGGACTAGAAACTACAACCGGAAGTAGGCTCAAATCTTGCAAACGGTGCGACATATTGAAAACAATAATCGAGAAAATGTCCCCTTTATAGTGCCCCTTGCTGATTTTTATCAAGACGTCTTTCACTTGTGTCTGTAAAGGGACATGTACATATGTTGTGAATTACAAGGAGATTCATGCTCATATGTGAATGATGTGTTGTGTAGAGATCGCAGGTTCTGCTAATCCTAGAATGAAATTAAATGAAATATCTAGTTTAACGATCCATGATTATGCTACGATGCTATGGGAGACGGCAATTATGAGAATAAATTAAATGGTGGAATGAAGAAAGTGGGAGGAAACGGAAGAACCCTGAGAAAACCCACCATATGGTGTGTGTCTACTACAAGCAGAGTTGGATTAACCATCTAGATGCCCGGGCTAGAAATAATTGGTGGCCCCTGCTGACTTTACTTAATACATTTCTGTGAAAAGTACTGTAGGAAAGTTAAGGGAATATGTTTCATATTTTTGGTCATATTTTATTTTATGATGATGATTGTATCTTCTTGATTCTATTTAGATAGCCTGTTGATATTTTGATCAAAGCGGAGGCCTCTGCCCACCTGTAGGCCCGGGGCTATAGCCTCCCTAAGCCCCCTTAATCCGACCCAAACCACAAGACCTACTTGGCGCGAGGAGATGTCAAACCAGGGATCCCACGCGCCAGAGGTGAGCGCTTCGCCACTGAACCACCACGTCCCCAAACCCCAGCCTAGAGATCCACAAGAAAACCAGTGTTGAGAGACCCACAAATTGTACATAACTAAGGTGGACGAGTGTTACCTGTCACGGCATATTTCCACAAAAATTGTAGTGCTATGGGGATTACGTTTTATATTTATTCATTTAGTTCGACTACGGAAACTTATAGGCCCTAGCTCATTGTAAACATTAATTTCAGGAGAGTGTGGAGACATATATCTCCGAAATTCTCAGTAGGAGGGAGAAAAACTTAAGGAACTATACCAAGGAGGCAATTAAGGTATTCGAACCCAGTAGCGTAGCCAGGATGTGTGTTAGGGGGGGGCAAGTGCTGTTATATGTACATATAGAAAAATTACAAACAAAAAATACGGTATATAAACATAAAAATATATTTAAAAAAAATACAAACTTCAAAGTACTTAAGTACGTTGTCGGACCTCTTCCCCTTCCCTACGCCACTGTTCGAACCTGTGACCTCCAGCGAGAACAGTATCTGTTCACCAACAATTGCTGGTTAGGTTTTAGTAGCTGTGCAAATGCTACTAAAGATTTATATATATATATTTTTAAAAAAGCGTGTTCGATCTTGAAATAATTTAATTTATGTAATTTATATAATCAAATTAGGTATGGCATTTCATTCTACCTCTAAATTCCTCTCCTGGATAACTTCACTACGTTTACACCAATTAAGAAATAGAAAAGAAGAAAAACTCCCTCCAGTTTAGTATTACAATGCATTTTATTGAACTTATTCCTTGAATTTGAAAAAAAAAAAAGTTTTCGAAAAAATAAAAATAAAAAACTATATATAAAAAGAAATATAATCTATTTTGTTTCAGCACTAATAGGTGGCAGCTGTTGCATGACGTACGCCTGCGCGTGGCCCCAGGGCAATGTAGCTGTGCGTATTTCCTCTTGCACCTTTTGCTAGTCGTGTAACGGACTGCCGCCAAGGAAGGTGGCGTCCTCAGACGAGAGATTCGTGCACGAAGCGGCGGGAAAGAAGCCGTTTCGTGGTTATCTTGCTGGGAAAGAAAATACTGTATTTGTATATTCGCGGAATAAAAAATAGTATTGTAGTGTTTGTCGTTGTTGTAATATTACTGTGTACAATGTGTGTGATGTATTAGTGATAGTCTGTGATTGTTTCAGACAGTTTCTTGTGACTTAAATGTGTGTTGTGCGTTGAGTATAAAACTTTTCTGTTGGTGTGGGAGAGGCTTACTCACACAAGAAGAAAGTTCGTCAGGTAACAACAGGTATGTTTGGGGCGTTGCCAAATCTACTTAAGTGTGCATTTTAAAATTAATATGACTATGTGAAATAAATCATAAATAGATATAGTACGCGTTTAGTTGACGTTGTAGAGAAGAGATATTATGAAGATTTGTGATACTTTCGCGTCTCTTGTGTTAATAATTTTTAGCTGATGTAAAGAAATTTCATTCACGACGAACGTAGATTTTCGTTCGTGTTTTGTTTACTACGTCATGCATTTCTTGTGACTTGGGCGTGGACTGATTCGTACTTCTAAGTATTTTGTTGTCGAAAAGTTTTATTTTATTTTAAGTATTGGAAATCAAATCATTGTATAATCACAGACCATTCTTTGATGATTTGTTGTAGCGATCAATGCTCGCTCTCTCTATTGAAAATCAAAAATAGTGAATCCTATCGCAATGCTTTCGCTACAGAAAATTCAATCATGCTTTTACAATTATTAGTAAGCATCCGAAAAATATTCGTGAAATGCGTAACGTAGTTGAGTGTGCATGTGTTCAAGAAAGCGTTACATTTATTTTAATTAGACCCAGGTCATTTGCTTTTCCTTTACATCCTGCCGGAAACGAGCAGATACGTGTGGTCAGGGAGAGATTTACAGTGTCGGATTCCCAGCAAGTTTTTCGTGGTTGTGAATTTAGCGCGTATTACATTCACTACTCGCACCCCAAGTAAATAACACGACATGTTTCCAAGAGCTCTGCCCCCATGTCCTGTAGTTAGCGCGTGCACCTAAGTGCACATGACCTCGGATTCTATTCCTGCTGGGAAGTTTGAACGCATTAAAACGATTTCGGATTTCACCTTTGTAATTTCACGTGTCATTGAGGCCGGTGTTGGAAAGAGACGTTAAACTCCAAGAACCACCAACGATTGCATGACATCACCTCCATGGGGTCCCTGGTTCGATTCCAGCTCGCACCAATTACCTTCGTGGTGGGCAAACACCGTGTGCGTGAGTTTTCTAGGAGTTCTCCCGTTTCCTCCCACTTTATTCATTCCATTCATTTCTCATCATTACCGTCTCATTTAGTCTAGTCAGCATAACCGAGGGACGTAAAGCTGAAAATTTTCATTTCACTTTCCCTTTTCCCCCGAAGGGGAATTTAAATACTCTGAGGGTGAAGATTAGTACTGTGAAAATCTATATTGAGAACGATAGGAGATAGGCCCCGGGGGTGATTTCGTATTTCCGGCCACCCTCTGAAATCATCATTTACCAATCACAACAACAAAGAACAAGAGCTGATTCGATAATATTCTTTATAGGCCATGAACCTGGTTGCACATTTGATGACATCATAATTGTTGAACATTCAGATTTTTGTACAATATGAAAGGTCTTGAAAACAATGCTTAGTTCACTTCATAACGACTTTGCAGGTATTGTCTGGCTCTAATACTACTCCTTAAAATAAAAAGTTGGACTGAGCATATCGAGGATCTGTAAATTCTGGATTAGGGTCACGGGTTCAGCGGTAGATCTCTCGCCTCTGGTGCTTGGGGCCCCTGTTTCATTCCCAGCGTGAGTCAAGTGGGTTTTGTGATGACCGGTCACCGAGTGTGTGTGTAATGGGGGGGGGGCGGTCCTAGGGGTTTTGCAGTTTTCGTTCTTCCGCTTTAGTCATTCCACCATTATCATTCATCATCACCATCTCCCGTAGATTCGGTGCATAATTATGGGACGTTAAGTTAATAAAGAGACATTCTGAATTTGTGGTAGATCTAGTTCTTTCCTCTTCCCTCTTAAATCTAGTAGAGCCTGTTTGTAAACTACTCCTCTTTCAGAAGATCAAAACAACATTGGTGATAATTTAAGAATTTTATTTGTGAGGAACAGTTGGATTCATGTTTGGTGGGGCCGTAAGCTATTGAAGGTAATGGTGCACTATAAATATCAAGATGCACCCTATATACAGGAATGAAAAAAAAAATTATATTTTAGGAAGCAGGCTAGCAAAGGGGCCCCATTACTTATATCGTAGGAATCTACCCAACACAAAGCACTGTTGCTATATACAGTTTTATTTTAATTATTATTTTTCTTATAAGTTGGAAATATACATCCAGTTCTTTCCTTTAATTTTTGTGGCCCTAAGCTATAGCTTGTTTAGCTTATACGTAAATCCGACACTGATGAGGAACATATCAAAACATTAGAAATTAGGAATGATTGGTGTTTTATTTGGTTTATTAATTTGAGAGCAGGGACTGATGAATTCATTTGAATGTAAAAAAAAAAAAAATTACTAACTAGATCAAAGTGCCGTGTGACCCATTGTAAACATGATAATTTCGGGGTTACGTTTCCAACCCATCTAATATCTCCTGCTTACATGTTATTTTCTTTTTAAACATTCATCGCGTAAAGCTTTAAGCTTAACATCCCGCAATGTGCTCTATGGACTGAAGAATATTAATAACATTGAATGCATTTGAATAATGCCGAATTGGTAGAATTGGGAACATAAAGAAATCGACGGAATGAATATGTTGATTGGATGGGAAATTGCTACCAAGATATTAGTCACAGTTGGTTTAGTCAGGGATCGACCATGCTACCTTTAACACCAGAAACGAGCTCTGAACCACGTAGCAACAGTCTTCCTTAATCTTGATAGACGAAATAGTGTTCTAGAGAAGGTTTTCTCAGCCTGCTCCATTTCATGATTCTCCTTTATCACGTCCTCTTGCCAGCGACCCTCATAAGTAGTTGCTGCATATCGCTTGCAGTATGTCTGTAAACTTTATAGCCTATAGGAATAGGAACAACAATTTGATAATAAATATTGAAATTAAAATGTCTGTCAAAATAAGGAATTCAAAATATTCTTTAAAAATATGTTGTTTTCTGCTACTAAATCTTCTTTTTCACCTTTCTTCGCGATCCCCAAAGTGTTCCCGACCCGCAGGTTGAGAGACCATTTTCTAGAGCTTCATACCCGTGTTTGGTGACCTACTCGAAACGCAGCTTCTGGGCATTTTCCACCGTCTTAGGGCCTGTATTTGTTTAGTAACAAAGGTGTCTAACTAAACTATTGGATCTTAAATTATTTGATTGGTGAGTTCTGGAATTAAAATTTTGGAAATACGATTTGATCCTATCTACATGCGGATTGCTAATTTGTATTTTATATTTGGAATGGTAGGCCTAGTATGTATGACCCTTCCCCCCTCCTTCCAAAGCTTCTTAACTCAAGATGTACACTTTCATAATAAAACTACTTGTTTAACACGGAAATGATTGGTGTAGCATGAAAATTTGATCTTACACTTCATCTGTACTCTTTCTCTTCTTGCAGAAACAATCTAGTTCTATCACCTTTTTGTGAGAACATAGGTGGAAGTATTTTCCAGTTACCTATAGACTTTTCGAGTGCAGAATAACCCATTCAATACTACATACACGTAATGGCTTGTGGTATTGAACCCCCAACAGAAATTTCTGGGTGCGTGCCTGTGCATGATTAATACTTGCTAATCATTGATTAGGCCATTCTCTACGTTCACACACACACCAACCTACGAAAACCTAAAAGCATGATAAAGCCGAAAAACTTTTATACACAAGCCTCCACAACAATCAATTTGTCGATTATTCACGAAATTCAGAATGTAAAAAAACTGGAAGAGCACTTCTCAGGTGGTCGCCTATTTGAATCCTCTGCGATATGAGGATTTTCCTGCATGAATGTCATGCAGTTACAGAATTTCAATCTGCCCCCCCTCCCCCCATCAAGGCTTATTATCTTTCCCGTAATTCCTTCTGTCAAGTAATCTACACCAGTTGTTATTGTTTTGTAAGCTGTGCACTTTTTTTTTTATTTAAATCTTAAAATTAGCAACCTTGTTAGTTGGGTGATGTGTGGTTAGTTCGTTGGCTTCCATTGCGGTTGCTTGTGGCTTTTTAGACTTTGGTTTCTGAGTCAACACCGAGGGGGAAAAAAATGTCCTCCCAAACCGAATAAAATCTACCTCGAAAGAAAAGGACGCCTACTCACAAACTTTACGGTAGATATCCTACGTGGGTTATACAGTAGTAAAGGTAAACAAGAGTGCCCGACGTAATATGCTTTGCACAAATGATGATCGTTGCTCTAGATCAGTGATTCTGAGACGCTTCTGAGAAGAGGATCCGCATGGAGGGCCGGATGTCTAAAATGACATATATACTGTATATGGGAATAAAGAGCTATAATTGATATGTTAGGGATGTCTCTTCTGTGTAAGTAGAGGGTATTATAGTATCTATCCCCACCTTGTGTTCAGTATATTGAACAGAGTTTGACAGATTGAGGCAAAGTTAGTCCTTAGGCAGACAAAGTATTTGAAAATAAAATCCTGAGACGAATATTCCGATTCAGGAGGAAATGGGAATGGCGGATACTTTATAATGAGAAAACTGCGTAATTTATACCGTTTACCAAACATTGTTGAGGAGTCATCAAGTCTAGGGTACTTAGGTGGGCAGGTCGTGTACCCAGAATGAAAGAAAGTAGCAGAGCTTTCAAAGATTTGACGTGCTTAATACGCATGCTTTCTTGTATACACGTTTGGTTTCCAAGTTATTGGCCATCAAAGTTGGGCTTTCGTTTCATGCAATTTTATCTTTAAAATCTTAAAAAAATAAAATAAAATAAAATAGAATAAAATCACGAATTGCTGTTCAGGATAATGATTATGGGGAAATACATGAAACACCTGTAAACGGTAAGTGTAGCTGCATCAATTTGCATTTGTAGTAAAGATTTGCTTAATAAGGTACGAAAATTTTTCGCATTTGGCAAATTTGGCTCACAAGGATCACAGATTTTCCGTTCATCAGTACGGGCGGAGGGGGAAACAGTGGCGTGTTGGTAGAAATATTCCAAGGAGTATGAATAAGATGTATAGCGAGTTAATGCGATAACGATTGGTCAGTTAAGCTATATGGATTGTAGTTGCTGCAGACTATAAAGAAGTAAGGCTTTGTAACACCTATCTCTGCAAATCCGTTATGTTTTATTGAATGGGGTGGCTTGGGGGAAATGTTGGTGTTTGCTGAGAAAACCACATTTATGAGGACCTAAATAGACATAATGTAAAATTTTGGAGTACTGATAATTCCCATGCAGTTCAGAAACGCTGATGTGATTACCCCGTAATTAAGTTTGCCATAATTAATGTCGTTTCGTGTCAAACGTTTGTGGATTGTCTGCTTTTTATTTGTAACGTCATTTTGACTGATATTACGTGTTTATACACTGTGGTATGATGGATATTTCCGCACTTGAAGTAAGATATTTTGACTTATTTTTCATCACGATGATGCACCACCTCATTACTGTTGTCACGTTCGGGAACTACCACAACATTTGATTCCGTTGGGAGTAGCTGCAAAAGATCTAGAACTATTTTTGTGGCCACCGTAGTTCGCAGGTTCGTCTGGTATCTTTTATAAGGTTTCATTAATGACTGTGTATTTGTTCGTGTATTTCAACGCATTACGTCATTCGAGTTCCGTTTTAATCTGTAAATTCACGTCTTGTATAGCCAAACCTTTCTGACTTCTCGTGAGTCGTATTAATAATGGTGAACTTTTATGTGAAATTATTGTTCATACCTCTGGAAAAGATGCCCCCGTTTTATGCAGTGTACCGGTACATAATGCCAGGGACTCAGTACTTACTCATGTGTGTGGTTCGCCAAGTGAACTTTGTGGTGGACAATCACCGTGTGTGTGGGTTTCCTCGGGGTTCTCCCGTTTCATCCCACTTTCTTCATTCTACCATTTCATTCGTTACTCATTGTCACCATCTCCTTTCGCCTAACCGGCATAATCCTGGGACGTAAAACTCAGAGATTTCATTTCATTTTTCATGTGCGTGGTTCCTTCATTTTCCATATCACAGTCTCCTGTAACCTAGCCAGCATAATTGTGCGACGTAAATCTTAGATTCCATTTCATTTCAACAGATCTAAGATCTACATATCGTGGTTCACATGTAGGGCATGGTGGCTCAGTGGTAGGGCGTTCACCTCCGGTGCTTCGGGTCCCTGGTTCGATCCCAGCTCGTGTCGTATGGTGGACAAACAATGTGCTCGTGGGTTTTCTCGGCTTTCTCCAGTTCCCTCCCACTTTCTTCATTCCACCGTTTCACTCATCTCTCATCATCACTGTCTCCTTTAGCCTAACCGGCATACCCGTGGGACGTAAAACTTAAAGATTTCATTTCATCGTGGTTCACTTGTGATTCAGCGTGTGTAGAACTACTTGCCTTGAGTAGCTTTTTCCTGTTTTCGGAGTAGCGTTTAAATACATAGACAGGCCTCATTATAGCTATATTGTAGGACGTTGCTTTCTAACGATTTCTTTCAGCAAAGTTTATTCTTTAAGGGGGTACGGCTTTTATTCTTACTATAAGCCTTCAGCTAGCTGGGGGCTTCGCATCCAGATCTCCGAATTTGCTCGGTTTACGAACTCGCATATCATATTTCAGCTTTTGCTTCTGTTCATTACATACCGAGAATACGTTTATGGCATTATTCTTCTCGAAAAATTCGAACTCTTTTTCCTTTAGAATGCGCATTTCAATCGAAGTAAAATCATAAAAGCTCATAATTTATTGGTTCAAGTGGTTTTTTTTTTTTTTTTTTTTTTTTTTTTTTTTAAACATTTCAATTTATTCACTCGTGTTCCCGTGATGATGAGACTGACAGCCTTGTAGTCATTTTCATATACTGAGAGAAAGAGAGAAGAAAAATAGAAATGGCTTTTTTTCCAAAAGCGAAATTTCGGGAAACACTGTGGGGCAATTTCTGGAAACGCTGTGGCATAAGCCTACTTCTTTTGAATAGAAAGTTCTTATACCAAGTTTCATATCCCTAACATATCTTAAGGGATTTCAAGATATGGGCCTCTTATTATAACTATTGCCTCACTTTTTTTTTCAGCTTTTCCTTCTCTTCTAAGGAAAACATCGAGAAACGTGAAACTAGTCTTTAATATTGCTTTAAACGAAAAGTATAAATGGCAAATTTCATGTTTCTAACCTAAAGAGATTTCGATATATAGCAATCTTATAACGATTGGAACCAGTGTTCTAAGCGGGGGGGGGGAAGGGGGGGAAGCAGAGGCGGTGTGGTTTGTTACGATTTTGACTCGACATACCGGCTACCTAAATGTTGAAATGCATTGAGGGTATGTTGCCTAAAAGATTGTATTTCTGTTTACATAATGACTGAAAGCCATTGGAGAGCTTCTCTGTAGTAACGGGGGGAAGGGACTTTGGTCCCTCGCCAACAACTTTCTGAAAAAAAAAAAATATCCTCTTATTTTGTATTGTAGAAAATTATACACGAAAATGCTCAAAAGCCGAATGAGTATATTAACAATTTCCTGCGGGAAAACTCTTGGTCCCCCCCACTCGACTGGAGGGTATTCCCAGCCCCGGAAGGTTCGCCTTCTCGCGATATTTATATGCATTAAGGCAAGAAGACACACATACATAACTAACAAACAATTTAGTATGGCACAGCGAAATATAAATTAAGTGAACTTCTTTGAAGACATCCCATTTTAAGAAACAAAAGATAGGAAAGAGATAATAAAAATATCGGTGTTGTCAACTTAGAATTTATTTCTACATAGCAAGTAAAATCTTTTTACGTGCAGAGCTATGTATAAAAATATATTTATTAGAAGTATGTTGCATCTACTTTCCAGTGACGGTATGTTTTAATACCTGAGAAACCAGAGACGGTATGCCTTCATCACTGGTAAACTAGAGGAAGTATAGCATACCACCACATACCGTCTCGCTTCAACCACTGATTGGAACCCTATCCTTGTTTCTTCCCTTCTAAGGAAAACTTCAAGAAACTCTGAGACATACCTTTGTTTTAAATCAGAGGCGACGAATTTTCCTGTCTAACTTTAAGCAATTTCGAGCAATGTTGGCCATCATATTAACAACAATTCTAACTCCCGTCCTCTTTTGTTCCCACTTTTTACTTACCATTGTATCCTTTTTTTCTTCTCACTTTTTATTTTCCATTGTAGGAAAAATATATTTTTAAAAACGCTAAAACACGTCTTTGACTGCTTTAAATGAAAAGTCTAAATACCAAATATCATATCTTTAATCGCAAAGGATTTCGAGATATAAAAAAAGCCGGGCCATTTGGAGTTTAATTTTTTTTTTTTTTTTTTTTTTAGTAGTAGTAGTAGTAGGAGGAGGAAAGAGGTAAATCCGGGACGCCTGGGGGATCTAGTAATATTTGGTCAGTGTCTTGGATCCGGCCGACGCTTTTTTTCCCTAGCGTTCTAGCGCTGACACATCTACATTTTAATTGAAGTGGGTCACTTTTGTTGCATTACGATACTGTGTATTAACATACAAACATTCTGTGCTCCCATCGGAAATTAAACCAGTGTCCTCGTGTGCTAACCAATGGGCAACATAAAATACGCGGGAATAATAAAGAGTATAATACAGATTTCATGTCGTTTGTTTTGTTGGTTGTTATTCTTGATCTTGCAGTGAACTCATTTGACTTAATGAGTCTATAAACAAAATTTTGAGAATTATTAGTTGAGCAGTCATCAAATATAATTTTAAAATGGTGGTGAAAAATGGCTTTACACCTGTGTCTACATCAGTAATCCAAAATGAATGATTGCCTCATTTAGAAACTTTCCCGTCTAAGCAGCTTCAGCACATCATTGCATTTGAAGGAAAAAGTCCAGAGTGATTCTTGTAGTATTTAGTATGATGTCGAAACCTTAGTCATCTGTATTGTAACCTTAAATTAAAAAGATGATGGAGAATCAAGAACGAAGCCAAATAACTTGTGGCAGCTTGCCATGTTACTTGAGATCAGGATCTTATGTTAAAGCTAACCGTAAACTTTCAGGATGCAGAAATTATTTGAAAGTGTTTCATATAAATAGTAAAGTTGAATTATCTGAAGGAAGAGCAAACTTTTCACATTACCGTATGTAACAGGAACATCATAATAGTCCTTTTTTTTACATGGAAGCTTTCGTTTTAACAACAGCTAGTACGTTCCCATTCAAGTCTCTCTTTTTCCCTTTATTATTATTACTTCATAATCAATTGCTATTTATTAATTTTGTATAGTACAGAGTTTTAAGAACGCAATAAATCTTGATTCACAGACTGACTGGAGTTCCATTGTATTTTATGGATCTACTATAGCTCGTTTCCGGTCCTTCTTGTTACCTAATTTCACTCTTTCCAATTTTAATAGCTGTACGTTTGCAAATGAATATCACTTTTCGTCGATATATCAATATTAAATCTTTTCTTACAAGTTTACATTGAAATTTTTGAATTTTTAAAAGCCGTGCCAACGGTAAGAGCCAAAACCTGCAAAAGTCAGAAAGACTGGAGTGAAATGGTATGGAGAGAGCCGTGCATTATACAATGGAATATACTTTAATTTAAAGGAAATTTTATGCAGAATCTAGTTTAAGTTACAGAAATTACCTCTATCTGCAATAATGGGCGGTACCTTACAAAATGGGATAGCCCTTGTCAAAGCAGTTAAATTCAAGTTTGTACACAAATTACCTGACTTGAGCTAATACCTAATTCGATATCCACGCGATTTCGTAACTACAAGGTGACTTTTTTTTTTTTTTTTTTTTTTTTTTACGTTTGTCGTCATGTCCTGTAACGTGCGCCCATAGGGAGGAAACGAAATGTCACCTGTGCCTGACAAGCGATCGGGAGTTAATCTGACCATCAAGCTTCAGTAATATAGGCATGTTGCACATAGAGCAGTCATAGCTCGTCCCTTGTCGAAGAGAAATGGAGGTATCCGAGCAGCTTGTTCGCGTATGTCAGGTATTTGGGGACAATGCGGTGAATGAACGCACCGCTAGGCATTGGTGCCAGAAATACCATTTGGGAGATGTGAGCCTTTTGGATGAATCTCGCAGTGGACGACCACATGTGTTGGATGACGAGACACTGGAAGCAGCTATTGAAGAGGACAATGGTCTAACGTGTGATGAACTTGCAGAAAGGTTTCATGTTTCCGCTCGAACAATCAGACTGCATCTGCATGGGATAGGAAAATCATAAAAGATAAACAAATGGGACCCTATACATTATCGGCAGCCAAGAGGGAACAACGAGTTGCAGCTTGTTTGTTTTTGTTTGTCACCACACCTCAAGAGCAACTCCGAACCCACGAAAGGTTGGAATTGTCGGCAAATGATGCATTACAAGCTCCTTCCATCTGGGCAGACTATCACTGCTGACCTCTTATCAGCAGTTACAATGGGTGAACGTGTATTACGGCAGAAGGAGCTGGTATTGATGGATCCCAAGAGCGTGCTGTTCCTGGGTGACAATGCCAAGCCACATGTAGCAAAGAGGACCCGGGAGACCTTTCAGCAACTTTGTTGGGAAACACTGTACTGTGCACCATATTCACTGAACCCTGCGCCAACAGATTGCCACCTGTTTTATTCAATCGAAAACCACTACCGTGGGAGATTCTTCGCAAATGAAGGAGACCTGTAAAACGCACTCAGACTTCTTTACATCCACGAGCGCCGAGTTTTATCACCAAGGTGTTGTGTAGCTGCAGGGTCATCTTAGCTGGCGTCGAAGGTCCGGGTTCTATTCCCGACTGAAATTCATGTAGGTCGGATTCCACGTTAAGCTGTATAACCATGTCTCATATAGCCTCGCTGTTAAAATGGATGCTAAACTCATATCAAATCAAGCGAGCTTCTTATTCTGTTATATTGTACACTTTATTGCTAACTTTAGGCTGTTTTGTCGTTTTTGGAGTAGGATTGTTGATCATACGCACAATTCTCAAACTGCGTAGAGACTGCGCCTTTTATTGGCACGGCCGGGCGTGCATCTAGAATTTTTTGTTAGGAGTCGTCCAAGCTTTGGGTGAGGATTGTAACACACACGAAAAGACGATGAGTGATTGTAAAATACCTCCACATATATTTTCAGAAAAAAATGATATAACTAAATTCTTTTTTTAAGAAGAAGAGTACAGGTGGGGTGTAAGATCAAATTTTCATGCTAGTACATCAATCATTTCCCTGTTAAACAAGTATAGTTTATTGAGAAAGTGTACACATGTATGTTGAGGTTAACTTAGTTTTAGTCGTAAATTTGGAAGGACCGGACCTGGTGGATCCCCTTCGTGGGTGCGCCCGTAGACATAGCTAATATAAGAAGATTTAAAACCGAGTTTCTAATAGCATAATTCTACTGCTTGTATCATATGGATGTGGAAATTAATAACCAACTCGTATAGAACGGAGGCTGAAGATTCCGAGAGCAACTTTGATTTTATCTATTTTTTCATTTTTGTAAAGTTCGGAATACATATTATGAATTCATCACTATGTGTCATGAGATTGAGGCGTCTTAAACAATAGGGAAGGAGGAGGAATGGTTTGCTCGCTTAAAAATATTTCGTAAGTATTTAATGAACAACATATAGGGCCATGTCCAGAATCGTTCTCACGCGTGATTAGTGCCATACTAAAGAGCTCGACTAACATAAATGTTTCTTGCAGTAGTCAGGCCTTTAGTATGGCGCTAGTGATACGTCAAAACGACTCTACGTAAGATCATAACATCTACGGGAGATGTATAATAACTGTAAGTTAGTAATTCTGGTGCGTGTCTCAGAACCAGGGATGTTCCAGCTTGCGAATTCAGGGCCCCAGAGTCTGAGACTGACACTCATCCAGGCTCGGACTCAATAATTAAGTGCGATGCAAAATGGCCATTTCTTACGAAATCTATGGTGAGCTTTTGTTTCTGCAACGCCGAACCTTCCAGCTTTTAAGCTATAGACGGTGAATGAGTTGGCTCATTTGTGCTGCATTCGAAACAATATAAGGCTATAATTCTTACGGATATATTAGGCGTTTAGGGTCTGATAAACGCTTACATTAATGTGTCATGCATTGGATTATGAAGTAGCGCAAGGGTAGAGAGAAAGACACATGTTCTGTTTTCAGGTTCAAGCTCATACAAACATGTGTGTCGAATTTAGGAGTGGGCTGTTTATTCCCTCTGGGGGTTGCAGAACATTGAACTCCATGTCAGAGTGTGAGGGAAGTTGCAATGAAGCGTGTAGTCCTGTTGTTGAAAGAGAAAGCAATTGGGAAATTGAAATGTTCCATCCAACCCTCTTTGCGTTCTATAATAGGCCATATATATATAATACTGTAGGTATAAAGAATGTATCAATAAGTTTTAAGATCCAGCTGGAACATTAGAAATTAAATGTGATTGTCACATACGATGTGCTATGTCTTTAAATATTGAAAATGGGGTGAATTTTGTTTTTCATAGATATAGACGTAGAATTATTTTAGTTCGGGTGCAAAGAGATAATGGGGAATTCTACAATATGTATAAACGGGTCATTGGATGTTACGGGTATATATTTTTATTAAATCAACCGTGCGGATTGGGAAGGCAGATAAGAACAAGAGAAAAATATACCTTCGGGAGAACAATGCATCTATTCCAACTGGATTATTTTGGTAGAATCAAAATCTAATAACCTTATCCTATTCCTGCGACTATGAATACTAAGGTCTCTTAAATCATAATTCATGTGTAGTCCAATAGTTGCCCCTTGTGACTTTTATGCGCGTAGTCTCGAGTTCGACTTTCCGGTGGAGGCATATATATAGGGTGAACTTGAAAGATGTGCATAAACTTCGGAAGATGATTTAGCTCTTAATATATTTATATTGAATAATAGGATCTAATAATAACAATCTTTATTATAGTACCGCGAACGGCCTTGAGCCGAAATACTAGTAGTGCAGTACATAGTGCTATAATTTACATAAACTATAGTTTACATAAATACTATAGTACTATAGTGTTCTTACTAGTTTTAATAAGGATATGTAAATAGGTGATATTTATGTTGGAATATGTGTACGCGTGCATTGAAGTGTGTATTTGTGACTGTGCTTGGTATTCATATTTCTCCCCTTGGAAAAAGACTTGCAAGCGTTCCTGCC
Organism: Thermobia domestica; assembly: GCF_964235325.1. Lineage (NCBI taxonomy): Eukaryota > Metazoa > Arthropoda > Insecta > Zygentoma > Lepismatidae > Thermobia > Thermobia domestica. Next base: position 94,215,681 of record NC_137454.1, read on the forward strand.
TAACGGGAAATCTTTGCCCTCTTAGATGTTGAAGTTACACATCGTTATCTATATCTCATATTATTGGAGTAATTAGGGTATTTTGTTAGGGGAGAGTAAAGGATATGGTTCCGTATGCAACGACCACATTTCAGCCTGTGGTCTAATGGTATTATAGAGGGATCAACAATCAGTGACGACGCCAGCTGCAAGTTCCTAGGGGGGCAAAGAAGGGGCAGATACATTTTCGGGGGGCGGCTATTTTCCACACCAAAAATGACATTTATTATGTTTGACTTACTTTACATTGTGTATTTCGTTGTTGTTTTTATATTAGGCCTATATGATAAACTTGTTTCAAGTAAAATTTGTAACTAACAAATAAGTAACGTCTACACATGAAATATTTTTCAATGCAACTTTTGAAACCTAAATTGAATTACTTTCGCGTTTGCTACAAGTAACAAATTCGTCTAGTACTATATGCTACGTATATATATATATATATATATATAAATTTACAAGGGGCTGCTGAAAATCTCGTAATACAACCCAGAAGGAGTGTAGGTACTAGGTAGAAAGATGAAACTGTAGTTTTGAAAAACATGTTTTTAACACATTTTCATATTAATAATGAAATTCTTATTGCTTTCTCAGGCCTCTGAAGTGATTATGTGTGCCCAAACAGCGAACTTCACTAACATCCAGATCACAACTATTATAACATTTTTGTTCCACCAAGGATAGTCACCAAAGTAAATTAATGAGAAAATCAGTGAAACACTACGGGATTCTTCTCCATTATATACAGTGGTGAAGAAGTGATGGCTTAGTTCGTACGTGGCGGTTTCTCAACAAATTATGCTTTACATCCAGTGACTGTTCCCGAAATCATGGTTGCAATTTGTGACATTATTCTTGAAAATTGCAGCATTTCAGCCAGTGGTAGATATAACCTGGGGCCGGGGTTCCTACGCCACCCCAGTTTTTGACTGACAAAAAGAATTTAAGCTCTTATTTATACACTTTTTAAAGTGTATAGTAAACTCACGATATACTTATTATAGTCTGAGTCTGAGGTCCTTCCCCTACCGTCTCAGTAAAACTTGTGTCAGAGATTATGGGCATTTCTTTGGAACGCGTCGGTAGTATAATTCAGAATGGCTTGGGTATGCGCAAGTTCTTGACACAATGGGTTCCCAAAAAATCTGTCAGGAGATTAAAGAGTGACGGCATTAAGAGAAGTCTTCTTCCAATTTGAATGTAATGCTGATCATTTCGCTCACGAATAGTAACCATGAACGAAATATTGTTGTACCACTACGATCCTGAAAAGAAACAACAGTCAATGGAGTAGTAGCACTCATTTCCCCCTCGCCCCAAGAAGTTCAAGACACAGAAGTGGTTTGAAAAACTGTTTGCAACATTCTTCTGGGATAAGTATGGAGTCGTACTTAGGGATGCGCACGAGACAAGATTTATGGCTCTCTCGTCTCGAAAATGTGCTGTAAAAGTGATGTCTCGAAAAATGTATATTTCTCTATTGGAAGAGTCATGTCTCGACTCGAATTTTGTCAGGAAAATCCTGTCTCGACTCGTCTCGTGCGCATCTCTAGCCGTACTCATAGACTACCTCCGCAACGGTCAGATATTTAATTGAGAATCTCTACATTACTCACAAACTTAAAGAAAAATTCAAAGTTCAACACCGCGGAAAATGAAAAGAAAGGAATTGTTCCTTTAAGAGAATACACCTGTCCATCGAACCCCTGCGAACACAATTAGCATAGCATAATCTAGGATTTCAATGTCTAGATCATCATCCTTATTCCCCAGGTTTAGCTCCGTCTAACTATTGCCTGTATTTATTTTCCAAACTTAGATCTGATTGAACTTTAGATCTGATAAGGGTAGTGTTACGAACAGTGGTGCGAGGAAGTCTCCAGATTTTTTTTAACTTCTGCAAAACTGGAGCACTGTACAAGGTAGTATATTGACTCTCGGGGGAAGTGTAGAAGAAGTAAAACTTCACCATTCCACTTGCACTCCTGGGTTGGGCTACGAATTTTTCAGCAGCTCCACGTACATTTCTAGTCAATATGGTAGACGTCATGTCAGTACTTTGAAACAAAATAAGTAAGGGAGCACTAGTGCATACCAATTACTAACTAAAGATCAACACTCTGACAATACGTTTTATTGGGAGCTAAATAAATAATCGATTTAATTCCATACATTTATTATTATCATTTGCAGGAAGGGAAAACACGACTTTTTTTTTTTTCTTCAAAAAATTAAGCCCTGGTAGTCGCAAATTAAGCTGTTATAAGCCCATCCTCCGAATATTGAAGGCCGAGAATAATGTTTCAGGAAATAGAAGTATAAAACCTTTAAATAAAACAAAATATGAAACTGAAAACTTCAAAACTGGATAAATACAAACAAGTTATGTAATTGGTTTTACATTTCTTTTGTTTCCAATCGAAGTTGATCCAATGAGAAGAAAACAAGTCGACCAAATCTACTATTGTTCGCTAGGCACAGCAATTAAAATTCATAAGAAAGAACTGTGACTAAAATTTACCGGAAAAGGCGCTAAATTAGAAAACAGAAATATGCGTTCATACCCAGACGCTCAAAGAAGAAAGCTTGAGGACTAATCTGCCACATAGTAAATGCATGGAAAGTAGACTACAATTTGACAATGAGATTGGTTATGATCATGGGCGGCGATTAGGGGGGCAAAGGGGGGCAGTTGCCCCCCCACTTTTTTGAAGTGACCCAAGATGTATATAGTTTCATTTGGAAATGTAAAGTTATTGTATATATTACTGGTTCATAGAAAAGAATGATGCCATATATTTGCCGTTGCGTGAGTACGTATTGGTTAGTTCTCTTCCCGTTGTATTAAGAAAGCTACAGGAATTGCGTTTTAATTGCCACTGAAAATGGTCCAAAATTTAACGTATTCGAGCACAATTATTCCAGCGTACTTCATTTCTTCTTACAATGTTAGTCAGCCGCTTTGAAACTCATTGAGATAACACTTAAAAAAAAAAAAAAAAAAAAAAAAAAACTTTCACAAGTTGTTCTTTAATTGAATAAAAATTGACTAAAATGTATTTTCTTTTTTCTAATAGCAAGAAATATTGATTAAAAACACAGCAATAAGAAAGAAATACTACCTTTTTCATTGTTTTACAATGTAATATACGAGTGAAGTGGTGTATTTAGGGGTGTACGAGGGTACATACAATTAAACTTACTGAATTCAACATAATTCTAGGTTTCAGGATTATTTTGTATAACTGGAGTGCGGATTGATATTAAGTATTGTTGGGTTTAGATGTATTCCAAGAAAGTGAAAACTGCACCTATGGCAACGAAAATGTTTCGGGAAGCTTACTGTCTTTCTAGAGTAACAACATACATTTAATACCTTGTGTGGAATTAAAAATATAAGTTATTCATTAATCCCTAATTCATTAATGTTTCTATGTAACTTTTGCAAAACAAGCCTCATTATTCATTACTGAGTAATACAGGGTTAGCCTAAAAGAAATAGACAACTTTAGTGGTCCCCCAAATGAAGAGTTTTAATTACATGGTAACGTAACTTACGTGAGTTGTAGGGTACATCTGGAAGTAGTTGTGATACAACTACAGATGTTCTATGTGTGATCCTTTGGTTACACGGGAAACATCTAGTCTGTAGTCCAATTCTTCCCAAACAGGCATCAAAGTCCACCAATGCAACAGCATCTCTGATTCGTTCTTTCAGTTCCGTCAGACTGAGGGAGGGGAGGGAACATACACATTATCTTTTCTGAAACCCCACAGAAAGTAATCACACGGTATGAGGTCTGGACTTCATGGTGGCCATTGAGTCATAGCCATGTTCTCATCAGTTGAACGGCCAATCCACCACTTAGAAAAAACTTAGTCAAGATAACCCCTTACATCGGAATGCCAGTGAGGTGGGGTTCCATACTGCACAAATATGAAATTGTCACTATCTTTTTCAAGTTGTGGCATCAACCAAAGTTGCAACATGTCAAAGTACTTTTTTCCAGTAACAGTTTCTTCTTGAGAAAGAACGGTCCATACACCTTTTTGGGCGATACAGCACAAAACACGTTAACCTTTCTGAGTCCCTACTCTGCTCTGTTCACGACATCACTAGTGTGAAAGGTTGATTCGTCCTCAAATGTAAGCAGCTGAATGAGGTCATCTTTTTCTTCAGATTTTGTATGAACACGCAAAACTGAACGTTGTTGTTTGTCACTTTCATTGAGGCTTTGCAGTAATTACAGTCGATATGGATAGAACTTGAGACGTTTGCATAGAATGTTCCAGACAGTCTTTTGAGGAATATCAACTTCTTTTTCTGCACGTATCGTTGATTTCTTCGGGCTACGAGCGTAGCTCGCACGAACGCGCTCAACTGTTTCATTTGACACTGGAGGTCTTCCCGTGGATTTCTTCTTACATAGACAACCTGTTTCTTCAAATTTATGCACCCAGTCATAAATGGACTGTCGTGTGGGTGGTTCTTTCTCATACTTTGTCCTAAAGTGACGTTACACTACAGTAACTGAATTTGTTTTGGCATATTCCGGAACACAGCCTTCTCAACTTGACTCGCCATATTCCTCCAAGCCACGTCAATGTCAAGTTCGAGGGCAGGGCGCTTACGTCATACACCCATCATTGAAACAAAAGAAAAACTGTCAGCCGCAAAACTTCAAGTATGTATGCATGTACCACAGGTAAAATCTTTTTGCTCAATAATAATTTATACATAGTATAACTTGTCTATTTCTTTTAGGTTAACCCTGTATTATACTTTCTATTTATTTGTTTTGCAAGTTTGTTATTAAATTATCTGATCACACAATTTTCCAGACAGCATTTTAAGATGTTCATGAGCAAGAAATCAAATCTCTTCTTACACTTCCGTTGTTTAAGAATACAAAGAGGTAGTACCTACTTCCCTTGCTCTTGTCAATTTCCTTAATAAAATATGAAATACAATATAGTATTTTAACTGAAAAATATAGTATCCTATTAGTTATACAACCTTACGACAAACAAAGTGTTAGCATCAACCAGGTAAACTTACACTGATATACAAATATTCAAATCATGCCTTGCCCCCCCACTTTTAACGTCCAATCGCCGCCACTGGTTATGATACTGATATAAAATACTATATGTAGAATGTTTTATGATTGTTGGAGTCTGGGGGGGGCAGTCTGGATGGCAGTCAGGGGGGCAGGAGTAGCCACCAGGGGGCGCTCGCCCCCCTTGCCCCACCTCTGGCGTCGTCACTGTCAACAATGTTCTAGGGCAGGCCTGCCCATGAATTGGCTCCCGGAGCCGAAGCGTGAGCGACAACGAGCGAAGATAAGAACAGGTGAGCACAGGTGTTGGTAGCTCCGCCCCTTCCACTGCATCCGATAAGTGTTGCCAACCACACATGATGGTAAAAAACCTACGGCCAAGCCTGGTCACAAATTTGCACGATGTTGAAGCATTGAGCAGACGCAAGCGTGAAATGTGCAGGTGTGCTCTCCCCCTCCCCATTTCGAAAGCAGTGACGCGAAAACACTGCAGGAAATAAAATTGGTACGTTTTTTGATCTAGGAAGACGCATGATAGAGGTTACAGTTAGCGTTGAAGTAACTAACAAATGAAAAAGAAAGAAAGAAAGAAAGAAACGAATATTAAACATGTCAGCTTACAGACGTAAAAACGACTGCAAAAATCGGAAACGAATTGTTTCAGGCCTTTTTTTAGCTTGCTTACACAATTCGTGACATTGCATTACATTAGCACTCGGTCTGTAACTTGTCACTCGCTTCACGTTTGCTAAGTTGTGAACGCCTTTCGTTGCTAGATTGATAGCAGAACGACGGGAGGTCGAAAATAATAATAATAATAATAATAATAATAATAATAATAATAATAATAATAATAATAATAATAATAATAATAATGCGTATTATAATTATAATAATAATAATAATAATAATAATAATAATAATTATTATTATTATTATTATTATTATTATTATTATTATTATTATTATTATTATTATTATTAATAGTAGTAGTAGTAGTAGTAGTATTCGGACCAAAGACGGATGAAAATGGGGATTTGAGGAAATTCATAACGAGGAATTGCATAGTTTATACCGCTCACTTAACATTGTTAGGGTCATTAAGTGTAGAAGGCTCAGGTGGCCATTCCGTGTAGCCAGAATGGAAGAAATTAGAAATGCTTTCATAATTTTAACTGAAAACCCAATTGGAAGAAGACCACTAGGAAGACCTAGACGTAGATGGGAAGACAATATTAAGATGGATCTTTCAGAAATAAGAGTACAGAGTAGAAACTGGATCCAGTTGGCTAAGGACAGAAGTTAGTGGAAATATGTTGTAACCGCCGCATTGAACCTTCGGGTTCCATAGGCCATAGAGTTAGTTAGATATTATTATCTAAAAGAAATGTTCAAATGTTGTTAAGAGACAATTACACAGAAGAACTGAGTTCCGACCAAACACTAATTTGCCGGAAGGAAATCCCAGTGCAGTTCAGCCCACTTTAAGCGTTATCCGTGCAATCCACGTTTCATGTTCAAGACATTGGGAATAATTGTTCGTATCATTCAGTTGGAACGTTCCCTTCCAAGTTTACGCTATTACAGTAGGCCTACAACATCGTGACTTTCAAAACCAGTCAGTAACTATCGAAGAAAGACAAGCATGTAGCTTCAGTCGTTGATATGATTTAACATTCTTTTTCACTTTTAACAAGCCACCGGCAAGCAACCAGCCAGGGACAATATATTTTTCCTTATTAAAAAGACACTCCTTGTTAAAAAAAAAAAAAAAAAAAAAAAAAACTAATGGTACCCACTAATGGTCACTCTTAAAAATGGAAAATCTCTTTGGCTCTCTTAATATTTTGTTTGATTCTTTGCGATCAAAGTAACATTAAAAGTGGAAAAAATGAAATGAAATCTTTGGGTTTTACGTCCCACGGTTATACCGGTTAGGCTAAAGGAGACGGTGATGATGAGTAATGAATGAAATGATAGAATGAAGAAAGTGGGAGGAAATGGGAAAACCCCGAGAAAACCCACGCATACGGTGTTTGTCCACCGCAAAGTTCACTTGGCGGGGGCTGGGATCGAACCCGGGACCCCAAGCACCAGATGTGAACGTTCTACCACTGAGCCACCGCGGCCCCACTTTAAAAGTGGAGTAAGAAATACTATTCTTCCTATTGATAGTGTAATAGTGGCTTCTAATCTCCACAACCAACCCCTTGCTAAGCCTATTCGTACACACATACATGCATAAGCTAATTTTCTGGAGATAATACTTAGATAATTACAAACAAGTGCTACAGTATTTTTTTTTTTTTCGTATCAACAGATTATCTCTTTTCCTAAAAAGCGAAACAACATACCCACACTCGGATTAAGAACTTGATAATATATATATATTGAAAACTGGTTTTCCATTGGGCAAACTGGCAAATTTTTATAAATGTAAGCGATGGTTTGGTTCCACCACATCCTTCTTTAACAAAAGGAAAGAAAAAGAAGAAAAGGAACGTACATAGTTTATCATTTGATTGCTGTTACCAGTTTGTGTTGTCTATAGTTAACGGTTACCACATTGTAAAAAACACTATACAATAAATGGCAATCAGTTACCATACATACTTTTTTTTTTATTTGGTAAGCTAGTGATTACCGCCAAGGTTGACAACACTTCCGCTCCTCTAAGGACAAAACCCGAAGATTCACGAAGCACGAACAATGGTATTTGCTCGTAGAATGCTCGTGAGCGTTCACGAGGAGATTTTCCACTATCTGCTCGCCGTGGCCAGGGCTGTTCTAGGGAGACCTGAACCCCTCTAGTTATGTATATGATCATACTCTTCAGTCACTAATATTTTATAAGTTAAACTGACGTTAGTGGAGTTGTAAGAAAATGACAGTTGGCAAGGAATAAACTTTGTGTTTGGTACTTTAAAAACGTCAAAGTACTTAATTCAAAACTATTTATTGAAAATTGTGCATTGTCTTCAGCTTACAAGGTAAGAATTGTCATTAAAACTTTATTTTTACATTAAGAAGTCTCATTTGAATAGTGAGGCGCATAGAATGAGAGAGATTAATTACCAATATTTCTTTTTTTAAGCAGTATATCAGATACCCACTTTTCACATCTAGACCGGCGAATGAGCTTTGGAAGATTTTTGCTACTCATGCATATTAAGCACTACAAATATGAGTGTTAGAGGAGAGGGAGTTTTATTTGCTATGAGTTGTTGACATGTAGGAAAAAAAAAAAACACGTGATGATAAGTGCTCACGTTGACAATAGAAATTGCATTCACTGCTGGGTGTTTGTCCTCCTGAAGGCCATTCCATATGTTTCCTGTGTAAGTGATCGTACTGCCATCTGCACAGTGTAATGAGATGCGTGTCAATATTCGTCGTGCATGAAACAATGAACTACCCATATCAATTGTATTACGATTCACTGGCGTATTCTTATTTATCACACAATGTTCGCTTGATAACGTATTTCGATTAACGCACCGGTGCTTTAACTGGAAAGACTTGTACAGGATATCAATTATTGATATAACTTAAGATCGATAAGTTATGGCAAAATGGCACTTTATCTGGCAGAAATGAGCATATTCGTTATACTTTCAAGATTTTGTCTTAGTAAAAAAATATCTCTAATAACTACGCAGATTATTAAAATTAATAGCAAAATAATGATGAATAAAATAATCATTGTAAATATCACTAATTTAATTCCTGATCTTGCAATTATGAGAAAACACGACACCATTTTAAAAAGTACATAGCACAAATATTAGCAATTTTTGCAGTACAGGAGAACCTTAACAGAAAGAAGTGTGTGCGTCTATAGAAAAAGAAAACATCTAACAAATGACCAGAGATAAGCTTACTTTGGCTCTCGGGAAAGCAGTCCTGCTACACAGCACTTAGTTCACTTCATGTTGCATGAAGTAACAAGAAGTTTATTTTATTTTATTTTATTTTTTTAAAAAGAAAAAGTCCATCGTAAGATTGTCACCTGTTCGTTAAGATTAGTTTGAGACGCGAAAGCGACCTTTCATCATCTACCAATGTGGAAGGAGGATATCGAAAGCCCGCGACAACAATGGGATCCCAACCCACATGAACCGTGCTTTCACCCTCCAAAACTTTGACATAGTGAGAGAGGAACTGTAACTCAACAGAGCAGCACCAAGAAACAAACAAGACTAAATTTCTTTAACTGAAGAAATCATTTGTCATCGCAGCATCTACTACCCTTTATTGTTTCCAGGAATTTGTGGGACTCAGTTTGTCAGGTGATTCAGCCCTTGGGGCGAGTCAGCTAAAAACCTTAAATTCCTTATTGAGTGACTATGCGTTCCGCTCTTATCAGTTATCAACATGACATACCGTCGGTTGGCTGACATAATGACGTATCTAATTTTTTTTACCTAAATTTAGTTATTGGGCTCTGAGTATATATATGGGTGGGTACTCTACAGCACCTGACGAAGCGGCGTAACTCAAAACGCAAAAACACAGGAGTTACAGCACTTTAAAGTTCTGACGTATCTCCGATTTGAGCAATGTTTTTCACCAGACGTAACGCCCTGTCTCTAGTTACGTCTCTTTATCAGGCAGAGAAAATTTAAATTAAGTTTCAACATAGGCGTGTCTCATAGAATTGCGGCAGTAGAAGAAAGGAATACATCAATCTTAGCGATTCAAGTCTAGTAACAATAGTTCCGGTAGAAAAAGAAATGCTTTATTTTCCCTTTGTTGACAAGAAAAAATATTAATCTGGTTTTGGTGTAGGTGTATATCATAGCATAGTGGTAGTAACATAAAGGAATGTATCAATCGTGTCGCTTGAGGACTAACAATCGTTCTCATATACAGAAAGGAGCTTTATTTTTTACTACATGTTTTCTTTCTGTTTTCAACTTTGATTACACATGTACTCTATTACATTGAACTTCATTTTGCGGTTGCTGTTTGCATTGTTAGTTGTGAGGAACTTCGACCAATAGAAAGAGAAAAAGTCACACAACTTGGGGCAGAAGTTAAATTTTACTGGCCACAGGACAGAAAATGGTACAAAGGAACAGTTATTGAAACATGTGAATCTGTATCATCTGATGAAGATGTACCTCTTTCTGTGATTACAAACAAATTCGAGCGCCGACAGTTCGAAGCTGAGGACACATCTACCAGCGATAATTTCTCTGAGTCAATAGGTGATCCTGATTACAATCCTATATCACGTAACCATAACGTCTGCGCAAGTCCCAACTGCAAGGACTTGGTATTTTCAAATTGTACCCGTTGCAAAATATTACTTTGCTGGGATCATTTCATTAATGATACAAACTGTAAACCACACTACCAAGCATCGTGTGTTATTTAAAAAGGGAAGTAAATTTGGCAATACAAACAAAAGATTTTCAAGTGCAAACATCAATACATGCGTTCCAGAAACAACAGCTTTATCTGAACAGTTTCAAATAGACGGTTCTCCAAAAGAAAACACGATCGCGGCTGTTGTTCGAGATTCGAAGAAGGAACGAAACCAAAAGCTACGGAACGAAGGGCACGAATATGTCAGTTCGACTACAGAAAAAGTAGTTCCACAGAGAAGGGTACTAAGACCTTCATGCTCAGGTTGTACATCCAAAGGAAGAAAATGTTAAAAGAAATCCAAGAAACCAGAGAAAATATTTTGAATGCATATTACAACCCAGGAAATCTGCAGGCTCAAAGAGAATACATAAGCTGACCCGTAGAAATAGTCGAAACTCTGCAAAGAACTACAAAGAATAAAGGATCTCGACGTACATAAACCATGTTTTACTAACTTTCAGTAAAAGGTGAAAGAATAAAACTTTGCAGAAAAATGTTTTTGAACACACTTGGCGTAAGTGAGCGCGTTGTTCGAACAATTAATAATCTTCAAGAAACCGGCGTTTTGGAAGGCGAGAAGAGGGGAGGAAGATACGAATATTTGAAAGAAGAGAACAAGAAGAAACGAAACGCAATAAAGGATCACATAAATCGATTTTCGAGAGTGGAGTCCCATTATTGCAGAAAGGATTCATCCAAGGAGTATCTGCATCCTGACCTAACGATTCAGAAGATGTGGGAAATGTACAACAGCGACGAAACAGTTCCTAGAGTTACTGCGCACCTACACAAGAGTTTGGAAGGAAATTAACCTTGCATTTTGGAGTCCCAAAAAGGACCAATGCGATCTTTGCAACACCTAGTTTACAACGGTACGTGACGTTTGGGCGCGGACGTTTGGGCCCCCCCGTTTGGGCACTGGACGTTTGGGCGCGAAGCCATTTGGGCGCCAGACGTTTGGGCGCGAGTTAAATTAAAAAGACTTTATGTTAGGCGCTGCGTACTAAGTTCGAATCAAGATATCACAAGGTGTCTACTGTAGTGGAAGTCCTAGAATTATACTGGATTTTGTTTTATATACTAGAAATACTGGAATTTCAAAATTCTAAAAACTGAATTAACAATTAAATTTTGTAAATTTAAGTTTCAGCCAAAGTGTGCTTTTTGTTTGATAACTTTTCAAGCTAAGACCAGACCAGACTAGAAAAGATTGCCTGCATTACGTACATAGTGAGCCTATTCCATTAAAAAACTTAAAGCAGACCTTCTACTGTAGTTATGCAATAAGTGTAAATGTCAAACACATTTCTAGTGGCCCAATGACCAATATATGTACACTTAACTATTATTTTTCACTTTGAATTATTTTTCACTTTGAAATCGTTCTTTTTTTTTTCCTTTCGCTACTTTCTTCAATGCAGATTAAATGCTTACAATGGGACGAAAAAAAAGTGTGTTAAGTTTTGATTTTTATATTGGAATGTTAAAAAGAAGTGATACCCGAAATACGGCATACTCCAGTTCCTAAACTCAATATCTTAGACACCCTGTATTAACATCTTTCCCTCAACTCGATTAGGATTTAGGATTTCTAGATTTCTGGGCTTTCGGCATCTAAGGCCATTTAGCCCGTCACTTTTGAGGGAGTACACTATCCGGGGGAAGGGAAGGAAAGAAGCGGCCTGGACCTATAAATTAGGTACCACCTAGTGTGAATGAGGAAAAATCAGGAAAACATCATTCAGGGTGGCTGGCCTGAAAGAGCATGTTATAATTTTTCGACAGAATGCTCCACCGGGAATCGAACCCGGGACCACTCGCATCGAAGGCGAGAGCGTTAGCGACTACGCTACGCGGGGCCACTTCTCTCAACTCGAGTGCGCGGAAATCTTTTATTGGTAGTTCTTTATTGGACTTAAGGAAGAGAAGAGTTTGGCATACGTAATACGAAAGAAAACAAATTTTAATATTCATAAGTATGTAATTATTAACTTTAAAAAAATATGAAAAATAAATCAATATGTTTTAATTAACATTAAGAAAATTGTTAACAGTTCGTCTGATTCCTTCATTTCCTAGCTTTCTTATATAATACAAAAATGAGATCATTAGATCAGAAGTACAAGAATCGTAAACAAGCGAAAAATCAATCCATTTGACGAGGTTAGGCAACAAATGCCACAAACGCATTAAACTATTTAATTTAGATGAATAAATAAGATAGAGATAGAAAATATACAGATAAATGAGGTGAGGTAAAGATAGAGGTGTATATATCTTGATTCGCGCTTAATTTTCAATGCCTAGCTTACTTTATATGTCGTAAATTGTGATTTTTACTATGTACCTCGCGCCCAATCGTCTGGCGCCTAAACGGCTTTGCGCCCAAACATCCGGCGCCCAGACGGCAGCGCCGAAACGTCCGCGCCCAAATGATGGCGCCCAAACGTCCTGTCCCGGTTTACAACGACTCACCAAAGGTAGTCGTCAACCCTGGTTCGGCTAATAATATAAGTAAATCTTTAGTGGCAGTAATTGTTTACACATTAAAATATCTTCAGTAATTATATACACTAGTATTCTCACCTTTTCTATCGAAATTACAAGTCGATGATGAGTATTAAATAATTTATTAGCTGATTCTCTTTTAACGTATTTTCACACAAACTGTCTTGCAAACATACATGTTGATTAGGTATCTATAAACAACTACATAGCAACCAACTATATAATAATGTATATTTTTTACATATGTTAAAAACATTCTTCTTTTGTTATTTTTTTAATTAGCATTATATCAAGTATAGTGCTTGTATAGAAGCACTTTCTGCCCAAGATACAGATAATTATTAAACGATACAAAGTATCTCGTTGTAAGTTTGAAAGTATTGTGGAGGAGAAGGAAGGCCTTCAGAATATTTCTAACATGTACGTGGCGGAGAAAACTAAAGTAAGAAAACTCAAAGATGAAAGTAAAGAAAGTGATTCCTGTGTAGCTGCTGTCTTTGATTTACAGCAAGTAATTTCACTGCCAATTTCTGATCATTCATCCTTGTTCTACAAGCGACGTCTGTCGAATTACAATTTAACAAGGTACAAAAGAATGTCATTGCTTTTTATGGCATGAGGGAATCAGTGGGCGTGGAGCATGCGAGATAGAGATCTTGTCTTTATCGCCATCTCATTATTCTTGATCAACAGAAGGAAAGCACAGTTCACCTCTACTTCGACAGTTGCATTGGTCAAAATAAGAACAGAATAGTGATTGCTGCACTATCGTATGCAGTCTTAGAATCTACAAATTTATTTGAGATTGTGTTGCGATTTTGTGAACCACACCATGGACAGGACGATAGTGACTCTGCACATAGTGCTATAGAACAAGCAATAAAACAAACTGGTAAAGTGTTTGTCCGTACCCAACTAGTACCAATCATACACTTCGCACGATGCAAATTTCCCTACATTCTTCACGCATTAGAAACTGAAGACTTTCTAGATTTCAGAGCCATAGCTGAAGAAATGCGTGTTTTCAGTATTAACACTTAAAGACCCATGGACAACTATAGTTGCCCTCTTGTTACGAGGCGTTCAGTCCCGGAGACAACTTTAGTTGCCGTGCACCCATCAAGGCCAGCTCTCGCACTTCAGCACGCAGTTGACGAAAGAAGCCAACAGCTTCATACAGCTAGTCCCTTCTGTTTACTTTTCACTAATATTTATCACCTTCATGCCTACAGGTCACGTACTGCGTAGATTTATATGAAATGCTGTGTCAAATGTATATACCCCAAAAAGATATGAGTACTCAGAAGGAAAAGAAAACATGTAGTTATTTTTTTCTCCTGTTTTATAAGCCAGTGGAAGTGTGTGTGGTTGTTTCGACATCCTTATTGTAATTTGCTTAGGCTTCACTTCCCCTTTTTAGTTGAGCTTCTGGCGATGAATACCACCGCAACAAGTCGTGGTTCTTATGATAGTGGCGTATTTGCGCCCGGAGAAATTACGGAAATAATAGATGATAGCGACTCCGATGCTTTTGAAACGGACGATGAATCTAATGTTTAGACATTGCTACAATATTAGAATAACTAGAATCTTCCGACAGTGACACGAAAACAACACTCGATGCTGTTCTTAGCACTAGTTCTCAACCATCGCGCCGCGCTTCTAAACGTCCTCGCACCTAACATGTCACCAAAAGGGACAGGAGGGGGCGGAGTGACATATTGTGATATGTAGTGTATATTTAAACTTATTTATATTTAGTTGTATGGTCGTTTGCAATTTACACGAAATTATCGGACAATATATCTTTCGATTGGATTTCCAACATACAAAAAATATTCCTTAAAGTTTGCAACACTGTGTATTCAACGGTAACAATGCTAAGTGCATTACTGTTTTTCTGTTATATTAGTACATTTTTATTCGATTGAATCTGAAAGTTTCATTCACTTTAAAAGGGTAGTTTCTGAGTAACAAAATTTTAAAAATACATTTAAAATGGCCGGGATCCAAGCGTTTCTACATTTAAATCCCCTCCGGGTCTTTAAGTGTTAAAAAGACGGGTGATGATACAAAGCTCACATGGAAGGACATCCGTGAACTAAAATGTGTTAAAAGTTCGCTTAATGTAATTTATTTGAAAACAAGTTAGTTGCAAGAAGATTACAAGCAAACCTCTCTGAAACGTCTTGACATTCAGCACTTAGCTTAAAGAGAGCTGCAACCATGTAACCCTACACCAGTAAGAATTTCAGGACCTGATTTCATTATGTTGAGGACCTATCTTTTCCTGTAATCAGAAATGCTGAGCACAAGCAATTTTATGTTAATCTTCATTAATACAAATGTGTTTCAATAATGATTGTAATGTTTATATTGAAGTACTATTATTTGTCACTCCATGCACTCCTGTAGTTCCAAACAATATTTCATTGTCATAGCACCACCTATGGTTTTCAAATCTGATAGGTTTACATTATATAATAGTCATATTTTATTTTTGTAATGAATAATTAAATGTAATGTTTATTTTGAGTACAGAATAAAAATAAAGTGTATAACTGAACAAGATGAAACAATGTAATTGTAATAGAGGTTGTCCATTAAATCCAAAATGGAAACAAAGCATTTCTTTCTTTATATTATTATTGATAATATATATATATATATATAATGACTTTAGACACTAGGTTAAACGGTGTTGATTAATAAACAGTGTGTGACGTTTTGTCTGTTCCGAAATGTTCTGTATCTGTTGCTGATTTCTTCAAGATTATGTACTTGGTAAGCTTGCAACACTGTAGGTCCGAGAAACCCATCGATTCGTGCGAAAAACGTAGTAGCTGCATACACTTAAGAGATGCTGACTGAGAACTTATCCCCCTGCCCTGTTCTCTTGCCTCTCGACTGCCATCCCGGGTGCATGTGTTCATATGCAAATTTTTGATGGAAAACGTAACTCCTCCCTCCGCCCTAGCTCCTATTCTTAGCGGTTTGCGAGAGGAAGAGAATGGGTTTAAGCGGCGGCAAGTATGGGAGGGTGTTTGTAAGACAAGAGAACATAGCTTAATTTTGTGGTTGGGTTCTTGCAAGTAGGTATAACATTATATATTTATATAGTACTTACATTGTGGCATATTTTGCTACAGATACTTGTGATTCAAATAAATATTCAGGGGGTGAAGGTAATATCCTAATATATTGGTGAAAATATAAAGACTCAAGCTCTAACGGGTTTTAAAATGTATCAAATAGTTTTTACTTGCGTAAAATTGCTATTTAAAAAAAAAATGAGTGATGTGTTTCTGTACTGAGAAAATTCCCTAGTGAATATCAACTGTTCTTACATTGCAACGTAGGGTAAAAAATACAGAGTTCGTACCATTTTTCAATTAAACTGCACTTTTTTTTTGGGGGGGGGGAGGAAGTGGCACATTGTTGCCTTATTTTTCCCAGTAGTATTGATAGTTTCCCCCCTTTCTTCTTCGGGGTTCATTGAATCTTGTGATTTGTGTATTATACAATTGTACTACCGGTATTGTTACGTTAAAATCATTATGTTGAAATAGTCATATCTAAACTTTTTTTTTTTTTTTTTTTGATCAAAAGATCCAATATGTTTCAGGCAAACATTTTCTTGTAAGTCTTATATCTGGAGAACTACATATAGTGTAGCCAAACCCAAACTATCACTTAACTCAGTGTGATGTGCTTATTCCGAGGGGGGGGGGGACTATGAAAACTCAATTTAGGGATCGTTCAAAAATTTTGTGGCCTCTGTTTCAAGAATTAATTGTTGGCCAAAATCGTAGTCTTTTGAATCATTCCTAAAATTCTTGTTCTTCAATATTTTCAGTGGTGCTACATTTTTCTGTTTCTTTCTCTATATTATCCACAAGTGGAGAGCAAATAGTAGTATGAGCACCTTCGGCGTTGGAGACCATAGTTTGATTTTCCTATGAGAGCTCATGTAGTTTGGATCGCAAGTTGAGCTATAGGGCCGTATTTCATGTTGCCTGATGAAGGTTACATCTTCACCACGAAGGTAGGAAGTTCGATAGATTCCCTCCTCATGAAGGTGATATTAATTTTTGCATATGACAACCAAGGTGTTCATGAGTGTCATCCTGCCACACTACTAATGCCCAGTAATGCAAGTAACTTCTACAGTATCATCTGCGTCGTACACTGCGACTGAGACTTCAAGTATTGTTGCATAATACTACAATTCTCCTCGATAACGCCACCACCCACACGATTGCTCCTCTCAAGAGTTTTAATAGCGATGAGAGCGGGAACCTTAGTCGCTCTTATTCGCCTGACTTGTGGTGGCTCATTCCGAAAGCTAAGCACCCGTTGTAAGGGAAGCGCTTTGCTAACAAGAATGACATCGTAACGGCATTTCGGCGACATGTGAGATACATTGTTCACACAGACACACACACACACACAGCCGACGGTATTCAATGTCTTCCTGTCGTTGGCAAAAAATTATGGACACTGTGGAAAACTGTTCCCTGTGCAACCGTCAGCTGATCCACCAGTGCTTAAATGCCCGATGAGAGAGCAAACTGAAGACTTTTCTCCATACCTGCTCCAGGAGGGTTTGTTCTGGATCCGCCTCTGTCTGCAACAAGTCGACTTGTCGAAATTTCCATCGTGCATTAAAAAAAAAAAAAAATCTATTAGTTTGAGTTACAAGAGAGTGAAGATAAATGGTCCACCCTGTACAGTATCATTGTGAGTAATTAATCGATATGCTGCATTGATTAATTTAATGTTAAATAAATAAATCTTAAAGTTTTTACTGTTGTTTTCAGCGAATTATGCACATATTTAGTTGCCATAATCTAGATATTTTAAACCTATTCCTCTTATACAGAGTGCATGCTGCTTTCTGGGCATGTAGAGAAACCACTTTTTCTTGTTAGAAATTGGAAAGGTTCTAGGCTCAATACTTTGGCCTTAAATTCTGAAATGATGTCTAGATTTTTCTGTCCAGGATTGGTGTTGATATTTTTTAGAACTTTCTACTTTTCATTAGCCTTTACATTTACACTTTCTACTTTTCTTCCATATCTATTATCAGCAGGGATGGAAAAAGAACCAGTTCTGACCCGCTTTTGAACTAACTTAGGCACCAAGAACCCATGCTAAAGATAGAAATCTGTCCGGAGCGTTTTCACAAGAACCGGTTCATTTTCCATCCCTGATTATCAGTAGTGATTTAAGAGTCCCTATCACTGCGAAATTAAAATACCGCTAATTTTACAGTAATTATGTGATATCTTCAAATAGATAAAAGATAATCGAAAAGTGGATCAAGACCTCCCTAGACGATGTTATTTAGCATGAGGTAGCGTTATCACGAGTCACCTAGTAGCTTTACGTTTGCAGTTATTTAGAAACGCGAAAATAAATGCCGAGTTTCTAAATGGCTGGAAATCGAAAGCAGATAGGTAAGTCTTGATAACAGTATCTCACGCAAAATAATATTGTCTAGGGAGGTCTTGTCCCACTTTTCGATTATATTTTTTCTATTTGAAGATATCACATAATTACTGTAAAATTAGCGGTATTTTAATTTCGCAGTGATGAGGCCTCTTAAGCGGATAAGCATCACAAGGAGGATTATCCCCCAGGGCATATCTTGGTGAGGCTCATCCTGGGTTACTAGTATTTTGCCAGATCTATTTTCACCCCTCGTTTATTCAAATTCCCCACGGGGGGATCTGAAATAAATATTGTACCATTATTTATTGTTTCTTCGTTATGTTCGTGGTGATTCTTTTTTTTATATAACATTAAAATTAACTTGTTCTTTGGTTTTCTTGTTTCTGTAATATTACCAAGAAAGACCTTTCTTCTGTTGTTTGCTTTGGGACATTTTATCTCAAAGGAAACGAAATAAAAGTGTTTGGTTTCTTTCCTTTTACGAAAAGTCACACACAGATCTTTCTTTCTTTTTGAACTTTTTTGCATACAAATTCCTCGTTTTAGCTAGGCAAGGCGTTTTTGTTCTCGGTACGGCAACAAAAGTAAACAGAAACCAAAAGAAAAAGGTGTGGTGTGGGTGCGCGACGAAGAAGATGGAGTTTTTATTATTTCAATAATAATATTCATTTTGTTTGTTTAATAATTTCAAGTAACACAGGCTATGATCTTACATTTCTCTGTTTTGTATTTGTCCTTCTTATGAAACCTCACCACTGCTTTTTTTTTTTAAATAATTAAAAAAACTCAATTTTTTTTTCTTCTGGAGTTGGTTTAATGTTTGTTTTATCGCAAAATTAAAATTCATGATAGTCTCATGCTCAGTGTTACTTACCTACATAATACAATATAATAGAAACCGACGCACAATGAAATGGAAGCTAAATAGAATAATTTAAGTAAGTTTAAGCAAGAGAGAACTTAGTGTTTTTGTTTTTAGTTTCTTACTATATGAAAGGAGGAAAACTGAACGCAAACACTTTTGCATTTCTAAACAGTTAATCAGAGCTTGCTAAAGAAAAAGGTTGCTTAATTTTAGGAAGAGGATAGAAAATGACCTAGTTACGTAGAAGGAAAGCAAAGTGTGTCGTCAGTATGTCCATTTATAACAATGTTTGAAAGTCATACTACTGTAATACATTCGTTGCTCTCTTATGGGGCGTTTACACTTAGTCGATTTGCGTTCGATTCAGTTGAATTAACGTCACTTTCAACTTAATCGACCGTGTAAACGGGACTTCAACTTAATCGCTTGTTGATCGAAGGCGACTAATCGACTGGCAACTGAATTAAAAGACGTTCTATTTTCTGTGGTTGAAATAATTGAACACATCCATCAATCTGATTCGGCCTAGTTGCTTCGATTTAGTGGCAAATGCAGCGAGTCGATTTAGTCGTGCGACTAAATCGACTAAGTGTAAACGCCCCATTACAGCGAATCACACCCGGAAACTCGGGGACAAGAGGCTTGTGCGATATCCACTAGACCAGCGAGAAGGGAATAGTGATAGCTTCAGGGGCGGCTCTGTAATGTAGTCACAAAGTCACGTGCATTCCCAATTGATATTTACGTATGAGAAATGGTAGAAGAAAGATATTTAGTTACTTTAATATGCAGTTTACAATCTTGATTGATATCTAGGAAAGAATTGGCAACATAAGTCACGATACTTGATGTTACTCTCTGTTCACGTGTTCTGGCTTGTCTCTTTCTTGCGATCACCACCTCACAGATCAACCCTTTAAACACGTGCCCTTACGTACAGTGTAATCATAGGTTTTTCGTGACTGAAAAAAAAAAAGAATCAGTTTCGGTTGGCAGATGGGACTGCGGAGAAAGATTAAATATGTTGGAGTCTGAGCTCTGTCTATGCTGACGACTCAACCCGAGAAGTGGGTTATATTTTTTCCGCTTCACGCACAAATACAAAAGAATGACCCATATTATATCAAAGACTAGAAGAATCGACAGTATAAATTCGAATTATTGTTTTGTTTGCGACGTGCATATTTGAATTATTATGAAGGGGAGAAAGAACACTTACTTGTTAGTACTGTACAAATTCAGAATTTAATAACACCTGATGCATATGTTTACGTAACTTTCTTTGCAAACATTTAGAGAATTAATATTCTTGAGCTATATAGATTTTAAATCGATTTTCCACTGAAATGTAAGTGTTAAAACAAACATGTGAAGCCACAGATAAAAATGTAAATGTTAAACTTGTAATTCAAAATTATAACAACGTAGGGTACGTTTAAGGCGGACAGCATTCATGGGAGGAGGGGTCAGTAAATTCGATCTCCGTTAGACTTGCGGAACTTCATGCATATTTTGAAGCTTCTTTGTGCGTATATGGTATATAAACATGTCTATGTTAGAGTCGGACTACATTTTGGTGCTGAAAATGTATAGTAGAAAGTATTTCTCGTTTGCTTTAGAGAGGATAGAAATTGAATGCATACTTATTTCAGTGCATTATGAAAATATTATATCTCTATTTTAGAAATAAATAAATACATATTCGATAAACGAAACTAGTTAACTTTCGCTATTATTAGTTCTCGTATCAACTTACTAATTTTAAAAAATTACACTCTTAAATATGTACCTTAATAGACGTGTAATCGAATGATTTTCACAGAATCGATTGAGAGGAGGCAGCGTGACTCAGTGGAAGAGCGCTCATCTCTGTGCGAGGAATCCTTGGTTTAATCCTCGTCGGACAATATCGTGCCTTGTGTTTACTTCGCGTTCTTCCGTTTTTTTTCTCCCACATTATCATTCCATAATTTTTCATAACTCAATTTCATTAATTCATTCGAATTCTTAGCCTAAAAGGCAGTGGCATAGGACGCACAACTGGAAATTTTATTTAATTTATGGAATCGATCGAGAAAATTCAGTTAAAAAAAGATTGAGTCCTGTTGACAACATCAATTGTTTTCTCATGAATAATTTGAATTTCTGCTGAATTAAGTATATAAAGTTAAATAATTCTGTACGTGAGATAAATACGTATGCATATTGGATATATGATTATACAGTGACAATTTTTTGTGCAGTATTTGTACCTAATATCAGAATTTTTTTATTTTAAAAAAGTGCCTTGAAAGTAAAACCTCACTGGACGCCCTGAAGTCAGGAGATGATTTTGTGAGACGGGAGGAGGGGAGGGTGCAAAGCGAGTTTCATTGTCATTGCTGACTTTCTGCATATATATATAATTTGTGTAAAGAGAACACCTGTTAATCAATGCTTCACGTGTTATTACCATATATTGAGGTAAAAAGTTATTTTGAGCGGATGGAAAGAATATGGAAGAATTTAAATGGGAGCATCATGACGATGAAAGCATGGGTACTCTTAAATCAATCAAACCTGCTGAATCTTATTAGTCCTCTCCCCTTCTCCATTCTTTCAACATTTTTAAATATCGGGAAATCAACACATAGGGTATTTTTTTAGCGTAAATCAACCGACTTTATTATGAAGGAAACTACCTAGTACCGTGGTTACACAGTGGTACAGCGCTCATTTCTGGTGCGTGGGGTCGCTGATTCGATTCCAGCTCCTGCCAAGTGGACTTTGTGGTGTGGGGTTCTCCCGTCCCCCCCCCCCGCGTTCTTTATTCTATTATTATGATCAGCCTCGTTATCACCGTCCCTCTATATATAATCGTGGACGTTAAACAAAGACAAATGCTAGTTAGTGAAAATAATTAATTTCCGATTGTTATTGGATGCATACTCAAATACATACGAGAACTGAGAAGGAACAAATAAACTCGACTATATTCGTGATATTAAGGTTTCTAGCCTACCAAGACGTAGAAAGGAAGCTTGCACTGGATATCAATATGTATGGAGGAGGACATATATTATAAAGCACAGAGTTTTATTATTATTATTATTATTATTATTATTATTATTATTATTATTATTATTATTATTATTATTATTATTATTATTATTATTATTATTATTGATCATGTTATAACAACACCTTTACTTTCAGTTATACACTGAGTTTTGAAATTCTTCTTAACCGAACAGCAATATACTATTTGTTTGCTCTTCGTTTCGTTTTGTACGCGTATCTGGCATATCTGTAAGCTGCTGTTATATCGTTTCATGAATGTTTTTGCTTTGTACGCTGCCTCACGTGTTTGATTAAAGTTGAGAGTCACGTATATCTAATTATTGCTAACTCAGGTTTGTTTCCCGGATCAGGTCACAGATTCAAAAGGGTTTTAATCTGTGCTCAAATTAATGCCACAGAATCATCGTGCCGCTTCCCTGTGCCTTTTATAAGATACGTGCTTGCCTTTACAAGTTAACGTAGTATTGACTGATTTTCCCTTTGTGTGAGAATCGAAGAGAAAAGTCATGGAAGACCCCAAAGCGTTTTATTACAATAAATAACGTTATCAGAATTCTCTGACTACCATTGAATGAAAGCTATTTTCTTTTTAAATTCTGTTTTCTGCAGTAGGTAGCTATACAGGGTGATTATGTTGGCCGTGTTCGGTAATGCAGTGTATCCGTTATCACCTTAATTTGTAACGGCGAATGAGTCCGTCCGTTAGTCCACACGATAACTATTGAATGAAAGTAACTGTTGAATTCTGTTTTTATTGCAATAGTTTGCTCGAGTGATTGTCTCGATTGAGCTCGTTAATGAATTCAATCTGTTGACATCTTAACGGGTAACGCTGACCATGGGCGTATACACGAGTTGGGTCCATCGGATCCAGACCCCTACCAAAAAAAAAAAAAAAAAAAAACTTCGTATCTCAACATAAATTTTTACAATTTCTTAGTAAAACTATAGGCCTACGTGCCTAGCAGAGGAATGATTGTAGCCTAAAGATTTTTTCTTACAGTTCACATGTACTCTTTCTTTTCATAGTCTTACAGTATGTATAGTATATAATAAAATATACCCTTACAGTATCAAAATTTGTACTAACTGAACCTGCGCTTTCTACACCGCGTATCATATGAGCATGAATCTCCTTGTCAATCCTCACAGCATCTGTACATATCTTTTTGCAGACTCAAGTGAAAGACGTCTTGATTAAAAAAAAAAAAAAACGGAAAGGGGTACCATAAAGGTTTTTTTTTTTTTTTTTTTTTTTTCGAATACTTTCTTCAATATATATATCGCACAGTTTGCAAGATTGAGCCTACTTCCATCGGAGTTTCCAATTCATGTGTGATCAAGGTATTTTCTTTTTGCATGCTGTATGTAATAAGCAAATACATCACATATACAATTAATTATGTCGCTGATATATGGTGATCATTGGGCAAAACTACAAAGATTCATTTTATACTGCAGAAATGGTTATCGTTCGTTTTTCATTATCATTGAAACAAACGTCTGAGTGATATACAACCACTGTATACGATTATGTTGTGTTGGAATGTATAACTCGTAGGGTATGATGCTTTTTTTTTTTTTTCAAAATTTCGACACTTCCAGTGTACCCGTAAAAAAATGTAAGAGAAATAACGGTCACGTTTTTTTAAAATATTCAATTAAAACTGGACAATCTACACAAAATTTGGAATCGTAGACGTTTCTTGCACGGCATGTTTCTTGCACTTGTGGTTTTCGAGATCTCATTGTCGACAAGATTGGAGACAAACATATAAACCTAGCATTTTTATAATATATAGATTATTATTAACACTTTCAATCCTACTGTAGTTCCGGAACGACAGGCTGTAAACTTACGTCAAATCCGAGTGTCGTTGGGAAACGACACGTCCATTTAAAATTTAAAAAACTAACCAAAAATGAATTTTGTATGCTCTTTTATTTGAGAAAGTAATTTTAAGTGCTTTGTAAATTATCTATTGGCGAATCTGATCCGAGAATGCCTTTCAGTCATTGTAGAAAGAGAACTAAAGAATTTATATCATTATCATTCATAAACTTTAGTATTATTACTTTGCAATAAACAAAGTTATTGTTTGCAATGATTTTTCAAATACCTCTTGTTCCGAAACTGGTATATTCTAGTAGATTGGTACTTTTTCTTTCATTTCTAAAAGTTTCAACCGTTTAGAGTAAAAACTTAAGAAGATGTGATTTTTAAAAATAACCCTTATTTTCTCCAGGACACAGAACTTTGTCAATTTAAATAACCCTAGGATTGAAAGTGTTAATAACATTTTTAACTGTTTTACAATGTTGTGGGTATTCAGTAGCGTGCCGTCATTTAAAAAAAGCAATAAATAATAATAATAATAATAATAATAATAATAAAATGTAAGAACTGCTAGTATAAATTCAGAAATCATTGAACTGTTGTGAGACAGAACGACGAACGTCGGAAATATTAATAATATTAATAATACTTTCTTCCTTAGGGAAAAAGGTACACATGATCAGTGAAACCTCAAAAGGGTTTTATTGAGGATCACTAACGATACTTTTTCTTTCTTTTTAATTAACTCTTGAACTTGCTTGGCCTCGATGTGAACTTGGTTTTTATTACATTCCCCATTTCCTCGCTTGTCTATTAGAATTTTTTTTAAAAAAACTATATTTTGATCTGAATAAATGAAATAATCTTAACAGCTTTCAAGAAACTACATGTACCAAAGGTTCGCTTCATGCTCTCTCATCGGCATCCAATATGTGTTACAATAGACGCATCTCAGACAATAGACATATTGCAAAGAATAGATTAAGCTCTCATCTCGGCCATATTAATTTGAGCTATTACATCAAATAAGTTTGTTAAAAGTGGGGAATGCTAATTTGATTTCGTATCGTAAACGTATAGTAATTTGCGTTTAATGTCCCCCTAAAAGAGGTTTGAACAAAAGTATGTAAGTTATAAAATCCATCTCTTCTGAATTTTATGAGCCAATTTTTATTAGTCTATGATAGTTCGTGTACGACTCCCAGTCGACCTGTAGAATGGAGTTTGTGTGGAAACTTTACTTTGTTTTCTCCCTTTTCTCTGTATGAATGACCTACTTTAGTTAAAATGAAAGGAAAAAAATCATATTATAATACTTCTCTTTATGACGTCAAGAGAGAAGAAAATTTAATATAAAAAAATACTGAAAAGTTAATTTTCTTGTTTCTATGTCTACCACCCTTTTTTCCCCTCTGTTCTCAAACAATATGAGTATAGAGGAACTACTACGTATAGAATGTCTCTTTCTTCCTTCATCTGATATTTACAATTCATTACTTTTAAAAAAAGAAAGAAAGAAGAAAAATCATGCTAGTATTGTCTTAGATTTTTGTCGTTGTTCAGCTTGACTTTATCAGTTGGGTCTGTGAATTATTATATCATGGCTGACTTTAGTTATACTTAGACTATAAATATTTTTATTCTGACATTACTACTTCAAATATGGCTAGTTAGATTGTCAAAAAGAGAGAAAGAAAAAGAAGAGAGTTTTCGGAAGTAAGTCTGAAAAGAATAAATCTGCCATATTTGTGTCTTCTTATCTCTCAACGTTTGTCACGTATCCGTCTCTGAATATTTTTCAGCATTTGTTTGCTTTACATATATGTACAGGGTATTTCAGATAACAAAGTATCAGTGTTTATTAATCACAAATGACTGAAGATTAAAAGGACTAAACGAAAAGTGAGATAGAGAAATATTAAAGAATGCCTTGTATGGAGTGTTGTATCATGGGTTCCTGGAAGGTTGCCCGAAAATTTTAAATGGTAAGGTATGTCATTTGATACATAATTGAGGAAATCATGGAAACATAAACAACTTTCCTGGGGAAAGGGAAATTTTTTTTCGCTTTTCCATAAACTTTTTAATGATGTATCAGATTACATACTTTGCCATGTAAATGTTTCAGGTGAACCCTTCCGACTCATGATGTATTTCAGCTGAAATTGACATCCATCGTAATTTGGTCCACACTAAAATTTCTTGTTTACAAAAATCTTATTTGAAATACAAAAGTAATCATTATAATGAATTAAATAATGACTTTGATGGAAAATGAAGGTGGTCAAATTCAGAAGAAAAAAGTGACTTTTTTTTTTTAAAGCTTACTTCCTAAAATGGCCGTTATGTTAGTAATCTTTATTCTATTTCTTTGACACTAATGTCATCTGTAGTAGAATTCCATCAAATATTTCAATTGGTGCGTATCACTGTTCAAATATATATAATTTATCTGAAATTGTGTGCCCCATTGCCGCATGTATCAGCAATCGGATTGGTCGGCTTTCTCGTGTTCCCTGGATACTCATGCACGTGCCCTTATCATAACGACACTGTTATGAGTAGAGACAGGATGTTTAGGCACTAAAAGCTCGGAAAACTGACACGCAAATAGGCACTTATAATTTTATTTTATAAAGAAGTCAGTAAAATGTTGTTTTAATAGTGAAAGTAAACATTTAACGACATATAAAAACTGAAGTAAGCATAGTGTGCAATTAATCTAGAAATATACTTGATCCGTGTTAATTGAGAATACCTTCTTTTGAAGAAGTAAACGTTAAATTCCTAATACAAGTAAATTATTTACAACACATTATCGTTTCTTACAGCAGCCCGACGAATTCTCATTATTTTATTACCATACACAGCGTTCCAAAGTGTTACAACACTTTATACACAACAGTCCAAAAAGTAAAAATATTAGTAACTTTCAAATGAATAGATATTATTTTATAATTTGATACATTTTGGTAGTACGTCACAAGCAGGGGATATAATGGAGGGTGTACACTAAAATTTTGGAAACTGTCGATCGTATGCCTAATCAAAAACTAGGAGTACATCACTGGTCACAGGAAGTCATTGAGGCAAAATAACTTGAAATAGGCAAAATATTTTTTGCTTACATTGAAGAAAATTCATTAATTTTTAACACACCTCTAACATTAGGAAATAAAAATTTTGCCTAACATTCGGTCTCTAGTTATCAGCATTCTAGTTGTGTTAGATGTTTAAAATGACCGAGTTATCATACATTTACGTAATGTACGGTTCTTCCCATGCCATTTGGTCTGGACCTTCTTGAAAGATAAATTTTAAAAACCAAAACTGTATTAGAAAATATTGTATAAATGTAACATCTTCCTTTTTTTTCTTTCTTTCTTTTCCTTTTTTTTTTTTTTTTTTAATTTTAACTTTCAAAAATACAGTTGTGGGTTGCATGGAACAAATCAAAATAAGAAATTACTCTTAGAAGAGCAAGAAAAATTAGAAACATGAGAAAGTCTTTAAAGCACAATATGGCTTCATGAATAACGCATTGGCTAAAAGGAACTTTACTCAAAATATTAAACAGTAGAGGCAACCGCTTTTATTCTTCTCGTGTTTCACCCTTCTAGCCATGGGTGCTAAGTTCGGGGCATCTGGAATACGTAATGTAATTAAGGAAGTAACTCATTTTTCCTTAAATAATAATAAAAAAAAAGCCTTCTGTATTTTCTTTCGTTCGTGGATAGAAGTTCTTTTCTTGCCTATAAAATAAAATAAAATGAACGCAATGAAGTCGTGCCTATAGCAAGTTAATGAGAATCGAGTCTATTGCCATCTGTTGGTTTAAATCCGAACTCTTCCTTCAAGTTAACGGCAGAAAGATTACAATTATGTCATGTCAACCAACTTGGAAAGTTTCATGTTTGGCTTTGTAGTCACTTATCTGAGTTTGTTTGCTTTGTGTGAAACTGAGACAGAGACAGAGAGAGAGAGAGAGAGAGAGAGAGAGAGAGAGAGAGAGAGAGAGAGAGAGAGAGAGAAAGAAAGAAAGAAAGAAAAAGAAAATTATATTGAACCATCTTCTTCTGAAAAATATGAATTAATGTTTTCTAAAATATTCAATAATATTTAAGTTTGAACAAAGGTTTTTTTTTTAATGCTTTCATTTATTAAATCGAAGGAGGATTTTTTTTTTTAAAAAAACTAATACATCAACATCAAATATCATATCTTTCTTAGTAGATTCCTTTTATAGCATTGATAACACAGGGCTGCAAATGAAAACCATCTAAAAGTTGTTTTCGTTTTGATAGGTGAATTTAATAGCTCTTGACTCGTTGATTCTGAAAATGAAGTCCGTCTTTTCTCATCACCCTAGGTTTTTCTGCAAATTGACTTGAAAAATTCAACCCAATACACAAATTTTATATGTATATATTATATATGGGAACAGAAATAGGAAGGAACTATACAGCTATCTGCACTGAAATATTTATAAATTTATACGCAAATGTGAATAAATATGAATACATTCACCTACAAATCTATTTTCTTCATCATACGTATATATAAAACCCTACAGCTGATGAATATGTAACAAAAACAAATACTTTTCAGTTGTTTTTCAAACTTTTTTCTGTAAGCTTTGGTAGTTTCTTATGCTTTTCTTCCGCTGTTTATTTATGCTCCAGCAATAGGCCGCCATTATGTTAACACTCAACCTACCCTGGTATCTATGCGTCATATTTCTCATATCCTAGTAAAATCTTCCACCTTGCTTCTCACTTACTTGACCAAGATTTTCTGAAATGTAATTTAGATGTCAATGCAAGACATGTATCTTAATACTAAAGTTCTTGAAATTTCAACACCATAGTTTCTACAATGTTCTTATAGCTGGACTTTTGTAGTTACCGAGAAAATTCTGATACACTTTTGAATGCCACCCAGGCATCTCTCTCAGCTGGATTCATTGTTGCTTCAAAATCTCTGTTGTCCATAAGTTTCCGTGCATCGGAGTCAATAATTGTGCCTTCTTTCAGTTTTCCATAGGACAAGGATCGAAATGTATTATACTAGGTATATAAACTTGAAACTTCCCTGTTTGTCAAGTGTTTCCACAAATTGTTTAATGAGTTCCAACTTAATGTCAAGATGTGGAAGTAATATTTTGCCCTAACGAACTAAACGTTCATGTGCAATATTTTTAGATCTTGGATTCCAAAGTATCCCTAATGGCTATTCCCTTCTTCCCCAATGTTCACCTCTTGCCCTACTATTCCATTCGCAAATGAAACATGGCATATTCGTATATTTAGATTGCTGTCCTAGTAAAATGCACAAAATCTTGAAATCACCACATACTTCCCACCTATGTTCTTGATATTTAATTTTCTTTAGAATTAATTTAATCGTTTCTTTCATTGAAATCGAATGGGCAATAGATACAGATAGGTAATTATTTTCATTCTGTAAAAGTACACACTTTTGACCTGTTTCATTAAAATCAAGAAACAGTCTCCAGCTAGTGGAAAGTACAGGAAAATTTAACATATTAAGCAAATCCAACACACCAGTACACAAGAGATTCTTCTTGAACAAGATAGGATGAAAAATGTCTTTCTCTGTCTGTACCAGTCAACTGTTGTTCCGTATGCCAGAAGGTTCCTTTTGTGAAGTCTAGAACTAAGAACTCCTTCGACAGATTTAAGTGCGGAACCAAATCAATAAGATCATTTTGTGGGGGAAAAAAAAAAGTAGAGGCTGAAATGAACCACTAGGTGTTCAAAGTTGTCATCTTCTAAGTCAATTTTCTGGTGTGGCGAACTAGAATTACTAACGCACTCTAGCAGTGATGAAGGTTTTGGAATAGGAATGTCTAGACAATGACCCACAGGCCATATAGCTGATTGAATATTTGGGTAAACTACCTTCTTATTTCCTGCATTGTGATTGAGGCCACCAGTTTCACAACAGCTGAAGAAGTAATCGTCAGTATGATTCTTCGGTCCCTACAAACATAGGAATTCCAAACAACATAGGCACCTGTTTCCCTTATTCCAATTTCTCAAAGATTCAACAAAAGAACGTCACACTTTATGTGGAACCTATGGTTTCGATTGATCACAAAGTTTTTTTAATGAAAATAAGCGTAATGTGCTTTTTAAACGAATTCCGCAGAGCATTGCTGTTGTCTCTTAGGAACAAATTCACTCCAAATACACCAAAACACATCCGGATTATTTTTGCAACCACAACGTGCCATTTAATTTTTGTCTACAGCACAATATCACACGACAAGCAAACCCAACTAAAATCCTAAATGTTACGCAAGTTCATTTGTTCATATATAAACTGAAAAAAACAATCTATGACCTACAAAAGAATTTATACCAGAGATTGTCTGGGACATGGTTACGCACATTATACAATTTAATTTGTAAATAAAAATAAATGTAAATTATATGGACTAAATTTATAACTAATTTTCTTTCCTCATGCCTACACCAGCAGTACAATTGCTTACAGAAGCAATGCTGCCATCTATGGAGCACTTGATGAACTACAGAACAAACATACTATTAGGTTCGAGCGTAATTAGTGAATTGCTAGTAATTCTAGGGTGATAGGGAAAACTAATGCCAGATTTTGAATGAGCGACCTCAAAAACATATAATCCACCTGAAATTTTCAAAACAACAATACCCATGCGGATCAGTGTAATTCATTGCATTGTCAATACGTTCTGCATTCTGCGTGCTTATTTACATCTTATTTCACAACATGGTTATTTAGTTAAAAATAGGGGCACGATGGCTCAGTTCAGTGATAGAACGTTTATGTCTGGTGCGTAGGGCCCTTAGTTCGATTCCGGCCAAGTAAGTTTGTGGTGGACAACATCGTGTCCATAGATTTTTTTCGGGACATTTCCGTTTCGTTCCACATTCTCATTCCACCAATTATTCCATTATCTTTCACTTGCCTTAATCATCCGTCTCCTTTAGCCTAATGGGCGTAATCTTGGGACGTTACAATGAAAGATTTCATTTCATTAATATGATGTAATTTGTTATAGTTTCGATAATGTCCAAAGAATAAGAGAACTCGCTGTTGTGTTTGAAGGAATAGTAATGATGCCTGCTGTTGAAGCCGTCCTGGCTTCCGATTCCATATCTTTGGCTAGTTTTCCACAACATTTCTTAAAGTCCCACAGGCCACCAGACGTATAGCTGGTGCTCTCTTGTATTTCACTCCAACTCCTATTGGCATATAGATTATGTCGAAAGTTTCATTATAATAAATAAATAAATAAAAACTGAAAAACTAAGGTAATTGCTTATCTAGACACTTCAAAAGTTATTTTGTTCTATTTCTAAATTTCAGAGTGGTTGTATCGTCTCCCGTCTTCTTCGACCCATATGGACGTCCACATATGTATATGAACCTCGTATGTCTGTAGCTTGGATTGTACAGGGTGCGGCACGTAAAACCGGTCCGTAAAGTGAACACATAAAATGAAATGTAATGTATTGAATATGATTAACTACAACACATAAATGAAATGTAATGTATTGAATATGACTACTCACCTTCACAGCAGCCTTCACAGCAGGTGCTGAAAGTGTCCTCCGCCCACTTCAACACACATGTGAGCACGATTGAGGAGATTCATATATACCCTTGTCAGTTCTTGTGTTGTAATGCTATTGGTGACATCCTGGACCTGGTTTTGAGTTCTTCAATTGTGTGTGGATTTGTTTCGTATACTCTTCGCTTTAACAGTCCCCATAAGTAAAAGTCACACGTGGATAAGTCTGGTGACCGAGGAGGCCACAAGCCTTTGCTGATTGTCCTCTCTGGTGTAAACATCTCATGCACAAGGGACAATGATGCAGCTGATGTGTGGCATGTTGCACCGTCCTGCTGAAAGTAACATAACTGACGCTCCTCTTCGGTCAAGTGTGTATAAAACTCCTCCAGGATTCCCATATACACGTCACTGTTCACTGTCGTCTCAAAGAATATGAGCCCAATAACGCGTGTGGCGGAAATGGCACACCAAACACCAATCTTCTCATCATACAAGGGTACCTGGTGGATTGCGTCTGGATTTTCTGTCGACCAATACCGGTTGTTTTGGGAATTTCCGTACCCAGACAGGTGGAACCACGCCTCGCCCCTCATGATGAGCATTAGTGGATCCAAGAAACCACTGGCAACATTGCTCAACAGCCATGAACAGAAATGCACCCTCTTCTGCAGGTC
This sequence comes from Thermobia domestica, assembly GCF_964235325.1. Lineage (NCBI taxonomy): Eukaryota > Metazoa > Arthropoda > Insecta > Zygentoma > Lepismatidae > Thermobia > Thermobia domestica. Next base: position 94,248,136 of record NC_137454.1, read on the forward strand.
AGGCTCCTTCAGTTCTTGCACAACACTTATCCGGTACGGTTTTAACTTCAGTCCCCTTAAAACACGTCTGCAACTTCTCTCACTCGCATGAACCTGTTGACTCAATCTCCTGGTTGACTTTCGAGGACTTCTTGTCATTATCTCCTCCACCTGCATCTTTAATTCAGGTGTGCAGACAGATGGTCGTCTGTTCCTGGGAGCATTTTGAACCGATCCTGTACGCCGCCATTTTTCAATCAATTCCTGAATGGTGCTTTTTGCTGGCACAGAACGTCCTGGAAATTTCTCCCGAAACAAATTCTTTGTTTTCACAAAAGATCCAGTGAGAATGAACCCTTCAACAATGGCAACACGCTCGGGTATCGAATACGGCATTATCACACACTGACACTCACCCAGCTTAACACAACGAGGCCTTTTTCTCAACTGGTTTCGACAAGTTTCACTGGCTGCGGCTGCACGTGACTGCTGCAGGTCCCGTAAGTCGACCCGACCTCGACACGCCATCTCTTGGTAGGAGGATAGATTATTTAAGTGTTGCCAAAAACACAATATACCAGAATATTACGACGGGCTGGTTTTACGTGCCGCACCCTGTATAATAAACAGTAATGACAGTACATAACAGAATAACAGTAAATAAGATTTTTACTACAATAGGAAGTCGAAAATCCGAACTAATTGGGACAACAGGTAGTTCGGATTTTCGAATATGACCGAGAAAATGCCATTTAGGCTTAAATATACTGTGCGGTATGCTCTTTTATCGGTACAATGGTTATACAGTACATATAGTAATTAGAATACCGTACGTAAGGCTACTTACATTTAATGTTTCGGAAGAACCTGCTCGTACAGTAAATTACACTGTTCTTGTAACTCACACTTAAAACTTAACGTGTATAGGCCTAAGGAAAAACAAAATATGTATGACAACCAATTACATGTGAATGAGCTTTTGTAAAAACACTGACTTTATACAACGCCGACGGACAACCCTATTGTTTGTTCATCGCTAGTGCTAAGATAAGATGTATAAAGCTTTTTGGGACCGCGTTCAAATTTTTGACGTTCGGATTATCGACGTCCTATTGTATTAAGTAAAACTTTTAGTCGGTTGGCTGTCAAAGGTATAATTTTTCTTGAGTGGTGCGGTGCTCCAATACTCAATGCAAACTTAAAATCGCTATTCGATATCCAGAAGTTACGAATCAGTGGCGTATTTACGATTTTATTTCGGAGGGAATTTGCTAACTTTCGGGAGGGTTGCCTGAAAATGTGAAAATTCTGCAAGATATTTCATATACTTTACTATAGTAAGTAAGATTTCGGGGGGGGGGGGTTAAGCCCGGAAGCTTCCCCCTAAATACGCCACTGTTACAAATAAAGGCTTACAGGGCGGAAATTTTCTTCACGATAGTAAATATGGAACGACATTTGGTGATCAGTCTAAGTCGAATGCCGCAATATTGGTGAATAAAAAAAAAAAAGTGGTAAGAGACTGTCAAAAACGGTACGAGAGATTGAGAAGCTTTTTCTCTCTTTTGGAGTAGATTCAGTATTCCAAGAATTGGTCCTATTTGTTAACCCTCTAATCAAACCAGAAGTGGTAGAAATCAACTGTTTTCAGCGTTAATCACCATAAAAGAAAAACGGCAATACAGAAATGCAAATAAGCAAAAAAAAAAAAAAAAAAAAAAAAAAAAAAAAAATACTAGCCCAAGAAAAAAAGCTAATAGCCCACATCCCACAATAGAAATCATTTACTTACCTTCGGTATGATATTAAATATTCACCCACACCAAGGAACCACTCGCCCCGGTCGAGTGGACGAGAAGCTATTTTGCATCCCTGCGGTAATAGATAGTGACAGGCTGCTTTTTGGAACCGATTCAAGCAAACACCCGTAATACTCTCCCAAAACCGAAAGTGGTTGAAATTTCGTAGTACTGCTGGTTTGAATATTAATTTACACAAAACAAAAAAACGGGTAAGGGATGGCGAAGCTTTCTTTCATCATCGATTCAGAGTTCCAAGAAAAGGTTCCATCTCTTCAGTTAACCTTCTATTCAAACTGGAAGTGGTAGAAATGATCTATTTCAGATTTCAACATTTATCGCCACAGAACAAAACAGTAGCAGATAGTGGCAGCCTGTTTTCTGCAATCGAATCAGCGTCTTAAGGAAAGATCGAAAGTGGTAGAAATTTACTTCTTAACAACTTTCATCTCTCTCTCTCTCTCTCTATCCCTTTATTACAGTCCGAAGCTATATACTTGTTTCAGTATTGAATTCATTGGAAGTTACCGTATTTTCAGTATTTGGAAGTTACCATAGTTTCTCAACTGTGAAACTAAACTAATTTATGGTACGATTTTAGAAATGCCTTGCACCAACTATCAGATGCCTGGTTTCCCTATCCGCACAGTAATTACCTTGGGCTCGGAGTCGCTAACCACAATGGAGCTTGCATCCACTCGTGCTTCCTCGGACCCTGACTCCTGCTTGCTGTGAGAACAATCATTAATACATATGACTGATAGTCACTTGCCCGGAACCCACAAGCATCGATTACTTACCTGATATTAATATGAGTAGTTGTCGTAAAGGCCCCAGCACACGGACTTGCCCGGGGACTCATAATGCTGTTAAGACACTCCTGCTTGCTATGGACTTTTGAAGGTCTCGCACCTCTTATGGACTTGAGCTCAATTGAGCTATGTGAAACGAGAGTGAACTAACTATAGTTTCATATTTCTTGGAAACTAACATTGCTGGAAACATTGACAACTTGGCACTAATTACTACCATTGTGAAATGGGCTTCAAGGGACCGTTGTCAGTTTCTGTACTTAGTTCGTTGTGACATAAGGTTTGGTGTGGAATACACGTAGGCCTAACTCAAGTGATTGCATACTTTAACTCAGAAATGGGCGAAAATGTAGTAATAACGTTCTTCAAGTGGTGAGTTGCATGGGCTTATAGTAAACAAAATAACTTACTAACTATATGTCGGTTCTTTTTGCTGCTAGCTGCATATATTTTTTCAAACATTACCACAGATATAGTATGATAGTTGAAAGAAAATTATAGCATATTTAGTAAAACATTTTCAAAACACACTTCTGTATCTGATACAGTGAATGTGATTTTTTAATTTTTATTTTATTTATATATTAATTTTTTTTGAAGCTTCGCATTCACATGAGCATTTATTTCCCCCTTATCGCTTCCCTTCAACATATAGATTCTAGGCATCTAAATTATAAATTATCAAGATTGTAGGCATCTAAATTATACAATAAGCTATCAAGATTGTAGGGATCTAAATTATACAATAAATTATCAAGATTGTAGGCATCTAAATTATACAATAAATTATCAAGATTGTAGGCATCTAAATTATGCAATAAATTATCAAGATTGTAGACATCTAAATTATACAATAAATTATCAAGATTGTAGGCATCTAAATTATACAATAAATTATCAAGATTGTAGGCATCTAAATTATACAATAAATTATCAAGATTCTAGGCATCCAAATTATACAATAAATTATCGCACTGAAACTCAAGAGACACGTAGGAGTCAAGGACAGGTAATATAATCGGGCGAGAACATACCTCTCACCTGTACATTTTTTTAAAGGACAAATTTGGATGTTTTCGTGAACTATAGAAAATGTGTTTAAGAAATAATTATCAGAGGTTTCACAATTCATTTCGTTTGTGTCATGTATTTGTGCTTAATCAAGGAAGTTCTCAGGGAGGGAGCACCGAGAAGCTAATCATGTATAACAAGACTACTCACAAGAAAACTCACAAGAAAAAAAGTTTCAAAAAAATAGTGAATAACAAAATTTGAAACATATTACAATTAATTTAAATCAGACTCAGAGAGAGAGACAGCCAGCGATAAAATTCAAATTTAGACGATGATCATTACAGAATGAAACAGATCATGATCATTACAGAAATGCAGGCTTTTTAGCAGTTCTAGTGGAATAAATTAAAGTGTAATTAGTTTATTGGATATTTATATCTCTAACACGAATAGTGAATATTCTTTTAAAATTACTGGAATGTCACTTTTAATATTGATAATGCTGTCAAATCAGTATTTGCAAAAACGTTAGGCGGGGAAACAGCAAAAAGGGAGAGGGAAGTCCGCAATCCGGCAACGCTAAATACATCGTACTAATGCCTACTGTTCGTGTTAGTTTTGATCTATCTATCTATCTACACACACACACACACACACACACACACACACACACACACACATATATATATATATATATATATATATATATATATATATATATATATATATATATATATATATATATATATATATATATATATATATTGTGTGTTTCAAAACAACATCCACAATGTTTGGGAGGTGATTCTTGACACCAAGGTAAGACAAACAGTATAGACCAACCTGGGTGCACAAATGCTTCCTTTCGGAGTTATAGGCTGCCGAAAACATGAAAAAAAAAAATGAACTTTTAAGGTCCATAGATCCAAAACTATGGGACCTACCATAGTCGGTTCAAGACTTCACTTAGGAACTAAAGCCTGTGACAAACATCTTGGCATTTCAGCTAAACGAATAAAACGCAAGCTCTGGCGCGACGTTGCCATGTGGTAAATGTGTGTGGCTATGTCTAAGCAGACAAACTACAGCGCGATCAGGTGGCAGAGGATAGACGTGGATGTGTACAAAATATACGTAGCAATACTGCTGGCCTCCCATTTGCTAGTAACATTTAAAGGGAACTTGGAGCGCGGCCTTCAAATGCCAAGATGTTTGTCACGCCGTTTAGTATGTGCCCTATGCAAATATCCATGTTTCAGAATCCTGTGGTACTTCCGCAACGATTTTTGTAGAGGCTGTTTGGCTACGGGCATATAATTTGAAGTACTCACCAACTACCTTTATAAAAATTGTTGCAGAATTATCGCAGAACTCTGAAACTTGGATATTTGTATAGAACACATACTAGTTCCTAAGTCAAGTCTTGAACCGACTACGGTAGGTCCCAGTTTTGGAGCTAGAATCTTTAAAGTTCATTTTTTCATGTTTTCGGCTGCCTATAACTCCGAAAGGAAGCATTTGTGCACCCAAGTTAATCTATACTTTTTTGTCATATCTTGGTGTCAGAATCACCTCCCAAACGTTGTTGATGTTTTGAAACACTCTGTATTACATATATATAATAGATATATAGATTCTATCTAAACACAACTCATTCTACTTTTGGAACTTCTTGTATAAAGTAAAAGACAAATTCTGACCAAAGTATATACTATTTAATAAATAAAAGCATTACAGTTTCGGCAAAGAATTTTTTGCCTTCATCAGACACATTATCTCCTGACTCCTGTATTCTAAACTCTATTACTTACTTGTTCTTCTTTTAATTCTTTTGCTATTTTCTTATTTCTTCTTCCAATGGTTCAAAAATATTCTTTCTGCAATCCATTACCCGTTTCTACCGCTGACCGAATTATTTGTGCATTTTAGGCAGTGTTGGCTGGTTTAAATCAGCTGTTTTTTCTTTCTTTTTAAACGACTGGTTTAAACCAAAAAATGAAAAATGTTCGTACAAGTGTAAATGTTCGTAAAATCTTGAACACATATTTGTGAGTTATCACGTTTCACTCCAGTATTATTCGTATTATATTCAGACCTAAATTCTCCAATCGTTACTCAGAGATTATACTACAAAAGCAACTTTTTTGAAAATTCTTTTATGAATGTTTCTTTCGGGACCTCTTTGTAGTTTATTATTGTTATGCAATTGCAATCAAAGAAAAATTCTAAATATTGTTTAATTTTAATAATATTTACTATTGATAAAATATATCGAAATACCGTACTTTTTTTTGGGGGGGGGGGAGTTCAAACAAAACCCATGAAAGGCATTTACTGAAATCAAAGTATCTTTGGTATCTATTTATGTTTAAATGGGTCAGAGCCAAAGTGGACTCAAATAATTCGTATCTTTATTCTCTTTTCTTACTGATACGCAAATTAAGTCGTCGTATTTCTTTAACTTGGACTAATAAAAGTCGTAGTGAACTAACTTGGTCTGAATTAGTTCTTCTGTATAATGGCTTCACTTGTGCAACTGTGTATCTTTTTGTCCTTCTGAAATGACTCTTCGCAATTATATTAACAAGTATGTAAAGATCAGTACAACGTATTTTTATCAGGAGTCCTTCGTGAGTGAGTCGGCAGACGTATCGTATTTGTGGCCAATTAGTCCCGATTTAGAGTTAAAATGGAGGACAATTTCTCTCGGATGTAAAGCCGAGAATCGGTTTGGATTCCGATTTAAGCTCATGTGATCCCTTCCAGCATAACCCAGTTGTTTCATAATAACATCAAGGCGAAACAAATTTATTTCTGTCCATATGTGATATAAATACATAGAGCAAATTATTTAAACAAAAAAAAAAAATGTTTTTTGCCAACCCTGATTTTAGGGAATCCTTTCATATCCGAAATTCTTCCTTCTTCATCTAATAACTTCCTAAAACCTGCTTTCTTCGCATTTTCTATTATCTTCTCTTTTACTTCTTCCTTCATCTTCCTCTCACCTATCACCTCGAATATCTCGTCACATAATTCCTCTAATTTCTCTGTGCACCATTTATCTTCCACTACAACTACATCTGATCCGGGTTCTATTCCCGGCAGGAATCAGGGACGGATCCAGGACCGACTTCTGCGGGAGCGGTGGGTTGTCATACTGCTAGTTAGAGCTACTTTTAAGAGCTTCAAACTCTGGGATGGGTTTTATTTATATATATAAAATAAGAAAGCTTCCTCTTCTGGGGGGGCGATTGCCCCCTGGATCCGCCACTGGCTGGAGTTCATGTGGTTTGAATAGCATGTTAATCAGTAAGTCCCGTCTCCTATAGCTTCGCTGCTGAAAGGGACGTTAAACTCAAAATCAACTCAATTACAGTACTTCTTTATCAGTTTGTATAACAATGTCCTCCTTTCCTTCTTAAACTCTTCAATCCTTCGTTCTCTTCTTTTGTAATATAATGTGCCTGATGAAGGGAAAGATAATTTGCCGAAACTGTAACGATATGATTTATTAAATAGTATATGTTTTGTCAGAATTTGTCTTTTACTTTTAAAAAAAAGTTTGTAGTTCACTTTGGTTTCAGACATACCAATAATATTATTATTGAACTGGAGACCTATTTAGCTCCAGAGCCGGCCTCACAAGCTTGAAATTCTTGACCTGCTGTAGTTAAGAAACTTCATTAACTTTTTAACAATGTGGAAGATAAATACATTTAAATTATTTGTGATATGAAAAGAAAAGAAAGAAAAAAATACAAGCTAAGTTACAGTGAACTTTGTATGTTTGTTGTCTAAATACGAAGACAATTGTGCTGAATATGGTCCTTTTGCCCAGCGCATACTCAAAACCCGGCCATTTGAAAACGACAGAGGCAATTTCCAAATTAAACAGAGAGAATCTGTACGTACGTAATTAATGAAAAGAAGCTATTGTAGATTGAACGCTAGGCTCGCTGGCCGTTATGATGTAATGGTGTTTCAGACTGAGAAGGGAACTAATTTCTGAGCTTGCTTTTAATAGGTCGAAATATCTCTCCGACTCTGTCTTCAATTCTCTGTAATATTAAAGGCATTTGTGAGTCAAATCAGCAAGGGTTGATGGTTCCACATTGGAATATCTCCTTGGACGATGCAATTAGATGAACGGAGGTGCTGATTTAAAAAAAAAAAAAAAATACTAAAGGAAGAACAAGTCCGTGTCCTCCCTTCCTCCCACCGAAATTCATTTTAAAGAATCCATCTTTCTCACTCCCGTCATCCCTTAATCCTTCATTTTCCTTCTCCCCCCAAAATCTATCCCTTGCCCGTATTCATCAGAGAGTTGGAAATAAAATACTAACTCAATAAAACAACAAGGACCAAAGTTTGATTCCGTATTATCTCAATACGGAGTTTTTTTTTTAATGACATAATTGTTCTGTCCATGTAGTAATATTATTACGAAATTTGAGCTGCTTTGCTGTAGGGATCCGTTATTATTGTGTGTTCTCGTAAATTATGTGCGTATGAAATACGGTGAATTCACGATTAGTAAGGGAATAATACACATTAAAAACTTTTTAGATTAATTGGCGAGCCTTTTCTAATGTTTACAGTTTGGTAACCGCCAAAATATCATGTTAACAATTCACAAATGAAGTTGCAGAAAGCCCAGAAAGACAACCCTTTCGAGAAGCAACTGAGGTTAAATTTATATCATGGGGGTCCAAGGTGGAACAAAACGAGCCCTGGAGGGCTTCTAGCTCCCTTCGCTCGCTGCCGCTCGCTCAGCTATGATTCATAATCGTAACGTAAGTAAATCACTGTTTTGAGTATGATTTCTATCTTATTTTAATGAAAAAAGTTTTGAAAATTTAAAAAATATAAAAAACACTTGCCTTGGGCCGGGTTAGAACCCACGCCAAAAGTGATTTTTATTACTAGCCTGCCCGACTACGAGGGTCGATAGCATGTGGCGTTTGCTTTCTCTGCTATATGTATGCTACGTTTCGAGAAACTGATATGGAGTCACTAGAAAGCCTGCGTCACAAACGGGAGATAGTTACAGTTTATTTCAATGTACAGCACTAATTATTTAGTTTTAATGTTCGTCGCTATTAAATATCCATGAATTAATCAATAATGAATATTAAGTTCAATATTAAAAATCTCACATAAGTACACACACATACTTTTATATATATATATATATATATATATATATATATATATATATATATATATATATATATATATATATATATGAAAGGGGGGCAAGAGTACGCAAATTTCAATTAAACTTATATATTTTGGTAAAAAATAGTTACAACGGAAAACTTTTACATGGAACACAAAACTTGAACTCTCCTTTACGAAATATGAACTCAACTTTTATACACCTCTGTTCTTGGGGGAACTATAATTCGTAAAATGAAAACATTCAAATTCGTACTCTTGCCCCGATATGTGGGGCAAGAGTACGAAATCAAAGGGGCAAGAGCACGCACTCAAAAGAGCATTAACAATTATCACAGATGAAGGTGCCTACTCCATCATATGATGTGCATTGTTCATGCCACCATTCATGGCATCTTGCGCACTTGATCCAGTCTTCTATTGGTGGATCACTGTAGATGATATTGCATAATGGACACTCGTACACTACTTCCTCACTGACCTGAGGAGTTACCTTCGGTTGTAGCTTTCTTGGTATACGTTCATGTTTGCCTTTGCTCTTTGGAGGGCGCCGTTTCAGAATTAAGTTCTGCTTGAAAGGAGAGGATGTCAGAATCTCTGATTGACCTCTGGAAGATCAAGATTTTTTTTTAATTTGAGGGTTTGGTGGCAGTCGGAGGAGGACTGACAACCACCAAAGGAGTGCATGATGTGGACGGTCCACATGGGCTCCTGCTTACTTCCAGTGAAGATCCAGCTTTACTAGTTGGAGGTTTAGTAACCGATGAACGAGCAGCCGGCAGAGGGGTGTTGGATATGGACAATCTGCATGAGTTCCTGCTTGCTTCTAGTGAGAATCCAGCGTTACTGATTGAAGAATTGGTAACAGATGAATGAGAACGAGCAACCGGTAGAAGACTGTTTGAAGGTTTGGTAACAGATGAATGAGAACGAGCAACCGGCAGAAGACTGTTTGAAGTGGGCCGTCCGCATGAGCTCTTGCTTGCTTCTAGTGGGGATCTAGCGTTACTGTTTGAAGGTTTGGTAACAGATGGAGGAGAACGAGCAACTGGCAAAGGAGTGTTTGATCTGGATGCGCCACATGGGCCCATTTTTACTTCCAGTGAATCATCCAATGAACGATTTTGGGCTCTATTCAGGTCTGATGCTTGATTTGTTGCTTCAGAAATGCTTTCATCTTCAGAGCTGGCTTCTACATTTAAGTCTACCACATCCGCAATAGAAGGAAGAAAATCTTCTTCATTGAACACATCTGGATTCAGTGGAAGAACTCCAGATTCTTGAAGGTTGGATACGAAGCTTCAGTAGACAAACTCGCAACTTGGAATTAGGCGGGATGTATGATTCCTCATCCATTTATCACACACTGTTGAATACCAGGATTTCAGTGGGTCAAAAAAGGAGCGATGTAATGGTTTCAAATTATGGCTAGTATGGGGTGGAATACTCAACATCACTATCACATTTTGCCTGCAGAAATCAATCGCCTCGATTGAAATGTGAGAGGTTTGATTGTCAAAAAGTAACAATACCTTTTTCGTAACCGAATTTGATCGCACATGTTAGTGTAAATAATATAACCATTCTACGAAAAGTTGTGAGTTGATGAACCGGAATCAGATATCATTCCCACAGAACCCAGCGGCGAGCCATCGAATAATTCTTGTTTCATTCGTTTTCTGGGAAATATCTGGGGAATAAAGGAACCAGATGCACTCACCAGGAAACAGCTGTTATGTTAACTCCAAAATCACTAGATACAGTTTTATTCACAACTGATTTTTAGTCGACTTTTGAAACTTTATGAGGAACCGTATTTATGCCAGTTTCGTGCATGTTGTAGATATCCCGTGGAGGAAAGCCGTTTTCTCTTACAAGATCTTTTAGACAATTAAAAAAGCGTTCAACTTGTGGCTTGCTAAAACCACGAGCTCCCCCCAGACCAATCTTTGAAGGCTGTTGCAAAGCAATAGTTAAATGTCTACGACGGAAAGACTCTGTCCAGTTTCTTCCTGCCATTCGATTCACATGGCTAAAGGATATGGGGCAACTAGTTAGTTCAGCAAAATTGTATGCCATTCTTCTTAGATCTTTTAAAGTTAAGTCAAAGAAGAATTGATCAAGTAATGTGATATATTCCACTAATTCGTTCTCCATTTCTTCGGAAAATAGGCCTACTGGCTTTATTGTGCCTAAAGACGTTGCAGATTCTCATTTAAAAAAAAAGGAAAGACAAATTCTTAATTCTCCTTATATCAGTAATGGGAATGCATAGGATACAAAAAAATCAGATAATATTTAGACCCTTTATAAAAATATATTTCCAAATTCAGCTTATTCTCTCAGTTACAGAATGTTTATCACCTACGAGGGTAACTTGAAAACTTCTCGAGCTATCCTTGATGAAGCTACATATTGTCAAATGTTCGGTTAGGGTAGCTTCGTATATCTTTATAAAATTCCATACCAATCATTGGACTGATACCGCTTATGCAGAGTCGTTTTAACGTGTAATTACTAAAGGACGACTACTACAGGAAACATATGGTAGTCAAACTTTTTAGTATGGCGCTAATCACGCGTCAGAACGACCCTGCATAAGGCCCATAGAAATTTATTACTGAAGACTACTGAAATTTAAGATAAAAGAGGATAAAGCGTAGCGTTTCTGAAACCTGAATAAAATAAGCAAGAGTAATGTTATTCAATAACTGCAGATTTAAATATCTCACACGTTTATCTGTTTCGAAAACTCAAACACCACCTTAGGTACTGTTATGTACTGTTAAAAAGTTCAAGATGGCGGATCACGGTAGTGTCGGTGTTTCAGTTAGTGCGGAAATAGTAAATAAAGCTACAACTTTATGTAAAAAATGTCGTAAGAACAATGAAAATATACGCGAGTTATGTGAATCGTGTGTTGTGAGAGTTAGAAATACGTCAGAACATGTTACAAGATCCAAAACAAAGAAACAAAATATCATGGTTAATGACCTCGCCATAGTGGAAGATGAAATAGTAAAAGAAAAGTGTTCTAGCTGCATCCAGACAGAACAAGAAGTTTCGTCCCTAAAAGAAATCATACATAATTTGTTTAGTGATGTAAAGTCACTAAGCAGTATGGTTGATGATCTTAAACAACAGCAACAAGGCAACGTGATTAATAGCAGTGAAGTGCAAGTGCAAGGGGGAAACATGCAGTCAAACATGGTAAGCATAAACCGTTGTGATGTTAATGAAAACATTGACAGCGTTTTACAAATAATAAATGTGTTACAGGAGGACATGAGGACACTAAAATCAGAAAGTGAAGTATTGCAACAAAAAGTGAAGTCAGTAGAATCGTTTGTTGAAACTCAAAACATCTCCAACCAGTGGACAAAAATAAGTTACAGTAGGCCCAGACCCAAATATTCTAATGTGGTATCAGGTAAAACAATTGTATGCGAAAACAGATACAGTGTGTTGGAAAACGTCGGAAGTGAAAGAGACGTGAATTCAAATGAAAAACCGATAGGAAACTCACAAACGAAAAATAGTGCAAGGATACCCATGTTTACGGGAAAAACTACTATGCAACCAAACGTGCCGAAAGTTACAAACAATAAAACTAATACAAGAAGAAAGCCTAAGACAGACGCGCAAGTGTATATATATGGTGATAGTCACGGTCGTGGACTGTCCGAAAAAGTGAGTAGTAATTCTAAACACAAGTTGGCAGTGCAAGGAAATATCAAGCCTGGAGCTAAAAGCGTTGATGTGTTGTCTGGTATTAATCCCAACATTGTAAATAAGGAAGGTAATTATGTAGTAATATTAAGTGGAACAAATGATGTGGCCAAGAATGAAGGTAATGAGGCTGTTAGTAGAATTGCAAAACAACTCTGTATGTTGAATAACTGTAAAACAATTGTGGTAAATGTCCCTTATCGCCATGATCTTACTGAAGACTCGTGTGTTAATAAAGCTGTACAAAGTACTAACTTAAAATTAAAAACAATGTGCAATCACTTTAAGAATGTTGTAATGGTGGATATCAGTAAGTTAGGTAGAGAAATGTACACTCAGCACGGTATGCATCTCAATCAAAAGGGTAAGGATGAATTAAGTACCAAGATCTGCGAAATAGTTGATAAGGACGTAGCCAGTAAATTTGAAAGTAAGGAAGCAATAGCGATGCCATGGGTAGCACAGGAAAACCAAATTCACCCGACTCCATGAATAAAATTGCATGGGGCCGGGTGAAAACTTCAAGTCTGACGACGTCTCTTCATTTTAGTAATATAAGTAGCATAATAGAGGCAAGGAATAATAATAATAGCTTTTCTAAGAACTATGGTACTAACACAGCTCTGCAGAATGTACTAATACTCCACTTAAATTTACAATCGATAAGAAACAAGTTGACTGAACTTGAAATTTTCTTAGATACATTTCCCTGTGATATCTTATGCATTAATGAACACTGGCTTGCAAATGAAGAAATACATTTGTATGTTCCAACAGGATATAGGTTAGCCGCTATATTCTGTAGATATTCAATACTCCATGGTGGTGTAGGTATATATCTCAAAAATACGTTTAATATTGAATACACTGTTTTGAATTTAAAATGTTTTTGTATTGAACAGAGTTTTGAAGTAGTTGGGTTATTGCTAAAAAGCATAAAAGTAATAATTGTTTCCATATACCGAACCCCAAACTCAGATATCAATATTTTCATTGCTAATTGGGAAGAGTTAAATATTTATCTTAATAAATACAAAAATTACAAAATATTCTTTATTGGTGACGTGAACATTGACGTTCTAACTAATTCACCGGTACGAAGTCTATTCTGTGATATCCTCAGATCTCACAACTATTATTACGTTAATGATCAACCAACTAGAAAATCTGCATGCCTAGATAATGTACTTACTAACGAAGATAAGACTAGAATGACGTGTGGTGTCACACAGCCTTTGCTATCTGATCATGAAGGTTTGTGGCTTCTGATTCCTGTGACAGTATGCATGGATTCTAACTATGTTAGAACTAAAAAGTTTAGAATAATGGGGGAAGCTAACATACAAACATTACGAAGTAATCTAAGGGAAACTAACTGGGAAAACATAGTTTTAAACGGTAAAAATATTTCTGAAGTCTTTCATAATTTCATGTGGACTTTGACTAAATATCTAGAGGAATGTTGTCCTGTAAAAGAAAGAACTACTTCCTACAAGCGCGTTAACAAATTGACCAGAGGAAATCCCAAATGGTTTACACCTCGCCTTCAACTGCTCCGGAATAAAGTAATGGCTCTTTATAACATAGCAAATGCGACAGGGTCAGCCAGTGACAAAGAGAAATATAAAATATCAAGAAAATTGTACAGAAAAGAAATTAAAATGGCGAAAATTGCTGCGAATGAGAATTTCATAAATAATTCAAAAAATAAGTGCTCTGCGGCCTGGTCTATTATTAACAGGGAGCTAGGGAAACAGGTTGTTGAAGACTCGATAAAGATATCCCCAAATAAATTCAATGAATATTTTGTAAATAGTGCTAACAAACTAACTGGTAGGCACAAAAATGGCATTAGTTCACAAGTAGATTTCGCTTGCTTATTGACACAGACAAATATTAATCAACATGGTACTCATTTTCTATGGACCCCTATAAATATTAGAACTGTACTGTCAGTGGTCAACAAATTAAAAGGTTCGAATAGTGAGGATATATATGGGTTTTCTAACAACATGCTAAAGAAGATAATAGACATAATAGTTGAACCTTTGACCTATTTATTCAATTGCGTACTTCTCGAAGGTGAATTTCCAGAGTGCCTTAAATTCACTGTTACAGTTCCGATTTACAAGAAAAATGATAAAACGGAGCTTAATAACTATCGCCCAATATCTTTGGTACCAATAATATCTAAGGTTTTTGAGCAATGTATTAAGAATCAATTGTCAAGATACTTTGAGGAAAACAAATTGTTTCATAATATGCAATTTGGATTTAGACCTGGGTGTTCCACGACTAAAGCCGTGGAAAATATAGTATCAGAAGTGTTAGATAATTTGGAGAACAATCTTCATGTTGGGGTTACATTATTAGATTTGAGTAAGGCATTCGATACCGTGTCACATAATATATTAATTGCGAAGTTACACTATTATGGTATTACTGGCTTGCAATTATCTTTAATTGCATCTTATCTTAGCAATAGAAAACAAGCTGTTCGCATTGGAAATGAAAAGTCAAGTTTCATGTGTATAACAAATGGTGTTCCACAAGGTAGTGTATTGGGCCCCTTTCTTTTTCTTGTATATATAAACGATTTTCCAAGTTTTTTGCCCAATAGTTGTGTTTTATGTGCTGACGATATTACTGTTGTAAATTCAGACAAAAATATAATTGATATTCAAAGTAGGAATAGCGAAATGTTAGAGTTGTCTTCTATATGGTTTAAATGTAACGGACTTACAGTAAATCAGGATAAAACAGAAACTATGTACATTAATCTTAGTAATTCTACGAGTCATTCAGATACACGTAAATCTGTAAAACTGTTAGGAATGTACGTCGATTCAAAGTTAAGTTGGAATGAACATACAGAAAATTTATGTAGAAAGTTATCCAGAGTATTGTTTTTATTGCGTAAATTAAAAACTGTAATTAGTGAGAAATCTCTTATAACATCGTACAATGCCTTTTTTCATTCACATTTGGAGTATGGAATAATATTCTGGGGTAATTCTTCTGGTGCACAAAATGTCTTCAAATGGCAAAAGAAAGCAGTAAGAATAATTAAGGGATTGCCTAAAACAGCATCATGCAAGGAAGTGTTTAAGGAAATTCAAATTATGACAGTGCCTTCTTTATTTATTTATCGATGTCTCATGTATATAAAAGAAAATTTAGATAATTTTAATCACCGAAGTGATGTTCATTCCTACAATACTAGGCATAAAGGCGACCTTAATATGTCACAAGTTAGGTTAACCACTACTCAAAAGAGTTATAAGTATACAGGTATGAAATTATTTAATGTATTACCACAAAATGTACGCACAATGCCTCACGACAACTTCAAAAACTTTTGTAAATCCTTCCTTATAAGCAATTCTGTATATAGTATCTCTGAATTTGAAAAAATATGTTATCAAGAGTTGAAAGCAAGAACTAGATAAAACTTGCCTGATAGTGTGATAAAACTTGTAAATATATATATATATGTTATATTTGACAATGTCTATTACAACAAATGTTGTTTAATGACAATAAAGCATATCTTATCTTATCATCTCCCAAACGTTGTCGGTGTTGTTTTGAAACACCCTATATATATATATATATATATATATATATATATATATATATATATATATATATATATATATATATATATATATATATATATATAATTATTTTACTGCATTATTCCTTTATTGCCTAACGATTTTCTACAAATGGTTCAAGTACATATCTTTTTCACGTGTAGCACATACGCTTTCTGCGCGACAGACCTTAAGTTCGAATTTCACAGTCAGTAGTAACCACGATGTTGAAAGTGGTGTTATAATTCTAAAACAAGCAATATAGGCTTTGGGAAATATTCAGGAGAAAGAGAATATCATAACTACTTTGCCTACCATTTTCCGTGAAGATGAAATTGAATAAACTGCTTTCTTTTAAGTGCCAGCAAGTGATTTAGCTAGTGCAGAAAAGTCGTAATGTGCCGATACTGTTCTCGCATTATATGATAATCATTTATATATTTATCAAATCTTCGAAATTATGTTTTAAGACTTCCAAACTATGCTATGCTTAAGTGTTGGAAGTCTTACAGAACTAGCCATCTGTCGACAAATATCAGAGCGAAAACAGTAGATCGTTTATTTTATTTTATTTATCCAGCGTGCCAGCAAAGGTTACATCTCCATTATGTTCATACCCGGAGAGTTCAAATTAACCATATCCGGTTTTAACATTTATTGCCATAGAACTAAAATAGTAATAAATATCGACAAATGGCTTTCTGCAATCGGTTCAGGGTCTGAAGAGACAGGGGCGGATCCAGGACCGACTTCTGGGGGGGGCGATTGGTTGTCATAATGCTACTTTTAAGGGCTCCAAACTCTGGGATGGATTTTATTTATATATATAAAATAAGAGTTTTCTCTTTTGGGGGGGGACGATCGCCCCCCCCTTGGATCCGCCTCTAAGAGAACATACTATCAGAACCCACAGCACACTACAAAAAGTAGAAGTGGTTAAAATTTACTACAACTTCCGTTTCAATACTGATTTCCATAAATCGAAAACTGTAAACGACGTCGAGATTTATTTATTTATTTTGCCATGGAATCAGCGTTCCAAGAATAGGTTCAAATGAAAAAGTACGAAACTTCGCACGGTTGAAATAGGAAAATATGCCCCTTTGGATAACGTACTGCGACATCTAGGAAAGAGAATGTAGTGGGTGTGCGCTTGCGCGTGCGTCTCTCACATGATGCAGAGAGAAAGAGAATCAAGCAGTGCGTGTGAGGAAATCGTGGCGTTCACATTGAACAAATTCGACGATTGAGTGGAGTTGAGTTGTTGATTTTGAGTTTAACGTCCCTTTTCAGCAGCAATTCTATATCAGATGTGGACCTACTGATTAACGTGGAATCCGAACCAGATGAGCTCCCGAATTCGACGATTGAGAAGCAGCGAGGTTTTATCAGATTTCTGATTGCGAAAATGTTTAAACTGACCGATATTCATCAGCGGATGATGACTGTATACAGGTGAGACTGTGTGTCCGAGAAGTCAGTGAGAAAGTGGTGCCCGTTTTCGTAAAGGCCGGGAGAGTTTGAGTGATGACCCGAGACCAAGCTAGACGAACACGGTAATCACGGCCGAACTCATCGACAAGGTGAACGATGTGGTGAGAAGTGATCGGCGTGTCACAATGTTAGCAGTGTTGGTGAGGGCAGCGTTGGAACAATGTGGACAATTGTGCACGACAGGTTGGGTTACCGGAAGGTGTGCGCGCAGTAGTTTCTATAGATGCTCAGCGAACCACAGAATGAATTTCGTATGGGGCTAGCACTGCAACACCTGTTCCGGTATCATAAAGACCCTATATTCCTGGAGCAGATCGCCACCGGTGACGAGAGCTGGTGCCATAACTTCGACCCAGAGACAAAGCGAGACAGCATGCAATGGAAGCATGCTTCGTCACCTCTAGGGAGTGATTCTGCTCCACGATAACGCTCGTTCAAACGTCACCCAGGCCCCACTGGACAAGTTCAAGTAGGAGCAGCGTGAGCATCATCCTTACAGCCTGGACATGTCGCTCTGCGACTTCCATCTGTTTGGTTCGCTATAAAAAACCTGAAAGGGAGTACTTCTACTCGGATGACGAACTGAAGCACACAGCGGAGAACTGACTGCTAGGAATTCTGAGAACAAGAAATCCTTCGGCTCGTGCAACAGTGGGACAGTTGTGCTCAGGCCTCTGGTGATTACTTTTGAATATAGACTTCTATTATACCCACAGTGCCATTTAGTAGGGGAACTGAGAGTTCGGCACTCAAAATTTTAACTTCCGTAAACAAGTTGCCTACGTGTGACCCCCTCTCCCTTTTAATCTTGTGTCTTATCAAGCGAAGAACTTCAACTTTATGTATAAGATAAATTTTAATTGTGGCTATTACTTTGCTGTGATGAGTATTGGCTAATATTCTCGTTAAGATTTTATAATTAAACTCTCCAATATAAATACAGTTTCACATATCTGCTCTACTTGTATCAGAGAGTCTTCTTCTGCCCCCAAATAAAACTTGACTTGCTGTTAGCTGAGCAAATTATCGCCTTGAAGCCTGAACTGACGTCCCTATTTATAATATAATAGAAATCACGTAAGATTCAAGTTATGTTGAATGAACTCTATTTAAAAGGCATGCCAAGCAAAGGTAAAATCGAAGTTTTTTTTTTTTTTAATATACTATATAAGAGCAACTTTATATGATTTCAAATGTAATTTTGTCCCGTATAAATTTGAATTCCACAGGAGCATTGTTAACCGTAATATGCCCTTCAGCGATATTAACTAATTTTGATTATGTTTTGATGAAAAAAAAGCAACATTAAATTTTGTACTTTTTTTATTTTTTATAACGAGTAAGACACAGCTGGAGGTATTTTTGCACCTCTGCGTATAATATATATGCGGGTCTCTCCCTGTTGCTTTTTTTTTTTTCCTGTGGTAAGATTTTCGGTGCGTGAGAAACAGGGGTGGAATGGAGTATTATCTTCTGAATCCACACTCTCTGTAGTTTTTTTTTCCTTTCTCCAATGATGTAGGAGTAGACTGAAATGGGGGGGGGGGAGCATGAAAGCACCTTGTGTATACACATACACACGATTTTTTTTTTTTTTTTTTTTTTAGTGCATACAGTGTATATAGAGTTTTAATGAGGTTATATTTCATATTCCTTTTAATGAACATCTGGCCAAAAAAGGTAGGCAGCAACCTCTGCACGTGTAATGGCATGAGAGAATGCTTTTTGGCCTGTTTTGGTTACTTTTCAGTTCCACCATATATTCAATAAAGTAATTGTGTTTGTATAGTAAAACGTATTCAGTTACTTCTAGAGGTGTTCTCTTTTATAGCGTTTCTTCATTAAACAAATAAATAAATCTAAGAATGTTGAATTACATATTTACAATTAAGTGAAACAAACCACGTATACGTATAGCGGTAATTGCTGGCAGTATTTGTGAGCAGATGAAAATATTACGTCTCGCATCAAAGATCTCAGTCAAGACAATAATAATAATAATAATAATAATAATAATAATATAATAATATAATAATAATAATAATAATAATAATAATAATTATTATTATTATTATTATTATTATTATTATTATTATTATTATTATTATACTATTATCTCCTCTCTGTCATTGTCTTCTCACTAAATCGGTATTTTCTTTCTTTCTTGTTGTACTAGTTTGTGTCACAGCATTGCACTCAACGATAAGTACAAGGCGTTCTATCAGAGTATAAACGCGTGGGAATCACAGAAAAGAAATATTTTTCATATAAGGAATCGTCAAAATTTAATCGAGTAAGCGTATAAAACTTCACGTGTAGAATATAACATATTGCTGAGCTAAAACAATGTTTCGTTAAATCTCTGTCATTATCATCCTCATTGGTGTTCTTTCAGCATTGACAAGTCAACTGCTCCAACTCAGAAGCTTCCATGTTTCACGGTCTTCAGCTGACCTCTTCGTTCTGTTTTGAAACCATCCATCAACTGTAACCTTCTTCGACACCTGCCTCTCTTTCCTGCAATCACACCCTCTATCACGTCCCTCATGATGCAGTTCCTTCTCAGCCAATGTCCCAACCAGTTTCTCTTCCTCTTCTTAATAATATCTAAAATGGTTCTTTTCTCCCAAACCATTTCTAACCCCCTCCTATTCGTTTCTTTTTGTGTAGCCTGTTCAAAACTGTCTTATTTTCCAGTATGAAAAGGCGAATGAACGTGAAATTGTATTTGAAATAATCAAGACATTATACCTTAATTACGAATTATCACTCTTGAACTATAAAATTCTGCAGGATGCTGTAGAACTGATATTTCGGCTCAGTCTCCGCTACCAGCTTAGACCCAGTGGCGGATCTAGAAGGTAAAGCCTAGGGCGGGCAGCCAGACCCCAGACTATGATAGGTGTATTATGAGTTTACTATAAAGTTTCAAAAATATATAAATAATAGCTTAAATTATGTTTGTTACTTAAAAAAAACTAGGGGGGCTAGGTCCCCCGGCACTGGCCTAGATCCCCCACTGTTTACACCATGTCTGGGAAGCAATATCCAGATCTCGGTGACCCTCACAAATGTCGTGTGCCAGGTTACCCAGTGACTCGAGATCTCCGCGCCACCTTTGCAACGGGGATGTTGTCAATCTTAAACTTCCGCCATAGAAATCTCAAGTACATTAGATTCCGATAATGGGCCTATTTCTTGCTGAGAGTGGCATCGAATTACTGAGAGCGCCTTAAAACCTTTGTATTTACTTTAACATCATATGTTCTACTTAGCAGCAATGGCTTTGGATGAAGACGAATCCAATTTCGTGAACAGATATGACATTTTATGTTTCCTTTCGGATGTCAAGACTAAACTCATCAATTTCAAACAATAAATTTTCTATGCTTCAAGACCTGAACTACAAATTTTGAAAGTTTACACGTTGTTGGTATGTTGACAGAATACTATCTTAGTAATGATAATCATAGTATTAAAAAAAAAAAAAAAGAGAGAGAGAAGGAACCCATTTTGACGGCCAGAGTATTGAGAAAGGTATTAAGAGGGAACGCTCGTGTATATCTATCTATCTATATAGGTCTATATATATATATATATATATATATATATATATATATATATATATATATATATATATATAGGGTGTTAATGAACTATACCGACAGACTTTAAGACGTGATTCCTCACATCAAAATAAGAGAAAAAGTTCATATGGACCTATGGCGAAAAGTGCATAATTTCAGAGCTAGGGCTGTCCCAAATCGCGAAAAAACCAAATTTCAAGAGGCCCTATTTCGAATTTCAGAAATTATGGATGGTGGTTCTTATCAGCGCAAAGGGAGTCACCCATACGCAATCCAAAAATGCATATTTCATTAATGTTCAATGGGTGTACAGATTATTCCCTGCAGGGTGAAATTCCCAGACATGTCATCAACAGAATTTTGAGATATGCTCTGACTTTATGATTGGTCCAAAGTAAGCAAACGATAAGCCTTGATAGCAGTGAACACGGAATCCTTTGGCGCAATGTCGGAAGTATGAAGGATCGTCAGGAGTACGGTCTCTCGTACTCGGGAAAACGCATGGTGCGATGTTTTCTTCCACGTTTATAAATGAAGAAAACGTGAAATATACCATGGCGAAATACATATCATCACACGTTATTCCGAACACAAAGAAACATGGAGCTGCCGGTTCCTAACACTTCTTCCTTCCCTCCGAAGCATTGGATGTCCATTGTTGTCAAGATTTACCTCTTGCCTCCTTTGGGCCCTCCTTGAAATCAGGGTATATCTGAAAATTCTATTGAAAACATATCTGAGATTTACACCCTGTAGGAAATACCCTCTACACCTATTGACAGTTGATGAAATATGCACTTTTGGATTGTGTATGCGTGGCTTCCTTTACGCTGATAAGAACCACCATCCATAATTTCTGGAATTCGAAATAGGGCCTGTTGAAATTTAGCTTTTTGGCGATTTTGGACAGTGAACTCTCAAACTATGCACGCCATAGGTCAATATTAACTTTTTCTCTTATTTTGGTGTAAGTAATCATGTCTTAGAGTTTATCGGTATATATATAATGTGTGTGTGTGTGTGTACATGTATGTCAACTAATAATTTCTTGCCTGATAAAGGATGTCAAATTTATTTCATTTCTATATACTAATAGCGAAACAATGAGCATATTGCCATTCTCTGCTGTAAGTAAAAGCTTTACAACTCAGCCAATGGCGCCGCTACTGTCGATATTAAATGTAAATGGTCCAGAGCTACAGTTCCCATTTTATCCCGATCTAGACGCTGTTGTATATGCTAATGTGTATTGCCGATTCTGCGGGAGGGGGAACGGCCTCTGTGTTTGCTTAATTATCTAACGCCGAAACACATATGCCTGAATACCCCTCCCCACCAAATTTATACAGGAATCGGCGCCGCTTACGTTGTTTTTATGATTTTTTTTCTTCACAGAAAAGATCCAATAAAGATATAAACCAAATTCCTTGAAATTATTGATTCAGTTGTTTATATCGGTATTTACTTTTTATGTGAATCTTCGGTAAAATTACAAGTGGTCGCTGAACCCATTGGGGCTACCTGCCTGAAATACAAGTCTGCAGTGGCACCAATTTCTGTATAACTTTTTTTTTTTTTCTTTCTTTAAGGGGAGGCCTTCAGGTTTGTCATATATCATTTAACATGAAATCAACGACAAATTTAAATCAAATACGTAGTTCCAAGCAAACTTCAGGCGGGTGTCCGGACTCCTTCGCCTCTTCCCAGAATCAGTGTTCATGAATATTATTTTAAAGTCTTTCTGTCTCATAAAAGTCTCGGTGCTAAAAACGGGTATTACTTTAATCAGCCAACCAATCAAAACAAATTAACACATAAAATTTACAATGTTGGCTTATAAACATGCATTCTAACCAAACTGGGTGTTTAGGCACTAAAAGCATAGAAAATAGGCAAACAAATAGTTACTTATACTTAAAAATTAACGTTAGGCACTAAGACCTTATCCAATTAGCGGATGACATAAATATTGACAAAAACTGAAATTAAGTCATGTGTAGTGTTCAAATAATGTAGAAATGCACCTGCCTCAATGTGTTTCCTTTAGAACAAGGTTTTTCAGATTAGGTGTGGCGAATGGAATAAATAGGGGTCACGAAGAGACATGGAAAAAAAAAGTAAAATGTAATTGGGATCTAATAGCAGAAATATACATTTCTGTAAAGATTAATTTTAAATTTCTAGGAACCGACAGGAACATTTGTTGAAAGAAGATATCTATAGTTATCCCAATGAGCAGGCACGTAGCCAGGATTTCGCAATAGGGGGGTCCGTGACGAAATACTGTTGTTATCACACCAGGTGCTCATCATTCTAAACTATTTTACTGGCAACATATATTCGTTCGTTTAGCCAGGATTTCGTTATTAGGGGGGGGGGGAGTCATGGAATACTGTGGTTACACACCAGGTGATCGATCAATTTAAACTATTTTACTGGCAACATATCAATACAGTGAAACCTCTACTAACGGACACCTCTATAAAGCGGACACCTCCTTTAACGGACATATTTTGTAATCCCCAAACACTGTAATAGGAAAAAACCTATTGGTAAACCTCTCTAAAGCGGACACTCTCTAGTACGGACACGGACAGTCTTTTCTGTCTTTTATAAGTATTATTTACCTCCGTATTACGGACACTTTCTCTAGAAATAAGTTGAAAAGTGTAGTAAAAATAAATTTTTAGTAATTCATACATGTCACCAAGGATGCATGTGACAACATTTTGCCTCCTCAACTGTCTGCTCAGCAATCCAGATGAAGCGTCTCTGTTTAACAACAATCTTATGTCCTTTGCTTGCATCAAACTCCCACCCAAGCTGTTTTAGACACAAAAGTGATTGACAGTTGCCCGCCGTTAGGGATGACACGTTATGCTACTGTCCCGTTGGAGTCTCTAACCAACCAGAAGACAAGTTTAGTATTATTTGCCCTCAGGTATATACAGGGTGACCGCGTGACTGTTACAAAATTTAAGGTATGATTCCTGACACGGAAACAAGAAAAAAAGTTCAAATAAACTTTTGTCCAGCGTACATAATTTCGGAGCTACAAGGTGCCGAAAGCGTGGGAAAATGACATTCAAAGCTCTATAGCTCGACTATGGTGAATGATAGAGCTAATGCGGCATGGTCACGTCAAAGACACCGAAGCTGCTGTATTCAAAAATGCTTAGGTCGAGATCGTGCAATTCGTGCACAAGGGATTCCCCAAAGGAGCGTAGGGATTCCCGGATAATCTGTCAAGAAAGATGGGTCGAAAAGGATACGGATGAATAGCTGTCCCAACTGCTAGCAATAATGCGTCTGTACTAAGTCGATATCTCGCACACACAAAATGGCGAACAGTTTTATACGTGCCATGTGTGGTTGCATAACGCGCACTAAATAATAGTGGGAAAATAAAAAGGAAAATGTGAATAAATTGGTACAAATGGTAAATACATGATAGTACACTGTCCTGTTCATTGTACGTATAGACGCGTTTAATAAAGGGAATAATCATGAAAAGTACTAAAATGTTATACAAACATCACACTAACATTGTTTTCTTCCATGTAGTTTTGTCATTGAAAGCAAGTAAAACTAAGGGGAAAAACCGGGGGATATGGGTGCTTTCTTCCAGGCAGAAATCTTATTTTATTTGATGATACGAGCCGAGGATACTTTTTACGAGAGGGGGATTGTTCCGCCATCCCATGTTAATGTGACCACTGCCAGAGAACAACAGTAAAATATCCGTTTCTTATCATTAGCCGCAGTGTTGGGCAAATTTCAATTGAATTAACAATTAACAATTAATCTGTAAATTGCAATTAACAATTAAATTAACAATTGAAAAAAGTAATGGTTAATTGTTAATTGCAGTTGGCCATTAATAAAGGAGAATCAATTGCAATTGATCAATCGATTGAAAGTAATTGCAGTGGAAAGTAATTGCAATTGAATTCTGTAATTCAATTGCAATTAAAATTAATTGGCAATTGATTCAATTGCAATTGATTTCCACAGCAATTACTTTCAATTGATTGATCAATTGCAATTGATTTTCACTGATTAACTTTCAACACTGTAGTTCAGAGAGGGCGTGGGGCAATGAAAACTTTAGCCACGACCAATTGACTCACCACCCGTCGTGACCCACGACCTACCGTGACCCACTGTGACCCACCACCCACCATAAACCACTCTTACCCACTGTGACCCACAGACCCACCAAAAACCATTGTCATCACTCTAACCCATGATTCACGCCCTCTTCTCTACTGACTAAAGAGTTTAAACTTGTAATAAAACAAGCCTATAAAATTATCACTCATCGGAGTTTGAGTTTCCACGACCAATCGCTCAAGCACCGCACTAATACAATAACGGCGGATCTGACCTTTCTAATATAAATAAAATAGAGTTTGTTCGTGTGTCTGTCTGTCTATCTTTGTGCGGCCTGTGGGCGAGACGAGTGGACCTAAACTTTTCAAAATTTGTTCACGGGTAGCTTGGTCTAGGCCCCAGACCAAGACGAAGATTTTTTTTTAATTTCTTACTAGGGGGTCTCCAGGGGACGTTTACCGGGACCGGCCTGGGGACCAGAAAAGTCGACCGAGAGTTACCAAATTTTGGTCAAAGATACCTTGGTCCAGGTCCCACACCAAGGCAAAGCGTTTTCAACAAAATTCGAACCAGGGGGTCTCAGGGGGGCGTTTACCGGGACATGTAAAAGTAGAACGATATCAGTGTCGATTTCATAGTTTTCGCGATCGCTGAGATCAATGGTGAAACTCCGATCGCATTAACTTCCAAATTCACGATATTCGGCTGCGGGCCGTGGGTCAACGTGGCGGGGGGAGGGATACCGAAACGTAAAAGTAATCCAAAATGACCGATATTAGTGTCAAATCCATAGTTTTCGCGGTTGCTGATATCAATGGCGACACTACCATTAGCGATGACTTTCAAATTCATCCACCGTTGTATGCGGGCCTTCGGTCACCAGAGGGGGGAATTCCGAGACATGTAAAAATAATCGAAAATGACCGATATTAATGTCAAATCCATAGTTTTCGGGATAGCTGAGCTCAATGGTGAAACTCAAGACCGCGTTTACTTTCATATTTAGCCCCCATCAGCTAAGAAAGGGGGGCATCACGAGACATGTAAAAATAATCCACAATGACCGATGTCAAATCCGTAGTTTTCGCGGTGGCTGAGATCAACGGTGACACATTCATTAGCGATGATTTTCAAGTTTAGCCACCACTGTATGCGGGTCGGGAGTCACCGGGGGTGGGGAATTGCGAGACATGTAAAAATAATGGAAAGTGACCCATATTAGTGTCAAATCCATAGTTTTCGCTGTCGCTGAGATGAATGGTGATACTTCCACAGGCGTTGACTTCCAAATACAGCCCCCATCGGCTGTGGGCCAGAGGCATTGCTTTTTCAAAATTGGAACCAGAGGATTATAGGGACTTTTACCGGCATATGTAAAAAGTAGTAGAAAATGGCAGATGTTAGTTTCACATTCATAGTTTTCGCGGTATTGGTTGGGGGTTGGTGGGGGCCAGAGGAGATTTTTTCACAATACGAACCAAGGGGGTCTGAGGGGGGTTCACCGGGACATGTAAAAGTAGTAGAATTTGTGTCGAATCCATATTTATTGGGGTTGCTCAGACGTATAGTGACACCCCCGATAGTGTTTACGTTCGAATTCAGCCCCCATCGGCCTTCCCAATGAAAACACATGTACGTTGTTGGATATATATTCACACAAAATATATCCAATTTTAGAAATGTTTCTTAATTGTTCTCCCGTTGTTCAGTTTGTTTACATTGATATTTTATCTGATCCGTGCGAAGAACGGGCATAACAGCTAGTACGAAATGGTAAAGTGTTTGTTATGGAACAAATTACAATGAATTCAATTATATAGATAATAATTATAATTATAATTAATAATTATTTTCTTGTTGAATTATATATACTTTTCAGTGGAAAACTGAATAAAATTTAAAAGTCCCAAATCAACGTAAAGTAGACCAACGTAAAGGAAAAATGTATAAAATTTTCCATATAATTAAACTTACAAACTTAAATGGAAATTTAGCTTAATTACATGGAAATTTTTTGTGTTGTTTTATGCGCCTATTTCCTCGTTTTCTGCGTCACCGGAAATGGGTTAATGTTATCCTACAAATATGGCGGAACAAGTTAATGCTGTTCCGTCAGGAACGATTTCGAGGTCGTTTCCTTCACATCATCTTGTGCGTGTTTTCTACCGTTTTGTAAGCCTATTTCCACGTTTTGTGAATCAATGGTAGTGGGTCAAAATGGGCATTCAATGTGGGAGAAAAATGATCCACTCTCCCACCAGTATCGAATTTCAAGGTCGCTTTTTCGCATTGTTTAGTGCATGTTTTTACCGTTTCTGTGCATATTTTCACGTTTTGTAGGCCAACGAAAGTGGGTCAAAGACGACCTACAAATATGGCAGAAAAAGACATATTCATTCCACTTTCAAGGCCTATTTTGACCCTCTCCCACTGATGCACAAAGCGACACAAATCATGCATTAAAAATGTGAAGGAAACGACCTCGACATTCGATGGTGACGGAACAGCATTAAGTTATTCCGCTATACTTGTAGGCCATTTTGACCCATTTTCGTTGTCGCACTAAAGTGGAAATAGAAGCACAAAACAGTACAAAGCAGGCACAATACGATGCGAAAGAAACGACCTCCAAATTCGATAGTGGCGGAACAATGGCTCTATTTCCTCACACATTGATAGACCATTTTGACGCATTTCTGATGATGCCCAAAACGTGGAAGTAGGCGAACAGAACGGTACAAAATACACACTAAACGATGCGAAAGAACCAACCCCGAAATTCGATAGTGGCGGAACAGTGAGCCATTTAACTCCCACTTTAAAGCCCCGTTTAACTCACCTCGGTTGATGCACAAGACGAGAAATAGATGCCGAAAACTTAAAAAAAAAAAAAAGGCCACTAAACGATGCGAAAGTAACGATCTAAAAATTCGATAGTGTCGGAACAGTGGGTCATTTTCGTCACACCTTGGATGCTCATCTTGACACACCTCTGGTGACGAACAAAACGTAGAAATATGGGCACAAAACGTAACAAGACAGGCACTAGTCAATGCGAAAGGAAGGACCTCGAAATTCGGTAGTGGCGGAGGAGTGAGTCATTTTCGTCACACTTCTGTTGACGCGCAAAACGTGGAAATAAGGGCACGAAACGGCACGAAACATTTACTAGTCGATGCGAAAGGAAGGACCACGAAATTCGGTAGTGACGGAAAAGTGGGTCATTTTCGTCACACTTTGGAAGCCCATTTTGACACACTTCTGGTGACGCACAAAACGTACAAAACAGGCACTAAACGATGCGAAAGAACCGACCCCGAAATTCGATAGTGGCGGAACAGTGAGCCATTTAACTCCCACTTTAAAGGCCTGTTTAACTCACTTCTGGTGGCGCACAAGACGAGGAAGTAGGTACAGAAAACTTTTTTTAAAAAATAGGCACTAAACGATGCGAAAGAAATGACCTAGAAATTCGATAGTGTCGGAACAATAGGTCATTTTGGTCACACTATGGAGGCCCATTTTGACCCACTTCTGGTAACGCACAAAACGTGGAAATGGGGGCACGAAACAACACGAAAATTCAGTAGTCGATGCAAAAGGAAGAACCTCGAAATTCGGTAGTGGCGGAGCAGTGGGTCATTTTCGTCCCACCTTCGAGGCCCATTTTGACCGTCTTCCAGTGACGCACAAAACGTCGAAATAGGCGCACAAAAGGGTACGCGATATGAAATTAACGACCTTGAAATTCCATATTGGCGAAACAGTGGGTCATTTTCGTCCCATCTTGGAAGCCCATTTTGACCCACTTCTGGTGACGCACAAAACGTGGAAATGGGGGCACGAAACAGCACGAAAATTCAGTAATCGATGCAAAAGGAAGGACCTCGAAATTCGGTAGTGGCGAGCAGTGGGTCATTTTCGTCCCATCTTGGAAGCCCATTTTGACCCACTTCCCATGACGCACAAAACGTCGAAATAGGCGCACAAAAGGGTACGCGATATGAAATTAACGACCTCGAAATTCCATATTGGCGGAACAGTGGGTCATTTTCGTCCCATCTTGGAAGCCCATTTTGACCCACTTCTGGTGACGCACAAAACGTGGAAATGGGGGCACGAAACAGCACGAAAATTCAGTAATCGATGCAAAAGGAAGGACCTCGAAATTCGGTAGTGGCGAGCAGTGGGTCATTTTCGTCCCATTTTGGAAGCCCATTTTGACCCACTTCCCATGACGCACAAAACGGAAGTAGACGCACAAAACGACACAAAACGATGTGAAAGAAACGACCTCGATATTCATTGGTGGCGGAAGAGCAATAATTTGTTCCGCCATATTTATAGGCCCATTTTGACCCACTTCCGGTGATGCACAAAATGTGGGAATAGGCGCACAAAGCGACACAAAACACGCACAAAAGATGCAAAACAAAGTACCTCGAAATTCGTTGGTCGTGGAACAAGTTAATGGCGCCGTGAGCACCAATATAATTATATACTGTAGTTGTTACCAGGGGGCGCGGTGGGTCAGTGGTAGAGCGTTCACCTCCGGTGCTTGAGGTCCCTGGTTCGATCCCAGCTCGCGCAGTTTGGACTTTGTGGTGGACAAACACCGTGCTCGTGGATTTTCTCGGGGTTCTCACGTTTCCTCCCACTTTCTTCATTTCATTCATTTCCCATCATCACCGTCTCCTTTAGCCTAACCGGCATAAGCGTGGGACGTAAAACTAATGATTTCATAACATTTTTTGTAGTTCTTACCATCACGGTCCAATTTTTTAGCCAAAGTAGAAGCCCAACCGGAATAGTGATGTCAACAGGCCCGGCTCGGTTCAACGGAGCGTACAGCTTGAGCTGGCTTGGTTGGGATTACCCATCGACTGGGCTCAATTGAGCCAATGGTTTGAACCGGCTCGGTAAAGACGACTTATCGACTCGGTTCGATTGGAGCCAATGGCTCGAACCAGCTCCGTTGAAACGAGTCCATAGGCTGGGTTCGAGTCAGCTTAACTGAGCCAATGGCTCGAACCGGCTCGGTTGGGGTAAGCAATCAGCTCGGTTCGGTTCGTCTCGTGTGAGCCATCGGCTCGAACTGGCTCGGTTGGATGAGCTGTTGGCTCGGCTCACTTCTCGGTTCGGCTCGATAAGTGAATGAGCTGTGAGCGAGCCGCTTGAGTCGTTCATAACCCTAAACCCGGGTCGAGCAGTTTTAAACATGTTTGGCTGGAATCCCATAACTTCTAACAATTTTTGGCTCGAGCCCGAATACATGCTCCTCCTGAACTCAAACCAAGAACCTCGTGAGCGATGTCCTTGCCTCCTGAAGATTTCTTGACTACCGAGATCGACAGTCAACTAATTTTTAGTATTCCGATACAAACCGCCTATGTTTCATGTTTATACAGGTACACGGTGTTATAATAATAATTAGTTATAGTAGTAGTAGTAGTAGTATCATTGATAATTATATTGTCTATGTAGGATACTTGAAGATAGTAGTACTTGGAATTACACAAAGGATTTAGCTCGAATTGGCTCGACTCGACTGGAAACTCGATCCGAATTCGAGTCGAGTTGGGGGAAATTTTTCGAGCCGAGATCTCGAGTCGAACTCAAATATGTCTGCTTCGAGTCGAGTCGAGTTATAAAGATAACTCGCTCGTGCTCATTCCTATTGTATGCATGACGGGCATATAGAGTTCTTTCGAAGCGGATAGAACCATAAACATAATAAATTTAAACAATACTTAGTTTCACGACTTTCTTCCCGGGGGGGGGGGGGAAGGGATGGTAGGTATCCAGCATTTCTTATAAGTACCTTATTTGAAATATGTAAAACAGTAACAAGTGGACAATACAATATACACACATCTTCTTATCTTCAGTTTTAATTGCTGATTTCAATTGCAATTAACAATTACAATTAACAATTACAAGTTTCAATTGTCAATTGCAATTAACAATTGAATGTTTCAATTGCACCCTTTGCAATTGACAATTAACAATTAAAAGTTTCAATTGCCTGGTGACCAATTAACAATTAACAATTGACGAAAATTTAATTGCAAATTTTATGATTGAATTCAATTGCAATTGAAATTAATTGTCAATTACAAATTGAAATCAATTGCAATTGATTTTCAGAGCAATTACTTTCAATTGATTGATCAATTGCAATTGATTTCAATTGATTTTGCCCAACACTGATTAGCCGTAATGTGCGTTACCCGAACATTGAAAAAGAACAAGGAAAAACAATTTATCATGACGTTTGTTTTAGTCGCTGCTTCCGATGTTTTGCAGGACTGATTCCGAAATTTTGTCTAGAATGCTTAACATGTCGTCATATTGTTATCGTTTAGAAGATATTTTGTTTTCACAGACGGTGTTATCACCTGAAGTATGCCACAGTTTTCAGGTTCGATCACAAGCATTTGTTCTTCCTTCTGTCGTAGAAAACAATCGAAGGTAAGGAAAGTATAAGACAACCCTACTAGAAAGCGTTGTGGAAGGTGGAAGGTCATTCTTCATGTGGTTTGTTCGTAGCGTACGAGTTCCTTAGTGTAGTTTGTGCTTGGCTTGTTCGAATGTGAGATCAAATGGAGTATTCGATAGCAGAACTTGCGGACATGATATTTGTATACGGTCAAGCAAATGGCAACAGTCGAGAAGCTGATAGGTTATATCGACTGAAGTATCCACAAAGAAGACATCCAGCCCATACTATGTTTACCAGACTTTTTCAACGCTTACGAGACACGAGGAATTTACAACTTCAATACTACGACCAAGGAAGACGAAGAACCACAAGGACTCCGGACTTTGAAGAACAAGTGCTTGATCGTTTCGCCCAAGACCCAACAGTAAGTACCCGGAAAGTAGCACGTGAAATGGGAGTAGCACAAGATACTGTTTGGAAAGTAGTACACGAGCAACAGTTACACCCCTATCATCCGCAGAGGGTTCAGGCCTTACGTCCAACTGACTTTCAACCTCGCGTTCAGTTTTGTGAGTGGTTTCTCCAACGCTCTGTAATTGATCCGCAGTTTGCTTCCTACGTGCTTTTCACCGACGAAGCTTGTTTTACGAAAGACGGGATATTTAATAGTCACAATAGTCATGTATGGGCAGACGAAAATCCTTATGCAATTGTGGAAAAGGGTCACCAAGACCGATTCGC
This sequence comes from Thermobia domestica, assembly GCF_964235325.1. Classification (NCBI taxonomy): domain Eukaryota; kingdom Metazoa; phylum Arthropoda; class Insecta; order Zygentoma; family Lepismatidae; genus Thermobia; species Thermobia domestica. The sequence goes on from NC_137454.1 coordinate 94,280,623, forward strand.
CATAAATATGTGGGCGGGTATTATCAGTGATCAGATAATAGGTCCATATTTACTACCACCACGATTAACTGCACCAGTGTATACGAGATTCCTACGAGACATACTTCCAGAGTTATTAGAGGATGTCCCTCTCGGTGTTCGTCAACGGATGTGGTTTCAACATGATGGCGCCCCAGCCCACTTTTCAGCTAGTGCTCGAGAGTATTTGAATCAAACGTTTCGTGACAGATGGATTGGAAGAGGCGGTCCTTGTAATTGGCCTGCACGTTCCCCAGATTTGGCTCCACTTGATTTTTTCTTGTGGGGTCATGTCAAAACACTTGTCTATGAAACGCCTATAGACAACGCAGAACTATTAGTACGAATACTCGCTGCCTGTGATACTATAAGAACAGCTCCTGGGTTGTTACAGCGGATGCGTCAGAACTTACTGCGACGCTGTAACGCAATGCATTTCCACCATAATCTCCTTTTTCGTTGGCGTGTGGTTTGGCTCCCTCTCAGTCAGCCCTTCATGTATCTAACAGTAAGCAAGGGGCAGTTTGCCTAGCACCCGATCTCTATTTATAACTAAATGCTTAGGCCGGCAGTTTTTAACAGTTTGGTTTTCATAAACTTTTAAGCCCGTCTCACATGAACCTGAACTAAGGCCTAAACCCAGGATACAACTTGACACTGTTGCTTAACTCAAACTTCCATCAATTTCTTTTATCCTGAGGTGATGTAGAGGTCTCAGACGATCCTTAAAACTAGGTAGGTTTTACCAGCAGAGCCTCTCGTGACCGTTGTGTTTAACAGATGAAAAGCACTTGAAGAATGTGGTGTAGAGCAATCAGCTGTCGTAATTGTAAATATTAGTTTTTCTATTTTGCAATATTAATTCATCTGAAGAGCATGAAATAGCCATAGCAGCGATATCTGCTCTGCTGTTGGCACAAAAGCCCCACCACTTAAAAAAACTGCTGGGTCAGTGAGTGGATTCTTCGAGGCAATAATGCGCAGGAAAGCACATTATTTTCAATGGTGGATAATGGACTACTTGTAGAAGATCATCGTTCCTACAAAAAGATTCTACAGAATGGACTATTCAAAGTTCCATACGCTAATGGAATTATTAACTCCGAAAATTTGGAAGCAAGATACAAGCATGAAAGTGTCCGTATTAGCTGAAAAAATGTTCGTAGATCCTTGTATCAACCAGATTGTAGATTTAGAACTGAAAATCTAATGACTTGACCAAATATGTAAATGAGAACAGTTATCAAGCCCGGAAAGCTAAAATAAATAAGCAGTTTTCTAGTTTAGGTACTGGAGGTATCCGCTCAGCTCTCTACCTTCAAAAGATACCCATATACCCAAGGGCGCCGATTTCTCTGTAAATTTGGGAGGGGGGCATTCAGATGAAGAAGGTATATATATATATATATATATATATATATATATATATATATATATATATATATATATATATATATATATATATATATATATACAGGGGCGGATCCAGGACATGATCAAGGGAGGGGCTAAACCATATTTTGCCGTTTTATCCAGTGTAAAGCAGGATTGAAGCCCATTTTATCCAGTGTATACCTGAGCGTCAAGGGGGGGGCTATAGCCCCTATAGCCCCCTCCTTAGATCCGCCACTGTATATATATATATATATATAATATGAAGATTTTAAGACAAATTGCGCTCAAATTACGCCAAATATTGTATACTCTATAAATACAAGAGGGGGCCCACATGAGCTTTGGGAGGAGGCTCGGCCCCCAAGATGGGTGCCCTTGCATATACCCATAAAGTAAAATTATACCGCGCCTGGGACCCCTCTTATGCACAGCAGCCGGACTTTTTGTATTCCGCCAGCATTGTAGAACCTATCTCTAAAATTGCACGAACGCCACACTACACGGATGACAATTAAATCTCATTGTTTCTGTTTTACATTACATTATCGTTTGGTAAACAAATTACACAATACACTTCCAAATCATTCATTTTTAATCTTTCAAAAGAAGAATTACATTTGTTCCTGCTTGTAGTGTTCCGGCGGACACTCCTTACTTTACTGCATACCTTCTCTAAGGCCTTTATAGTTGCAGTTTTTATATATAATATATATATATATATATATATATATATATATATATATATATATATATATATATATATATATATATATAAATTAATTGTGCTTCATGCCATATAAAAATGATGCTGGTTTATTTTGGCACACCAGATTTTGGAAGATTTACAGATAAAATTGAATACTCTGTATGAAAAAAAATATATTTATAAAGAACACATTTCTGCAGGCGACAGAATTTTATACAAAGTAATAAAGCTGTATTTTAGGTTTACAAGTGTAAAATTATTATAAGTGCTTTACGATGGATAAAATAACTGTGTATATATGAAAGATGACTCTATTAAATGTTATTTTCCACCGGTGGTGTATTTCTGCACAGTGTACAGAAGCTGTATTTTGTGTTTACAAATAGAGCGTTACTAGTATAAATCCATGACTAGTGCTATTGAAACTCTTATCTTTGCCAAAACACACTTCTTTTCAGTATCCTCGCTTACACGTATACCCAGCATCGCTGACGTTCCTGCTCCCTTCGGACGTGCCTACGCGGTACCGCATGGGCCCATCAGCTTCGTCCTGTGCTGACTCGGTTAGATAGCATTCGTGCTTTTTAGTGGCCACCTAACACAGGTTGATTTGTGCTTTTACACTACCTTTTAGACCATACATCCGGAAGCCGTATATATACACAGATCGAAAAGTAATTGTGATTTTTAACGATTACTTCTTGTTTGCCCCTTGATTTTTATCTATGCCAAGTGAGATATTTTCATGTCGCCCAGCGCAAATCTTTTAGGTGACAATAAGAAGGAAATTACTGAAAGAATTACAAGTTTTCAACAATTATTTCGAGTGGTGCGCCAAAAGTAAACCTGCACGTAAAGAATATTTTTCGTATGACTATTAATTCCATTGATGTTTCCCCTGTGCAGGTAGCCATAGTTTGAAATAAAACCGAGAAAAAGTTGAATGTCGTCACGCGCTACTCCTGTCTGATTGGCAGTTGTATGCAAGTCCAGGAGAAAATAGAAACTGCTTCTATTTCTTCCAAGTCAGGATCCAAATAAGGACAGCAGAACATTTCAACCTGGACTAAGGACAAGTCACTTGTCACACGATCGTGAATCGCATCCTTACTTCATGCCCGTCTGAAACAGGCTTTTGTTACAATTTATGTCCGGAAGAAAGAAAAAAAAACTACTTGATGGATTTTGGCCAGAACTTAGTCAAAATTTAGAAGTCAAGTTCGGTGATGGAGGCTATATTTAAACCGGAAGTAGAAGTCAACCACTTCCGGTTTTAAACTTTGGGCGCTATAGAGTAAAAATGGTAATAGTTAACGTTTTCTGGAATGAATTAAGCGTCTCAAGACTGTATTCCATCTCGACTACGATTTCTTTGCTAGAAACCGGAAGTGGTAGAAATCTATAACCTCTTCCGGTTTCAGTATAATTCATAAAATATCCCTTACAAACCAAATTCATCAAGGACTGTACACGGGCTAATGCTGCTTGTTATTACATATCGAACATTACACAATAGGCATTTTGCCTAACATCCGATCTCTACTAACAACTTAGCTTAGTTTTTAATAGTAGCTTACAAAACTTTTCGTTTTTTAATCACCAATGAATCTTACAATGGGTAAAAAAAAAAAAAATGTTTCTAATTGTGCGTCACGTTCCTGTGACATTTTACTACATATTTACAAGTGCAGTTATCCATTACTTTTCTGCGAAATTGTGTTAATTATCAGCTAGCATTAATTGCAACGTGCTACTACTGACAGTGTTCGTTGCACGCTTTATCGTAAAGCGACCCCCGTAGGAAATACCTGCGGGTGTTTTCGTGATGACTGCTGTCATTTCATGTTAACAAATCTGGTGTCGGCATGTCAACTACATGACAAAAATTCTATTGTCTTTGTGCACACGAGCCGTCAAGGCCATAATAATGATGAATCAGTATGAATTACATCACGCAATCATAATGTACAGTGTAACGTTTCTCTCTCGCTCTTTTATTCATGCGTGTCGCTTGTTGTAAAGAGCAAATAAAACATCCGCCAAAGTCTTTGGCTGGTTATGAGTATTCTTTCATGTTTAACTGAGCGTGCTAGCATTCAACAATGTCCTCCTACCTGTAACGCGTGTCAGGATTTTTTTTTCAGGCGTATTGTGTGGTAAGAAGAGTGATAGGGATATACTCACATTTATGTGCAAAGAAATTGGATTTACCCATCACCTATGAATAATTGTATCAAGCAAATGATTCGTTTGAATGGGAATCTCCTATCTAACGGAAAATAGAATATGACCGAAGTATAAAATTGCTTGCAATTATTATTATTTACAGTTCCATACTTTGCTATATTTAAGTATTGGATTCAAAAGTAGTTCTGTTAAAAGTATTGGAATATTTTTTCTTCTCTTGTTCGAATATTCAAACGTTAATTATTCAATATTCAAATATTCATTATCCCAATAATGATTCGAACATTCGAAGGATCCATATTATTCAAGTAACGAATATTCGAAATATCCGTATTATTCATTCAAGTAACGAATATTCGAAAGATCCATATTGTGCAAGTAACGAATATTCGAAGTATCCGTATTATTCAAGTAACGAATATTTACGGCACGGCACTGGTTGTTCAGGCTATCTAGTGTGATGAGACGATATACGAGACGCGACAGATGTCTTCTAGTAAAAATAGATAGCTCCACATCACGTCTCGTACAGGCAACACTTGGCGATGTCATTAATCATTATTGCAAAGCAGTACATTATATCATTTTTGGTACATTAAAATAAATTTAAAAAAAAAAAACTAATTTCCTGCTTATGGTGGTGACTTCTTTGTAAGAGCTCATCTTAACTACTTGTATTTTAAATAATGTAGCACTAAATAATAATAGTACATATATTTATCTACTTTTTCCTGCCTGGTTGCTCTTTCCGCGAAAACCACTCTGAATGTAATTTCCTTCGAAGAGGATTTGAAGCGCAATGATGTGTAGCATGTAAATCAATTTCACTCTGCATCGTCAGGGTAATGAAGCGAGACATCCTTGTGTGGTAGTGCTCCTTTTTTTCATCCCTTCTATAATACATGTACTTAGTGAAATAGAGTGCAAAAAGAAATTTAAAAAAATGAGGAAGGAAGAAATACTGCTGCTTCTAGTGATCTGAAAGCATGTTACTGGTATTGTTAGTGTATTATTAATGTAGTTATGAAAATATGTATATACAAAAGAGATATATATAATAAGCTTCTTAGGACACCGGAAAAATCAAGTGCATTAGGCTTCGATAATAAAATATTCTTAGTTTTTTTGCTTTTTAAAAAAATACGATGAAATTGAGTGTACTGAAGAAGGAAAAGTAGGAGAACTTTGAAAAATAAAGAAATGGGAAAATGTAACTGTTCTCTCGAGTATCATGATTAGGTTTTGTGAAATCCAACTACCATCATTGAAATACTACTATCTCGTAAGAATATTTATGATTTTTTTTTTTTTTTTTTAAGAAAAAGGAATGAACACACACACACAAAAAGAAAGATTAAAGAGAACGAACAATACAGCCAGCTACTTATATAAAGCAAGAAAAGATAGGGTAATGCGGCGGCAATGTGCCAAATCGACATACACTTGAGAGGACGGGAGAGATCTGGCAACAATGTATTTAAAAGATGGACGGCGCCTTTATATATATTCACTCATCTTTTTTTCTTTTTATGTTTTATTATTTTTTTTAATGTTTCAATGAGATAGCAGCCGTTGCCAAATCTATTAACATACACCGTTCTCCCAATAAAAACTCTTCCGGCTGCTTTTTCTTTTAAAAAAGGTAACTATGTTGAAGAAAATAGCTTCTTGTAGAAGCAGGAGGGAAGTTGTAGGAGATGGAATGTTCGCTTCTGGAAGAAGTGCTTTCTCTCTCTCTCTCTCTCTCTCTCTCTCTCTCTCTCTCTCTCTCTCTCTCTCTCTCTCTCTCTCTCTCTCTCTCTCTGAACTCTCCCGTTTTAGTTTGGTTTCGTTGGTGAACTCGTGGTGTACGCCCATCTTTTAATGATCTTCAATTTGATGGATGTATTTTTGGTTCTATCCACGATTTTTTTCCCCCTCCAACACCGCTATATTTTCACTTTAATATCTTCCAAGATGTCTGCTTATACGGAAACAGAAGTATTTTGTCCGCCTTTTCATTATAGAGTAAAAATCTATTTTAACGAAATCCGTCTCAAGCTGAAGTTTATGCTTAGTATAAAGTTTTTAGTTTCTAATTTTTATAGCCCTGTGAATTTCCATATACAGAGGATCTACTTTAATACTTTTACCTATATTATTTTTAAATAATATATATACATTTATCTTTCCGCTTTATCACTCTGCCATTACTCTGTCTGTATTCGGCCATTACTAGGAGCTACCGCAAGTAAGCTTTCTTGTACTGCAATCCTCAACTAAACAGTTTGCCTTCACGTAGCAGTTGTAATCTTTTCTCCTCTCCCTCTTTTTGTTTCCACTATAACAAATACGTATGCGTGGGTTTTCTCGGGGTTCTCCCGATTCCTCCCACTTTCTCGTTTCCATCATTTCATTCACTTCTCACCATCACCATCTGCTTTAGCCTAGCTGGCATAACGATAGAACGTAAAACTTTAAGATAGCTATGTTTCCACCATATTTCTTACAAGTTTCTCAGAATATAGTTTCTTCCCAAATAACCTTCTAACGTTTGTAATCGACCTACCAACTTTTTTCGTTCTCTATACGTAGACTTACGCCTCTGGTCCGCGATAATTCGAGAGTCTCTGGTCGTTTTTAATCGCTTTTGCGTGGTCCGTATATTTCTGCTCCGTAGAGGAGAATATTCCACCCACACGAAAACATTTTATAAATTCCTTGTCGTAACATTTTATGAATCGAATTCTTGAAAAAAAAATTTAAAAAAAGACCTAAAGATTCTTTCGTCATTTATATCCTTGCATTAATTTTCCTTTCATACTTCATACCGGTATCTTAACTAAAGTTACTTCACTGTCGCCAATTATATTTTTTCTACGTTTTTTCCTTCCTACATCTATCGTCGACACAGGCAGTCTCGTTTCTGTCACTATTGTTACATCACTGTACCAAAATGGCCCTTAATAACTAACCTTTCATATGACATACAGTCTCCTACGAAATAACAAACGCTTCGTGTGGGCATCTTAATGAAACATTTCCATCCTTTTTTTCCCATTCTAGGTCAAATAGAGCTTCCTAATGGCTATATGGTTAGCGCGCGCGCCTTTGGTACGAGAGACTTGGTTTCGATTCTAGGTAAGAGCGCAATGTGGTTCGGATCCCACGTTAAACTATAGGTCCGCGTTTCATATAGCCTCGCTGTTGAATAGGACGCTAAAATCGACCTCTAGGTTATAAATATAATAAACTGAAACACACATTTAATTATTCTAAGTGAAAACACTAAATATCAAATTTCATGTCTCCAACTTTAAGGGATACGGAGAGAGAACATATTATAATAATTGCAAGCCTACTCCTTTTTCTTAGTACCATTTTGGTTCCCTTCTAGGACGATATATATATATATATATATATATATATATATATATATATATATATATATATATATATATATATGTGTGTGACAGTTGCATCATTACCATTTTTATTTAATTTTTAAATAAATCTTTTAAATTCAATTTTGCGTATAATTATGGACATTAGTGAATATAATTTTTATTTTCATTTTTGTTTGTTTAAAAAAGGCAAAGGACATTCTCTTTATTTTCCCTTACTATCCGAGAGGTAAGATGTTTTATTTTTTTTTCTGTATACCTGTCCGTGCGGCGAGGACAGTTGAAAGACCCTTCCATTGTCTCTCAATACCACTGCCTAAGCCACATACGTAGACCACACACAGCAGAGTTCCCGGCGTGAACGCAAGAAAGAAGAACAAAACAGCTTTTAGCATCTTTTTGTGAAATTGAAAAAAATAATAAAGTCCTAACACGTTGAATAGAATCCAAGTAGAAATATAATCTCTGCGAATTTGTCAAAATCACAGCATAGACCATATGTCGCCACTCAGAACCAAGATAAAATTTTAACATAGAACTGTGAAATGGTCCAAAACCATGCACGAGACGACTAGGAGCCAAATCAACTCTCATAAAAATTTTCGATATAACATGTGAAATTTGAAGGAAGCACGTACGTTAGAGAAACGACGCCCGAAAACCGTAAATAGGCGGAGACCAAGAGAATCAAAATTTAGGACACCAAAATAAGTTAACGAATAAGAGAGCAGAGACAATCGAAGACACCGTTAGAGGCGTATCCAAAAAGATCGGCCGGCTAAAAAATTCAAAACTCCAAGTCAGTCGTAAAATAATTCTTCACCGGGAAACAGCGTACCACCGCAACACAAAAACATACCCGGAACTTACACACACACTACATTCATAATCAAAAGTTAAGTTCACAATAACAATGTGCGGCTAAACTTACCGAAGCCGAGTGTACGAAATTACAATCTTTCCTTAGCATAGTAACCTACACATTGATCTTCTTCAAAATATATTTATATATATAAACATATATATATAAACTTTGTAACGCTGCTAATATATATATATATATATATATATATATATATATATATATATATATATATATATATATATATATATATATAGATCGCGAAACGCCTACAAACATTGTTTTTGAGTGACAGAGTTTCGTACTTATAAACATAATCACGGGCTATTACAGACAATTAGAATAACCTACATACGCACCGAAAGCACTTGAACTAGTTTTAATCATACATAATCAGTTTTGAAGTATTATACACAATGCTTAAAAACAATAAACACTGTTTATCCGTGTAACACTACACTTTTAACACCGAGAGTGATGTTGGTGCAGTGTGACGTCTGAAAGTGCTTTTAGTGAGAGTGCATCCTATCAGAAATGGACCAACAGAAGCCCCACCTTGATGGATCAGGAGACGCCCAAGAGCGACGCCCCTTCCAGTTTGAGAGGAGGACGCAGCGGGAATCGAAGAGAGGAACTCCGAATCCAGGACACTTCTCACGAAAGAAGGAAGCCAGTAAACGCAGGGACATCTGTATGTGTGTGGTGAGCTTGGTGGTGAGAGCAGTGTGTACGGCGAAAGGTAGGACCCATCCAAATTATTTTTTGTTGATTCCAAAAGGGAAATTTTCGTCATTGAATAAAATGCAAGACGTTCGCGATATAAAGTCGGAACTATTTGAAAACTGTTAATGTATTTACACCGCGTGGAGAAAAGATTTTCCAACTCGAACTGTAATTGCTAAACAATTAGATTTTTTTTCTTTCTTTTTGAGCAAGGCTTATTAAAATAGAGATATTTTTTTTAATGATACTTATATATAGATATTCTGTGACTTTAGTGAATATGTCGTTGTTTTTATTAAGGAGATAGTAGTTTAGGCCATTACTCTATTTGTCACTTAGATTTTTTTGATAACATATAAAGAAAGTTAATTTAAAAGTAGATCGAATGACAGGTTGTAGACCTTTAACGATGAAAGAAGTATTTACTTTGACATATGGAAATTTGTATGAAGTAAAAATGCATCATCTGCGCTATGTACATGTAATATGAGAACTTTAAGATAATTTTGAACAAGACATAATAGATATTCCTAGAAAATATATTCAAGACATTGCTTTAATTGTCCAGAGATTATAGTGTTTGTAAAGTAATTTTGCATAGAAGTGAACGTACTAAATGAGTCTATTTCGATCTATATACTAGTAAAACTCTAATAAATAATATTGTAATGAGTCATCAAAAATATGTTACGTAAGAGAGCTAAAGGATTAATTAGTAACTATGATGTATATGCGACTAGTCTCGCAATTAATCATTTTCTTGGTTGGAGATACGTAATCCATAAATAAAGCGGAACCGACATTAGTACAGTCAGGTAGAATACAGATGAAAAATACGAAGTAGGCTAAGTAAAGCCGCAATTATTACGTCAGTCTGATCCTCTAACAATCGAGCGATCAGACGTTTATGCGCATAAACTAGACGAACAAACTAGAGGAATACATGAAAATGTCCGGCCGTATACCAATCCTATTAATGATAAAGAGAAAAATCACGAAAAACTCAATATATTCAGATTAAAAATCTCGAGAGACGTCTTGACATTTATTATTAATATTCATATGTTACTTGATTTTTATGTATGTATGCATGTATTTACTTATGATTTTATATATATATATATATATCTATATATGTTTGTGTCTATTAATTTTCTACTTGTGTTAATATGAGTATATATATGTAGCCTTTATGCATAACGAAATGGTAATGCTACGCTCATTGATTTTATGTATTTGATAGTGTATGCTTGTTAGGTAAATGTCAAAGTGCATATTTAGTGCACTTATTCTCATTCTCAGTTATTAATTTAAATAATTAGAAATGGTTAGCAGTCAGGCAGTAGGTTTATTTAACTCCTTTAGATCATTCTATGTTTCTTTCATACTTCCCACAAATCTCAACTCAAAGTCATGACTTGTTTCTCGATTTATTTTATTTCAATTCAAGTTATTTCAACTCATTTCCACTTACTTCAACTAGATTAACTTATTTTAAATCATTTCAATACTTAGTTTTCACCCGAATAAAATATAGGTTGTTATATTCAAAATTCCGTCCAGCTATGTAATATCTTAATCTCGTAAGTATTAAAAAGGTTATGGTCAAAACATATCAGCTGATCAACGTGAACTATATACTTAGCATGCGATGTCAAATAATTAGGTATTTTTCAAATGCAAAATTGTAATTTAACCAGTTTGGTATGATGTCTATGTAAATCAGGAAAGCTCTATATAGAATGTAAACAATGTAAGATTGCATCTAGCATTGGTTATAAACATCAATTCCACAGTTTGTTTATTTGTGTCAGGTTAATGATAACAATTCATTCACTACATAGTTCAAGAAAGAAAGCCCAGATGTAATTTACTTAAATTGATTTCTTTTTGTTTAAGGCCTTATGCCTTATTCTGAACATTTGTGGTCAGAAAACTCAAAAGTCAATGTTAACTTTTGGCCTGCTTAAATTTTTTTTAAACATATTCTTGTTGTTGTGTTCGTTTGCTCATTAAAACTTTTATTACATTGTTAACCTCAAATTCGCAAGCTTTTTCTTTCATAAACAAGTTGTATCCCTAACCTTAAGCATAACATTGGTTTCCAAAGGATCTGTTAGGCAAATTAGGCAATATAAGCATTTCTCGATTCTAGTGGGGATTAGACTGATTTTCAGAATTTTCAACTAAATTCTAAATTCTAGATATTCGTTTATTTTCTGGTTTTATTCTTATTACTACCATTATTATTCAGTTCACTTGGAAAGTGAAAGTCAGTCTAGTTCGTCCACACAAACCAAACATTAGAGGAAAATTCTCTTTCAGCGTTGCAGCACGTGAATTCAGGATACGTATGCGAATAATATCAAGTTTCATTTGCTTACACGGTTTTAGAGGGATCTTGTTTCCCTAAAGCCCTGGGACACCACGGGGAGATAGGATTTCCTAACCGTGAGATCAATCCTTATCGAGTCACAAACCATTTTAGTTCGAGGAACGGAGACTTTAACGGTGGTGCACAGGGAATAAATAGGGACAGACGGAATATGAACCCAAAACCCGCCATCTCAATTTTTTTCTTTTTATTATTACAAAACCTGGCGCTACAAGCGATCACCACCGGGATCTTTCTCTTTTCATTTTTCAAATTTTACAAATATGGCGCCCGAACAGGGACTCGATAGTTAATTTTTAAACTCGATAGTTAATTTTTTCAGACTCGATAATAAATTTTCGAACTCGATAATTTATGCTCAGACCCGATAATTAATTTTTAAACCCGATAATTAACTTTCAGATTCGATAATTTATTTTTAGATGCGATAATTAATCGTCAGACACGATAATTACTCGATAATTACTTTACAGTCTCGACGAATACGCTTCAAAGAACTCCATTATTTTTAAGAACTCGATTACAAAAAAAAAGGTAACTACTTGCTAAGATTATTATCAGCTACATAATGAGCCTTGGAATCGAACTAAATTCAACGCAAGTTGAACAGTACTTCTAGGAACGATCAACGTTCTTTTCCCCTCCAATTTCATTTCTTTTTCAGCCAGAAGAATGTAAATTATGTTTACGTTGAGCTAGCAATAGAGAATATTCAGTTTGCAGAATTTATTTGTATTGAAAATAAAGCAGTGATTGAACAAGGAAAAGAAGAAAAAGAAGAAAAATAAGGTAACCAGGTGAGGAAAATAGAAATAGGATAATAACTACAAGTTGCTAAAATCAACTCGAACCTGCTACCATTCATGTATTTGTAAGATATCCATTCATATATTTACATAGAAATAACTTTTCTTTTATTAGTTCATATTTAAGGTGTGCATATATTAGTTTATCATTTGAATTTTCAGTATGTATAGGATTAAGTTAGAAATGCATCAACACCAATGTAGGTTAAGTATAGCATTTAGTAAACTTTAAGATAAGATGATTTAAGGTGTGAATTACTATGCTGTGGAATTATTGCAAAAGATCGTACACTCAGGCTTATTTCATGAATAATAAATAAATAACGTAAAACGTGTTGTGTGTGTGAACAATTATAAGCGACGAAACTAGACATTTTATTAGTATATTGCAAGAATACTGTTTTTAAAAATTAATTTAGTAATTAATAAATACTTTTTATTCGTTAATGTGTGTGCAAAAATAATTCGGCGCAAAAGCTGTGAATTTTTAGTTTCAGATGCCAAGACTGCGGGCACAGACAGAAGAAATAAGGACCAAGATGCTGACGGGAGAGCAACAGATTTGTCCAGATTGCGGCAGAGATGTCTGGGAGCAAGAAATAACCCCATCATCTTCCCATCTGGAATGTGTTACATGCGGCGTCCTAAACACAACAGTGGCGTCTACTGAGGAAAGGCGATCTCAGTCATCAGAAGAAACGCCAAGGAAAGTGCAGCCAGACGAGTCTACCAGAACTCCCGCAAACAACGATGTGTTAGCCATGTTCCGGACACTAATGGAAAAGTTCGAAGAACAAAAAGAAGAACTAAAAGAAGAACTTAACAAGAAGTTAGATGAGCACAAAGAAGAAATAAAAGAAGTTAACAAGAAGTTAGACGGACAAAAAGAAGACCAAAAGGAAGAATCAAGAAAACTACGAGAAGAAATAAAAGAAGTAAACAAGAAGTTGGACGGACAAAAAGAAGAACTTAACAGGAAGTTGGATGAACAGAAAGAAGAACGAAGAAAAGAATCAAGAAAGCTGCTTGAAGAACAAAGAAAGTTCCGAGAAGAGCAAAAGCAAGAACTTGAAAGGAATTTGAACAACAAAGGGAACAGCAAAAACAGGAAATGGAAAGGTTGCAAGAGGAGCAACAGCAGCAATGCCAACGCATGGAGGAGACCATAGCTGCCAAACTCGCTGAAAGGCTGGATATACAGGCAGAAGAAAGTCACATACAGCTGCGATTGCTCGAGGAGAGGATCCAGCAGGAGACGGAGAAGACCGAAGAACGGCTTGCCCAAAAAATTGAACAGAGACAGGATTTAATATTAGAAGATGTCCGAAGAATGCACTCCCAACAGGAAAATCAGGCTAAAGCAGACAAAGAGGAATTGCAGAGGCGCCTAGAAGCCAACCGAGAAGAAGTGCAGCGAGGCATGCACAACGTAGAAAGGCAACTTTCCGTTCATGCCGAACAAATGGCCATGCTGCAACGGGTGCAGGAGGAAGAAAAGAGAAAAATGGCCGACCGCGTCGACAGATTAGCCGAAGAGATTTCCCAGAGGATGCAAAGCCAGAGTCAAACCATGGGCACCGGCGCACACCCAACTACGGATACAGGAGAGACTTCAAGAAGTCGAACTGCCTCACCTCCACCATTGAATGCATCTGTCATTGGCGAGGATTTAGGACGGGACACTGCACAGTCTCAAAGATCATTGGACACGCACGGCAGCGGTCGAAGCTTTTTGAGAGCACCAAAAATCGATGAACTGCCAACCTTCGACCCTGACGCAGATGCGAGTTTGCCGTCAACCTTCTTAGGACGACTCGTGGATGACTGCAGGCTCTATGGGATTGCTGAATCCGAACTCCTCACAATCCTTCCACGAATCCTCCGAGGTGCCGCGAAAATGTGGATTGACAACCATCTACACCAGTTCAGGACCTTTGAGGATTTCAGAGTAGCTTTCCTCAGGAACTTCCAGAGTGAAGCAATCATACAGAGAAAGCTGACTCGACTCCGCAACACCCGATACCGCCCTGACTCCCGAAAATCGCTCCGAGAATTCTTCTGGGAACAGGTGAAGTCATTCAAGGAGCTAAGTCCGACAATGTCGGAGACCGAGGTGTTGTCCAATGTGAAGAACATGTTGCCCATTCGGGTACAGCGACAACTTATTGGGATCCATCTACAGGACACAGAACAGCTGTCCATGATATTGTGGGACAGTGAGGAGTTGGATCGCATCGAGAGCCAGCAGCGAGAACGAAACGCTCAGCGAGGTCAACGGGGTGGAGCAGTTCAAGGTCCCAGGAGAATCCAACAGGTGCAGACACCCGTCAGCAGAGAACAAAATTCCTCTGGAGAAAGAAGAAGGAGAGAACGTCCACACCCCTACCATGGACGAGGGGGCACCAGGACACGAACGGAAGAGCAACCCGTCCAAGATGGTCAGGCACATAGGGACACACGACCAGGGTTGCAAAGAGGATCCAACACAGGGCGGCACTTTAGAAGAAACTCCAGAGGAGGAAATCAAAGTCGACGAGGGAGTTCCACAGGGGAACAGACGAATGGAATTCGAGGGATCAGGACACAACAAGTGTCGCAAAGAGGAACTGCCAGTAATCGCAGAGGACGGGGTCAGAACCGTCCGCAGGACACGACCTCCAGGAACCAGAGCGACAGTGAACCAGATTTCAATCAGGTCCTTGAGCAGTCCTCGGAAAACTAGGGGAGGACCGCCAACGTAGGGCTCGAGTTGACGGTCTGCACCAGAACGAAGATGTAGAGTCCACCATATTAAAGCATAGCGCAAACATCAACGCCTTACAGTGCCACGTACAGAGACGTGAAGTGGAAAGAAATGATTGCGGGGAGCATAAGACTTATGAACGGGGAGAAGTGTCAGCAGAAGGAAGACAGGAAATTGATCCTCCCGTAGTCAGCATACGCGTCTCCGCAACCTGGCTCACTTGCGATGACGCAGACCAGAAGGAAGAAGAAGAAGAGGAAGAACTCCAGCATTGTACAACGCCGAGAATAGAGGTGAAAATAAACGGTCATCTATTAGAAGCAATCATTGATACAGGCAGCGAAGCAACACTGATGACGGAGGAGACTTGGAGGAAAATAGCTTCGGATGTACGCAATCCGACTTTACGCCCCGCCACCGAAATTCGATTAGTTGATTTTACTGGGAAGCGCCAGTCCAGAGCCTTCGGAAGAACGATTGTCCCGATTGAGCTCGCAGAAGTAGAGGTAGCGATAGAAGTACTA
Organism: Thermobia domestica; assembly: GCF_964235325.1. Classification (NCBI taxonomy): domain Eukaryota; kingdom Metazoa; phylum Arthropoda; class Insecta; order Zygentoma; family Lepismatidae; genus Thermobia; species Thermobia domestica. Next base: position 94,296,365 of record NC_137454.1, read on the forward strand.
ATTGTGAAGAGACTCAACGCACCCCTTCTGCTTGGAGTTGATTTCTTGTACAAAATACGCGCCGAGCTGGACTTCAGTCGCTCTGAGCTGCGAACGTTACAGGAAAACAATCAACTTCAGTGCAAATTCTTGAATATTGATGTAGAAGAAGAATTATGCACCAAAGAAAGAGATTTTCAAGTGGCTGCAGTGGTGGCGGAGGAAGACATTGCAGGCAGCATCAAAGAGAAAGTGCGAGCAGCGGCCTTGCCCTCGCTGGAAACACAAAGACAATTGGAACGCATCCTCCGAAAACACAGTGAGCTATTTTCTGAAAAACCAGGACGCTGCCGAGTATACAAACATGAGATTGCCGTAGAAACGAACGACGCCATTGTTTCAAAGATCTATCCAGTGGCACTGGCACATAGGGCGGAGGTGCGGAAGCAGTTACAACAAATGTTGGAATGGGACATCATTCGACCCTCCAAATCATGTCATCTAAATCCACTGCTAGTAGTGATGAAGAGCGACAAGACCTTGCGCGTATGCATAGATTTTCGGGCTCTCAACAAGCACACGAAGGTGTTACAGACTAGACCTTTGGACATTCAAGAGATCTTACAGAAGTTTCATGGCGTACAATACTTCGCCCGAATTGATATGAATTCCTCGTTCTGGCAGCTCGAGTTGACCGAAAGCTCGAAACCCTACACAGCGTTCCCATTCGAGAACCAACTCTACGAATTTCAAGTAATGCCTTTTGGCCTTTGCAATGGGACGCAATCTTTCACTAATGCAATGAATTTAGTGCTTGGAGATGCCGTTCAGGATTTCACTATCTGCTACGTGGACGATCTGTTAATATTTTCGACACTGGAAGAGCACCTTACCCACATTGATACTGTATTGAACCGGATCAAGCAAGCAGGAATGACCGTAAAGCTGAAGAAATCTGAATTCGCTTTACCGCAGATCCAGTTTCTTGGACATGTAATATCCTCAACAGGAATCGTCAAAGATCGTAGCAAAGTTGAAGCTATCCTAAGTTTGCAACCACCGCGCACAGTCAAGCAGGTGCGAAGATTCTTAGGAATCTTGGGATATCATCGCCAATATATCCCAGGATATGCCCTGAAAGCGCAACCACTGTACGAGCTCCTAAAGAAGAATAGACGTTGGAGATGGACTCCAGAACATCAGAAGAGTTTTGAAGAACTGAAACAGGCAGTCGCAGAGGATGTTATGTTGTATCATCCCAACTTCGATGAGCCATTTTACGTCCAGTGCGACGCATGTCTGTCTGGAATTGGAGGCTATCTGTATCAGAAACAGGGTGAAGAGAAACGCGTAATTCAATACGCCAGTAGAAGTTTAAGAGGAGCAGAGAAGAATTATGCCATACATGAACTGGAGTGCTTAGCGATTCTCTGGTGTATCCAAAAATTTAGAATATACCTGCTTGGAAGACGTTTTACCGTCATAACGGACCACAAAAACCTACAATGGTTACATCGAAGTAGGAACTGGAATAGTAGACTCACAAGATGGAGTATTCAGCTTCAGGATTATTCGTTTGAAGTTGAGTACTGTAAGGGAAGCGACAATACTGTTGCGGATTCTTTATCCAGATATTATGAAGAAGGACCTGCTAGCACTCTGAATATAAACTCACTTCAAACTAAAGTCTCAATTCTGGAAGTCAGTAGATCGGAACTGGCTAAGCTGCAGCTGGAAGATGACCAATGGAAACACATCATCGACTTCCTTATGAATGGGAGCAAAGAGGATACGGTCCAACGCAGTAGAAACTGGATCAATGCATACCAGCTAGTAGATCAGATTGTCTGTTTGAAGAACTTCCACAACCCAAACGTACTAACGATTTGCCTACCGAGGGCACTTGTCAACAAAGCACTGCAAGATGCTCATGACGGCAATGGTCATTTTGGCTTTTTCAAGTCATGGAGAACGCTTAGTGCTGCTTACTATTGGAAGGGAATGAGGAGAGATCTGAAGAGCTGGATTGCAGACTGCGAGATCTGTGTAAGATCCAAAGTAGATCGCCATCCTCCTGAAAAGACATTGACCAGTTACATCGCTACAAGACCCAGAGACATCTATTATGTAGACCTGGTTGGGCCTCTACCAAGGGCACCCACGGGAGAAAAATACATCCTTACAGTTATGGATGGATGTACAAGATATCTGGTAGCCTTCGCACTAAGAAATATATCAGCGAACTTGGTCCTGAAGTACCTGCAACGATATGTACTGTCAGTTATTGGTGTGCCAAACAGCATCCTGACAGACCAAGGACGTCAGTTCGTATGTCAGCAGTGGAAGGAGCAAATGGAAAAGCATAACATCAGGATACTATATGCACCTCCATATCATCCCAAATCTAATCTGGTTGAGAGAATGCATGCAGAGCTCCACCGTTTGTTCCGAGTATTCTGCAACAAGAATCACACTTCATGGGCGAATCATCTGCCTTGTTTAGTGGTCTTGTTGAATCACGCAGTGAGTGAGTCCTCATCGTACTCGCCTGCAGAATTATTCTTGGGGAAGATCAGGAACAATCCGATACTGGAACACTTCGGAATTCCACGAAAAGAGTGCGAAGAGTGGGAAGACAAACTGTTCCATGCTACGCGCAGAAATATTACATTAAAGAAGATGCGCAATCAGAAACTTGCGAAGAAAGGACCAGCAGTGACACCAGGAGAGCTCGTTTTCCTGAAATCACACAAGCTCAGTACCCTGGTAGATCAAAAGATCCAGAAATTTTTTGAACTTTACTCTGGCCCGTATTATGTCAAAGTAAAGGCAGGGGAAAACACTTTTGTGTTGGTTGATTGCAGCAGTGGAAAGGAGACGGTTCCACAGCACGTAGAAAATATCAAGGTCTGGCAATGTTCTCAGGAGAAGAAGGAAGAATGGATCAGACTAATGAACAAGAAGCTCTCTCCAGACGCGTCTACTAGCAGATCAGAGCGCACGAGGTAAAAACTATTCGGGTTTGGATTTTTATGTACTTCAACTTTTCTATGAACTTCAAAATTAGGGATAGAATTTTCATGTACTTCAGAATATTTTTTGTGAACTTTGAAATTTCTGATTAGGGTTCGGATTTTTATGTAATGTTCAATTTGCACTTAGAATTCATGATGCAATGTCAATCACAAAGTTTCTCTTAGGATGGAGATCTGCTTCAACTAAGTTGCATCATCTGCTCCATCTTAGGAGGGGGATAACAGTGACAGTTGCATCATTACCATTTTTATTTAATTTTTAAATAAATCTTTTAAATTCAATTTTGCGTATAATTATGGACATTAGTGAATATAATTTTTATTTTCATTTTTGTTTGTTTAAAAAAGGCAAAGGACATTCTCTTTATTTTCCCTTACTATCCGAGAGGTAAGATGTTTTATTTTTTTTCTGTATACCTGTCCGTGCGGCGAGGACAGTTGAAAGACCCTTCCATTGTCTCTCAATACCACTGCCTAAGCCACATACGTAGACCACACACAGCAGAGTTCCCGGCGTGAACGCAAGAAAGAAGAACAAAACAGCTTTTAGCATCTTTTTGTGAAATTGAAAAAAATAATAAAGTCCTAACACGTTGAATAGAATCCAAGTAGAAATATAATCTCTGCGAATTTGTCAAAATCACAGCATAGACCATATGTCGCCACTCAGAACCAAGATAAAATTTTAACATAGAACTGTGAAATGGTCCAAAACCATGCACGAGACGACTAGGAGCCAAATCAACTCTCATAAAAATTTTCGATATAACATGTGAAATTTGAAGGAAGCACGTACGTTAGAGAAACGACGCCCGAAAACCGTAAATAGGCGGAGACCAAGAGAATCAAAATTTAGGACACCAAAATAAGTTAACGAATAAGAGAGCAGAGACGAAATCGAAGACACCGTTAGAGGCGTATCCAAAAAGATCGACCGGCTAAAAAATTCAAAACTCCAAGTCAGTCGTAAAATAATTCTTCACCGGGAAACAGCGTACCACCGCAACACAAAAACATACCCGGAACTTACACACACACTACATTCATAATCAAAAGTTAAGTTCACAATAACAATGTGCGGCTAAACTTACCGAAGCCGAGTGTACGAAATTACAATCTTTCCTTAGCATAGTAACCTACACATTGATCTTCTTCAAAATATATTTATATATATAAACATATATATATAAACTTTGTAACGCTGCTAATATATATATATATATATAGATCGCGAAACGCCTACAAACATTGTTTTTGAGTGACAGAGTTTCGTACTTATAAACATAATCACGGGCTATTACAGACAATTAGAATAACCTACATACGCACCGAAAGCACTTGAACTAGTTTTAATCATACATAATCAGTTTTGAAGTATTATACACAATGCTTAAAAACAATAAACACTGTTTATCCGTGTAACACTACACTTTTAACACCGAGAGTGATGTTGGTGCAGTGTGACGTCTGAAAGTGCTTTTAGTGAGAGTGCATCCTATCAGAAATGGACCAACAGAAGCCCCACCTTGATGGATCAGGAGACGCCCAAGAGCGACGCCCCTTCCAGTTTGAGAGGAGGACGCAGCGGGAATCGAAGAGAGGAACTCCGAATGCAGGACACTTCTCACGAAAGAAGGAAGCCAGTAAACGCAGGGACATCTGTATGTGTGTGGTGAGCTTGGTGGTGAGAGCAGTGTGTACGGCGAAAGGTAGGACCCATCCAAATTATTTTTTGTTGATTCCAAAAGGGAAATTTTCGTCATTGAATAAAATGCAAGACGTTCGCGATATAAAGTCGGAACTATTTGAAAACTGTTAATGTATTTACACCGCGTGGAGAAAAGATTTTCCAACTCGAACTGTAATTGCTAAACAATTAGATTTTTTTTCTTTCTTTTTGAGCAAGGCTTATTAAAATAGAGATATTTTTTTTAATGATACTTATATATAGATATTCTGTGACTTTAGTGAATATGTCGTTGTTTTTATTAAGGAGATAGTAGTTTAGGCCATTACTCTATTTGTCACTTAGATTTTTTTGATAACATATAAAGAAAGTTAATTTAAAAGTAGATCGAATGACAGGTTGTAGACCTTTAACGATGAAAGTAGTATTTACTTTAACATATGGAAATTTGTATGAAGTAAAAATGCATCATCTGCGCTATGTACATGTAATATGAGAACTTTAAGATAATTTTGAACAAGACATAATAGATATTCCTAGAAAATATATTCAAGACATTGCTTTAATTGTCCAGAGATTATAGTGTTTGTAAAGTAATTTTGCATAGAAGTGAACGTACTAAATGAGTCTATTTCGATCTATATACTAGTAAAACTCTAATAAATAATATTGTAATGAGTCATCAAAAATATGTTACGTAAGAGAGCTAAAGGATTAATTAGTAACTATGATGTATATGCGACTAGTCTCGCAATTAATCATTTTCTTGGTTGGAGATACGTAATCCATAAATAAAGCGGAACCGACATTAGTACAGTCAGGTAGAATACAGATGAAAAATACGAAGTAGGCTAAGTAAAGCCGCAATTATTACGTCAGTCTGATCCTCTAACAATCGAGCGATCAGACGTTTATGCGCATAAACTAGACGAACAAACTAGAGGAATACATGAAAATGTCCGGCCGTATACCAATCCTATTAATGATAAAGAGAAAAATCACGAAAAACTCAATATATTCAGATTAAAAATCTCGAGAGACGTCTTGACATTTATTATTAATATTCATATGTTACTTGATTTTTATGTATGTATGCATGTATTTACTTATGATTTTATATATATATATATATATATATATATATATATATATATATATATATATATATATATATATATATATATATATATGTTTGTGTCTATTAATTTTCTACTTGTGTTAATATGAGTATATATATGTAGCCTTTATGCATAACGAAATGGTAATGCTACGCTCATTGATTTTATGTATTTGATAGTGTATGCTTGTTAGGTAAATGTCAAAGTGCATATTTAGTGCACTTATTCTCATTCTCAGTTATTAATTTAAATAATTAGAAATGGTTAGCAGTCAGGCAGTAGGTTTATTTAACTCCTTTAGATCATTCTATGTTTCTTTCATACTTCCCACAAATCTCAACTCAAAGTCATGACTTGTTTCTCGATTTATTTTATTTCAATTCAAGTTATTTCAACTCATTTCCACTTACTTCAACTAGATTAACTTATTTTAAATCATTTCAATACTTAGTTTTCACCCGAATAAAATATAGGTTGTTATATTCAAAATTCCGTCCAGCTATGTAATATCTTAATCTCGTAAGTATTAAAAAGGTTATGGTCAAAACATATCAGCTGATCAACGTGAACTATATACTTAGCATGCGATGTCAAATAATTAGGTATTTTTCAAATGCAAAATTGTAATTTAACCAGTTTGGTATGATGTCTATGTAAATCAGGAAAGCTCTATATAGAATGTAAACAATGTAAGATTGCATCTAGCATTGGTTATAAACATCAATTCCACAGTTTGTTTATTTGTGTCAGGTTAATGATAACAATTCATTCACTACATAGTTCAAGAAAGAAAGCCCAGATGTAATTTACTTAAATTGATTTCTTTTTGTTTAAGGCCTTATGCCTTATTCTGAACATTTGTGGTCAGAAAACTCAAAAGTCAATGTTAACTTTTGGCCTGCTTAAATTTTTTTAAACATATTCTTGTTGTTGTGTTCGTTTGCTCATTAAAACTTTTATTACATTGTTAACCTCAAATTCGCAAGCTTTTTCTTTCATAAACAAGTTGTATCCCTAACCTTAAGCATAACATTGGTTTCCAAAGGATCTGTTAGGCAAATTAGGCAATATAAGCATTTCTCGATTCTAGTGGGGATTAGACTGATTTTCAGAATTTTCAACTAAATTCTAAATTCTAGATATTCGTTTATTTTCTGGTTTTATTCTTATTACTACCATTATTATTCAGTTCACTTGGAAAGTGAAAGTCAGTCTAGTTCGTCCACACAAACCAAACATTAGAGCAAAATTCTCTTTCAGCGTTGCAGCACGTGAATTCAGGATACGTATGCGAATAATATCAAGTTTCATTTGCTTACACGGTTTTAGAGGGATCTTGTTTCCCTAAAGCCCTGGGACACCGCGGGGAGATAGGATTTCCTAACCGTGAGATCAATCCTTATCGAGTCACAAACCATTTTAGTTCGAGGAACGGAGACTTTAACGGTGGTGCACAGGGAATAAATAGGGACAGACGGAATATGAACCCAAAACCCGCCATCTCAATTTGTTTCTTTTTATTATTACAAAACCTGGCGCTACAAGCGATCACCACCGGGATCTTTCTCTTTTCATTTTTCAAATTTTACATATATATATATATATATATATATATATATATATATATATATATATATATATATATATATATATATATATATATATATATATATATATATATATATAATATAACACTGAAAGCATGTTTTGATATTTGTAAAATCTAAATATCAAATTTCATGTTCCTAATCTTAACACATAACTGGTCATGTGGGGGTAAATTTTACGTCCAGATGTGAACGAAGAAACAGAAAAAATACCACGCAATTTCTTTTTTTTATTTTTTAAAAAATTATTTCACTGTTATCGCATATTTTATATCAATACCTGTTTTAAGTGGCTTGTAATAGTCTATGTAATACCATAAATTTGTTTATCCATAAATGAGAACAATACTTAAATCGCAAAAGTAAAACAACATTAGGGGTAAAATTTACCCCCACGCTCCTACTAACTGTGAATAAAAAAGCGTACCTAGTTAAGGGTTAAGAAAAAAAGTTTCGACACGTTATTATAATAATTGTTACTCCCTTCTCCCCGACTTCCACGTCTAATTTCCGAAACTTGTTCCCTTACGTCGCAAATCCTATCTACTGTCCAAATTTCAAGTTTCTAACTGAAACTGTTTGGCGTAGACATTGATCAGTCATTACGTCAGGACTTCTTTTATCTACAGCTTGTTTAGAAATTTGATGAGCAAACTTCACGAGATAATTCCTTATACCAAATGAAAGAAAACAATTCTAATAAACATAGGCCGAGAAACATCTCCTTTCAAAGTTATAAACTGCCCAAAATACGAAACATCGCGTTTCAAAACGCCCTGCCTTTAATACTATACGATCTATCGCAAGCGATTCAAGGAATTACGGAAGATTTAAATATCAATGTTTTTAGAATCCTTCGGTACTGTCTAAACGAAAGCTCAGCACTTTAAAGTTTATCCCCGTACCCAACTTCCTTGTACAGTCCTTTTCGGCCGTACTGAATGATTGTAAAACATGGATATTTAGACCGAGCGCATACTACATAATTCCTGTGTGATTCCTTGAACCGCTTGTGATAACGTCCCTTAGTTTTTAAGTATTACAAGCATTGCATTTTAAAATGTGATTTTCCGCAGTTTTTCACTTTGGAAGGAGGCGTTTTTCGATGTATGTTCATTAGAACACATAATGTAAGGGATTACCTCTTGGAGTTTGGTGTCATCGAATCTCTAAACATACTGCATAGGGATTAGAATAATGATTCTTACCAAAAAACATTTCTTTGTCCAGGCACGTAGCCAAGGGGGGGGGGGTCCGGGGGGTCCGGACCCCCCCCCTTCGAGACCAGAAATGAAAAAATTAAGGAAGGATAAAACAAAATGAAATGACGAAATGACAAAATGAAATGAAGGATCAGCGTTAAAAATTAAAAAGAAAACTATAGGAAGCTTTTGCTTATTCTTTCTTATGAGGATATTTGTATTACTTGCAATATGGTGGAGAGGTAAGCGAGATATTCTGGAAGAGTCAGGGAATTTGAAATTTCAAGAAAAGTTATGGAATTCTCAGAATTTCTGCTACTAGTCAGGGAGATTTCAAGCTTTTGAAAGCATAGTGTCGTTGTGTAACAGCGTGGACATTTTAAATCATAATTTTTCGTCATCGCATCCTTGTAGTATCAAACATGTTATTTCAAGGACAATTTTCTATTGCTCCTTTAACCTGTCATTTGGAACCGACAATAGTTGACGAAATAATAAAAACAAAAATTTATGTTGAAAGAAAGTTCTGTTAGCATTTGATTCAACAGAGAAAAGAACGTATATATTGTAAAACTAGTTGAACATACACATACTTCGCCACAGGGGCTGTATTTGGAAGTCAACGCCTGTGGGAGTACCACCATGGATCTCAGCGACTGCGAAAACTATGGATTTGATACTAATATCGGTCATTTTGGGCTATTTTTTACATGTCTCTGTATCCACCCCCGCTGACTTCCAGCCCGCATGCAATTGTAACTAAATTTGCAAATCAACGCTAATGGAAATGTCACCATTGATTTCAGCGACCGCGAAAACTATGAATTTGACACTAATATTGGTGATTTTGGATTACTTTTATATGTCTTGGTATCTCACCCCCTCCGGTGACCCCCGGCCCGGAGCCGAATAGCGTGAATTTGGAAGTTAATGCGATCCGAGTTTCACCATTGATTTCAACGACCGCGAAAATATGAATTCGACACTAATAGCTCAAGTGATAGAGCGTTAGCTTCGCATTCGAGAGGTCGTGGCTGCCGACCATCCTGACTGAGATTTTCCAGGGTTTCCCGCAGTCCTACCAGGCAAATGCCGAGATGGTACCTACTAAACACGCCCTGGCCGATACCTTCCCAAATCCTTTCCATTGTTAATGTTGTTGGATATCCAGTGTAATCCTCTGAGTTGGATATCCTCTGAGCTGCATCTAATGATTGTTAAATAAATAAATAAATATCGGTCATTTTGTACTACTTTTACATGTCCCGGTAAACGCCCCCCTGAGACACCCCTGGTTCGAATTTCGACAAAAACGTTTAACTCTGGTCTGGAGCCTGGACCAAGGTATTCGTGACTAAAATTTCGTAACTCTCGGTCAATTTGTCTGGTTCCCAAGCCGGTTCCGGTAAACGCCCCCTGAGACTCCCTGTTTAGAAATTTAAAAAAATAACGCTTCGTCTTGATCTGGGGCCTGGGCCAAGGTACTCCTGACCAAAATTTGGTAACTCTCGGTCCACTAGTCTGGTCCCCAGGCCGCACACAGACAGACAAACACACAAACAAACTCTTCATTTTATTTATATTAGAAGATAGTTTACAAGACAGTATTGAATAAGTACTTTTTATAATAATTGAGGTCATAACGAAAGGAAAGTTGTTATATTTGAATAAACAGGAGAAGGACGTAAATATTGTAAAATCTTTTTCAATACTTTTTTTTTATTATTTTGCTTGAAATTTCTTCATAGTTTGTTATTAAAATACTTGCCAATATATACTCATTTTATTGTCCTAACAACCAAATATATGTTGATAGTAAAGTAGTTTAGATTGATCGAGCTCCTGTGCCTTCAGAATTTCATGTCACTCTTCCCCTTCCCCCCCGTTACGAAATCCTGGCTAAACGAACCAATATATGTTCCAGTAAAATAGTTTAGAATGATCGAGCCGCTTTTGGGATGACCACAGTATTTCATGTCATGGACCCCCCCCCCCTTCACGAAATCCTGGTTACGTGCCTGCTTTGTCTCAGGATAGTGTAGAAGTAACGCTCGAAAACTTATATAACTTTTTTTTTAACTGTATGTTTTACCCTAAGCGTGATACGGTTATAAAGCAATACATGTGAATAACATATACTCATTTATGATTATGAGCGAGTCTTGTTTCGATTCCTGGTGTGAAAGTCCAGTTTCCATTATTTTGCACACATGAACACGTTAGATAATATTATTATATATATATATATATATATATATATATATATATATATATATATATATATATATATATATATATATATATATATATATATATATTGTATAGTGATTAATTATTATGAGGTTTATTCGTACTTTTTTCTTTCAGGTGAGTAAAAGACATTCATCCAACGGGGTCTGATGGTCTGATGTAGAGTGTCGTAAGTCACATTTCCAGGTATGAAATTTAATATTCTTACGCAAAGTTCCAGATATAGCATTGACATTTTTCAAAGATAAAATGAACATTAATATATTGTAGATTATTTATCAGAATCATAAATGTTATTGGCAAATCATTGACCACAAATTGAGGTGTTTTTATGCATTACGGTCGTCAGCTAACTTTTTCGTTCTTATGTAGGAGTTATCTAGACTCAAACTCTGCTATGCGTAAGTATGGGAAGTCTTACAGAGCGCCTATGTTCGTCCTTCTGTCCTGACGATAGTTTTTTTTTTTTTGAAGTGGATTCAGTGGCTCTTCTCCCACTTAGATTCCACTCCACCTCCACTCTTAATTTTCTACTGAAACCGGAAGTGATAGTAGATTTCTACCATTTCTTCTTTCAGTGTTGATCACCTTACAGCAAAAACGGTAAGAGATGGCTTTATTATATGAATTCACCGTCTCAAGGAAAAGTTTCTCTCAATTTAAATTGGAAGTGCTGGAAATTGCCCCCTTTCAACCGTGTTCGCCATAGAGCAAAAATAAGAGATAATAAAAAGTGGTTTTATGATATGAATTCACTGCCTCAAGGAAAAGTTTCATCTCAACTCTTATCTCTCTATTTATATTGGAAGTGCTGAAAAAAATTGCTCCCTTTCAACCGTGTTCGTCATAGAGCAAAAATGATAAGAGATAATAAAAAGTGGTTTTATGATATGAATTCACTGTTCGAAGGGAAGTTTCATCTCAACTCTCTACAAGTATCTCTCTCTATTCAAAATTGACGATCTGAAAATTACCCCCTTTCAACAGTAATCGTCATAGAGCAAAAATGGTAATAGATATTGAGAAATTGTTTCTCGATATAGATTCAGTGTCTGTAGAAGAGACTTAATCTTCGACCTTATTCCTCTATGGCAACCTAAAGTGATAGATTTACTACGTGCGATTTCAATAGTGGATTCCTAGAGTTTGAAAGTATATTTTCAGTTTGACAATGTGAAACGAAACTCATTTGTTTTAAATTGTCTTCATCTTTGTTCATCTCTGCATAACTTCTGTCTTGAATGATCCACCCGAAGGCAGGTTATAGTCAATTTATGCTTATTAGGATTGCCCGTACACATGAACTATAATTACGCCTTCATTACACAGATATTCAGGTGTATACGTCGATTAACATTTCTCCGTTGTACGGTATCCTGACTTCATATACTTTCGAGATGCTGCGAACTCACAGGAGGTTCTTTAGTTATTGTTACAAAAAAAGACTCCTCAAATATTTCGAATTTTGTATTGTCTAGGGAGCAGAACCAATGTATACTAAAATGAGAACAGATAATAAGAAACTGCTACATAGATGAGAATGAAATCTGATAACAGAAGTACTTTAGAAGACAGAAAAAAACTGTTTAAACATGGGTTGAGAAGAATTGTTTGTTTATTTTTTCGATAACTGGATAATTAATGAAATATTCAAATTGCGTAGATGAATGTTACAGTATAATCAGTATTATTAACTTATTTTATTACTTGAATTTCTTCCCCACGTAAGAATTTCGTTTCTCCGTGAGATGTTTCTACACTCGTTTATAGATATTTACTTTTTTTTCGAAGTTGCAAACACTGCTAGACTTGCCAATAATAATAATTAAGGAGAAAAAATATTTGTACTCCTTATTATCTGGAATGGTAATTGGTTTGCAGTGGTACAGATGCGTGGATTATTATGAAGCTTAGAGTTCAGAGAGAGAGCAAGAGAGAATGAATGAATTTAAAATCCTTTTTCCGTTAATTAGCCACAGTAATGCGGTTTTTAAGAAGAGAGACTTATCCTATGCTATGAGAATTTGTTTTGTATCGATTTTTTGAGAATACTTTAACGTTAATTAGAGAGTAATACAGCTTTAGGAAAGGACATGACTGTGTACTTTTTTAAAAATAACTTTTCGATTTTTTTATTTTTATTTTATTTACTTTTTTTTTTTTTTTTTAACCCGGAGGACCGAAAGAAAAGAAGCAAGGATTCTCTTCTCTGTTTCCTTTATTTAAGGTTTATTGCTGTTAGCTTTAGAATATGAAGTAGAGATATTTTCTTAAGGCACATACCAATGATACTGGAGGCTTGTAGATGTTATAGTTCCGTAGTAATTCCTTTTGGATCTTTCCTAGATACTTCAGAACCCATATTTTATTCATTATTAGAATACTACTGGATTATATGACATTATTAATATAGCAATCCACGACATGAGGCGACATACGGCCCAAGTCGCCTCCTATGATACGATGTTTTACGAAATTTTCATATATTTTAAATTCAATCCAAGTTCGGATGAACGAAGAGCTGCATCAAAAATTTAATGACGGTATTATTTAACATATAAAATGTATCGAACACAAAATCACAAAACCTGAAATAGAAGTTTGTTACTATCGAAAGTAAAACATAACACATAAAGGCACCAGTGTTTCTTGTGTCCTTTCGATGTTTATATCCAAACTTATTTCCGCGTGTAATTTCGTTTCCAATTTTTTCTAACTACAACTTTTGCATGCAGAGCTCATTGAAGGACGGACTTAAAGGGATAGGCACTTTTGCTAGTGTTCGTTGTAAGTTCAGCGACAAGTCCAACAGGAGCTTCGGTGGTTCAGTGTTAGAGCATTCACCATTGGTGCTTGGGGGTCCCTAGTTCGATCTCAGCTTTTGTTAAGTTGGATTTGTGATGGACAGACATCGCGTGCGTGGGGTTATCTCTGTTTTTCCTACTTCCTTCCACTTTCTTCATTCTGCCATTGTCCATGATCATGGAACGTTAAACTAATAATAATAATAATAATAATAATAATAATAATAATAATAATAATAATAATAATAAAGTTTAATGTTTTAAAAGTCCCTTGACATTCCTGGCATATGGTAACTCTTTATGCGCACAATGTTAAATGAAAATGCAACGTTGCCATTTACCTGGACCCACAACATAAGTGAATGAAGTTACTGGTTGAAATGGAGCCTGGCCATCTACACGTTAGCGTAAAAGAGGGGGCGCGGTGGCTCAGTGGTAGAGCGTTCACCTCCGGTGCTTGGGGTCAATGGTTCGATCCCAGCTCGCGCTGTGTGGACTTTGTGGTGGACAAACACCGTGCTCATGGTTTTTCTCGGGGTTCTCCCGTTTCTTCCCACTTTCTTCATTCCACCATTTCACTCGTCTCTCATCATCACCGTCTCCTTTAGCGTAACCGGCATAACGTGGGACGTAAAACTGAAATATTTCATTTCATTTTTTTTAAGCGTAAAAGACAGTAACTTCATTCACTTATGTTGTGGGTCCAGGTAAATGGCAACGTTGTATTTTCACTTAACATTGGGCGCGTAAAGAGTATACGGCTCAAACGGCCCGTCCAATTTAAAAAAAAAATCCTTCACTTTAGATTGAAAACATCAAATTCTGAGACTGTTTCCCCTTCTTATATTGTTGTAACTCTTATAATAATAGTTACCCTGTTAGAGGACTTTTGAAACACTCTGTATATATATTCTATTCATTTTCGAAATCCGTGTTCTTAATTGTTCTTAATCTGGTAATTAAAGAGCTTTTTATGAAAACGAATTAATGAATCAATTAGTAACATGTGTATGTACAGGAATTGTGTGAAAATATATTCAAAGACCTTTCGACAACTACAAATCTCTATTAAACTCTATCACAATCTCGATTATGTAGATTAAATATGAAGAAAGTAAACAAACGAAAAAAGGTGTTCTGTTTAACCATTTTTTTTTTAAAAAAAAAAGGTAGAGTAATAATTGTATTTAAAAACTAACGTAATAGCCGTTGTGTACAAATTATCTTGAGCGATGAATTTAGCAAGGCGTAGCTGAAACAGAGAGAGAGAAAAAAGCATATTGCCTACATTGTAGGTGCAATGCGTGTTTGTAAAAAATATATTTATACGTATACGGTAGCTGCTCCGCTAACATGTGCAAATATTTACATTTGCCCCCATAAGCACCGTTATTTTATTTAATAATGCACAGAGGAAGAATGTTCATCAAAAGTTGCTTTTGCTTGTTTGTGCAACAACACGTAAAGTAAACTAAAATTCGTTTATTATGTATGCATCAGGTAACTGGGGAAAATTTGTATGATAACTGTGGAGGGGGTGAGGGAAGAGAGATGGAAGTAAACTCCGATACACCAGCTGTTGAGGTGGCAAGCTATGTTTGTTAGAGTTCTTGTTTGTTGCTTTTGGTTTACGGTTAGTTTCGTTATTATTTGCTGCCGGAGCTGAGTATCATACATTCTACAGATTACTCAAATACTATATACGTATACAGTAGGTGTAACGTTTTGCTGGTAGTCAAACAGGTAGCAAGTTGTTAACACAACATTCTCTATGTTACCTGCCACAATAGAGCTTAAATAATGAGAAATAATAGAACGCATGATGGTAATGGTCATTCTAATTGCCATTTTAAATTATAATGGGAATGCTGTGATAGTAGTTAACAGAGATGTACGCAGGAGGTTGGGTCCTGGGAGTCCGCGATCCCTCCGAAATCCTGACTTTTCTGTCAAATTTTGTCTAACTTTAGGAGTGATTTTACACAAATCTTAATATAATGTTTCCTCATATTGAATTTGGAGAACGATAAGCTATGGATCCCTCCCAATATAAATTTCTGCGAACGTACCTGGTAGTTAACAATATGGATTGTAAGGAGCAAAATTAAAGTATAAAATTTGGTGTGCATTGTGTGAACACACTCTAGATGAACCTTATTACTATTTTAGAGTTGTTATTGAAATGAAATGTTACTGGAATTCGAATTAAATAAGGAAGAATTTCATCAATTTCTGAAACCATTTTGTTTTCCGTCATTTTGCAGGGTGGTCCGGAAGTGGGCGTATTGTTTTTTCTGACGGTTTTAGGTTTTAACCCACATTTGTTTGGTAACATTGTTTGGCATTGTCTCGTAACGTTGCTTGGCAGTCTGGCAACATTGCTATCCATGTTCATTTGTTCTACCATAACTAACTGTATGCTGTTGAAACTAATGGGGAGTACGGCCACTTCCGGACCACCCTGTACTATCATTTGATATAACCATTTAATTTCATCATTGTACTATTTTTTTTTATTTATTTTATTTTAATTAGAAAGTTGAATACATTTAATATTAAGTATTAATTAGATTATTAAGTTTATCCACTATTTGTTTATTGTTATTGAATTAAATTCAGGTAAATTTTAATTGGAAAGCGTACTAAACATATTCTGTAAAAAAAATAAGAATAGTGGATCTAATTATGCTAGGAAGCTGTATTTCAAAAATGAAAATCCGGAACTCTACGCTTTTATTTTCAAAATGCGCGAAATAAAAGTGGCAAAGTTCTATTCACTTCCTTGGACTGGTATAGTAAATACAAAAATGTAAATAAAGTATTTGAAAATATCATCTCACATGATTGAGATATGCTTCTGCTACATTTCCATCGCTCTGGTTGTGGGTGTACTTGCTTGGATCATGTAGTTTTTGAATACATTCTATTTTCAAGTATTCTTTTGGGTGGGTGGGGGGATGAAATTGTACACATGACTAATTGATAAAATTAGGTCTTCACTGTTACACATACTTCAGTAGTATCGATGTCCAGTTTATTTCTTTAGTCTGTCCATAATTGAAACTATTTGCTCCACGGAGGCATTGGTCCCAGGAAGAGCAAGGATGAATTCTATCACAGACGAAAATGCTGAAACATCTCCTAGTTTTATCAAAGTTTTTGAATACTTTCCATTTTTGCACTTCGACATTATTGAATATCGAATAAAGATTTGCTGTTTGAATCTTCTAATATGAATTTAAACCATAACTTCCTCTTTTGCAGTGTCGAGCACAGCGGCTCCAGAAAAAACAAAGGAAATTAGTGGAGGGGAATATTGTAACATAAGCTGTAAAATATCAACTTCAGATCTCTAGACGGATGCAAAGAGATACCGACAATATTGCAGTAAGAGTTGTTATAGGTTGGTCAGTTTATTTAACTCCTTTGTACTTGAAATTCTCTTTAGTTATTAAAAAAAAAAAAAAAAAAAAAAAAAAAAAAACTGAAGAGAATGTTGAAAAACTATCTTGTTCACCGAAAACTAGGAAATTGATGAGTGCCAAAACAAATTTTCACATTGTTAATTCCGGTACAATTGTGAAAATTCCGGGACGTATAGCAACCCTAAATTATACTTTCCTGACCAACCAAAACAAAGTTGTTCTAGAGCAGTGGTTCCCAACGTTGTTTACCTGGCACCTGCATACTTCACACCTTCTTTCTCATGACAAAGGCGAAATGTCAAACATATAGCTTCTGAAAAGTTTACTATAGCTAATAGGCATTACAAGCTTTATTTTATTCATAATTTTACAGCTTATTTCTATCAGCAGCATGCGTATTCTTGCTCGCTTTTCACGGCCTCTTCCATGTTGAGAATCAACTGGCGTAGAGGAATATGCGAGAACTTACTTTTAATTTAAGAACTACTATATCAGCGATGTAGTCAACGACGTTCAGCGTTGCCAGACTCACAGCTCGGAATTATTCCAAAACCTGATCGAAATTATGCTAGATTCGGTCAAATTATGCTAGATCCTCATAATTACTAATTCAGGAGTTTTGAAAGAAAGAAAAAAACGAAGTTGAGATACGCTAACGTAACTTAAAATACGCAGAGCGCAAGAATGCGTGGATAGAACTCAATACTTCACGCACCAAAGCTTTAACTCAACTAAACTAGTGCAGTCTTTGCCAGACTCAATGGCGTATATATCGTATAAATGAATGCAAAGTGTTTGTTTACATATTTTGAAAGAAAATTACCTCGCAGCATAAGCGGAGTTGGGAATTGTCTGCTGGGGGGCAGATTTTTGGTCGGTCTCGGACTTTTCATTTCAGGAATAAAGATAGTCATGAAGTAAGAAATAGACAGTGAAGTTGTCAAAAAGTTGGGAGGAGAATGGCCCCCATAGCTCCGCCCATGCCTCGCAGTTAAAGGATTAGAAAACCCTGGGTGGAGCTACAAAAAAAAAAAAAAAAAAGCCCAAAGCCGTTTCTAACTTACTTCGGAAAATAAGACTGGCTGTATGGTTTACCGACTGTATGAATCAATGGAAAAGGATACATTTCTACCCTTCTTTTTCTTCCCACGACCAACTTCTTTCTCATCTCCAGGTTTTAGGGCTTTTTGATAAACTTGCTGAAATTATGCTAGATTTGGGCAGGATGCTAAAAGCAAGATGCTAGATGCAAATTACGCTAGATCTAGCATCATTATGCTAGATCTGACAACGCTGACGACGTTGTGGAAGAGAGAAGCGGTCTTTTTCATACTAAAAGCAAATCAGAACTGTCTTCTCAGAATATGAAAGCACTAATAACTCGTTATATGTGCGTACATACTACACACATACATATGTACACTTATGTCCAAAGATATTGTCGCATGTTTATAAATACGAGAGGAATCAAAAAGTAATACCTCCTGTGTCACAAAAAATGTATTAATGAACATAGAACAAGACAAGCTATTGCAGAGCATAGCGTGACCTGTCCTCTACCGAATCCTACCCTTCAACATAGTATCCATGAATTTGAACACATTTACGCCATCTTTGAACCCAGGCGTCAAAACCTTTTTAGAAAGAGGTTGCTTTTTGACCCATGATTTTACAGCTCCTCCCATTATCAACAGTCAATTGCTTAGGTACCCACTTAGCACACACTTTGTGATATCCAAAGTCAGCAATTATTCCTTGGGCAGAGCCATACGAGATGTTCAAAGCATCAGCAACACTCTGAACTGTAATGCGCCTGTCTCCTCGAGTCAATTCCTTAGCACATTCTCGATTCGCATCTGTGATCGATGTTGTCGGCCGGCCGCTTCTTGGTTTATCAGCGATTTTGTTTCTCCGTTGCTAAACTTCTTCACCCAACGCCGTACATTTCCAATGTCCATTACCACATTCCCATAAACATTCTTCAAGCGCATATGGATTTCCTTAGGTGGACAACCTTCTTTCACCAAAAATTCGATGACGACTCTTTCTTTTAGCTTCAGATCGATGGTTCTAATAACTCAATCTGAAAAAGAAAAGACTACATTAATGGAGGAAGATTATCTCTATAACGTCATGCATAGATACGTCAGTAGTTGTAATAGAAAAAATATATAATGAGGGAGGCATTACTTTTTGATCCTTCCTCGTGTGTTGTTGTAAGAATATAATTTGATAAGGAATTCGCCCGGTATTTCTTATAATGTTAGTGTGTGTATAATCAGCAAAGATATAGCAAATTTCATGTCAAAAGAGCAGTAAATAAGAACAATAAAACGAAAATAAAAACTTTCTTGTCCATTTAGCAACATTTTGTTTACTCATTGTAATTTTCGTATTTATAATTCACTTTCTATGAAATTTACTACAAATATACATTTCCCGATTATACACACAGTATCAGTATTAAAAGTACCCTGCAAAATTATCAAATTATATTCTTACAAGAAGACAGTTATAGATATGCGACAATCATTTTGGACATGAGTGTACATGTTATTATTGTTTTCAATATGCTGCCTTATTGAAACTTAGATCTTGACAGAGAGTGAAGTTAGAATCACAGATTGTAAGAAATGTACCAGTAAACTATACAGGGTGAACCTGAAAGATGTGCATATATTTCAGGAGTTGATTCGTGACATCAAAAGAAGAAAAAAGTAATCTTCCATATTGTCGAATTCCGCGTCGTGTAAGAGTGACAGGGATACCAACTTGGAATCGAAACTCGAATCGTGATAATTGGATTTGAATAAAAAAATGTGCACAGCGTACACGACGCGGAATTCTACAATATGCAAGAGGACTTTTTGTGTTTTGACTGCATTTATATGATGGATACTAGCAAATGTTCCCACGTGTGTCTGTGGGCAATATTTTGCCTTCTTCCTTCCGTACCTTTCATATTGAATTCGTCTAAACTCGCTCCTACAAAATTCAGGCGTCTCGTATATACATCTAAGAAACAATGATATAATGGGTTGTGAATTTTGACTTCTATCTGGGTCGCTGTCTCGCTTCCCAGTCAAGTCTGGTCCAACCCGGAGACCCAAATAGACATGACGACTCAGTAGTAGTTGAAATATAATCTCTGCTGGATTAACTGCAGAACTTTATAGTTGATTTAAATGTTGATCACTGCTTGAGCTTGAATATGGATTTACTACTCTTACTAGTTAGTGTTACATTTCTTGATAAAGATACCTTGTTTTGAATATATCGTGTTTTCACAGAATTAATTTCATTTCATTCGTTTTCCCATATGTAGTTTTTGAATATAGCCTCACTGTTTCTTATATTCACCAGTATCTTATATTTTGAACAAGTGTTAATATCTACATCTTATTTTTTGTGTTTCTGATGGGTTTGTGCTCTAATAAACATTGTAGTTATCTTTCAGTGCAGTGTTTGAGGCTGACGCAAACAACAATCGAGAAAAAAAAATAATGTCTGGTGAATCTAGTATCCTCGCACATACTCCCTATGTTTATGACAACGTTTCGTCTCTGTGTCACGCTCATTCCGGGTCATTTGGGATAATGGATCTGTCCGGGTCACAGATCATGAAGTTCATGACCCATTCTATGACTGCAAGGGAAGCACTCCCACCTCTGTTTCTGCGTTCTTAGTCAAATATCTACAGACGCTGAAACAAACGTTGAATTATTTTAGATGAAAAGTCTAAATACCAAATTTAATGTCGTTAACCTTAACAAGGAGTTCCGAGAGAGGATATTTTATTATATTTTTTGGTCTAGGAATTAATTCGTGCGGTTGGTACGCACACATTGAAGCTGTAGTACAAACACAAAATACATAAATACCTTAAGAAAAATATTGTCCATCGCTAGCCACCACTTTCGCCCATCTGTCAGGCAATGTACGGATTCCGTGGCGAAAGAAGTCCTTATCCTTGGAAGCGATCCAGTCAGAGACCCATGTTTCGATATCTTCTGAAGAAGTAAACCGCTGTCCAATCAAATCGTTGTTCATGCAATCGAACAAGTAGTAGTCCGAAGGAGCAACGTCTGGTGAATACGGCGGGTGGGGTAAAACTTCCCATCCGACATTTTCTAAATATTTTTTGACCGGTTTTGCGACATGTGGGCGAGCGTTATCATGTTGAACAATAAGTTTATCATGTCTGTTGTCCCATTCTGGTCGTGTTCTGGCCAGAGCTTGCTTCAAACGCATTAATTGTCGTCGATAACGTTCTCCATTCATAGTTTCACCTGGTTGCAGCAGCTCATAGTACACCACACCTTTCATATCCCACCATATGCACAGCATAACCTTTGCACAGTGAATATCTCGTTTTGGTTGTGATGGACCTGGTTCACCTGGTTTCACCCAGGCCTTTTTTCGTTTAGGGTTCTCGTAATGGATCCACTTCTCATCACCCGTAATAATTCGATGCAGAAACCCCTTTCTGCTCTGTCGTTGAAGCAGCAATTCGCAAATGGTTTTTCGTCTTTCAACGTCTCTGTCTTTCAATTCATGTGGAACCCAATGTGACATCTTTTGAATCATTCCCATGGCTTTCAAGCGTTTGGAGACTGTTGTTTGATCAACGCCTAATGCTGCTGCAAGTTGTTCCTGCGTTTGACACAAATCCTGCTCGAGCAATGCTGTCAATTCTTCGTCTTGAAATTTTTTTGGCTGTCCAGCTCGCTCTTGGTCTGCCAAGCCGAAATCACCACTTCTAAACCGTGCAAACCACTTCTGACACGTTCGCTCAGCTAGAGCATGGTCACCATACACTTCCACCAAAATACGATGACTTTCAGTCGCACTTTTCTGCATGTTAAAGTAATGCAGCAGGACACCCCGCAAAAACACTTTATCAGGCACAAATTGCGCCATGTTCACTTAACTACAAACTGGTGTTGTTGACGCTTTAATCCACTGCCCTATACTACGAACGATACGCGATGACAGGGGTTTGCAACACATGTGTGGATACACGGAACTGTGGGACGCTCCGTTCGTTGCGCCATCTCTTGTCCACCCGCACGAATTAATTCTTAGACCAAATAATAATCGTAATCCCATCTCTTTTTACCTTCCTTGTCCCATTTTCTTCCTTTTGGGTCAAACAACAAGAAATGTTTGCAACACATGTCTTGTTTTAAATGAGACCTCCAAATATTAAACGTGAAGTTTCTAACCTTAATAGATCCCGAATTATGGACTCGTATTATAATAATTGTAATCTCCACCCCTTTTTCGTTTAATCCTCTTTTCCTCTTTTCTAGATCAAATATGAAAAAAAAAAAAACGCTGAAACATTTATCTAACCAGATACAGATACGTAATTATAATTCGCCCCATTAATCTTTCTACTCAATCAAAATGTTGCTCGTTAGGTACTAAATCAATGATCGAAAATGAAAGGAGCTTATTATTATTATTATTATTATTATTATTATTATTATTATTATTATTATTATTATTATTATTATTATTATTATTATTATTATTATTATTATTATTATTATTATTATATGACTAGAGATTTGAACTAATCTATTCTAGAACCGAAGCTTGCTTTTTTTTTTTCTTTTGAGGGGAAAGGACCAAACCAATGGATTTCCCTCCAGAGTCTTTGCTTGCCTGTGCATGAGTTGTCTCGCTATAAAACTGCAGCTAGAAAACATCTCAATTTCGAGGTTTGGCCACATCTCTCAAGTACCAAGTGTTGTGTACCATGTAAAAATAAAGATCAAAAGTGCTCCATCCCTCCCACGCAAATAAAGAAAAAACTGACTTTTCTGTAAGAAAAACTGGTAAGAGCAAGATAATTCGGAAGACGGAAACAGTTTCTTTAGTGGTTGTGTAGTGATGAGGAGGAGGTTAATGACCTGCAAAGTCCCAGCCACTGGTGTGGAGACAAATGGTTAGAACATGGCTCAGGAATTTGCATATTTGTTCTTACGACAAGGAGAAAAGACGAAGAAAATACCTCGTAAAAAAGTTTCTTCATCTTCTAACTCTTATGTCTCCTGCTCTCTTTGGTTGTATACGCATCTACTACTTGCTTGAGAAGCAGTGAGGAGAACCTTCTCGAAAAAAAGAGCCAAGCCAACAAGAATGATGCTATTACAAAAGATTTCATTTTGGATGAAATTATATATTTTCTTGGAAAGGATTTTGTTGCTTTTTTTCTTATCTGCCGTCAAAATAAAATGAAATCTCTGTTTTACATCCTAGGGTTATGCCGGCTAGGCTAAATGAGACTGATGATGATGAATAAAATGATGGAATAAAGAAAGTGGGAGGAAACGGGAGAACCCCAAGGAAACCTACGCACACGGTGTTTTGTTGCACTTGGCGTGAGATGGGATTGAACCAAGGACATCATGACCAGAGGTGAGCGCTCTACCACTGAGCCACTGCGGCCCTATTTTCTGCTGTCAAGAATACGAAAGGAATAGACATGGGGTGATATTCGGAATAAACATACAAATATACATTCTCTAGACATGTGAAAATCTAGCAAAAATTAAAGGTGTGCAATATTAGTTTAACGTAATTCGTGGTGCAATACTCTCCATGTAGCTGAATTGTTTGTACGTATTTTATATGCGTGATCCATAGTTCGATTCTTGATGGCAGCAGGTAATTTTTGGTAATCTTTCGATGTGATTCAATATACAAGTCACTTGAGTTAAGAGGTAACGAATTCTAGTCTAAGAGGTTAGAACTAATGGCGCTGAGATTCGATACACTGCCAATGCATCATCCAAGTGAATATGCGCTAGTTAGTCAGCAATAGCCTTTCGTAGACTATGATCCCACTGTGGCACAGCTTACCGGAACGTGTAACAAAGAAGTCCAATTCTTGGGTAATCCTGTCTAAGATTCGGAATCGTTGTCCCCGCAAGAGTTGAAGAAATCCCAGTCTAGGGGAGCAGTTTCTGGGGACCATGGAAAGTATATGACCATTTCTCAACCAGTCAAATAACTCGGGAGATCTTAACAATGTATGGCTTTTATTGTCCTGAAGTGGAGAAACTCCTCTGCGATTCAAAAGCATAGCTTTCATAGTTTTGAGTTTTTCATCCACGCGTTCCAGTTGCTGCAAGTAAACACATTTAAGCGACAGTATTTCGCAGTGCACGATACCCCGAGCAGTTTCCAAAACACAAAACAACCTTGTGTTAATCCATTGCTGATTTGTTTGGGTTGGGGTTCATGTGGTGCTAACTAGAGCTATTCAAGTTGAAATAATTCATTATTCGAATAATGGACTCTTTGAATATTCGTTATTCGGATAAAGGACCGGCTTGTACATAGACGAACTAGGCAGCTTTTTTTTTTTTTTTAAATACAGTTTGTAACATGAATAGTGAACAGTTATGACTCCATTAATATAAACTAAGTAAAAACATTAAAGCAAACCTTTATATATGGTAGCATGTCACGTGGCGTACCTGATCGAAATCGAAATTACATTGTTTAGATCAGGAAGGTGGTGGATTTTTTAGGTAAAGGTCTTTTACCTAAACAAGAAAAGATAATATAAGTAAATCAGTGGGCGCCGAAATATCCTCGATTGTGAAGCAAAAGCATTAACCACTAGCCTCAATAGATTATATTAAAGCGTATTTGATTCTGTAGCAGTACCATCATGCATATTTTAACAGGCCTAATAGAAAGTAAAATAGAAAAAGTGTGGAAGTGGGAAAACGTTTAATTTTGTTGTCACGCTCTGATAAACTAATTTAAATTTTAATACGATTAAGGTATTATTAAGAGAATCTTCAATGAAAGCTGATTCCATTTTGTGTGTTCACTTAATATGAATGAGTGAAGGGTATTTCTCTATATACGTGATTGTGTAAGTGTGTTTACATACAGAATATCGAAAGTAAACTAGCCTATTCAATCGAAAATAGGATGAGAACCTAATATAAAAATAAAATTCCTATTGAAATCAGCTTTAGCTATTGAATATGAATTGAAAAGTAATCTTTTAAAAACCACTTGGCAGAATATGAGTAGAATGCTTCGGGTAATAGAGCGTGAGTATTTTACGAGGGGCCTAGATAAAATAAGGTTACCGTTGCAGTCAAGATTGTAATCGCTGATAGCTGGATGACTGAACATTTGCTACGTTACTTAGAAACTGCGCGAAAACTGGGCGCTTAGTAGAGAGAATTATTTCGGCCGTGTTTCATGATGTAGCTTCATTTATTGTTTTTGCCAACCTCCATAAATCCTTCTTTCTTTTCTTTCGTTCTTTCTTTGTGATTGAGGATCTCTTTTGTTTTTTTGTTTCTCTCCTTTTTGACTACTTTCTCGCTTTCACTATATAGGTCCATTCTTCCCTTCTTTCCTCCTCTTGTAATTTATTGTATTCGAAAAAAAAAAAAAGATTACAGCCTCTGACATCGAAGCCGGTTATCTCTTGCAGTGTGCTGATGGTTTTTCATCAGTTTTCATAGAATGGCAGTTGAGTTGGAACCTGACCAAATAGACCGCAATCTCCGGTTTTGCTCTCAGGTTTTCTATCGTTGTTCCCTCTCTTGCGACTACTATGATGTGGGTACTGCCACCGTCTTTTCACAAGATTTTCGCTTTCAAAGAGAGAGACTCTCTTGTCTTCCCTTTTTCCTCCTCATTCTCTTTCGTGTGACTTTGTCTCTGTGCTCGCTATCTGCTCGATTCACTTTGTTCTCCAGTTCAGAGTCCCTTATATAGGAGTTTGAGGACGTGTAGAAGAGGAGGAGTTCCCTTTTATATTCATTAGATACCATAGAGGATGTCGAGATGGAATTCT
Source organism: Thermobia domestica (assembly GCF_964235325.1). Classification (NCBI taxonomy): domain Eukaryota; kingdom Metazoa; phylum Arthropoda; class Insecta; order Zygentoma; family Lepismatidae; genus Thermobia; species Thermobia domestica. Next base: position 94,322,311 of record NC_137454.1, read on the forward strand.
TTTTAACGTGTTGGTTCACTGAGCTTAGTGATTTCTTTATATACTCCTTTTTTTTCTCTTACTTTCTTTGTTGACGTTTATATCTTCTGTGGGTCACATATTTGCTTTTTGGCACTAATATCAATTTATTTTAATCGATTCGTACACAAAGGTCTGAATTAAGGCTTTGTTGACGTAGATTAAAAAAAAAAAAAAAGTAGTGCCCAATCCATAGAATTTCTGATTTGGTGAAAATTGTCAATTTTCCCCACTTTCTCGAACTGCAGCTCGTCTGAACTGCAACATTGAGAGGAGCTCCTTCATGGCTAAGCGATTAGCCTACGCGCCTTTGCGTGTGAGGCCCGGGTCTGATTCCCGGCGGGAGCTCATGTGGTTCGGATTCCACGTTAATCAGTATGTCCCGTGTCATATAGCCTCGCTTCTGAAACGGACGTTTGCAACATTGAGACATGTCGTTTGAAAATATGTGGGAAATGTTATTCCATATTGATTGATTGCTTATGGTTTAAAATGTTCCTTTTTACCATGAGGCTAAATGAGACTAGATCCCACTATACTATTTTAAAAGTGGAAATGAAGCCATACTTACTTTTCCTACTATTACTGCTTGGTAACCCTCATCAGGAATCGACTCGCGACCACATGCACAGGAGGCATACGTGTCATCTACTGGGCTACAAAGGGTCATTTTGTTTAATGTGTTTGGGTTATGAGGAATCTACGTATATAGCGTACACGCATATAAAAGAGTAAATGCACCGATTCATACATCACCAGATCTTCACAGGTCCTAGGGGAGAATGGAAGGGGTGATTTTTTTCGTTCTCCAGATCTCCGCAACTATTAGACGTAGAATTTTGAAATTCGAACTTTCAAGAATCTTGAAAAGCATAAACCCTGAAGAGAACCCGATCACAGGAATCGCACACCAGACCTCCTAATTGCTAGGTGAGATTGTGGACGTTCATCTTATTCCTTTCAGAAAATCATATAATTTAGATATAGTAAATAAGAAATTATAATATCTAAGGTTGACTTTGAGCTATCCGTCGCTTCTATACGCGTACGTGTCTTTGGCGTGGGAGACCTTGGTATGCGATTCTTAGTGGGAGTTTGTGATTTGGATCCCACGTTATGCTGTAGGCCCGTGTCTCATATGGCCTCGGTGTTGAACGAGACTCTAAAATTCAAATCCATCCTAAGGGTGACTTTGGCATCCCTGGAACTCGGATATACGTATATTTCAAAAATACTTGCATTAGTGAACACATATAAAAGAACACTGTGTAAAATTGCGCATTAGAAGTTGCTCGTTTCTTCTGTTTTACTTGGAAGCAGTGATATATACGCACCGACCGACTGTAGCAAATGATCCTATCTTGCTTTGGAGATCCGGATGCTTTGTGATTTCCTTTCCTTGTAAGGATGCCGCTGGAAGTAAATGAGCACAACGTGTGTCTCTGAAAGATCAAATTTACACTAGAAGAGAGTTAGAAAAAGTAAAAAAGGAAAATAAGGATGAAAGAAAAAACATAAGGACATGAGATCAGTTTCTTTCTCCGTTCTGAATGATATAATGACTCAGTTCAACGTTATTTTATATATATATATATATATATATATATATATATATATATATATATATATATATATATATATATATATATATATATATATATATATATATATATATATATATATATATAGGGTGTTTCAAAACAACACCGACAACGTTTGGGAGATGATTCCTGACACCAAGATAAGGCAAAAAGTATAGAACAACCTGGGTGCACAAATGCTTCCTTTGGGAGTTATAGGCTGCCGAAAACATAAAAAAAATGAACTTTAAAAGGTCCATAGCCCCAAAACTATGGAAGCTACCGTAGTCGGACCAAGACTTCTCTTAGGAACTAATATGAGCCCTATCCAAATATCCATGTTTCAGAATCCTGCAGTGCTTCCGCAACTAGTTTTATAGAGGTAGTTCGTGAGTACTTCAAATTATGTACCCGCAGCCAAACTCCCTCTATAAAAACTGTTGTGTGAGTACCTTAGTTCCTAAGCCCATATTAGTTCCTAAGAGAAGTCTTGAAAGTTCTTTTTTTTTTCTTCATGTTTTTGGCAGCCTATAACTCCCAAAGCAAGCATTTGTGCACCCAGTTTGGTCTATACTTTTGTCTTACCTTGGTGTCAGGAATCACCTTCCAAACGTCGGTGTTTTGAAACACGAAACACCCTATATATATATGTCAGTGTGTTCTATTGATTGGCATATGCTTCATCTTTTTTCCAGATAATAATATTGTTGTTTCCAAGGTTACGATTTTCCTTCTAGCCGCAAATAAATCAATCTTCGTAATCAATCGTAAATACGTAACATATGGGGAAAAGAATTTAGTACGTAGCAGCATCTAGAATATCTGTATGAAACGTACATCCAAGGATAAGTAAGTATGCACCATCTAGGCTGACCTGGCTCTACTCCTTCCAACGCAGTATAGAACATTTGCACCACAACACAGATTAGTTCTGCCATGGCCGGATCAGCGCCAGGAAAGTTGCCGAAATGTAGGAATTTTCCTTCTAAATGCGTTCAATTTTCCTCTCCGTGCGTATGCCATTATTACTAGTGGCACGACATTTCATCTCAGGCCACAAAATTTTGCAAATACCCTCGTGATTCAAGTTAAAACCCAATAGTTTTCGTAACCATGTTTCATGTTCATTAATTGGTTTAATAAACTAACAGGAGGTCTGTTCAATATTTTGAGTGACTTTAAAACAGCTATTTTAAGTTTTCGTTGGATTTAACTAGAGTTACGCATAAGACGAGACAAGACAGTTTTTATTACGAGATTCGAGATGAGACGTACTTCTTCTAATCGTTACACACACATTTTCAAGACGAGACAGCCTTTAGTCTTGTCTCGTGTCAATCCTCTAGATTTGCCTTACTCGCTGATCTAGTGTCTAGCACGGGTGTTTTTGATCCAGAGTGTTCCAGTATCGATTTGATAAGGGAGCATTGAACTTCTAACGCATTGTAGTGATTCGGATTCCTTTTTGAATTGTAGATCCATGGCTTATGTAGCCTATCTGTTGAAATTGGATCTAAATTTCAAGAAACAACAACAAGCATTCCGCAGATTCAACTGAAGGCGTTGTCGTATTGTTGGCGTAGTTCTGACATACGAAAAATCACTCACCTAACATACAAATCTCAATTGCTATACCTAGACATTACCAGCAGAATTTGCTGACGATCTTACGGTAGTTCCTCTGTGTTAGTGTCAGCGGTGATTTCTGACAACCTTTACAATCATCACGATTGTACTGTATTATATATGCTTCCCAGTCCCAGTAGATCGGTTTCTTTCAAAGTGGACTTCCAATCACAGAGTTCCTTTCAAAATTTCTTCTGTAACTCAGCTTTGAGCTTTTTCTATTTTTTTTTTTTTTTTTTGTGTAGTCTATTTTTCGATTTTGTGAAGTTGCCTTGTCCTAAAACTCCACCAACCAAGCAACCAACTCGACGAAAAGTTTTCATTTTCGTTGTTCATAAGAAGTGGAGTGAAGAAAGGAAACCGAAAACCAGAAGAAAAAAAGGAAATATTGGGACCGCACTCTTGATGATGAAAAAAAAAAGACAGGAAAAGTCGGCGTTTCCGTACGGGTCAAGAGGAAGAAAGAGAGAAGAGAAAGGGTATATGGTTCGTTCGATTCGAGTAGTCGAAAATGAGACTGACGCAATGGTCAGCCCACATGAGAAATGATCTTTCTTTTTCTTGTCCCTTTTCTTTCTTGTTATATGTTTCTTTTCCTTTCTTCATCCAGTCTGTGTTTTTGGTTAACTCTTTTCGCAATTTTGCCCACCCTATCTTTCCACTTCCCATTTATTTTTTTCTTTCTGAGAAGCTTTTTTATTTGTATACCACCAGTATGAAAGATATTTGGTATAAGTTTATCCCCTATTTATCTGATTCTTTCTCTTTTAAAAATCAAGGCGGTTTGTTTATTTCTTTCTAAAATATTTGTTTACGTATATAAGTCTAAGGGAGGGGAGAATGTAGTTATGACTTCACATATATTATAAATATGCTATAGAAAGTTTTCTTTTTTATTATTATTATTATTATTATTATTATTATTATTATTATTATTATCGCCGATAGAATTTTTTGGTCACCTTGAGGAAATATGTAAACTTTCGAAAAACACAAAGTGAATAAACTTCTTTCTTTTTAAAAATTTTAAAAATGTGATCTTATATATATCATTGGCCTTGAATTACAATTATTAGACTTTTAAACTATGCCATACATAGTCTGTGTCGTAAGTCGTATAGCCTTTTTAGGACCAACAGGGATTTCAAGAAAATCGTAGCGTTTCTAATTGTTACAGGGACATGAACGATACCTTGTTGTTAAGCTTATGGAACAGATTCTAACGAGCTAATTTTGGTGCCCCCGTACCAAACCCGTAGAAGATTAAAAAAAAAAAAAAAATATTTTTTTGTTTTTGGAAATTTGAGAGAGGCTGGCAACACTGTTACTTGTTGTACGCTGGAAAAAATTATTTTTACCTGTACGTCAGACATTGGGTACAATCATGTAAAAAAAAAAATGAAGGGTAAGAGTTCAGTACCGAGTGAGAAAAAAATTCCGAACATGTTTCCTAGGAGAATCACCGTGTACATATTTTTCAAAATATTTTGGTCCACCCTGATGTTGGCTGCCCTAGAGACGCCTCTAATTGTCACAGAGATATAACACATACCTTATTGGAAAGCTTATGGGACACAGATTCCAACGAGGTAACTTTTGTGCCCCCCGTGCGTATGACAAGTAAGTGTGTTTGCCAGAGCTGTACAAACTTCTAAAAAGTGTATTTTTTCCCGACTTTTTTGAATACCGAACAAAAACTGAAATAGGAAATGTCATGGGGCACATTGAATGGTGTTATCGCGGTGATCCCAGGGCTGCCTTTCATGGAGGCCCAGGGTCCAACTTTAAAATTTTAAATGGAAACATGGGGCGAGTTATACGTCGTTCGATAGATCCGTAGGGAAAACGTTGACCCATATGAACAATCTTTTGCCACAGCGCTCTTTAGTTTTTAAAGATCTATCGAACGAGATATCACTCGCCCCATGTTTCCATTCAAAATTTTAAAGTTGAGCCCAGGGCTCCCATGAAGTGCTGCCCTGGAGTCACCGCGACAACCCCATTCGAAGTGCCCCGTGCCATTTCCTATCTGAGTTCTTGTTCGGTTCATTTATGTTCAACCATTTTCGAGATATTTCCGTGGAAATGTTAAAATGGGGCACCTGTATACATTATATATACAGGAAGATTCTCATAGGTACGATGTCCCGAATTTTTTCACCTTTGCCATATGATTGTTCCGAATGTCTGGCGTACATGTGACGTTATTTTTTTTTCGGCGTACGGCAGATAAGTGTTTCCAGCGTCCTACAATTTTCAAGTAATATGTTTTTCTTTTATAAAAGCTATACACTGAAAAAAGGGTAAATTCAATACCTCTTTCATTCACCCCTTGCATGTCCAATAACCATACACAGGATATCACTAGTTGGTATGTTCAGTTATCTTTATTGATACCACTTTTTATGCTTGATGCTCCTATGAGGGAAGACTTTTCCTCAAATGGTGAGGGGAAGGGGAACTAAAAACACCCAACTTTCCCCTACCCTTCCTCTGCGGTACCTCAGATGTGAATTAAACACATATCGTAGGAAAGTTCCATCCTTCCTGAAGAGATATATACCTAAATTATCTCTTTACGTTAATTAGGAGCCGAGATATAGAGGTTTAAACTGCAGGCTCAGCCCTTTCGCCATTGGTCCAGAAAATAAACTGCTTTGTCCATCTGTTTACAAGTGTGGAAGCAAAAACGGTAAGATATATCGAGATGTGTTGTTTAGCGATCGATTCAGCGTCTTAGGTTTAGGTTTCATCTCGTCCGTTAATCGTTTGTTCAAACCGAAAGTTGTTCAAATTAGTCACGTCCAGTTTCAGCATTTACCGCCATAGAACGGAAACGGTAACAGGTTGCAGGAACAGTTTTTTTTTTTTTTTTTTTTTTTTTAACTATTCAATGTCTCAAGAAAAAAATATCATGACTATTTACAAAACCGGAAGTGGTTCAGATTAACTATCCCGGCTTCAATACTGATTTCTATACAGACAGCAAAAGCGGTAGATATCGAGATGGACTTTTTGCAGTCTATTCAGCATCTCAGAAATAGATTCTATCTTATCCGTCTATTCTAGCCGAAAATGGTTCAAATTAATAATTTTCTCTATAAAATTATCACAATGGAATAAAAGTAATAATAGCACCAAACGGTTTTCTGCAATCGATTCAGGATCTCAGAACAGTCACAACCCGCAAAACTCTACCGAAACTGGAAGTAGTTGAAATTTACTACTATTTCCGGTTTCAGTACTGATTTTCGTAGAACAAAAACGGAAAAAGATATCGAGATACGGTTTTCTGCAATCTATTCAGGTTCTCAAGAGAGATATTCAGGTTCTCTATTATCACAACCCATTTCATTCTACCAAAATCGGAAGTGGTTACAATTTACTATTATATCCGGTTTCAATACTGCTTTCCATAGAACAAGAACAGTCAGAGATATCGTGATGCGTTTTTTGCAATCGATTCAGTTTTTAAAGATTAGGTTCCATCCTCTCTGCAAACCCTACATGCAAACCGGAAGTGGTTCAAATAAACCATTTCTGTTTCAACATTTATCACCATAGAACAGAAACCGTAGTAGATAGGGATAAACAGTTTTCTGCATCTGACAGTGTTTGAAAAGTATATACATCGCAACCCGAAACACTGTGCCTATATCGTAAGTGGTTGAAATTTGCTATAAAGTAACCAAGAAAGTTCTGTCGCTTTTTATGGAGGTCTGTGTTCCATTGGCCCTCGCACCGTGAGTTGAATGCGAATAGAGATAAGGCGAGGTCAGTTGTTGGTGTGAGTATATCCAACATATTACCAGTTTGTGGCAGTTCAATTACACCATGAACTCGCGAAAAGGCAGAGTAAACATGGGACCTCCACAGAGCGTCATAAGGGTGTATGTGCTGTACAAGTTCAAACTAGGGTCAAACGTCGCTTCAGTAGGGCGGAAGATATGCCAGGCCTTTGGTGAGGGTGTCGTGACTACACGGACAGTGCAGCGGTGTTTTAACAGTTTAAGAACGGTAACGAAATACTCGAAGACGCACCACGTATCCGAAGACAAACACGTATACAAAATGAAAATCATCAGGCAGCAATTGAGGCGAACAGTGGCCACACATGTGAGGAACTGGGACTACAATTCAGTGTGAGCGGGAGAAACCAGTCGGCAGCATCTCCAACTTGGGAAGCACTACAAGTTGGGTCGATGGATCCCACATGATTTGACTCCGGGCCAGAAGGCAACCCGGGAAGACACCTGTGTTTCTTTGCTGTCTCGTCTGAGAAAGGAGCCATTTCTGGACAGAGTGTTGACATGTGATGAGAAGTGGGCCCTTTACGAAGCTCTACGGCGTCATCATCATTGGTTAGCATCCCACGAACCGGTTGCAAAACAGCCGAAACCAGCACTGCACCAGAAGGTCCTCCTGTGTGTTTGGTGGACTCCTCGCGGCATCGTGCATCGAGAACTGCTACCAGCTGGCCAGAGCATCAATGCAACTGTGTACTGTCAGCAGTTGAGCTGTGTTCAAGGAAACACGGAGTTGCTTCCCTGTCCAGAGTAATTTAAAAATGAATTGGAATGCGAATGCACTTTTTTTTTTTAAGTATTCTGGAATTTAGTAATAACATAGTAAATTGTAAACAGTTGTTCATAACTGTGTGGTTGAGCTTACTTCTATTGTTGACTACTGAATGAGGAAAATGATGAATAAATGTGTCTTGGCGTTTTTATGCAACCTTGAAATTGAATTATGTTTGACGGAAAACCGCATAAGTTCATCAATGAGAGATTGTAAGTTTTCGGTCCAGGTTAAGTGGTGGCTGTCAGTGGTGTACATTGGTTTTCTGCTTATAAGAATCTGTTGTTCTAAATGCATTATTTTTTTAAATAATTACTCCATTATTTATTTTAAGTATTATTCAATTTGCTCAGAGAAAATAGCGTTTCCATGGGTTCCACAGACGCCACATCCTCTGGTGCCTGTACCTAGGTATATAGGATTTTTCCGCATGTTTGTATCATGTTTTCCTTCTTTTTATTATTATTATTATTATTATTATTATTATTATTATTATTATTATTATTATTATTATTATTATTATTATCTGTCCAAGAAAACAGTGTACTTTCAAGAATCTTAACCTGTGTGATTTCCAGACAGAAACCACTGTACTGTGTTAAGACTTTCTTTTAAAAAAATTCCGGTACAACATAATAGTATTGTTTGTACATGTACAGTACACTCGACAGCAATCGTAATCCCTCCAGCTTAAACAATTGCGTATATTAGATCTTGAAAATTGAATATTGGAGTTGTCAGCATTAAGTTACCAAAAACACCCATTTTAAATTGTAAATAACGTTGTCAGGTTGATAGTTCCAAAGTTGATTCCTTCAGCTTAAAATAGCTCAAACGCAGCTCATACGATTGTATGTATATTAGATTTTAAAAATTGTATAGTGAGGATGCCAGTTATCTAAGCACCCCAAGTTTAAATTGTAAATAGCTCTTTAAAGGTGATACCTCAAAAATTATTTTAGCTCAAAATGAATGCCATAGGCATCTTTCAGATTTTTTTTTTTGGGGGGGATAGGAGTGTTAAGTTAATGGAGCCAGTTACTGGATTCATTGCAGTAGTTTGTGTTTACAGTAAACTTTATGTGCATACGTGTTAAATACTATATTGAGACTAATTCGACCCCCACTGTCAATCGTATGACAAAAGAAAACCAATCCTTTCTTTTACTGTACAAAATAACACACAATTTCTTTACACTTACAAAATAACACGCACATAATTTCTTTTAATCTTATTAAGAGACAAGCGAAAGTTAGATACCAGGAACACGAGATTACTACAGTAGTATTATTTTCTCCTTGCATTAAACCACTATGTCTTACTTATTCAAACAAATTTTAACCAACCATAAAAGTGTATATATATAGTGTCTAATTTTTGTCCACGAGCTTCCACGTCGAAAATGGCCTGAAACAAGGAGATGCGTTGTCGCCATTATTTAACTTTGTGCTGGAATACGCCATAAGGAAAATCAAAGATAGCAACCAGGGCCTAGAGTTGAACGGCATTCACCAGGTTATGGCATATGCTGATGATGTAAATTTAATAGGGGATGATAGGAGAACAGTAGAAATAAATGCAGAGATCTTATTAAACGCTTGCAGGGACATGGGTTTAGAAGTAAATGCAGAGAAAACTAAATACATGGAAGTGCGTCGGGACCGTAATACGGCAAATTGTGGAGGCGTTAAAATATTAAATAATACTTTTGATAAAGTGGATACTTTCAAATATTTAGGATCAATATTAACAGACGAAAATCATATTCACGAAGAAATTAAATGTCGACTAAAAGCCGGGAATTCGTGTTACTATTCGGTTCAAAATCTCTTGTCCCGCGAATTCTGTCGAGGAATTTGAAGCTTAAAATATATAAAACGATAATCATGCCTGTTGTTCTGTATGGTTGCGAAACATGGTCGCTTACTCTGAGGGAAGAACATAGACTGAAAGTATTTGAGAACAGGATCCTGAGAAGAATATTCGGACCCAAGAGGAACGGGAATGGGGAATGGCGGAAGCTTCATAACGAGAAACTACATAGTTTATACGGTTTACCCAACATTGTTAGAGTCGTCAAGTCTAGGAGGCTTAGGTGGGCAGGTCATGTAGCTAGAATGGAAGAAAGTAGAAACGCTTTCAAAGTCTTGACTGGTAGACCCATAGGAAAACGACCATTAGGAAGACCTAGGCGCAGATGGGAGGATAATATTAAGATGGATCTCGCAGAGATAGGAATACAAAGTAGAAACTGGATGCAATTAGCTAAGGATAGAAGTCAGTGGAGAGCTTTTGTGAACGCGACACTGAACCTCCGGGTTCCATAGGCCATAGAGTTAGTTAGTTAGTTAGTTAGTTATATAGTGTCTAATAAGTGTTATAGTATGAAATTACATTGTCAAGTAAATATGAAGCAAAGATGATCCCGTTGCTCCATGGGTTGGAGGAGAGGAGAATAATTGGGGATTAAGGAGAAAATGAGGACTAGGAACAGAGAATTGCTATGATACAGATTTATTGATATTTACGATAAATATTCATTCACGAATTCTGATTTGAAATCACACATAATCCGGATTGATTTTACAGCTGTGAGTGAGAAGTCTAGCAATATTCTGATACACAACATGTCTGTACTTATTACACTACAATGAAAACGGATAACACTCAAAGCATAACCCTTTGTGTTACACTATCTGCAACTATCTTCCTGCCAGTTCCTCGATTCTACGTTGCTAGCATGGTGGCTCAGTGGTAGAGCTCTTATTGCGTGCGGTCCCTGGTTCGATTCCCGGCCAAGTAATTTGTGGTGGACAACATCGTGTCGTTGGGTTTTCCGGGGTTATCCCCGTTTCCTCCCAGTTTCTCAACTCTCAGATTCTTCCATCATCATCCCCATGCCTTAATCATCTTAAGAGCATAGACGTGGGACGTTAAATATTTAATTTAATTTTCGATTCCACGTCGATAAAACGTCTTATGTTTAGGGGCAGAGAAGACAATTACTGTTTTCACCTCATCGTGATTTCAGGAATTGCGCCATAGACCGAAAGAGACAGTAATCCGAAGGCATGAAGTCAGAACTGTATGCTGGGTGCAATGTCAATTCGATGCAATCAGGTTCCGGAATTTTTTGTTTCGTTTTTCGAGCCGAGTGTGCTTGTGCGTTAGTCTGTTGCAGTAGGGCATTTTTTCGGTTTACCAATGAAGGATATTTTTGGCATCGTGCAACATATATCCGCTCCAACTGTTCGGAATAAAGGAAGACATTTATGGTACGAAAGTTAAGTATGAACTCCAAGTGAATTACTCCCTCGTAGTTCCACCACACAAAAAAGCATGACATTATGCTCGAAAGGACTCTATTTGACAACCAGTTCTGAAAGCTGGCCCTTGTTCATCCACTGTTTCTGTACATTCGGAATTAAGGAAAACATCCACTTTTCGTCGCTTGTGACAGTCCGTTTCAGGAAACGCCCATCATGTGGATTTTGCACTAATTGTTGGCACACATCCATTCTCGTCTAGACCTGAGCTGAGGTAAACTCGTGTGGCACAATGCGGTAGCTCCTAATGCTTTTCCCTGGTTCACTACAGTGGACTATAGTACAGTATACCGAATTGGTTTGGCAATAGTCATGTACTATTGGATTGATTTTCCTTAATGGGGTGTTGTATGACCTCAGGATCTGTTACCCTGAGGCGGTCGGACCTTGACTTGTCTCTCATATTTTACAACCTGCACGAAATTTCTGGTACCAACGAGTTGCTGTGGTTCTCTGCACTCCCCCCCCCCTTCGTATGACACATGTTTTGAGCTGCTGCTGCAACGTTATCCCCGACTTCGAATTGATACTGCAACAGTTCACGTATCAGATGTTGTAGAACACTTGTTGTCACTGGCATTAATAACTGACTGAAGGTACTAACGGAGTAGCGACTTCATTGTTGAATAGCCTGATTGCCACACTACTTCTTAGATCAGTTTGACTGTGTACTTACTTACGGTCGATCACGGCATAGGCTCGTATCCAAGGGGGTCTAGGGGGTCCGGGCCCCCCTAAATTTTTACCAGCCCCTCTAAAATTTTCACGGTAAGCTTGCAAATGAAGTATAATATGGTGATGAACTATAGTATGGTTGGATCGGGCCCCACTAACTTCTACCCCCCCTACATTTTTGGGTTGTGGAAATACTTCACAAGAGTTAGGAATTATCCTTGTACATGTCCCGATTTATTTATTAAATAATTTTTGATTATTCTCTGTGCATGTACGAGTAATATATTAAACTGTTCAAAAAACACATGTTATTACGAGAACTTAATGTAATGAATCATAGTTTACATACTTTCTCATTATAATTTATTTTTAACTCTCTCCGCCGGGAAAAAGAAGAGAACGTTTGTTAATTTGCTGTAGTAGCGATGGTAGTTGACCTAATGGAATAATGTCAGATGACAAATTTCAAACATAAACTAGTTGGTTGTAAAGGCGTGTTTAATTTGCGTGATTTTTTGAAAAAATCTTCTCTTGTCATTTGTAACAACCATGCAACGCCAATGACACTCGTAGTTCAGGTGGGTTGTATGTAATCAGTGTAATGCGTGTATGTGTTAGACATGTATTGTTTAAATTTTTATAGTATTGTTAGTACATTATATTAAGCAAATATTATTTTACGTGTATATATCAATGTAAGTCAATGTGAGGAACGTGTTTGAATAATAAGCTGGATTGTGTATAAAGCTGGAAAAGTGTTTTATTATTATTAATAACAGTCGAGTGGTTCTCATGTCAACTTTGAACTGATTTGTTAATTGAGAGCTTGGTATCGTATTACAGGCGGCTTTTTTTCCCTTTCAATGTGAACTGTAGGGTAAGTGTGGCATATAGAGTAAACATGTGAAAATTTCCAATCAACATTTAAGTCTTCATTTAGAATACAGTTTTGGAAAAATTAGCTTATTCACTTCCAGAATCATGAACTATAGTATGCATAAGTCTGGGAGATCCTGTGGACCAACTCTTTGTCCGTTGATCAACATTAAAGTAAAAATGGCCAGAGAAAGCGAACTAGTGTTCTGATACAGTGGCGGAGCTCCCCAATCCAGTGGCCCCCTTGCTCAATAATGATCATGTTTAGGGTGACCAGATTACTGACTCGAAAAAAAGAGGACGTTTGTCTAAAATAACGTGGACCGAAATAATATATACCTATAATAATTACGTATTGTAATAAAATTATAAAACTTGAGTTTAAAAACTATTAAACTCAGGTTTTATACTTAAAATACAGGGTGTCCAATATACAATGCAACCTGGAGTTTGGGATAGTACAACTTTTGAACCTGAAGTGATACACAAATAATGGTTATACCAAAATGAAGCCTTGTTCATGCATATACATTTTTAAACTAGGAAACAACAATTGAAGTCCACTAGAAACCACACAATGTTGCCAGATGTAACCGCAGGTGTAAATAATTTTTTCTTTTGCAAAACATGTAAATTGACTCATAACTCATACGTATAGATGTTATGTCGTTAATTTTCAGTTTGTTTAGTTGTAGTAGTTTGAAAACTATGACGCAGAAAAAAGAATTTTTCATTTCCACCGACGAATAATCGGATGAGGCCTCTGTAAGGGGAAACTAGGGAAATTGTAGTTTTCATAAATTAACACTTGGAATTAACAAGCCTGCTGATGTTTCAGTGCATCAAAAGATGTGTTAAGGATCTGTCTACATTATGCAATTCCCGAAAACAATGAAAAAAAAAAACTTTGAAATTATCATGACAAAACATTTACTTACATGCACCCGATAACACTGTTATTCATTTCTATGGGACTACTTAAAGCAAGAGGTGTTCAAGAACAATTCTCGAACTATTCAAGACCTGGAAACGAACATTCGCAGAGCCAACATTTCTAATCTTTGTAAAGTTGCTGCCAACCTGATGAAATATGTGAACCAGGGTTTGAATCAGAACAGGGACACTTCCAGCATCTGCTGTAGAGCTGGTAACTCATTTCTGATAGTAGCAGTGTTGCCGGGTTATGTAAGTAACAGTTTTATCATGATAATTTCAAAGTTTCTTTTTCATTGTTTTCAAGAATTGCATAATGTAGACAGATCCTTAATACGTCTTTTGATGCACTGAAACATCAGCAGGGTTGCCAATTCAGAATGTTAATTAATGAAAACCACGATTTCCCTAGTTTCCCCTTACAGAGGCCTCATCCGATTAGTTATTGGTGGAAATGAAAAATTCTTTTTTCTGTTCCAGAATTTCCAAGCTACTCCAACTAAACAAACTGAAAATTAACGACATAACATCTATACGTATGAGTTAGCAGTCAATTTACATGTTTTGAAAAAAAAAAAAAAGATTTACGCCTTCGGTTACATCTGGCAACACTGTGTAGTTTCTAGTGTACTTCGTTCGTTGCTTCCCAGGTTAAAAATATATGCATGAATAAGACTTCATTTTGATATAACAATTATTTGTGTATCACTTCAGGCTCAAAAGTTCTACTATCCCAAACTCCGGGTTGCATTGTATATTAGACACCCTGTAGCTTTATTTGGAACTTAGGGCGTCGCCTATGATCGTTGCAAGTTAATGAGGTGGTTGTAAGACTAATAAGCAATATCACATACTATCATACTGTGAAAGGGTTAAGAATTTATATATTATATAAATAGACATTCTGAGAACTTTTAAGAAATATTTATACATTTTATATTCCTTGCTAAACGTACCATTATGAACAAAAATCATTGTTTGAACGGTAAGAGTGCGTAGAAAACTTTATTTAAGTAAAAAATATGGTATAGTTTATTACTGCTGTAATAAACTTAAAACGCTGCACTGATTTACCAATGATGTATTTTCTCATACAAATTACTCATATTTATTTGGATTTGTTTACATTTTCAGCTGTATCATATTTCTTTGATACTTCTTTCTTCACTTACATTTGTTTATTTTTCAAAAGAAAAACATAAAATTCGCAACATGAATATTCCTTAAAATTATACTGCACACATGCAACACATTTAATTGTTTCTATGAATAATCTACTCCTTTCCTTTGTCTAATGCTCATTAATAAGAGAAAACTCTCCATCAACGCTAGCATTATGACTAACCAATGAGAAAAAAGTAAGCAATTCTCTATAACTCTGAGATACATTCTTCATTTCTTGATTCAGAGAAGTATTTAACTAAAATATTGGTAGATATCTGTTCACCATCTGCTAAATTTCCTATATTACTAAATGCGGTAGATCAGCTTGGCCTTTCATGTCAATAGGCAGAATAAATTTCTTAAACTTATTTTTATAAGAAAACATTGGAATTTTGTTACAGTGAAACCTGTCTATGTTGGCCACCATCGGTTCCATCGAAAAGTGACCAACTTAGACAGGTGGCCAACTTACAGAAAATGTATGATTTGTGTATTTTTAGGATAGGATTTCTAGTATTACTTGATTGTAAAATTTTAATAAGCAGTGGCATGACATCTACTTATAAATAATGTATATAGAGTAATCATAAAAATATACAGTTCTAGAAAATATTACTATAGTATTCAAGAGCGCCGATTTCTCTGTAAATTTGGAGGGGGGGCATTGAGATGCAGAAGGTATATATATATGAAGATTTTAAGACAAATTGCACTCAAATTATACCAAACATTCTATACTCATAAATAAAATAGGGGCCACCTGAGCTTTGGCCCCCCCCCAAGATCGGCGCTCTTGATAGTATGTTTAATAAATATGCATACCTTTCTCTTCCTAAAAACTAGTCTGGTACATTGGATTATTTGGATTGAAAACACAATAACACAAACAACCATGAAATAGAAGCGTATGTACGCAGTTTATTGAAATTGATATTATAGCACACTGAGTTATTCAGATTGAAAACAAGAAAAGCTAAGTTATAAATTGAGAAATTCATATGCAATTTATATGACTTCTTTTCAGTTGTTACTGAATGGTGGTTCATTCTAGACATATTTGCTTTATTCTTTTTGGCAGATATGCACATTCTAATATTGTAGTTAACTCCCACTTTTTAATGAGCTAGAAGTGTTTCCCTCCGAGAAGCTCTTGAGGGAATTCATATCTCAAAACCTCCGCTACCTTTTGACATGCAGTCAGGTGCCAATAAATGACAATCGAGCTTTAACCTTGAGAATTTTCCGGAATTACTAAAGCTTCCCACTGATGAAAGGAGCCGATAAATGGTTTTACCAAAATAGACAGGGTAAACAAATACGTACAATCATTTCCTGAATTCCTGTACGTGCTTTTTCTTATTCACATCTTCCTTCACCACCCTTTTATGAGGGTAGTGTTCTGGCCATTGACCTCCAAGAACAAATCGTGCGAATCTATGCTTCTTTGTGTCTATTCACAAATACAGAACATCTGACTCTCATATGGGAATTCGAAAGAGTTAAGAAAAATAACAAAACGGTATTTTGCGTGGCAAAGATACGCAGGTAAATTTATCATTATCATCATAGGGTAAACATTGCTTCAGTGTGGCCAACTTCCAAGATAGACAGGTGGCCAACTTATAGAGTAGTAAGTAACGAATGTCTTATGGGAAAATGCAGGTTCAAGACGAACTAGGCCAAGATAAGCAGGTGGCCAACTTAGAGAGGTGGCCAAGTTGACAGGTTTCACTGTATTATTGTAGAAAAAATCAGGTAAAAATATATTTCTTTCACATGTTAATTTGTATGAATATTATGGTTCATAATGTAACCGGAAAAAAGAGGACATTTGACTACAACCTCCCCCCCCCCGGACGCCTTCTTAGAATCTGAAAAAGAGGACATATCCGGATAAAAGAGGACGTTTAGTCACCCTAGTCATGTTGCTACTAACTAAAATATTTTAAAAAGGTTGTGCCAGTCGAGAAATATTTCGTGGTACTAGACATCCAGAATTAATATTTTTTTTAAATGCACTTAAGACAAACTATTCATATTTTGGAATCTCTTAGGGTTAGTTGTACAAAATTCGGACCTTGGACGTTTCTTCTAAAATACATTTTTTTAAAGCGTTTTTAGATATTTGACCGATAATGAAAGAAAAAAGGGATGCTTCCTTAAGATGCCCACACGATACTTTTTTTTTTAAGGATTCGGACGAATTCCATATGAAAAACATAGAAGAAAGGACGCAAAATAATGGGCGCATTTGCTAATACATATATATAATATATGTGTATACAGGAATGTACCCTTTCATTGCCCCTGTCCTAAAAATTATTCTAGCTATGTTACTGTTCTGATATGAATTCTGTGTCACAAAGATGTTTTCCATTTCCACCCTTATTAGGATCACGCTAATAGCCTTCATAAGATTGTGATGCTAGTCCGTCCGTTACGACACACTCTTGAAAGAAATCGAATTCTTGAATACTGTTCTTTTTTTAAGTAGACAATAGATGATTATCTCGCCTGAAATGGTAGTAGACTGCCTATTTCAACACTACTTTTTCATAGTTCGGAAGTTTCATATTATGACACTAGGATAAACGAAACTCGTATGTTTTAAGTAATCAAAACCCTGAAATTATAACGTGTATCTATGTCGATTCAACGACC
Organism: Thermobia domestica; assembly: GCF_964235325.1. Classification (NCBI taxonomy): domain Eukaryota; kingdom Metazoa; phylum Arthropoda; class Insecta; order Zygentoma; family Lepismatidae; genus Thermobia; species Thermobia domestica. The sequence goes on from NC_137454.1 coordinate 94,339,749, forward strand.
AAGGTAGAAAATATATCATATATTATACAACCCCATTTGTTGGTTGCTGGTGTTGAAGTTTAGCGTCCCTTTTTGAGCACCAAGGCTATTTCAGATGAAGATGAACAGCTTAAAATGGAATTTGAATTACAGAAATGAGTTCAATACTGTCCCACCGGAAATCGGATCGGTAAGTACGTGCACCCAAGCTGCGCATGCTAGCCACTACACGAGCGGGAAGACCTAAGAAATTATAACTAACGTGGTAAATCTTTCGTAAAGTCGTTGTGGCAAGTTCATTTTGTCTACTGAATGTAGAATTCCCCAGCAATGACTTCTGTTCTATTGGATACTATGATTTTTTTTTTTAATTTTTTGGTTGCTTGTTTACAATTCAACTAACTAGATACGTGTATGAGGTAGTTTCGAGATAAATGCTTTTTAAACCAGTTAAGAATTTTACTGTAGGATCACGCACAAAAGAAAGTAAGGCTATCAAAATGTATTAAATGTTTTACAAGGTGAAACCAGGTAAGTCATAATTGGAGATGAGACACAAATGTAGAGGAGAATGATGGATGGAGCCAGTTGAAAAAAAAAATCGAGAAACAATAAAAGTGTGGATATGCATTGCTTCGAGATTCGCTTTTTTCTTGACACGTAGTTACAAATCTTTAACTGTTAACGCCAGTAAAGTGCAAAAGATCATAGAGTGATCTTAGGTTCTAGCCATAGGTTTCGAACAAGTAAATTTACTAGAGTGCTTTGTCCGGGAATGTAAGACTAAGAGCCAACTAATGGCTCGCAGAGCACCAACTCTTGTAGTGTCATTGTCAGTAATTGTAATATTAGATATAATTTCGTGTAAGGTACTGCTGACTTAAAACGCTACATTATGATAAATATTCCTCCAAACAAGATACATATTAGAAAAAAGTTGTGGTAGAAGGTTAACCAATTTATATTTAATGCGTAGACTGTAATAGAGAAAACAAATGTAACAAAACTTTTAAAGTGTCAGTGACTGTGACGTTCCCCGTACCCGTACATACAAGTAAAATCCAGATAACTTCACGTGTAACAGTCCTGACATATATATTAGCATTTGATTATTTTCTGTTGCGTATACGAAATATTGAATATAATCTACAACAAGCTCTTGAGAACCTTATTTCAATAATTATAATAATAATAATAATAATAATAATAATAATAATAATAATAATAATAATAATAATAATAATAAAGAGTCACAATTAGCGTACTGTTTCTGTCAAGGAGCTTTAGAACACGTTCTTTTTGTCATAATCATCGTTCGGGAACTTCAGCACTTTCTTTTTTAACACATTTTAATCATTAGTTCGTTGCATACTGGTATATAAGGATAACATTCAGTGTTCGTTATTGGTTATAAATGATCTAAAATGGGGTAAACATGCTCATAGCAATATTTATCAATAAAAGGTTGATACTTCTCTAAGGATGATGATTGGTGTGTAATAATAACGTATTGGAGTTTTATTATCCTCGATAAAATACCGAGATGTAATAAAATCTAGATATTGATGATCGTGCCAGAAAATAACTATTCCACATGATATCAGATATTGAAATAAAATATACAAAACTCTTATAATTATGTGTATTTTATATAGAGAGAGCATATAAAAACGAAATATATTTATAGTCACATAAAACATCCGTTCCGTCTATAAATTCAATATGCAAAATTATTGATACGAGGCAGAGAATGTAACAGATGGTTTCATGTTACATGTATTGAGATCCTTTTTTTTCACCAGTCTGGTAGGGTTTTTAAAAAAAGGTTTTTATATTCATCTGTAAATGTGTTCATGCTGTAATGTGCATACGAGATAGATATACGCAAACAAAAGTGTCAGAGTTTATCGTATAGATTATAAGGGGAGAAAACTGCATTGTATACCAATGTAATCTGATTTGAGAGAGTTCGTTATTTTTTGACATCGTGATAATTAAATTGTTCCAACATCTGAAAAATAAGCGTCAACTGATATGTTAATAATTAAATTGTATTTTTTTTTATAAAAATAGAAAAAAGTTTTGTTTAACCAGAAAATAGAATTTCTCTCTCAACACAATTTGGTTGTTAATGTCATCCAAGGAAGAAAATCCTGTTGAATTAGTTTCATGAATATTTATGTATGTTGATACAATTTATTTCAATGTTTTGTTTACATTTTTTGTTTTCGTATTACCAAGAGATTTGTCTAGTTTTATCTACAATAATTGCAATTTGTTTAGGTATGATTTGTACTAAGGCCTCTTGTGCGCAAGGTCCCATGTGCGACCCATACTGGCTTCGATTCTACATTAAAACTGCTAGGTTTACATGTTACGAAGCTTTGGATCGTAAAAGGGATATAGAACTTTATTTAAAATTCAATTCTCCCATGGGTACAGGTTGGCACTGTTGAGAACTTGTTAACAGTATCATTTTCAGCTCTCTCATGGGTAAATAAGGTTAACATTCTTTAAACAATACAGATTTGAACTATCTCAATACTAAAGGATTAACAGAATTATTAGCATTTAACGAAAGAAAAGCAATTATCCACAGATAGACAGGTACCAATTGGTAGATCTTGTTAAGCTAAACAAAAGGATATACGTTATTGTAAACTTCATGCAGTTTTCTAGAAAATGAAAAAAAAAAAAAATGATTTATAAGCTTAAGAATTAACGGTGAACGAAACCATGCCAGTTATTAAGAGTCTTCATCCCGGTGAAATTAAAATACCGCTAATTTTACAGTAATTATGTGATATCTTCAAATAGATAAAAGATAATTGAAATATGGAACAAGAGCGCCCTAGACAATACTATTTTGCGTGAGGTACCGTTATCACAAGTCACCTAGTGGCTTTCCGTTTTCAGCTGTTTGGAAACGCAAATATAAATGCCGATTTTCAAAATGGCTCGAAATCGAAAGCAGATAAGTGAGTCGTGATAACGGTTTCTCATGTAAAATATTGCCTAGGGCGCTCTTGTTCCACATTTCGATTATCTTTTATCTATTTGAAGATATCACATAATTACTGTAAAATTAGCGGTATTTTAATTTCGCCGGGATGAAGACTCTTAGAATAAAACTTATTCTGAAATATACCTTTTTTTTTTTTAGCTCTTCATTGTGGCACCAGCAAAATTACAATAGCCTTGATAATAAAGCTTAAATTATCATTAAGGCCCGCTATAGGCCTACACTATAGGGTAGATTCTAGAAAATCTCTTACGATTTATCTTCGGAAAAATGTTACGAAATATCTCGTAGGAAATCATACGCTTTTCTGCCATACACGTGAAAATTTTTCCTGTCTGACTTAATTACGTGCTTGAGAAGTTGAACATGCATGCATGAACTCACAGGAGCAGCGCCCAGATATTTGGATTTCTTGTGAAATATTCTTTCAAACTTATATTACACTTCACAAATTTGCGAGATCTAAAATAGGATAGCACCAGGATAACTACGCCCATGTTCGTCAATTATTAAATTGCACACCTTTAAAATAAAACATATTTTCTCTCACCTGATGTCGCTTAAATCGAAATCTTACGAATTTTCTTTCCGAAATAGAGCGTACTCTAAATAAGAGAAATCTCATAGGATCGCTCAGAACATAGGAAATAACATGCGATCCGATATCATACACATTGAGATATTGACTCGAGGAAATATCGCAAGAGATTTCCTAGGATCTATCCTGTAGTGTATAGCAGGCCTTACTGTTAAATTTTAATTTCCATTTAAGTAAAATATTGTAAAAATATAGGATATATGTCAATAAATATAATCAAACTGAACGAGATAACATGCTTAAAGAAACTATTTATGCACTGTTCACGTAGCAAAATGCACTGTCAGCTAGCAGATTATTTCTCTTTTCCTGACGGTGGCACACATATTCCTCAACATTAAATGTCCCAACTCTCTCATGGCTGAAAGTTAACGCTTTTAGAGAAACTTTAAAAGTTTTAACTCTACCATACTGTAGCTAAAGGTTGACACTCTTGAGTTCTTTAAACAATGCTAGTTTCAACTCTCGCACATGGCTAAAAGTTGGGGCTCTTGAAAACTGAGCATCAATTCTTGTTTTACTCTTGTGAGATCGTGGTGTACAACATCGTGACAGTGGTTTCTTGGATTTTCCCTCTCACATTCTTATTCCACCAATTCTTTGGCTCAATGACAGAGCGCTCACCTCTGGTGCGTAGGGTCCTTGGTTCGATCCTCGATCACACCAAGTGAACTTCTGTTGTGGACACACACCGTGTGCGTGGGTTTTCTCCGGATTCTCGCGTTTCCTCCCACTTTCTTCATTCTACCATTTCATTTATATCTCATCATCACCGTCTCCGTTAACATGGGACGTAAAACTTAAAAGATTTCATTTCATTTTTCCACTAATTGTTTCATAAACGTTCACTTTGATCAATCACTCGTTTTCTTTGGTGCACCGTGGAACGTAAAACTAGAAATTTTGTTTCATTTACATTATTTTCCAGGGCACAGCCTTACTACTATTAAAAATAAGTAAAATTCGAAGTAATTTCAACATTAGTAATTCTCAGTTTAATAACTTGGTAATTTATTATTTAATTACTCTATTTTTTTCCTTTCAGGTGAGTAATACAAAAGTTCATCTAGACGGGATCTGCTGCTTTATTCCGTGAAAAGTGTTTCCAAGGTAGGTAGAACGTTTATAATCGTATTTATGATATGGAACACGATATCTGACGTGAATGCTAGGAACGCTCTCTGCTGCACACACGTTACGATATACCTGTCAGGTAAACCTCACCGGTATACCAGGAAGGTATACCTGTGCAGGCTAGAGCACACACACGCAACGGTAAACCTAAAGGTTTTAACTCAGTCGAGAGATGGTGAACAAACAAGAAGACGACGACCGACGCTTCCTATTCAAGGAACTTACCTAAACACTGTACAGGTGTGCCGGAGTGACTCACACACACGCTCACGTCTACATGCCTACGCAGATATAGTGCTGCCAAAATGTCTTGAGCCGTGGCAAAAATGAGAACTAAAGCTCACACCCTCGACAAACTTACACGTTGAACCAATAAGGGTTCAGCTGTTGCTAAGGAGAGAGCCATGCAGACGTCTACGCCAAAGGGAGTGAAATTCTTTCAGCCGATAGCAACGCTTGGAACGAAAGACTAGGTGTCAAGTCAATGTAGCACATCTATAATAAGAATTGAAGTTCGATTCTTCTCCGGTCGCCTGCAAAGTTAGCTACGTCTGTGCAGTTTGACCTGCAGCGGCTGACACACACGCTCCGGTTTACCTGTACAGGTAAACCTAACCGGTATACCGGAACGTGTGTGCAGGGTCTAATAGGTAGAATAAAATAAATATTAAAAAAAAAAAAAAACTTTTCTGTGTATGAACCCATTTGGAAACAGTTCTCATACTTGAAATGCCATTCAGGAGGTTGTGGGTTCGATTCTCGCTGCCGACCATGCTGACTGGGGTTTCCAGGGATTTCCTCAGTCTTACCATGCAAGTGCTGGGATGGTACCTACTAAACAGGCCCTGACCGATACCTTCCCAAATCCTTTTGATTGTTATTGTTGTTAGATATCCAGCCTAAAATGGCGAGGTATTTCTGGTAATTGTTAAATATATAAAATTAGTGGCTGGTGAGCCACGTTAAAATAAACTAAGTAAAAATTCGATGAAATAGCTTTGTAAGATACATGAAAACTCACTGTTATATAATAGTCACTATGGAGACTGCGACGAAATGGCACTGTTAAAGGCATTCTTGTTACTGTATAGTAATACTTGATGTAGCTGAAATATTTTAGTGTATTCATTTTAAGTTTTGGTATTATAAAGCTGAAGTGCATTATATATTCACATGAACACACACACGCACACACTTAAATTAGAGACGTTATTTATCGATGTTAAGGAAGGAAATCGCATTTTCCCCAGTTAATTTGAGACATTTTAATCAATAGTATAGTAATATAATTGAAAAAAGTGAAACTTACGGACAGTCTTGCCCTCCCCCGAACAAAACCTGAAGTGACGCTTCTGCGTATAAAGGTATAATGTCTTTCTTTCTTTCTTTCTTTGTCTGTATATCAACCGTTATCAATCCGTTACTGGATGAATGCCTCCTGTGTTGTCTTCTACAGATTTCTGTCAACTCATGTAATTTGTTCAAGTACACCAGATTTAGTGTATCTATCTTACATTTGTTAGTCTTGTAGATTGCCCCCAAGAATCCAATTCAGAATATTTTTGCCGTCCATCTTTCATCGGTTCTAGCTACTGTACGTGACCCTTCGATTTCCACGTCCACTTCTCGACAACCCATTCTCTCTGTCTCTGTCTCTCTCTCTCTCTCTCTCTCTCTCTCTCCTAGTTATTCCTAAGCATGCATCTTTGCAGTGTTCTTTGCATCAAAATCCACGCTTCACACACATACAGAATCTGTGTTAGGACGCACCAACGAAAATTTAATTGTTTGAATAAACATCCGTCACTGTACACCTATTTCTTTTACCGTTCATCATGACGTTCGACGTTTGTGGTGCTCTACGTACAGACTTTCATCCGTAGTTTGAATAATCTTTTTGTGGACTGTTATCTTTGTCTTCGCCGCATGTTAATCTTATGTATCACATGTATTTGTTTTATTTAAATGCGTTTCTGGACCATTTTTTATATAATACATTTTCTTCCCTCAATACTTCCAATCTGGTATCTGGTTCTTCTTGCCTTGATAGCAAAGAGGATTATATGATCAACGAATCTAAATCCAGGTGCTTTCCAGTTTAAATTCTTTTTTTAATTCCAGCTGAAATTCCTGAGCACTACTTCCAATATTGCTGAGATTAGTTGTGGAGAAATTGAGATTCCATCTCCTCAGTTCTGTGTACGACTTATCAACTTGAGTCGAATTCAACAACGGCGTATACCCCATATACGTATTTTCTTTTGACATTTATATGTTGATGCATTTTCTAAGTCAGCAATAAGTCATAATTATACATATCAGAATGTAATAGTACTTTTAGAATCGACTACTCGGCTAATTAACAAATTTCTGACTTTTCTGAGATGTTAATCTACTGAAAATTACTGGAACTTTTGGACTGAAAGATTTCTTGTCGTTTTCTATCATAGAATATTTTTTTCAATCATACGTTATATATATATATATTTGGTATGTGACCAGAACATCGAATTTTACTCTAATTCTGGTTTCTAGACAAAAGCTTGGTGTTTTTCGATTCACGCAACTTTCCAGAATTATTGTGCAGTGCTTTACCGACAGCGAAAAGTCTTTGCCTTCATATCATCAGCCGAAGTCTTTCCTTATCATCAGAGACATACATGCTTATCGCATTCTCTGCCATCCAATTTCAGACGATAGCCAATTCAGGTGCGAAAAATTACTTTTTCCTCTCTTTTTGGAAGTGTTTCCTTTTATCTAGGCGCTCAATGTCTGTACGCAAAGTGACTGAATTCGTTTGTCATAAAGGAGTAAACATTGCATTAAGTCAGAATGTCGCAGGAGCACATCGATCAATAGAATGCGTGGATCTTGACGCTAAGCGTGTTGAGCATTCCGTTGTATATTTGGAGCCCGCGTCCGATTTTTATTACGTACTTTCACATACCGGACTCAGCGGTAGATCACTCACTTCTAGGGTGAGGATTTCCTGGTTCGATCCCAGGTCAAGCGAGTTTGTGGTGGACAAACATCGCGTCTGTGAGTTTTGTCGGGTTCTCCTGTTTTCTCCCACATTGTTGTACCACCAATACTTCAAATCTCTCTCACTAAAAGGCCTAATCATTGCGAAATTAAAATACCGCTAATTTTATAGTAATTATGTGATATCTTCAAATAGATAAAAGATAATCGAAATGTGAAACAAGAGCGCCCTAGACTAGGTATCACCAGTCACCTAGTAGCTTTCCGTTTGCAGCCATTTAGAAACGCGAAAATAAATGCCGACTTTCTAAATGACTGGAAATCGAAATCAAATAAGTGAGTCGTGATAACGATATCTCATGTAAAATAATATTGTCTAGCGAGCTCTTGTTCCACTTTTCGATTATCTTTTATCTATTTGAAGATATCACATAATTACTAAAAAATTAGCGGTATTTTAATTTCGCCGTGATAGGCCTTCTTAATCATCCATCTTCCTTAACGAAAGGCTATAATTGTGAGACATAAAGCCAGAAATTTATTAACCATCTCCATTTTACTATATCAAAATTGGGATTTTGTTATGCAGCATATGAAGTTCACAGTATTAAATGTATTTTAACACACAGATACTACAAAGATGAAGGGGGCGCGGTGGCTCAGTGGTAGAGCGTTCACCTCCGGTGCTTGGGTCCCTGGTTCGATCCCAGCTCTCGCCGTGTGGACTTTGTGGTGGACGAACACCGTGCTCGTGGATTTTCTCAGCGTTCTCCCGTTTCCTCCCACTTTCTTGATTCCACCATTTCACTCATCTCTCATCATCACCGTCTCCTTTAGCCTAACCGGCATAACCGTGGGACGTAAAACTTAAAGATTTCATTCCACTACAAAGATGAGAGAAAGGCATCTTCTCTTCTTCGAGGACTTGCGTTTATAGTATTGGAACGAAAAAAAAAAAAAAGCAGTTGTTTTACTGTTTTTAAGGTAGAGAGGTGTAGCAGTTTATTTAACAATATTGGAAAAGTTTTGAGAGGTTTTCTACAAGAAAGTAAAGATAAAACATGAAAAGTGATTGATTTGGAAACGTCAATATCCCTTATTGTGTGGATATCAGCGAATAAAAATTTTATTCCTTTTTTTTTTATGTTTTTACCCTTTCAATGGATGGTCTTGGTTGCTTTTCTTTCTTCCTCTCTCTTTTTGCGTTTTTCTTCTTTTTAGTTGTCCCAAGGGATGTTGGATGAGATCGAACCAGTGGATTTTCGTTTGAACTCCCGATAAAAGGAAAGAGAAAAAATTGTAGAATATTTTTACTTCTGCCGCCATTGGGCTGTTGGATTTGGTATCGTCTTTTGCCATTGCTCCGCGATCTTTCTCCTTGTTTCCATTCATTGTTGTTCGGTTCTTTTCTCTTTCTTTCTATTCGTTTCAACCCACTTTAGTTTCTTTGTTCTTTTTTCTTTTCTTTTTAACTGTTTTTATTTTCAGTTTCTTTGGTTTTGAGTTTGGTTTGGAACAGTGCTTTATCCGGCTTTAGATCCTCTTCTCAAGACTTCTTCTCACTTTGTTTCCACAAAGCCCTGTTCAAAGTATTGGGAAGAATCTGTTGAAGCAGACAAGGAGAAAAACACAAGAAAGACGGAAAAGGAAACAGCGGAAGAAGCTGACTCAGAAAAGAAAATTTAAAAAATAGAATTGAAGAGTATTGTATTAATGCCAATACAAATTGTAGCTACACTATATGTGGCGTCATGAAAGGTAGTGTCACTCAGTGCTATAATGTAGGGTGTTATTGACTCGTTTCTTGATATATATCATGTACACTTATCATGTACAGTCACCAGCACAAAATGTGCAAAAAACGGCCTCTGCAACTGACAATGGAAGTTCGGGAGAAAGATTCACCTGCAGACAAACTAAGCATGCCATTTGAAGGATCAATTCATGCTGATTACAACAAACTAATAAAATTCCTGTATATTTGAGAACTGTTCGAGCGATTCAACTTGTAAGTTTATATGAAAAAATGAGTATATAAGCATTTAAACGCGTTAAGTATTCTCTTCCATGGCGAAACGTGATGGGTTTTAACTTGTTGAGTATTCATCACTGGGTCCATCACAGACAAATTGTCCATTGCAAGTTGAATGACGGATGGCAAAGACATAGTGGTTGAGAATATATCAAAGAATTGCACACGAATTGTCATTTGATGTGTTTGGATTCCGAACAATCAAAGATTTTGGTAGGAGGTTTTTTCATGGTATGAAACTTCTTCATCCGGACATTATGATGCATCAACGAAACAGTCAAATTAAGTTCGTATCCATGCTAATGAATCAGTTTCGATCATCGCGATACACTGAATTGTTTCAGTTTGCGTTCCACAAAGCAGGTTACCGAACAAATTATGTAACTTTTGAATCATAATTTATATACCTTTTTGCTTTGGTTATGCGAACTGTTCCCTTGATGGATGCAACGTAATTGCACACATGAAATGTTCGTGGTGCAATGAAGTCTTTTGTCTGCGTCATTTCTTCATAGAACAGAAGAAAAACAGTGATCGATTTTCACCTTTAACCTATCATTGTTGTGAACAATATAATGACTAATTTTAACTAACAAATCCATTAGTTATTGCAAAACAGTTTTTTTTTTCTGTTACCTCCGATAGATTTCAATTCGTATGTCAATATTCGTTACTAACAATGTTGTACTTAACGCGTTTAAATGCACATCTACTCATTTTTTCAAATAAACTTCCAAGTTGAATCTCTCGAACAGTTCTCAACCATGCAGGAATTTTATTAGCTTGTTGTAATCAGCATGAATTGATCCTTAAATATCATGCTTAGTTTCTCTGCAGGCCAGTTATCTCTCCCGAACTTCCCTTGTGAGTCCCCGACTTTTAGAGCCCCCCTCAGATGATTGGTTTCTATTATATTCATTAGAGAACTTTTTTTAAATGGAGTTCCCTCGTGGTTATATCGTTGGCGTACGCGTCTTCGGCGCGAGAGACCCGGATTCACTCCCACATTAAGCTGTAGTCCCTTCTCTCATATAGCCTCGAAGCTAAAAGAAACGCTTAGCTCCAATCTAACCAATATACAGTAATTGTTTTACATTTTAAATATTTTGAATATAGTTGAAGATTTTTTAAATGGTGTTTGTGGGAGTTCAAACGTATGACCAAGTTTTTGACACTTCCATATTCTATGAAGAAAATACTGTGCATATTGCTCTTCTGGGTACAAATAAGAAAGAAAGAGCAAATATACCGGGTCATAACGATGTATAGCGATTTCCTAACGATGATAAGCGAAAACTAGACCAACTTAATGGAAGATCATAGATAAAATAAACAGGCACTTTCTTTTCAAATTACAGATTATGTTCTCTCCTTATCACAGGAAGCTGCAGTTGAATTTTGATAATTCATTCTATGCTGAAGTATTAAAGAAATGGGACATATTTAAACATTTGGTAGAGGCTGTGAATTTCGACAACGACTGCCGCATATATGTAAATATGAGACTTTGATTATGTCGACGCGTACGTTCAAAAGATACTAGCAAAGAATTGTTTCATTATTACTAAATTCATGGTCAATCGTTTGACATAAACTGAGAGGTTTTACTCCTGTAACATGTGTTTGTAATCAAGCTTTTTTGTACGTATGTGAAAGGAGAGTTTATCAAGATAGAGGATGCAGTGTTTTTCTGTGTGATTAGTACCGTGTGATGGATGTTATGACGCCATAGTTTGCCCACTAAACGCACGCATCTCCTAATAGTCCGGTACTGTCCATCAAAGTGTAACAAATGGTAGACAGCAAAACCAGTAAAATGTTCCCTCTTCCACTTTTATTCTGTTTCTCTTCTGCTTTATCTTCGTTAAATTCGATTTTCGTTTCTCTACTGGTTGCGTTTTCTCCCTTCGTTTTTCGGTTTCCTCCCCGATCTCTGTGTTGTATGTATTTATGTATGTTTGTGTAAGCTCATACGGTTTCCCAAAACCATTTCAGTAACTGCAACTTTAAAAAAAAAAAAAAAAAAAAAAAAAAAAAAAAGGAATCAATTTTTATTTATGACTCCCGCCATGTTAGTTTTTCGTTTTCTCTTTTTCCGGGGAAAGAGTTGAATTTGAACTCAAGTGTTCTGTATGATCTCTCTCTCTCTCTCTCTCTCTCTCTCTCTCTCTCTTTATGAATAGGAATACAGGGATTAGTGAAGAGGGATACAGATTGCGTGGCTGTGTTGTATATTTATTTGTATACATCTAAGAGGAAAAAAATATATATATTCCAAATGATTGAGATATAATGTTCTATAACTTTACCACTAGGCGATAGTCTTAAACAAAGGGAGCTACTATACGACACGTAATATACTGTATCTGCCCTTTATGAATAGTCAGATAAGTGTTAAAACGAGAAATCAGCTAAATTTAGTAACTTAAATGAAGGCGATCCTGTTTCTGAACGCCCATTTGAAATGAATTTTTGAATAAGGTAGTGTCTTCCTTGAATTCGGTTTTTATCGTGCCGCTTTGATTAAAATGCATATCGTAAGGGCGGGTTCAATATTTATTCCAAAAATAAAGTATTTCATGAGCTCTTCATGTTAGATATTCAAAACAAATGGATTTGTGCCCCAGCCTTTTAGAAAATTCCGTTTCTTTGGAAAGTGTAAGGATATGTGTTGTGTTTCAGGAATGGGTTTCATCTCCCTTGATTCTCTATATCCAAATTGGAAATGGTAAGAATGAATAATTTCCGCTCTCGACGTTGAACGCCATAGAGTAAAAATGGTAAGAGAGAAAGAGAAAGTACTTTCTTATATTCATTCACAGACCCAAGAATAAATTTTACTTTGACTTTTCTCCCTATATTCAAATCGGAGGTGGTGGTAATCAACAATGTCCGGATTCAACGTTATTTACCGTAGAACGGAAACAGTAATAGAGAGCGAAAACTTTTTTTTTTTTTAATCAATTCAAAGTACGAGCAAATGATTATCATCCTTATTTCATCTGCGCAGTCTCAGACTCCATTCTTAGCGGTGGTTCAGAACAGAATTTTCGGTATTTGCGGATATCATAATGTAGTTGTTGAGCTACTCAAATTACGTTAAGACATAGCGAAGTTCTGTGTACAAAGCCAAAAAAAAAAAAAAAAGTACTACGATGATGAGAGTAGTACGATAATGTACTGACTATGCTTCGTCAGAACGCCTATACGTCAGGACTTTGCTTCGTCTTAATTCAAGTATCTCACTAAATTGCCGTATGATGCTGGATCAACACCGAAGATTGTTGTCCGTCGCAGACTTGAACCCGGAACCATGCGAACCGACCATCTACCAAGTAACAAAAATGTAAGGAAAAACATTTTTATTAATAGCAACAGATATTAACAACCATCCATTTAAAGAAAATTGAAGAAAAACTCAGATTTTTAACAAGAATTAATTTGTAGATCGACTCTCTATTGAGATTGAAGTATACATGTTACCTAGGTATAAGGTATAATTTTCTTAATACTTAGTTTTGGCAGGAAGGAAGACAAGAAGAACCAGAGACTCTTTCCCACGTAATCTTTATGATGCCAGGGGGCAAACTGCAATTTTCTGAACGGAACACTTGAGCGCCACCTGCTGTGATATAAGTGAGGCTTTATTGAACGAAACTTGTAACCTGTTGTTGTATATTGTGGTGATTTCTTAGCTCGTACAAGAAAGTAGCGAAGAAAACGACACATCCTTTCTAACCCTATATAAGAGCTTTTTTCTCAGAGTTACCACAGCTTATTGGAAAAGATGATAAAAATGTTCTTGTTGATTCAAGAGTGTTTGGGGGGCCGCGGTGGCTCAGTGGTAGAGCGTTCACCTCTGGTGCATGGGGTCTCGGGTTCAAACCCTGCTCCCGCCAAGTGAACTTTGTGGTGGACAAACACCGTGTGCGTGGGTTTTCTCGAGGTTTTCCCGTTTCCTTCCACTTTCTTCATTCCACCATTTCATTCATTTCTCATAATCACCGTCTCTTTTAGCCTAACCGGCATAACCGTGAGACGTAAAATTCAAAGATTTCATTTCATTTTCAAGAGTTTTTGGAAGGTAAAGAGGAATACTGTACAAATATGCAGTGCGTGTGCAAGATAATAATAGTTATAAGCGACCATAATTTGGAAACAAAATAGTCATAAAATTACCTGCAAATAAAGGGAAACTCTATTCGGTGTAATTCAATGCTAACCTATTTAGTTAGAATGCAAAATCGATGTGCAACTTCATGAAATTTAGCTTTGAGTAACCCTACTTGTCAGGAAGTTGATTTTAGGGATTACAGTTTAGTGGTTATTGATACAGTAAAATGCTGTCTGTGTATAAGTCAGGGTTAATTAGTATTTCCTCGCTAAGGCAATTGCGGTTGTGTTAACTTGTGCTTACCAAGCACTAATGTTACTTATATTTATACTGTGGTCATAATCATACCAGTTCATTAGATCAGATAGCAAATGACATAAGCAATAACAATTGATTGTCGTAAAATTTTTACGTAAGGTCCTTTCAGTTCACTATTAACAGATAATTGTTATCGTAACGCACACAAATATACGTAGGTATTCTTAAATAATACTCACCTATACCTAGACACTAGTGAACTGTAAACAGGGTCAGATCCAGGATTTTCTGACGGGAGGTGCACCAATAACTACCAAAAGAACCAATTACATTGAAACTCTTCAAAGTTGCATTTTTTTTTTTTTTTTTTACCTCTGATAACGCTGATGCATAGAACGGAGAAGGAGGGAGTATTTAAAGAGGGTCGCAAGAGGCATGCAGGAAAAAAATCTTCTTCTGACTTTTTAAGTTTTCTTTTCTACTTGAAATATTATATTGTTTTACTTGGTGAATCATTTTTCCTTCAACATTTAGAAAATCGACTTGAACTACTGCTTTTGCAACACTCCGCTATCTTTTAAACATAACGGCAGAAAGTTTCGGAAAGTGTTAATATAATATTTTCACTGCTAGCTTATCATTCTAGATATTGTACATTTATAACAAAGGGGAGAAGCACTTTCACCGGTGCATCTCCTCCTAAATCCGACCCTGACTGTAACTATTTATCTATCTTTTTCCTATATTGGCAACCATAACTGTTATGATCCATAGTGTTCTAGAAAGTCGTTACGTTTAAATTTCTAACTCACCTTCATATATTTTACTCACCTTTCTCTATCTGTGTTCATGCAAAATTGATATCACACTTTCACCATACTACATTAACTATCCAGCATCATGAAGTATGTAAGAAGCGAGGTTGGTTAATTAATTGTTTCTCTGCATTTTATTCTTACATTTTGTCTTCAGTGGATCAATGCAAGCGGCAGTACGATACTTTAGCTCTGCGAATATGTACATTTCCGAAACATTTCCAGTGGAATACACACATACGAAGTAAAGCTTCCGTAGATTGTTCAGAATGTTCACATTTCTGATCTGAACAAGAGTACACTTTTGTTACTTCAAACATCTTACTCTCTCCCTTCTAACGAGAAAGCAAAATTAAGAAAGAAAATCCAGAATGACAGGATCTGTGGAGCGTGATGACTAAGATGTATATCTTACGTTGGTCACTGACGCCTTGACAAGGCTACTAATAGCGTGTTCAGAACAAGTCTTCATTTTTCCTCCTCATACTGGAAACTTTGAAACCTTGTCTTAATTTTCTCGTTTATTTTATGATTGTCGTGATCATTGGTCCTATATTATATAATGTAACCTTACAATTATTTCAGTAATGTAGTGGATATTCGGGATCAAACATCTTTTAAAACATTACTGATTATGTACTATCTAAAGAAAATCATTATTGTAAGAAATAAACAGACAAAAAAGGAGTAATCAAACCTTTTGTTATTTCAAAGACACAATTTTGTGTTAGCTACTTTGGATTACATAAACATCTATGTAATTTATAATAATAATATATGTTTAGTCAAATTTTGTGGCATTTCTTGTATACCACTAAATAAAAGTTAGTATTTCGCAGTATAAGTCTGTAGAAACCTCCAGGTTGAGCGTATCAAACTCATAGCTGAACTATTCTAGATAAAAAGTGTGGAAGTAGAAGGTGCATTGCTTCCTTGCAGATTTTACGTTAAGCAAGAAAAGGACACTTTTTTTGACGGTACCTTGTATATTCGTTGAAGATGTGTATCATTGTGGAAGTATAGGTTGCTTCTGCCATGATTTATAAATTGTTTCCATTTTATTATTCTTGCTATTCATTGTGTGTTATGGTTTATATTGTAATAAAGTCGTATACGAGAGGTTAAAAGAAGAAAAAAATCATTGTAAGCTATAATATTTTGCATTTCAGCAATAGGGCGGAAATTACACAATAAGAGATGATGACATTACAGAAGCAAGTTTTGTCATTGTAAATGAGGTTTGATGGACAACCGAATGAGAGTTCTTGTGTGTCAGTGAATGTGTGTGTATGTGTGGTGGATAGCCAAGTCTATGAGGTTAACTAATAAACATGATAATAATTGTTCCAAGGAGAATGAAGGTTAACAATATAAATAAAAACTGTCAAGATTAAAAGCATCGTTTTCCATCCTACCATTCGTTTATATACGTATATAACCTTATGGTTTCCTTCTTTTAGTGAAAACTTGAAAAGATAATGTAAGCTGTAATATAATAGCAATTGTAATGAAAATGGGTTTTCTGTGGAAATTTTGATTGTGTTCTTTTTCGTCTCATGACAGTTACCAAAATCTCTATCTTTTTTTTTTTCTTTTCTTGAATTTTCTTTCCTTTTGTGAGGTTAAAATTAGAGGGCGGATTGGGTAGAATGTAGCATCATCCATTCTGGAAATAGACGATAAGGGGTTAGAAAGTGATGTGTCTTCCGTCTTCTTTCTTGCCTTGAAGAATAGAAGAGGAAGACGACATATTAAGGATTCAAGTTACATAAAGGGCAAACTAACTTCTTCACAAGAGCTCTGGAAGCCATTTTGAATCCTACTCACCCTTTTTATCTTTTTCTTCTCTGCTGTCCAAACTCACCACATTTCTTCAATTTCCTCCCTTAAATCTCATTTTATAGATTTTCTTCTTTTTTTTTTTAAAAAAAAAACTATTTTACTTCTTTTCTGTTCTTCTTTCTTCCCTTTCGGAAGTGATGTTACTTGAGTGTAGGCTTCTGTTCAGCTGCCACCCCCTTTTCAAAATCCTTATTTTCACCTCCCTGTTCTTTTATCACTATTATTATTGCTACTGCTACTAGTGTAACATTACTACCTTCTACAACTCTGATTTTTTTTCCCCTAGAGTTTTCCACTCCTTCTTTCCTTTTTTCAATTTGGCACGAGATATATCGTGTGATTTTAATCTTCATCTTCCATCAGTTGTTTCCTGTTATAATCTGTGTTTTGTTCTGGCATACAGTCAACCAGTTAGTGACAAGTACCTTCCCTTCCCTCTTTTTTTTTTTTTTTTTTCAAACACACACACAGCAGCTAGGCTCAAAGATTTAGAGAGGGAGGCAATTGGCTTATCAAGGCGTAAAGATCTCGCATCTACGTTTTAAGACATTGTCATAACAAAGTTACAGCAGTCAAGTGCCATTTTGATGTCCTCTTACCATATAATTGGATGCAATTAACTTAGATGATGTAATTTTGCGAAGAGTTTTCCCGGGCAATGCAGATAGCTAGGACATTTTGTGTGGTTGACTACTATATGTATACGTATACACTAACTAGTTATATGTCAAGTGGTAGGTAGGAAGGAAGGAAGGAAAGCTGTCGCACGAATTCTGGTAATTCTTTACCTTATACTAAATAATGTTGACAAGAAAATATTTTCCTCTAAAGAGATGAGAAACGAAGATAAATTTTCATAAATCAAGTAAATTTTATTTTACCTCCCTCCCTCCCTTTCTTTCTTTCTTTCTTGACGTAATAAGATTACGTTAATAAAGACATGACTTTATTTGAGAATATACAAACGTGATTTTTTTTTTTTTTGTTTATATACAGGGCGTTAATGAACCAGATTGCCAAACTGTAAGAGGTGATTCCTTACATCAAAATAAGGGGGAATTCTCAGATATGCTCGTATTTAGAGGCAAAGTAGGCAAAATATAATTCTTGATAACACTAAACATAGAATACAATCCTGAGAACTGCCAGCTCCGCGATCCCTCGTGTCCCCAATGTTTTGTTTCACGCTTATACGTGAGGAAAAAAACAAACACACACTTCCATTGCGTGTCCATTGTTGTTAATATTTTACCTACTTTGAACCTAACTTGAAATCACATCATATCTAAAAATTCTGTTCAAAGCATCTCTAGTAATTATTATATCATGTAGTGAATCCTTTGCACACCCATTGGACATGGATGAAACATGTGCTTTTGGATTACGTATGTACGGCTTCCTTTTACGGTGATATGGACCGCCACTACATGGTTTCTAGAATTTGAAATAGCGCGTATTGAAATAATTTAGCTTTTCCACGATTTTGTACAGGTCTAGCTCTGAAAATATGCACTTTTCATTTAAGGAATCACCTCTTACAGTTTGTCTATATTGCTCATTATTATTATCTGTATAGGTTGTATTATACACCCTGTATAATATAACCACTTCAAAACACAAATAAGAAAATACCGGTATATAGCGGAAGAGGAAAGCTAAAAGTACCTAAACGCAAAGTCTTTGGCGTTGAGTACCTAAACGCAAAGTCTTCGGCGTTGCCCCCTGTCAGTTCCCGAACCTGCTGCCATGTTCCTTCTTGCCTAAACTTAAGGCTCAAATCTCATCGGGTTTGTCACCAATCAGTTTAGTGATCCCGAAAACTATGAATTCGACACTAATATCGGTAATTTTAAACACGTTATTTCACTCACCGTCCCATGATTGTGGTTAAAGTTGAACTTAAATGGTATCAGGAATATTACTGATTCATCCGTCTCTAGTATCCCGCGTCCCGAGTATTTAACATCTCCTCTTATACGTACATTTTGACCCCCCTCGTAATAATCACTCGTGCCGCAATTAAAAAAAGGGCTGCGTAGACGATTAGATCTGGTGAAGATCTATTTGTTACAAAACTTTTTTTTAATGCTAAAAACTGAGAGATAGATAAACACAAATCTTATTACACTCTCACACAAATAACAACAGAATACAATACTATACTTCAGTATTGTAGATTCAATCTTATTATTTCAGTTTGTTTTTTTTTTTTCACGTAGATCGTAAATAAGTGTGTGGTTTGCGCGATATCTAGTGTAATCAATATCAATATACAGTATTTTGTTCAACTGAGTATCACTGGAGCAGCTTGTAGCCGTAACTTGTGATTACAGTCGTTAAATTTATTGAATTATAATACTGTAAGTTTATTTTCTTTTAACCATTATAGAGGTGCAATACAATTTAGATGCTCTGAAATGGTGATTGCGTTTTAACGGACTTTTTCGTTATCCGACCAGGGCCCGGTCCCGTGGTGGTCAGCTAAAGAAAGTCTATCCTTTATGGCAGTGCAGTGTTGCCCACGAAACGATTCGAGAAATACGGCTTTCTCGTCTCATTTGTTAAATTTTGTAGCTCATCTCGATTCTCAAAGGACCTCGTCTCGTTTTATAAATTTATGTACTTGACTGTCGGAAGTAGTTTGTAGTAGAATTTTGCAGTTACTAATAGGAAATTCAGGTATATATATATAGCGATACCACTTGAATAATTGGCATTAATTAAAAAGATACACATATCACCCGGGTTCTCTAATCAGTGTTCATATCCAAACGAACATAAAAGTCACTCACAGAACAGAACTACTAACAATGAAATGCAAATCTAGTGAGTAAATTTTTGACCTCTTAGGTATAAGTAATATAACAGGAATGCAATTATTCAAATATTTAAGCAAAAGCATTCTATTAAGAATTAGTTCATGCAAAAAGTAGACTGCCGTTCTTTTTAACAAGGAAATAATAATAAAATATAATAACTGATTATCGCATAAATAGTTAATCCGTTTAATAGTGAAATAGTAGGTAAGAAGAAATAAAATATTTGGAATGCGCTTTGTATTCAATGTTCAGTTACAGAATAGAATTATATAATGTAGCAAATTCCAAGATCCACACTCAGATCATATTTACAATTAAAGTAAGTATACTATGTGATGACGTACGTATCTGTAAACGTTCATATATGTTCTTTTTTGTGTTTACGGTCGCTATATCAGTTTATCGTTTATATATTATGAATCATGTTATACTAAAGCAGTTTTAGTCTGAAATCTGAGAATGGGGAGAACTAATGTTGCTTACTATGTTCGTGACATTCAGTGTCTCTTCTCGAATTTAAACATGTACCGTACTTCTTGCCTCGCTTTGGATTTGATTGATTTGAATTTTCAATTTAACATCGCGTTCAGCAGCGAGGTTGTATGAGACGTGGACCTGCAGCTTAACGTGGAATCCGAACCACATGAGATTCCACCGGGAATCAAAGTCGGATCTCCCACCGCAGCTTCGCTTTCGAGACGTGAATCAAGAGAGAAGACGAGAAATTTCTCATCTCGTTGACAACACTAGATCGAACATAGTAAGTTTAATTTATTTTTGGATTGGCTACACTATTCATCTGGTAGTATTGCAGAGTGTCAAAGAATATTCGTCTGTTGATATTTGCATTTTACAATATTACAAGATTTCAAAATCAATAGTCCATACCTTGTGTAGATAGTATGTATTGCTCTCTCACAAATCAATTTTGTTTTCGAATGATTCGAAACACAAATCTGGTATAATTAAGACATCCGTAGTAGTGAGGGAATGATTTATGTAATTTGTGTTTCGTACTTAAAAAAAAAAAAAACAAAAAGTGCTCACTATATTTTGATTAATACTCAAAATAATCGTCGTACTTGGGTAATAATTCAATTTATTTGTAAGATAACGGTAATTTCTTCAATTGAGTAGAGTGAAGCTTCAAGCTCCTTTGAGTGCACTTTCTGTTACTTTGCAACGTTTTATAACAAGATAACTAAAGAAGTAAACATATCCAACTTTTGCATTTATGCATATAAAGATGAATGATGGACATATCTTAATAAGCGTGTCCTTTAGCAATATCGGCTCCGAATAATCTACAACGAAACTTATAGTGCACACTTATGCATAGGCAACCTGCAACACAAAAGTGTTTTGTTGGATTCCATAAAACTGTAGGAGTTCACGTAAGCTAAAATGTATTTGATAAAATGTACGAGTCAAGTAATTTCGATTGGTTTGGAATTTAACGTGTGTCTCAGCACCGAGGCTCTGTGAAACATGGACATAGAGTTTAATGTTGGGTCCGAACCAAATGAGCTTCCGTTTAGAATCGAACTTGCATTCCCTGAGCACCAAAGACTTGTATGCTAACCATATAGTCACAAGGAAGTTCTGTGATACAGATTGCGTCACTGAAATTATTCGGGGTTGATAAATGAGGCATTGAATCAGTTAGCGACTAAGTATGTGCATAAAGTAGATCTATGTATAATTTGAAGAAAAACAACACTGAATCAAGGGCATACTAGGAAAGAACGGGACGCAGGAGAGGAGTGTTGGAGAACAAAGCCACTGAGAAAGTTTAAAAGTATATACGGTATATTACTTTAGTGGGAACATACATTATAAGAATTTACGAGGTTCGTCATGAACTTTGAAGCACGGAAATCCCTGCGAATGCTTTATATCCGTGTATTGAGAATTTCTGAGAAAATGTGAGGATTATTCCCAATATATTTCTTCATTGCTGTCTTAAACTGTAATATTATTAAAATTCCTGGAATTATGTAATGACAGATCATTATATACGTAATTTTTTAAAAAGGGGACACAGTGGCTTAGTGGTAGATCGCTCACTTCTGGTCTGAGGGGTTCTTTAGTTCGATCCCAGGGTCTGTGAGTTTATTGTGTAATAATATCGTGTCTTCTCAATTTTCTTCTATTAGCTCCCGCATTCTCGTACTACCAGTTCTAGCATACTCATTCATTTCATTAATCACCTGTCTTTTTTAGCCAAAAGAAGAAACGTGGAACATAAAAATATTAAGATTTTTTAAAATTGTTATTTATTTATTTAAGAAATGTGTGTAAATTGTTCGTCGGTGTTCCTGTGTTATTTTTGTATGTAACTTTCGCTACCAGTTAAAAAAAAAAGTATGAATGTAACATAGTTCGATGAATGTTTAAAGAGAATTATCTGAAAAAAAATCTCTTAGTTTTAGGCACGAACTTACTTGATAATATGTTGCTGTATCCACCGAAAATATTTTAAGTAACGTAAAGTGCTACACGTACGATGTTCCTTTTTTTTTTTTAACCGATAACTAATTAGATCTCTTGAGAAGACAGTGTATAACCAGATGTTTAACCACAATAACACTGAAAGTTTTATCTTAATATTTACATCTTTTAGTTTTTGTCTTTCAACACAAAGTAATTCTCACTTTTTATTTCCTCCTCCTTCCTGTTTCATGGGAAAGTTACTCGGCCATTTCAGAGCGCCATTTGCAACAGCTGCGCCATGTAGTTACTAACCTACAGTGACATCTTAATACATCATACACTCAACGCAGTGTGTTTGTGCTGCTATACGGTTTTAGTATGTGGTATAAGCTCATACGTACAAGTTAATTTCACGCTGGTAGATTTTTCAGTAATACGTGTTATATGACTACGAGAGAACTTAACTCCCTCTCGCGGCCTACAAAGACGACGTGATGTATCTATCTTCTTCTATCAGCTTGCTTTCCATTGAACGGTTAGTGGCCTCTGCTTGCCAAGCACTTGTCAATAGGAAACATGATTAGTGCTTGTTTCGTAGTGTAAAAGGAAGTTGTTGTGTAGTAGTAACTTTTGTACGTGACGTCATGCTTATAACGTATTCAAGCCTCGATCTCAAGAGAAAAGAACACTTGTTATATAGCTACACACACACACACACCTTCTTCTGCCGCCCTTGCAGGCTGGAGCTTTTCATCTTTTAGTGGCTACTATAAGTACGGAGAGCGAAGGGCAACGGTTGGTTAAAGGCTGTGGGTGGAATAATGACCACGAAGTTCTCCATCTACTAGTCAACTGCGGTGTGAAACTTCACCGTTTCCCATGCATGGCCGCTTGTTTGTTCCGGTTGTGTAAGCTGTTGGGTTTTGTTGACAGCTGCTTGTATTATATTATTATCATTCATTTTAAAAGATGGCGCTGCGTAGCATTAAATATTAAATACGAAACACTTACGACAAATAGAATAACAACCCAGATCGATATTATTTCCTATTATGTGCAATTTCAATGATTTGTTTCAAGGATAAACTCATTGTCATTAGTCTTATAGGGCATCATGAGACCATCATCAATGGTTCCCAAATATTTCCAGAGATAAATAACAGTACATTGGAGAGAAGAATTGATTCACTTGTTCCTTCCACATCTGTTAAGGTTAGGGTGCCAGATTCTTTAGGAAAAAAAAAAGAATCTTTTACGGTTTTTAGGGGTCAGGGAGGGAGATGTGATATTCAGAATTTACATACAACACATACAGTATATATGGTACTTGTATTTAAGTAGAACAATTTTAATTGGAAACTAGGGCAGTATCATGAAAATAATCGCAACATATAAAACACAAAGAAAGTATATTACAGTCACTATGGGAGCTCATGTGGTTCGGATCTTACATTAAGCTATAGGTTCTAGCCTTATATAGCCTCGGTGCTGAAAGGAACGCTAAACTTCAATTCCAGTCAACCAATATATTGCTATATTACAAATATATATTACAGTTTGTACTATATTACAAATCTTTGGTGTATTTTAATTGTATTTTAATGAAAATTTTACTTAAATCCTACCTCGTGAAATTCAAACTGCTTGAAGTTCTGTTTTTATTAGTTCACAGTATCTTCTATTCCTGACATCAGTATATTCTACTTTTATTAGTTCATAGTTTATTATACCTAGTTCACAGTATCTTTTGTTCCTGACATTAGTATATTATGCTTTTAATAGTTCACAGTAGCTTCTGTTCCTGACATTTGTATATTCTGCTTCCATTAGTTCACAATAGCTTCTGTTCCAGATGTCAGTATATCACGATCGATCGAAACTGCGATACTATCTGAAGATGTTGACAGACAACTGCTGAGATGCTAAAACCAAGTTATTATTAAACATAAGATTGGAGTGGGGTTATATAGAAGATAAAACTCTGAATACTAATTTACATCGTTGGGTTGGGTTGAAATGAAATGAAATGAAATTTTTGAGTTTTACGTCCCACGTTTATGCCAGCTAGGCTAAAGGAGACAGTGATGATGAGAAATGAATGAAATCGTGGAATGAAGAAAGTAGGAGGAAAGGGGAGAACCCCGAGGAAACCCACGCACACGGTGTTTGTCCACCACAAAGTTCACTTGGCGCGAACTGGGATCGAACCAGGGATCCCATGCACCAGAGATGAACGCTCTACCACTGATGCTCTACAGAGAAACTTTCCAATGGTCTGCAGTCATTATGTAAATAGAAACGCAATCTTTTAGGCAATATACCCTCACTGTATTTCAACATTTAGATAACTGGTATGTCGAGTCAAAATCGTAGTAAAACATACCAGCTCTGCTTTCTTTCCACTTCGAACACTAAGACAATATAATAATAATAATAATAATAATAATAATAATAATAATAATAATAATAATAATAATAATAATAATAATAATAATAATGATGGTCGACGGAAAAACTCAACGTGAAATAAGGCTTGAACCACTACCCCGATGTTGCTAGTAATTATACTACGAGGACCGAGTGTACTTTTATGAACGTACGAGGGCTATCCAGAAAGTAGATTACGTTTTGGAATAAAAAATCAACAAAGTATAGGAAACAAATTTTATTATATACAGATGAAAGCCACACACAAATACTACTTTTCGACATAGTCACCATTCAATTTAAGGCATTTATCGTAGCGATGTACGAGCTTGGAAATTCCTTCGTCGAAAAATTCGGCCGCCTGCGACTTCAACCACTTCGTTACCTCTTCTTGCAGCTGTTCGTCGTCATCAAAACGCTGCATAGCCAGCCACTTCTTCATTGCTGGGAATAGGTGGAAGTCGCTCGGTGCCAGGTCGGGACTGTACGGCGGATGAGGAAACAACTCCCACTGAAAAGATTCAAGAACTTCACGCGTGACATTTGCCGTGTGGGGCCGGGCGTTGTCGTGAATCAACAAGATCTTAGAGCTCAACATTCCTCTGCGCTTGTTTTGAATTGCTCTTCTGAGGTTTTGCAGAGTTTGGCAATACCTTTGAGCGTTTATTGTAGTGCCTCTTTCCAGGAAGTCCACCAAAATCACACCTTTTCTGTCCCAAAAAACAGTCGCCATCATCTTCCTTGCCGACATTGTTTGCATGCATTTCTTGGGTTTTTGGGGAGAACCTGTGTGCCCCCACTGCATTGATTGCAATTTCGTTTCACAGTTCACGTGTTTCACCCATGTTTCGTCACCAGTAACGATGCGATCGAGTAAAGAGTCACCATCCTTATTGTAGGCGTCCAAAAAGTGCAACGCTGCAGCCATTCGCTGATTTTTGTGGTCCTCTGTCAAGATTTTTGGAATCCATCTTGCACAAAACTTGTGGTAACCAAGCTTTTCGCTGATGATTTCGTGCAACAAACTTCGCGAAATTTGTGGAAAACTCAAAGAAAGTTCCGTTATTGTGAACTTTCGATTTTCACGGACTTTAACATCGACTTTTTCGACAAGTTCGGCAGTCACTTTGCTGGGTCTCCCACTTCGATCTTCGTCGTGAACATTGGTTCGGCCATTTTTAAATCTTATGACCCACTGTCGCACTCCACCTTCAGTGATAATGTTGTCCCCATACACTTCACACAGCTGCCGATAGATTTCTATCGGTTTACAGTTTTTTGCTGTCAGAAACCTTATTACTGCACGCACCTCGCAGCTCGCGGGATTTTCAATTAACGCAGACATTTCAAACCGTCACAGTATCTTAACGGAGCACAGCACGAACCTCTCACTAGCACGGCTAGATGCCGACTGAGCTGCGCAATGCTCTGACCCCAAGATGGCCGCGCTAGCCCCGCCCCTAGCTGACACAGACGAAAACGTAATCTACTTTCTGGATAGCCCTCGTATATTTTTACATGTTCATTCCTTTAACGACATAGTTTCTGAATGGTAGTAGCGGAAGTTTCCTGTCATAAATAGGCCTAACTGTATACAGATTTTAAAAAATCATTTTTCTTAATTTAAAGAAAACTGCCTGCTGTTTTTTTTAAGTTTCCATTCTAGAGTCAATTCTTATTTCAAAATATCTTGCATTACGAATGTTACAGAAAAGGTTGTCAAAAGTAATATAATAGTAGATTCCATGACATAGACCTGGGAGATGAATAAATTCCAAGCTACTTTTTAATCATTCAAGGATGTTCAGAGTGATTGCTAAGTGATGCAGCTAGCGAAGTCTGTACCCAACTTCGCTTCTTGTTCTTAGTCTTTTGTTCTCGTTTGGCTATGACATTCCAGGTAGAACCTTTTGACATTTCAGTCCCTCTCTCCTTCCAGTGTGGGAGACACTTTATAAGATCCTCAGATGACATTGTATTGTCTCCGAAGTATTCTCGGGATGAAAACCCATCCACGACAATAGGATAGGACGCGCATGTCAACGAGTTTAATCCCATTTCTCTCTTTCTCTTTCCTCCACTGTACTGTATTCAGTTGGTATCATGTCTTGTCTGAAGTTGCATGATGTGCATACATTGTATAGAAATGATTGTTACCTGAGCAGAAATCCCTTCTTTTCAACATCCATTGTGTGTCGCAAGAGTTGAGAACAGTAATAGCTATGTTGCATTTATACTGTAGACGGACACACTAGCATTTCTATCTGTAGTCACGTTGAAAAGAAGAAATTAATAGACACCTGTCTTTCAGAACTTCTGTCTATCTGTTTTTCGGGGCCACGTTAGTTTAAGTGATAGAACGACCACCTCTGGCGAGAAGGGGTCCCTGGTGAGATCCTACGCCATGAAAGTTGGTAGTGGACAACTCGTATCTATAGGCTTTCTCGTGATTCTCCTTTCCTCCCACATTTCCATTCCACCAATTCTGACTGACTTCGTCTATTCATCCGTCTCATTTAGCCTACAAATCATAATTGAAAGACGTAAATGAAAATTTTCATTTTACCATTCCATTTTTGTTCGTCTCTTCGCAGTGCCGTTTTGTAGCCCGGTAGATAATGCGTGTGTTCGATCTTTTGAGGGGAGTACTTACTTCCATCAGATGAGACAGAATTTTTATGGCGAAATACGAGATAATACACAGTTCTTCCAATAGAAACAAATACACTTTCTGAAACGAGACGTCACTTTCATATCTTGACGAGACGAGACTAGCTCAATTCGTATCGCGTATGTCCCCGAGTAAAAGTTCGGATCCTACTTTGAACAGTAAGTAGGTCTCAGTCTCACAAATCTCGGTGGTGAAGGATGTTAAGAGGCCCCATCACGACGAAATTAAAATTCCACTAATTTTACAGTAATTATGTGATATCTTCAAATAGATAAAAAAAAGTAATCGAAGAGTGGAATAGGAGCTCGCTAGGCAATATTATTTTACATGTGATACCGTTATCACGACTCACTTATCTGCTTGTGATTTCCAGACATTTACAAAATCGGCTTTTATTTTCGCGCTTTTAAATGCCTGCAAACTGAAAGCTACTAGGTGACTCGTGATAACGGTACCTCATGCAAAATAGTGTCTAGCGCGCTCTTGTTCCACATTTCGATTATCTTTTATCTATTTGAAGATATCACATAACTACTGTAAAATTAGCGGTATTTTAATTTCGCAGTGATTAGGTCTCTTAGCCTTATTTGCAGAAATAATTGTAACAAATATAGTCGCATTTCGTTTTTTCCAATTCAAGTAAACATTGAGATTTTGTAGTTGGAATTTACTCGAGCGCGTGCGGTCTGAGATTCGCTATCTTCAATAAGGCTCGCGCTAGATGGATCTCATTAGTGTCGTGGTTGCACTTACAAATCATATTGAGGCACGAGCTCGCTTGGTCTTTTTTAACCGAGCATTGTGGGTGTAATAGAAACCTATTTAATTAAGAGGTAGCAAAGTTCAATTTAGAAAGCCGGACGGCAATAGGAGTCGATATCTCTGACCGCTCATCATAAATAGTATTCTGTCGTAATCGACAAGTCTCTTGCTGCAAACTGAGTTGAAAAGCGTCTAAGCACTACAGTCTTTTGCTAACCTCTGTCTTAATGTTGTAATCACCTTTCCAGTATCAACAATCAGTTGCAGCCTCTTCTCCACTTCTTCTTTTTCCTTCCACAATATCTTTGTGTCTCTCAAGGTATAGTTTGTTCTCAATTAAGGTCTCTTCCTCGTTTTAATTATATGCAATGTTCTATCCTTCATTCCTACTATTCCTGAAAATGCACTGTGAACGGTCAAAATAATCCTCCGTTTATTTTGAAATTGTATTTTCGAAAAGAAAGAGAACGACGAGAGCAGTTTGATATTACTATTCGAAGACCTCAAAAATGTAATCTCCGGGTGTTCAGATTGCACGTAAGTTTTGTTGAGTTCGCAGTTACTACCCGGAACGTCTTTAGATGAGTTTTTTTTTTCTGACCCACAGAGGAAAGAGAGGAGTTGTCGGGTAAATCTTGTGCACACCTTGACGCAGTAGGGTGTTGGAATCGGAAACTGATTTATGTGAGTTGCCAGTGTCAATACTTGGAACAGATAGATGAATTTGAGTTCAGCTTTCTGTGACGTAGAGAGAGAGGGAGAGAGAGAGAGAGAGAGAGAGAGAAAATAATCTCTAGGAAGTAACCTAAAAGTGATATTACATCCTAAGTCACCGGCGAGATATAGAAGTGAAATATCGAATTTTGCTGCCAAATGTATATTCAGAAACTTCAATTCACTCCCTTTGGTTCGTAGTTGGGAAGGACATTCGCACACACACGTTCGAAAAAGAAGAAAAAAAAAGTGTTCGGAAGTAAATTCTCCAATATTGACTACATTTAACGAATACTAAATAATCTGTCTAATAAGACATACACCAATCGACGCATATCTCACTGAGATTCTGAATGAAATGATATGCATGAGTTGAGCTCTCATACGTAGTGTTCAAGGAAATCAATAAAAACTTTAAAAAAAATATATAAATCTAAATTGATGCTGTATGATATCCATCCCACTTATTAAGTTGAAACTAATTCTGATATATATATACAGTAATCAATCTTTCATTATGACCACATTCTATGTTAGGGTTAATGAGATGTAGATAATATTACTAAAGAGACTAGAAATAAGATAGTCTTGTCTCGTAAATTTTGTAGTAGTCTCGTCTCGATTTTCGAGGATATATTTTTTTTCTAAACTCAATTTTGGAATAGTTTTTCTCGTCCCCAAACTTGAGAAAAGTTTGGGGACGAGAAAAACTATTCCAAAATTGAGTTTAGAAAAAAAAATCCTCGAAATTTATAAATTTATATTCAAAATTCATGTCTTGATTTATTTTTTCTTAATTTTGTGTAGAAACTACCAGAATTCTTCACGAAAAGTCCACGAAGGGTGTGAACGTTTAAACTATATTTCTGGAGTAGATTGTACATAACGACTTCCATATCTTTAAGCGTTGATAAGTGGTCTTCATTGTGTTGTGTCGTTAAGGATTTTGCCGCAATATCTCGTCGATAATGACGTAGAACAAAGCGGTATGCCGATTCTATTATTTCTACGGCCGTGCTCAATGTGCTTTCTCAGATCTTCCAGTGTTTATATGATTTTTCAGTATACTCTGCGTTCTTTCAACTTCCCCAAAGAAAGAAATCTAATGGGGTTATATGCGATCAAAGTGGGTACTCTGCAGTACTTTCTCTTCGTCATATCTACTCCTTAGGGATTATGCAATCGAGAAAATCCCTCACATTGTTATAATATTGGGGTGTCGCCCCATCCTCTTATAAGAGTGACCGATCTTCGGTATTCAAGAAACATGTCCGTGGGGTACAGAACACTACAAAAATTGTATAGATACTGTATATCTGCTTTAATTAGTAAGATATTCTGTTTTAAGGAGTATATACACTAATTTGAGACACCCTGTAGTGACATCGTTCTAGGGGTATGGCCTTAGAAAGCCGTAGATGTTAACGTATTTTCGTGTTTAGTTTTCTGTATAAACGTGACAGAGTTCTATCAATTCGTAAAATTATTTATTTTTTCCCTCTTTTTTAAGGACAATCAAGTAAAAGAAAAGGTCCATTTAGAGGAAATTCATCAACCGGTAATGTTTACTCCAAGAAATCTCTTTCTCTGTCGTTTAGGGTCGCGTTTTCTTTCTCCGTTTTCTAATGGATTGCTTCCACCATTGATTGACGTCTAATGGCGTCACCGTTTTGGGACAGCTAATGGTCGCAGCAGAGAGCATCTCAGGAAAAAATTGGCTCTTAAGAAACCTTCGAGAAAAAAGAAAAAAAGTTCTCTTGCTACTCAGTTGCTAATTATCCGGAGAATTTGGAAAGATCAATCTTGTCTATTTTACGCTGTTATGAGAAAAAGATAATTTTGTATGACTGACTCGTCAGTTTTACCAGGGTATGGATCATTGATACCAACTGATAACGATAATTTCAGGGAGGCAATGGGAGAAAGTCCTTCCGGAGTTAAACATTTTCTCCCGGAGCCACATTTTCAGTCGTCCCGATGTGGATTACCAATACTTTCGCAGCAGTACTTACTAGTGCTTTTTACGGCCTGTGTACTGAACGTTCTTCGGAGGGAAATCTCCGGTGTGGATTTAATTACTATCTTTTTTTCTTTTCCTTCTCTCTCTAACTCACTCACTCACTCTATGGCCTATGGAACCCGGAGATTCAATGCCGCGTCCACAAAAGCTCTCCACTGACTTCTATCCTTAGCTAACTGCATCCAGTTTCTACTTTGTATTCCTATCTCTGCGAGATCCATTTTAATATTGTCCTCCCATCTGCGTCTAGGTCTTCCTAATGGTCGTTTTCCGATTGGTCTTCCAGTCAAGACTTTGAAAGCGTTTCTACTTTCTTCCATTCTAGCTACATGACCCGCCTACCTAAGCCTCCTAGACTTCACGACCCTAACAATGTTGGGTAAACCATATAAATTATATAGTTCCTCGTTATGAAGTTTCCGCCATTCCCCATTCCCGTTCCTCTTGGGTCCGAATATTCGTCTCAGGATCTTGTTCTCAAATACTTTCAGTCTATGTTCTTCCCTCAGAGTAAGTGACCATGTTTCGCAGCCATACAGAACAACAGGCATGATTATCGTTTTGTATATTTTAAGCTTCAAATTCCTCGACAGAATTCGCGACGACAAGAGATTTTGAACCGAATAGTAACACGAATTCCCTGCTTTTAGTCGACATTTAATTTCTTCGTGAATATGATTTTCCTCTGTTAATATTGATCCTAGATATTTGAAAGTATCCGCTTTATCAAAGTATTATTTAATATTTTAACGCATCCATAATTTGCTGTATTCCGGTCCCGACGCACTTCCATGTATTTAGTTTTATTTGCATTTACTTCTAAACCCATGTCCCTGGAAGCGTTTAATAAGATCTCTGCATTTCTTTCTATTGTTCTCCTATCATCACCTATTAAATTTACATCAGCAAATGCCATAACCTGGTGAATACCGTTCAACTGTAGGCCCTGGTTGCTATCTTTGATTTTCCTTATAGCGTATTCCAGAACGAAGTTAAATAATAATGGCGACAATGCATCTCCTTGTTTCAGGCCATTTTCGACGTGAAAGCTCGTGGACAAAAATTTTCCTACCCGGACTTTACTTTGGGATTCATTTAAACATATCTTAATTAATCTAATTAGCTTTCTCGGTATTCCAAGTTCTGTAAGAACGTTGTATAATGTTTCTCTCCTAACCGAGTCGTACGCCTTTCTAAAATCAATAAATAGTTGATGTACCGGGGTATTGTATTCCCACTTTTTTTTTTTTTTCGAGTATTTGGCGAATGGTAAATATTTGGTCGATACTTGATCGATTCCGTCTAAATCCGCATTGATAATCTCCAATAATTTCATCTGCGTATGGGGTCAGTCTTGCTAATAGAATATTTGAAAGGATTTTATAGGATGTCGACAGAAGAGAAATTCCTCGATAATTATTACAGTCAGTTTTGTCGCCTTTCTTGTGAATTGGAACAATGATTGATTCTTTCCACTCTTGTGGCAATTCTTCCTTGTTCCAGATAAGGAGAATGAGTTTGTGTATCTTGTTCCACAATTTTTCGCCTCCAGCTAAAATTAACTCAGCCGGAATTTCATCTACACCCGGAGATTTGTGTTTCTTTAATTTCTTTATAGCAGTTTCTACTTCTATTCGGTTGGGTTCTAGAATATACGGTTCTGCGGTGTGTATCTCCTTTTCTCCACGCACACTAGTTTTCGGTTGCGTGTTAAGCAAATCGTCAAAGAAATCTTTCCATCTATTTAAGATGCTTGCCGTGTCCGTGAGAACTGTACCGTCAGATTTCTTTAATATATAAGCACGAGGTTGATAGCCTTTCTTAAATTCGTTGATTCCCTTATACATGTCCTGGATGTTTTTATTTTTACTATTATCTTGAAGTTCCTTAATTTTAGCTTTCAGAAAATCGCGTTTCTTTGTTCTAAAAGTTTTGGATGTTTCCCGCCTGATATCTGCGAAATTTTGTGTAGTTATTTCTTTCGGAGTTTGTAATAGCGTAATTTTGCCTGTTTTCTCTTCTCTGCTAGTTTTATGCATTCCTGGTCGAACCATGGTTTGTTCCTATGTATTTCTGCGTGTCCCAATTTTTTTTTCCTTCTCTCTCTCTCAAATAAATTTTTCGAATACAAATTCAATCTTGGAAGCTAGTGTATGACTAAGTACACATAATTAATTGACCCTCCCAAAATTAATTGACGCTCTAGCTCACAATGCTGCCACTTATCCAGTTAGACAGGGGATAGGGTAGCCACTTCTTTTATCCTGTATTTGAAAAAAAAAATTGACAAAGTGGTAATCTTTACCAGGGCGGAGGAACAGGTTGAGAATTATGGTTAGGAATACTACATACAAAAACTGTGCGATTATGGCTTCTTTAGATAGATGCTCACTTGTAGACGTCTGTTCTTCCAAGGTTGTAAAAATATGTAAATGATCCCAGAATGAAAATTGTGGTGGTGTTATGGCCATCTGATGAGGAAAACAAACGACTGTTTGATCAGAAGAGTGACATCTTGCTTTTGATCCGCGAGTTTTTGGCCCAAAAAAATATTCCTCTCTGTCCACATTCTCTGTGCTCTCCAGATATAGCACCATGCGACTTCTGACTCTTCTCAAGAATTAAAACCTTGCTGAAAGGGAAAAAGTTTTGACATCATTTCTAACATTGAAAGGGCCACGACAGAGCACTGAACGCCCTTCTAAAAGAAGCCTTCCAGAAATGCTTCAGTCATGGATTCAACGTTGGAATAAGTGCATTGCTAGTCAAGGACAATACCTTAAAGAATATTAAATCAGATTCCGTGTAAGCTTGTTACTTTGTTTCTAATAACATTATTCAACGTATATTTTGATCACACGTAGTGGGGATTGATGACTGAATCTATGAGCTGACCGCACATCACCCCACCCCAAGTAAATGCCCTCTGTGGGACCATAGCCAAAAATTTAGTTTGCCATTTATATATAAAACTTCTCAGCTGTCCTTCAGCTTCGTAATGTTCCCGAATTTTTAGTAAGTAAGTCAATAAGAAAACTTGGTTAGTGATAGCAAAAGGTGCTTAGTGATAATTCAAAGAAAGAAAAGAAGGAAAAATAGAGAGAGAGATTTCCAGCTGTTACCCGGAACATCAAGAATAGGATAAGAATGTGGTTCGTCCATTAAGACGTGAAGTGGATATGTGGATGATGGTTCTTGACGGGAAGATAAGGGGAAAAATTTCCTTTTGTCTGCAGACGAAAATAAAAACTATATGAAGTGCAGTCAGTTCTCCTTACTTTCTTCAAAGGGTGGGAGTAAAGTAGGTGGAAATGGGATTTCAGATACACTGTGTATATGAGTATATATATATATATATATATATATATATATATATATATATATATATATATATATATATATATATATATATATATATATATATATATATATATATATATATATATATATATAATATATATCATCTTCATGTCTTTTTTGGACCAAGCGTAGCTAATGTTAAGACACCCACGAGTCTTCCATATAGAAAGCTTTAAAAAAATCTACATATTCTATTTTGTATTGTGTTTATTTTCCTTTGTGTGATGTATTCCAGTTTTTTTAGTGCTGCAGGAATATAGTATAGGAGAAAAGTTTATTTATTTATTTTGGGAGATCTCAGCATTTCTATATTTCCATTAGTATTGATGTATTTCCTGTGAGTAAGGAAATAAACTATACAATATCACCGTAAGTAAGTGAAGTCACTAGTTGATTTTCTAGCAAAACTAATTTTGCTTAGTACATTACGTGAAAAGAAGAAAGAAGAAACAGCTGATATTGACTTTTCCAAGTCAAAGACCTAAGTATAACCGACAATACAATTTATTATGTGAGTAAGTCTGAAGTTCCATTTGCTCTGTGCGTTTTGCGTTCTTGTGAGGCCCCATCAGTGCGAAATTAAAATACCGTTAATTTTACAGTAATTATATGATATCTTCAAATAGATAAAAGATAATAGAAAAGTGAGACAAGAGTTCGCTAGAAAATATTATTTTACATGAAATACCGTTATCACGACTCACTTAGGCTATCTGCTATCCATTTCAAGCCATTTACAAATTCGGCATTTATTTTCGCGTTTCTAAATGACTGCAAACGGAAAACTACTAGGTGACTTGTGATAACGATACCTCATGGAAAATAATACTGTCTAGGGCGCTTTTGTTCCACATTTCGATTATCTTTTATGTATTTGAAGATACTACATAATTGTTGTAAAATTAGCGGTATTTTAATTTCACAGTGATTAGGCCTCTTGTACAATACCGAAGTTATGAAGGATAGGGTCTACTATTAAAGTGAGCTCCGAGTCTTCGACCAGGGCTTGAATCCGGTGTAGTTGGTAGATCATATACTCCACTATTGATCAATCCTTATAGTATAGACCGTTTCTCACCACATTATCTCTTCTTCAACAGAACAAGATTACAGAAACATGCCATCGGTTCTGGCAATAGCTTCGGGAGAGAATTAATTGTTCAATTGTATATTTCTGTAACTTCTCAAAAGAGCACATGGTCTTCTCCAAGTTAACAGCAAACTTGTACCTTAATCAATCCATCAAAAATGTTGACATGTATAGTTCATAAAATACGCTCTCGCCTTCAGTTCGAGCGATCCCGGGTTCGATTCCTGGTAGGGGCACTCGGTCGAAAAAGTGTATAAAAACGCTTTTTCAGGCCAGCCATCCTGAATGAGGTTTTCCTGGTTTTTCCTCATTCACACCAGACAGATACCGGGATGGTACCTAACATATAGGTCCCAGGCCGCTTCCTTCCTTCCCCAATCCTTTCTTCCTTCAGTTTCCCCGGATAGTGTGCTCGCTGAGGGACGTCACCCCGCAAACGTGACGGGCTAAATGGTCATAGTTGCTGAAAGCTATTGCCATTCTACTCGTATATTTTCTTGATTCTTACCTTATAAACTCCCACCAATCTTTAATGAATGTCTCAGTTTGAGTAGTTTCTTTTTTTGTATAATATCTCACGATTATGTACCGAGGATAAGCGAAAGGATGGTAATGATATACGTATATGACATTGATGGTATGGGTAAAAGTGGTAGGAAGCGGGAGAGCTCCTACAGAAGTCATGTACACGGCGTTTGTCCACAGGGGATACTTAATGAAAACTGGGATCAAACTAGGAAGCCCATACACCAGAGGTGAGCGCTCTACCACTAAGCTAGAGACTTCTTTATTTCAAATGTGCCCTCGGAAAATGTGTGAAACACAGTTCGGCCCCATTCCTCTTACGGAGGAAACCATCATTTGCTTTGGAAAAATAACTGAATGACCTTCGCTGTGTTGCCAATTTGTCATTCAATTGTTTGTCTTGGCCAGTGAAGATCGTACGCTACTTACAATGACTAGCAAGACAGTGCACAGCGAAGCCAGTGAAATAATTCAATGTGGTGGCAACCCTGTCCACATCAGACTACTGAAGAATCTCGGCCATAGCCACGTGTTCCTCTTTTGAGGGAGTTACGGGAAAACACACATCGACAGCAGCGCCAGCAGGGGCACACTTGAAATAGAAAGGCTCTACCACGACTCCCAAGGATGTTATAAAATAGAGGATCTGTCCATGTGTATCTTCATCCTATTAAATCAATGAAGCCAAAAAAACAACCGAGCATCGGCACGTCTGATTGGCTACTCTCGTTTCCGACATAATCTGATTGGCTACTTTCGTTCCCGCCATGATTGCAGGCTCAAAACATTGTAATCTTATTGGGTGGAATTGGCAGAGTAGGGGTGGCGAAACTGTGACGTATGGTTTCAAGATTTTGTTGTATGGGCAGATCCTCTAGTTTATAACATCCTTGGCGATTCCTCATTGGTCATTGCCAGTGGTAATCATTAAGCAACAGTAAGGGGCAGAGGTGGCTATTTTACAATTAGTGCTCACTCAGGCTCGCGCGCGCGCTCACTATACTTAATCAGGCTCGCTATCCTCAATGAAGCTTCTTGCACTGGCTCGGGGTCACGCTCATACATGTTCGTACTCAAGTATTGAGCTTGAGCACGATTGAGCCTCCAAACCGGGCTTCCAAGTTTGGACGTTTCTGGTAACGGTTGTGTATGCTCAAAGTTTTGTAACGTAATTTCTATCACTATTTTTAGATGGGAAAAACGGTAAAATTTGAAAATTATTGATATTGTGTGGTATTTAGTGTGGAAATTAATCCACTAATCGCTTAAATCTAGTCCTCATATTATTAACAAGCTTATTAAAAAGGAAGAATGAAACATGTAACAACATAAGCAAGCTTCAAATTTATAGTCCAGATGTTTCGGAAGTTATGCAATGAATATGATCCATTTATGAAGAAAGAAGAAAGCAAATTTAGTACATTATTCAAATTCACATATACCCTATTTCTCCCTCCTACAAATATGTACACTCATGTCCAAAATTATTGTCGCATGTCTATAAATATGTTGTTCTAGGAATATGATTTGATAACTAATTCGCCCGGTATTTCTTGTAATGATAGTTTGTGTATAATCAGCAAAGACATGTATATGGCAAATTTCATGTCAGAAAAGCAGTAAATAAGAACAATAAAACGAAAATAATACTTTCCTGTCCATTTAACAACAATTTCTTTTACTCATTCTAATTTTCGTATTTATAATTCTTTTACTATGAAATTCACCACAAATATACATTTCCCGATTAAACACGTAGTATCGGTATTAAAAGTACCCTGCAAAATCATTATCAAATTATATTCTTACAAGAAGACAGTTATTTATATATATGCGACAATAATTTTGGACATGAGTATGCATGTGCCGGGTTGTAGTCGAGAAGCTAATGCACATTTTTTCTGGGAAGCGTGGTCCAAGGTTCGATTCCAGGTAGAGGTACCAGGTATTTAATACAAACCGAGAGTGAGAGTTCGGATTCTACATTAAAAACGGGAGATTCCTTCTCATCCTGTCTTGGTGCTGGAAATACATGTTTAAATCTCAGTCAATAATAAAAGCGATTCACACGACATTTTACTTTACTTCTTAACCTCTCCGTTCCCAGACCGCGCCAAGTGAACTTTGTGGTGGACAAACACCGTGTGCGTGGGTTTTCTCGGGGTTCTCCCGTTTCCTCCCACTTTCTTCATTCCACCATTTCCTTCATTACTCATCATCACCGTCTCCTTTAGCCTAACCGGCATAACCGTGGGACGTAAAACTCAAAGATTTCATTTCATTTCATTTAACCTCTCCGTCGATACTGGTTATCGTTATTTCTAAATACTTGCTATTATTAAAGCGTGTGATCAACGAGCACTTGCCTCTGGTGTTCAGAGTTCCTGGTTCGACCTAGGCTATGTCAGTTTGCTGTAGACAACACCGTGTTCATATGTTTACTCGAGGTTCTCCCGTTTCGTCTCACTAATTATTCAATTATCATCCGCCTCCTTTATCCTAAAGAGCAATAAAGTTTAACATTAAATTGAAGGTTTCATTTTTGAAAAAAGAAGCGTGTGGTACGACCGTCATTGTCCCGAGACGGTTAAAATGGGTCATTTTGCATGCAAACTTAATCCAACTATTTTTATTCAGTTATTTTAGTTTGCCTTGTAACTAAAAGTAATCAAGAAGTGAGATGAGAATCGAAAATTTTTGTAATTCTATTTCAGAGACCAAGAGAGAGAACATTTTCTTTAAAATAAAGATATAAGATTAATGCTTCATTCATTTTTTGCCCCGTCTTTCTTAAATTGTAAGCTAAGCTTGTTTCTGCTTGGAGAACAGAAACTGGAGAATTAGCGCTGACAGTCAAAAGGAAGAAAAGCATTTGTTCCCGTTTATTTGTGAAGAAGTTTGCCAAAGTTCTTTCGAGCGGAAACCCAATTTATTGGCGTAGAAAGACGATTCTCTTTAAGAAGAGATAAGCGGAACAGACGATAGAAGAAGATATAGGAAACGAAAGGAATGTACACGTTCAGAATTACCCGCAACATGAGTTTCTTTTTTTGGTAGGAAGATGAAGAAAAATTTGTGCACCTTGTTATCGCGGTTAGTAACGAAACATCTGTTCTACAAAACTAGAGTTAAATAAGTGGAAGGAGATCGTCTTTATTTATTTATCTCTTAGTTCGCATTCTGAAGACTTAATACTTTAATCGATCGTGTTACGCTGTTCGTACCGATCTCTATTGACAAGAAAGTTAAAGGAAAGCGCCTGAGCTTGTAGGCAATTGTTACTACACTTCGATTAGAACGGTTACAGACGTGCAGGATAGTAAAACATATGGGAGTTTCGTTTTAGTGTTACATGAAGAGCAATTTTATGAAGCTAATTGGAGGCTACGGTAGCTCAGTGGTAGAGCACTTAGCTCTGGGACGTGAGTTTCCTGGTTCGATCCCAGTTTCTGCCAATTGGATCTTGTGGTGGACAAATATTCACTGTGCGTGGGTTTTCTCGGGGTTCTTCCGTTTGCTCTCACTTTCATTCCATATAATCATCTCTCTTATCACCGCCACCTTTAACTTCAATGCATAGTTGTGGAACGTTAAAAATGTGAAGCTAACTACCTATATTTATTATCATTATTTATCAGATATAAAAGCTTGCACAGGTATCTTTCGGTTCTTCTGCAATAATGCTTTTTAAATTCTTTTTCCACATGGCACAACATGCTTACAGAATGTCCTTGTAAGTCGCATTCTTGTTCCGGAACATTCAGGCTCATTAGAAACTTAAATGAAAACTTCCGCGAGATTTCCTTTATATTTCAAAGAAATGTGTCTGTCACTGGGCAATATTTGGATGTCCAAAAGTTGTCCACAGGGCTCCCAGCCCAGAAACGTCCACAGAAATTCCGCAGGATGTTCACTGGACATTCACTGCCAAAAGTGGTATGTCCAGGTAATATCTCGATATCCAGAACTCCTAAAGGATGTCTCTGTGTGATGTGGCTTCATTTCATTAACTGATAATTGAATAAAATGTTTTTCAATTCCACCGGTTGTTACATTAAACATTGCCATTTTATGATTTGTGTTTGCATCGAGCAGATATGTTTATTTTTAAACTGTCAAAAATCACTTTAAACACTTTTCCATATTGTAAGATTTTATAGCATTCTTCAATTCCTTGTTTTATATAATAAAGCGCATGCTCAATAGATCACTTGGCCAAAATTACATTGCATCCGAAAGAGGGACAGCCGTAGTTATAGCCACTGAATGAAAAAGCTAAAAGTGAATAGTAGAATTTTAAATCGCACCACGTTTCTTACCAGCAGTATAACTTTCAAAAAGGTAGACCTACAGTGTATTAGCAAATACACACAAGCTATCACTAAGTCGAATATTGATACCTTTATGAAGACTAGCCTCTTGCTGTTGTTATTAGGAGGCACAGCGAGTACTTACCTACTGTTTCCTTAAATAACGTTACCCTTTCAGATCTTGACCTTTAGGGATGCGCACGAGACAAAATTTGAGGCTGTCTCGCCTCGAAAATGTGCCGTGAAAGTGATGTCTCGCTCGAAAAATGTATATTTCTCATTGGAAGAGCTGTCTCGACTCGAATTTTGTCACGAAAATTCTGTCTCGTCTCGCCTTGTGCGGATCCCTATTAACTTTTCAAGAGAGAGATTGTGTTTCATTTGTGAAAAAGTTATAATTTCATTACTTAGTGAGGAGGCTCAGAATATATTTGATTTTTAATTTAGTATCCCTTTCAGCAGCTAGGCTATATGGAATGTGGACCTACAACTTAACGTGGAATCCGAACCACGTGAACTCCTGGCAGGAATCAAACTCGAGTCACCGACACCAGAGACTCATACGCTAACCGTTCTGGCACGTGGAAACTCACTGTATAATATATAAATAACAGTGTGTAGGGTTTGGAATATTGGTGCAATGTTTAAAAAGAATCATGAAGCAAATATACTACTTATTTTGAAGTCGTTATACTTAAGAATTGAGCTATATAATTATTTGTTCAAATGTTCGTAGACACGTTCAGTATGGACTTACGTGTTATATACAATAGGTACATATGAAAAAAATGATAGGTTCGCGAAATTTTACGAGATCAACAAAATGAATAATAATACGAAACTTTTAAAACCATAACAATAAATTGATTTTATCTTCCAAAAATGAATAGCAAAGCATATGCTCATTTAACAAAACAGTATCCACTGTAAACTCAATCCCTATACGTAAAAAGTGGTCCCCCATAGCGTAATCGCTAACGCTCTCGCCTTCGGTGCGAGCGGTCCGGGTTCGATTCCCGTTGGGGACACTCGGTCGAAAGAGTGTAAAAAGTTTTTTACATCCTAAATGAAGTTTTCCTGGGTTATTCTCATTCACACCAGGCAAATGCCGGGGTAATACTGTAACGTTAAATTTATATTTTATGCTTGTTAACATATATGACCACAGTTCGAATCACTAAATTGGTAAACACGATTAAACACATTAATTGTTACCTGTAATTGCAATATTTATTAAATATCTTGAAAATCAAGCACATTAAATGTTTGACACAACTAACTTTTATTCTTATTTCATGAACGAATTATTCTGTTCCCATACCAACAACAGACAAATACCTATCTTCTTTTCAACAACTGACATTACATGATTATCTATATAAAATCAACATATATTCTACATTTTTTCTTATTATCAACAAATTGTGCACTTTTAAGTGCCGTTACCCAAAATAACTACAAGCAAATGGAAGTAATTTATAGATTAGATATACAATCTCGTTGTAGTACCCAACATATAGCCCCCAGGCCGCTTCCTTCCTTCCCCAGTCCCTTATTCCCCCCCTTTTCCCGGATAGTGTGCTCACCAAGGGACGTCATCCCTCAAACGTAACGGGCTAAGTGGTCACAGATGCCAAAAGCCCAGAAATCTAAAAATCCTAATTCTGATACCTACACTGCGAAATGGGACTCGTAGATAACATGAAATTCTTCTGTCTAGAGAACTGAGTCATTTTGATCTATATACTCATTCTTTTTTGTTCTCATGTTTTCCTCGCATTATTTTAGTGGATTTCGTGGTTGTTTATGATGGAGTTTATATTGTTTAGAAATAGTCCAATTATCAAATACAACATTTTTGTAATATATATATATATATATATATATATATATATATATATATATATATATATATATATATATATATATATATATATATATATATATATATAATATAATATAATTTCTTTTTACTTTCAACATTATACGAAAATTGATCCTATTACATTAAAAAAGATAATATTTTATAGGGACAGTAATTTGTTATATGATAGCTCAATTTAGGGAAATTGATTCTTCATTTTATTCCATTTGGGTATTTTTTTATCGATTCTAATAGGCTGAAATATTTTTACTTCATCCTATGGACTTTCCACTTCCTCCTCTCATTTAGAATCTGACAGTTTTAATGCCATAGATACCGTCGTATATACATATTTTAAATGATGAACTATCCCATTTGTCATTTAGGAGGTATTAAGTTCCTGGGGATTTTTTTTTTTCTTTCTAAACCAGCAACGTGATCGTTATTCTCGATGTTTGTATATGGCCACATTTTAATTTCTCTCTCTCTCTCTTTCCTCACCCCAGTTGCTCCCCCCAATTCGCTTTTTATGTGGTTTACTATGTCGTTCATTCGTTCTTCTCTCTTATTTAATCTGTTCGTCATTCGTTATTTATTATTATTTTTTTTGTTGGGTCACATCAAGTGGTCAATTATTCAATTAGTTACTAATTAACTTTATTATTGTTTTTTAATGTAACGAATTATTTACTAATGTTATATATTTTTCTCCTCATGTGCCATACGTATTTATAGGCGTAATAGCTTTTATAATATTTTACAATGCTTTTATTCTCTTGCTTTTCTGGTTGTTAGAATCAAATCTTGGAACTTAAATTTCACGTACTTCCTCCCATACAACTTGAGCTCTGAAGTTCTGTACAGATACGTAATTCTGATAACCCGTTTTGCTGCTAAATTAATTAAGTTATTACCAATGTATTTACAGGGTGGCTACAAAGTCTTGTTATCCCTGAAAATAAGTAACTTAAACCGCTAAACGTACACTACTGTCCAAAATTATTGTCGCATGTCTATAAATATGTTGTTGTAGGAATATAATTTGATAAATTCGTCCGGTATTTCTTACAATGTTAGTATGTGTATAATCGGCAAAGACATGTACCTATGGAAAATTTCATGTCAAAAGAGCAGTAAATAAGAACAATAAAACGAAAACAAAACTTTCTTGTCCATGTAGCAACATTTTGTTTTACTCATTCTAATTTTCGTATTTATAATTCTTTTCCTATGAAATGTACCACAGATATACATTTCCCGATTATATACCTAGTATCAGTATTAAAAGTGCCCTGCACTTACAAGAAGATAGTTATAGATATGTGACAATCATTTTGGACATGAGTGTACGGAAAGAACTGAATGATATGAAGTACAATGTTTTCGAGAAGTTTTATTGAGATAGGAAACACTAAGCGCCCAAAGGGTCAGCCTGTCGACCGTTATTCTCGTGATAAAGGGTAATACGCTGCCTGGTTCTGTGAGACATTTGCGGAGCATTACAAGTGTAACATGAGTTAAAGCTTGTTTCACAACTTCTTTCAGTTCGGCAGTGGTGTCGTAATGGTTTTGTGCAATGATGCCCTTCATGAACCCTCATACCGCATTATCACAGGTGGTGAGGTCTGGGCTTCGTGGTAGCCAGGGCGCAGTGGGGGAAGTATCAGCCATCGTTCACATAATCTGAAACATTGAAAAACCTTACGTTAGCATTTATAAAGGGACAACGGGACTTTGTGGCCATCCTGTAGACTGTTTACATGCGTAGGCAATGTTATGTGCAATAATCTGCGTATATACATATATAGAAATAAAATTAAATCTTATGAAATTTACGTCCCACTATTATGCCGGCTAGGCTCAAGGAGACGGTGATGATGAAAAATGAATGAGTGGTGAAATGAAGAAAGTGGGAGGAAACGGGAGAACCCCAAGAAAACTCATGCACACGGTGTTTGTCCACCACAAAGCTCACTTGGAGCGATGCGTATATAGAATAATTTATCTTAATGTTCTTGTAACTTGTAATTTAATACATAAAAGCGTTGAAATTTCGTGCGATGCGAATGAGCTGGGGGAAATTCTTTGACATACTCTACAATATCCACCGTATTAACAGTGCTGCCAATCCAACATGAAGTTGTATTTTTTAAATTTTACATACTTAAAAAATACATCATGTTAAATGAAAATTTACAGTAGTACATTAATTGTTCAGTGTTGCAAACTAAGAACGCTACAATATGACGAAACATCCAAATTTTGGAGGCGTCTACAATAGTAATACCACGAATGGGACAATGCTTATCGACGAATATGTAGGAACAAAATTGAAAATTGTGGCCCTTTTTGAAAATGCTTTATCTCGTAAATACTTCTTAGATAATTATCATACCCAACCACACATGGTTTTACAACAGACTTAAATATCATAATGCCATTGACAATAATTTAATATGTCAAACGTTCCGGAGATATGACAAGCATTGGTAAAGTTTGCAACATTGATATAACCCTAGGAATCCCAAGGAGGGGGGGGGGGTCCTCGAACCTCATAAAGTAGTTTTCTTTAATCCAACAAAATGTTAGCAGTCAGTTTTTTAAAAAGTTTTTTGTTACTTACAATTACATAGATAATTTGCGATAGTAATATATATATATATATATATATATATATATATATATATATATATATATATATATATAAAAGTAGTTCATAAGTAGCTTAGAAAATAGGGTAGTGGGTCCAAGGATCCCTGTCCCCCCATTGAACTATCTGGAAACATTTCATTGGAACATCAGAACTAGTGTAATCTAAAGTACCACACTACTACCTGATCAGAATATCGAAAATAATTTTATTTTTCATATCTCCGAATTAAGTTATGTATCTGTTTCCTCTGTCCAGTCTAGCAATAGTTTTGCGTTACTGGTGGCAAATGTGTTGTTTTTATACACTTGCTTGTCTTCGTGACGTCAACAAAGAATATTGCAGCTTCCTGTAGAGAAAATGAAGGAAGTCTTATGATTCATGAACAAGGGT
The DNA here is from genome assembly GCF_964235325.1 of Thermobia domestica. Classification (NCBI taxonomy): domain Eukaryota; kingdom Metazoa; phylum Arthropoda; class Insecta; order Zygentoma; family Lepismatidae; genus Thermobia; species Thermobia domestica. The sequence goes on from NC_137454.1 coordinate 94,384,563, forward strand.
ACTTGGATGTTTAGAAACTAAGAGAATTTAAAGCAGCTCATTTGCCTGTAATTACACTGTATTTAAAAAAAAAAATACTGAGTAGGTTTGAGAGCCCCCTTGGGGATGACCTGTAACCTAAAAAAAAAAAAAAAATGGAATTCCTGAGGTTAAAATTATCCATTTGCGAGAACTTTACAACTAGCAAAACAGTTACTGTAACGTTACAGAAGTAATAAAAAACGCAACAACCATTTTTAAATTTCCCACAAATACTTCATTTTAAGCAGTATAGCAGTCTATCCATGTTTTTAATATCTCTGGAACGGTTTGAGATATCAAATTGCTGTAAACGGCATTATGATCTATTGAAAACTATCTACGTGGTTGAGTATGAATTATCATTTTGAAATAAAAGTATTTTGGAAGTACTTTTCTACTCAAGCAGTCATTAACAAGGGAAGTTAAATTTGCAATCCCTTATAACTTTGTTCCTAACTCGAAATACGTCGTAACATATCATAGTATTTGACACTGCAATATTCAGTTTGCTTCAATTGCGTTAACGTTGCAATTTAGCTTTAATGGTTGGTTGGTTAGATTGGAGTTAGTGTTCCTTTCAGCAACGAGGCTATATAGTGACGTGGACTTACAACTTAACGTGGGATCTGGAACACATGAGCTCCCTCCAGGGACTAGCACTAATTGTATATTACGTAGTATTGTTTTGTGTTTTCAGATATGGATCAGATATGGAATATGCCAAGGATATACGTTGGCATTTATTTTTAAAGAATCATGGCTCAAATCGTTCACACCACTTTTAATTTTCTTTCTTTTAACGCAAGTCCATTGATTTTCCTTGTTAATGTCTGCTTGAGTAGAAAAATGTGTAAGCTGTTCTTCAATCCTTTGAACAGGAAATGTACCAGCCTCAACCCAATAAATGAGTGCGAAATGGTGTGAGCATTTGTATTTTCTATCAAGTTCGTTTAAGACTCTACTGCATTTTATCTGTGGCCTACGCACTTACAAGCTCCTTTCAATGGAGATTTCAGACGACAATATTTCATTACGCCACAGTCTGTATTAAAATCTTTGATTCTTGTGGGTAACTGCATTTTTTTGTTTCCCCTATTTTTTCATTCTTCTAAAAAAATCTCTGAAGACAGTTACTAACAGGCTTTGCATTGGCAAGTGGCTATGTAATCGTGCAATCTCTTCCAAATAGAAATGAAAGATCATATGACACTGAGATTTAGGTGGTGGTGCAGGATATTATCATCCACTGCCGAACTTATATTTTTTTGAGGGCGCAGAATCATAGAGCAGTAATAAACAAACATTTTTAGGAGAGAGAGAGAGAAAAAAAAACAGAAAATAATTTTAACCAGGCCAACGAAATTTATTAAAAATAACAATAGTACATGTTGGAACAGCTGACTGTACCTCTCCGAAAAGGGCATTTCTCAATTTTCCTACGCACTACAATTTTTAGGACAGTCTCTAGAATCTGAAACGGAGGACATATCCGAGTAAGAAAAGAACGACTGTTAACTATATTATTTTCAATCGTCAAATTAGAAGTCATTTCACAGGCTGGATAGAATCTTTCAGGAGGCATCGTTTGGCCCACGGGCAATAGTTTGCCTATCACTTGCATAAATGGAGTTAAAAGGAACTTCCTTCCAGTTTAGCTTTTCTTCATTTAACACAAGTAGTAGTATTTTGCATTAGTAAAGTATCCTTTCTTAAGTAAGGCTTTTGTGTGTTAAGTGGATGTTTTTCTTTTTGGACTTAACAACAATTTTTATATTATTGTTTGTCGGTATGGAGAGATAGTAAGAAATCAGATTAAATATACTCGTATGTATAAGACGGTAATACTGCATATATTAGATTTTTATGTCTTATAGTATGAAGTAATTACTTTTGTAACTAAAGTATAAACTGTGTGTGTTTTGCTAGCGTGTAAACAAACAAAAATGAAATTAGGTCAAAGTCCATACAAAAAAAAGCGTATCTTTATTTTGGTGAAGAAGAGTCTTTCCGTCTTTTATGGTTGTATTCACCTCACACACAACATTAGAGAAATATATATATATATATATATATATATATATATATATATATATATATATATATATATATAATGAAATATACTGTAACAGATTTGTATATCTCCTTTTTGCTAGGAAAGTGTATCTGCTTAATTCAATTGCTTGTGGCTGGATATTAATAGATTTTTTTCTCGAAGCCTTTTGTGGCTGGATGTTCTGTGGTGATGTACTGTAAGAGTTGGGTCGTAAAAGGTGGGAGGAGACTAATTTAAGTGTCGTCCACACAGAAAATGCATTTACATTTCATGCCAGTTGCTGAAAAAAAATCACTTAAAACGTCACTCACTCTCTCATGTGCGCTTGTGTGTTCTAAATAAATATTCTTTCTGTCTATGCTGTTTATATAAAGTATTTAATGTTGATCATTATATTTTCTTCCCTCACAAAATTAACATAAATATGGTATAAAGAAGAGGTTAAAAATCCTTTATTGTGTGTCCTGACATTTCTTTCTGTTTGTTCCATTTCTCATATGAAATTTTGTAATCATGAATAAGTGAAAATTGTATATTTTGTATGGATTACAGGTGAAATATGCAATTTACTTTCATTGGTAACTATATAACGAATTTTTAACTATTTTAACTTTATGAAATCTTGTGATTACGTTGAGAGTTAGTAATTCTTTGACTCCCCCATTTTTGTCACAATATACATAAAGTAATTAAAGAATTAACGTCCAACTTATACAGCAATGGATATTGTTTACTATAATATTCAGTCCTTTCTTTAGAGAACATGATGTCTCAATGGTAGAGCGCTTGCTTTTTGTGCTTAAAGATACCCGATTAGATGCCATGCTATATAAGTTTATGGTTTGACATCTTCGTTCTTTAATGACCTTTATTAATAATCCGTCACATTTAGCTTAAACTAGAAATTTCATTGTTTTCTTTCTTTCTTTTCTATTTTTATGTAAATGTGCAGAGAATAACATTCCTTATGTAAAAAAACGTTTTTTTTTCAAGCAGATAAAAAGTCATATTTAGGACAAACTTCGATTTACGAAAAAAAAAAATCTGAATGGAACAAATAGAAGATTTACCTGAAGTATTCATAATTTCGAAATCTATTGACAAATATTATAAAATGTCGTTTAAAAAATCATATATATTTGTCGTGACCTTCAGAAATAGCACCGGTTATAACTTCACTTAAAAAATAAAAATCTTACAACACACGAAATGCTTTTGCTGACCATACAACACTTCCTTGAGCGATATGTATCCATTAGTTTTCATCTTCTTTGTTTAGACGTCCTGTATTGGAGTTCACTGTCTTTTAATTACGTGTTAATGTATAGGCAGCACTGAATATTCTGTACTGTTACAAGGAAACGAACCTGGGACCATTTGCACCAAAGGCACACTAAAAATGGTATATACGAGAGTATTGACTGCTAATAACCTTGTGTTAATATCTGAAGACCACAGGGAAGATTGTTGATTTTTTTTGTTTGATTTGAGTTTACCTTTCAATTCAGTAGTGAGGCTATGTGAGACACAAACCTACAGCTTAACGTGGGACCCGATTCACATGAGCTTCTGTCAGGAATCGAACCCGGATCTTCCGCGCCAATTGCAACTACAGGGAAGATTGTCACTTTTTGCTGGAAATTGAGTTACGATTATCAGTTTGCATGCTTTGATGATGCAATCCGCATTTTCAAATTGCTGGTAATATTGATGTGTACGTAAAATAGGTATAAATTAATTTAGTTTCCAGATCTGGAATAAGTAGGCTCATATAATCATATTTATTCATATATATTATAAAATAAAATCCTAAGGCCAATATTCGGACCCAAGATAGACGGAAGGAATAATGGCAGAAACTTCATAACGGGGAACTGCATAATTTATACTGTTTACCTAACGTTGTTAGGGTCATTAAATCTAGGAGGCTGAGGTGAGCTGAGCAGGTTATGTAGCCAGAATGAAAGAAAGTAAAAACACTTTCAAATTATTAGCTGGAATCCCAATCGGAAAACCATTAGGAAGACCTAGACGCAGATGGAAGGATAGATCTCGCAGAAATGGGAATATACACAGTAGAAAACTGGATTCAGTTCGCTGGGAAAACTGGGGTTCAGATTCGGAAGAACAGAAGTCAATGGGAAGCCTTTGTAAATGCGCCATTGAGCCTCCAGGTTCCATAGGCCATAGAGCTAGTTTGTGATATCATGCGTCAATCGTTGTCAAGAAGTTAAGTCTTCCCATTCATTTTATACTTTGTTTTTGTAAGAAAAGAAATATATAGCACCTCGCTTCCACCAGTTACTATTATTTCATTTGCGGCAGCTGAGCGAAAAGGAAGCTGTCACTTCTCGTTTTCAGAAACGGGGTGGTGGTGGCAAACGTCTTAATTTCAAACGTCAGAAAGTTCAAGAAGAAAGGAAACAGACTTACATACAAAACTCATCCCAATACCAAAGAAGAGTTTTACGTCATCAGGACTTGAAGAAGAGAAATTCTGCAACAAGCGTTAAATGACAACTTTACAAAACATCTGTTTCATTACTTTACTTTAAAAGAAAAAAGAAAAATACTTTGTAACATTGCACTTCACTGAAATACTGTCTTAGTATATATGAATGTGTGGAATGAGATGAAGAATGTTCATGTATATGAAGATGTGATGTACTATGTGTTCGTAGATATTATATCTGAGAGAACAGCGAATTTTCAAGAGGAGAGAAAGAGAGTGAGTGAGTGACAAGTATCTAGAACTTGATGTTTGATGAAAGAAAACACTTGTCTGCCTGTCAGCACTGCTGTTTAACTTGCCGTGATGTCTTATCTTGTGTTGTGCTGGTATGGTATGGTATTGTTGAAAGGGGGAGAGGAACATGAGTAAGTCTTTCGAAAATATACTTCTTCATTACAAGAACAGGCCTTGTTCTTCTTCTTCTTCTTCTTTTTTTTCTAACTTAAAGGTTTTATCCGTAAAGCAGCTTTGTTGAAAAGAACCAGTGAAGATGAAAAAGGGGAGCAAGCAGACCCTGTAAAATTATTACGGAATCACAATATTATTATGGTACTTAGAAAGAAAGTGCTACTTTTATAAATACCATAGTAATATTGTGCTGAGGCTTCACAAAAGACTGTAGCTGCGTAGATTTTATTTATTTTTTTTATTAAATGATTAGGTATGGTTAGCATTTTGAATTCCATTTTCTCGATGCTGTTTCTACCTTTTTATTTCTGGATGATGATGTTGGATTGGAGTTTCCAAGATCAGTAAGTTAAGAGAACCGCATCCATATAGAGATCGCATAAAGATACACGATGGCGTAGATATATTTGTGAGCCTAACTTGATCCTAGTGTGCAAGTAAGAATTAATATTAGAAAATATGTTTGAATCTTTACAACTCTCACGGATGGCGATGTACAGAAGTCTCTAGTTTCATCCAAATCACAATCGGGATCAGATTTGGGAAAATGTGAATAATACAGTCTCTTTGGTATAAAGTGGCGCATTATATGATACTGGCAAATAGCAGACTGCACAAGGTTTATCTCACTCAATTCCCAAATTGTGTATCTTGCTCAAAACTTGGTAACCTCTAACACAGACAAAATTTGCAGCCTAGTTAGTCCCATCCGGTTACTTCTAGGGAATCTTGTCGTTGAACTACCCGAACTTTTCTGTCAAGCTTTGTGCTATTTCCCAGTGTTAAATATTTTCCATCACATGAACAAACTACAGTGGTTTTCTTTTCTGAAATTAGTATAGAATATATCTTGACAAACAATGAATATAAAACAGTTACAAATATCTTAATGTTTAAAAAATACTCTCCAAAGTAATACAAGAGAACTTTGGCAACTTCCTTGCTTTAGCTGAACAATTATGTAGCACTGTGATATAATGATTCATAGTCATTCAACTGTTTTTCGATAAATATTTTCTCTTGAAATTTACTTTACTGTTGGATACACGAGAGAGGTCTGTACGGTCCGGAATGTTTTGCCCGGGCCGGTCCGGTCCGACCAGAGTCCGAAATATGTTATAGTATTTAGGCCCGAGCCCGTGTGATAATCAAATGAGCCCGAAACAAGCTCGAAATACAGAAACAATAATTGACACAAAATTATATTTTTATTTATAGGAAGTCTGCAGTTGTGCTTTGAAAGTTCTCCAGAAAGAATGGTCCAATTAGATATCGTTGTATAGTATATTTAGAAAGTTAAGCCCGAAAAGGCCCGAGAAATATGGTTGTATACTTAAAAATTTACGGCCCGAGCTCGTGCAGACCTCTAATATACAACGTGCATTATTGCAGCAAATAAAATAAATGAAGGTAAATAAATAAAATAAATCATTTTTGTGTATCACAAACTAGTACGATATTCAAAAGCAAAATGGGGAAGAAGTAATTATATATATATATATATATATATATATATATATATATATATATATATATATATATATATATATATATATATAATTAGCTTTGACGTTCGACGGTTTGTCTAAACTGGTAGCTGGTTTTAAATACATCTTTATAAAGCTTTTAGTAAGTGCTGAGTCAGTAAGAAATGGAGGGAGAATTGGAATCAAGCAGTCCATGAACTGAACCTTCATGTTTACTATAAAAACAAAATAGCTTAATTCCACACGAATATTCATTTTCTAACTCATTGAGCCAAATGGTACTCGGATCCAGTCCATTTTTATATTCTTTTTAAAGCCTTTTGTAAATTGAACACTAGTTGCCTGTCGCCATTTCAGTGCAAAACAGGATAGCGCAAGAAAAAAGTATACATATATTTCTGGACCAGTGCTATAAAACAACTATGAGAAGATAGAAGTGGAGAGGATATAGACTAGTACTGTTAGTCATTTGATTTTACTACTGATCTAGTTTCCGCAAATTTTAGGTTGAGCTATGCATCTTGAAAGTTCAGTGATGGGCTTTCGTTACAGACAGAATAAAATGTCGCAAGTTTAATGAATCTCTTTGTTCTTAGTTCTGTGATCTGCCTCAAGTTAATGTGGTTTGTAGTCAGCAGTATATTGTGTCGATGAGAACTTAACACACACATAAAGGTAAGCGTCCGGGTTTCAATGTCATATTCGACATTGAGCATACTTATGTGAGATCGAAAGGAAACCATTTTGTGTTGTGAAAAATTGCTTACTTCGGTAATAAATTGTGCTCATAGATGCATCGCCTTTTGTAGTCTAGTTATCCGTTCACATCGCATTTCTAAGATTTTTTTGTAGCAAATTGCAGCACAATACCCAAAATGAAACATTTATAAATATATCCACCGCACATATACACAGAGATTCACCTGCAGGAAATCAGTTTTCCACAACTAAATATCGATTTTCTTCATGTTGTAATTTTTTATTTTACACTTTCGTTACCACAAAAACGTTACAAATTCCAGCATTGGTCACGATCTCAAAAATATCTATATAGAACACGATTACATTTGTTTCAAGTCTCAGGTCTTTATCGTTCTTAGTTCAAAAGATATACGCAATCAAACTTTGGGTTGCTTTCATATATATAATATGAGAGAGAGAAAAAAAGAGAGAAAATGGGGGAAAGAAGATTCTGACCTATGTGTGCGTCAAAAAACATTACACTTCAATCTTCCCCCCTTTTCTTGCCTGTCATCTTACTTCTGTTTTCGTATACTTTTCTATTATGTAATTTCTGTTCTTACATACAAGAGAGATCTGATTAAGCTTAAATTTTTGTACAGAACGGCTTTGTAAATTTTAAGTAAATTTGGCGGAATATATAGACTAGCAGCCCTATGCCTTATAGAAAAAAAAAAAAAAAAAGAATATACACTTCTTCCCTCGCAGGAAAATAATAATAATAATAATAATAAAAACTAGCTTTTGGAAGACCAGCGTCTCTTGAGTGTCAAGGGTATAGAACTTTCCTGCTTAAAGTGGATCAGATCGTATCACTGGAGACCAAATCAAAATCCCTTTACGAAAAACAAAAGCGCTAGCCATTTAGCCACTAAATAAATGGATACATGAAAGTCACAAATAGGAGCAGCTATATTCCGTTCTTGATACATGTTAATTTTGTCTAAGGCAGTAAAATGACGAACTCTTGCTCATGAGTGTACGTATCTATAATGGACCTTAGATTTGTGTGAACGTCCTTGTGGCAGCACTTCAACTGGAATTCACATATCTGATTTGACTGTTGTCATTAATAAACAGACATTGTTAACTCAGCTATCAATCATTTCTTCCCTCAGAATACCAATGGAGTCTGGGCCAATATTGTCATCGATCACAACCATTCACTCTTGAGTCTGGTCTATTAAGTAATGGATCTGTCTGAAAGTAGTCTACGTTTGACATTTGAGCGATCATAATAGCTCTGTTGGTTATATTGGGTTGGTGCGAATTAACTGTGTGTTTGATGTCAATAGGAAATCTCACTTTAGCCATACAACACAAGGATGGACTAAATAAAGTTACTGGCGTAACGTCACAAACTCATTTACAAGTTTAGCACACAGGCTGAAGTAAGTACCCAGACAGTTCGGAGGCAGTGCATTATTGAGGGTCATATGAAAGTGAACCATACAAAATACACGATTGCTAGTAATATTTCTTTACGAATTCAAGCTGGAAATATTCTTCACAAAGAGCCAGAAAATAATAATCAATCGCACATTTGGGACAGAAATGGCGAATAAACCGCCATTAGTTTACCAAATTTCGTTCTGGTGACGCAGCATTGCAAAGTGAGTCCCATGAACACCCACCAACATCATATTCGGATGTACACCTCAGGGACACTGTAGAAGTAGGCCCTTGGCAGACAGATTAGGCATACACCGTACCACTGTCATTGGGCAGTTCTGCACAATCGGTAAGGTGAAGCTGTTGGACTCACCGGTGTTGACACCGACCAACACGAATCTCCTCCTAGAGGCGTTCAATTCTCTGAATTTAAGGAATAACCTAGAAAGTATACTGCATTGAATTGTCTCTTCAGATGAAAAATAGGTCTGCTGTGATAATCTAACGGTCAGGCCAGTGGTTGGATCATGATCAACGTCCGGGACGGTTTCGTAAGCCGTTACTTTACCCACAGGTATTGTTGCTGGTATGGTGATCTTGGTGAGACTTATCAATCATGTCTTTCTTAGGCAGGATGAAGTGATGAGTACAGATCATTACACTGCTGAAAGCCATAAAATACACCGCAAACGTGTTCTTAGGTATTTAGCAATGGTCAACAGACGTGTTGTTCTTATCTTATGTTACACGACAATTCGCGCAATGGACGATACAAACGCTCCATGAATTGCAGCATGGAACACTTCCTCATCTACTGTATTTCCCTATACCTCTGTTACTGACGGCCACCTCTTTCGGCATCTCAGTTAGTTTTTGCGAAGAAAAACTTTCCTTATAATCAGCAGTTAAAAGTGTGGTTGAGAACGTCGCATCGCAGACTCCAGACTTCTTTTATCATAGACTCTTGCCTTATTTGAGTTACTCTCAACCAGGTCACCGTCCAAACATTTGAGGAACTGGGGGCACATGTTGGGAGTGTCATGGTCATGAAAATTTTCGGTTTACCATTCTGTGGTGCAGACGACATTGCGGTTGGTGCAAAATCTGAAAAGGAAATCAATAACATGTTAGAAAACCTGAGGATGGGCTTTGAAGAATATGGGATGAAAATAAATGTTACAAAGACAAAAACCATGGTGATTGGAACGAAGAAGTCTGTGTCAAATACAAAAGTGGGAGGGGAGAAATAGAACAAGTGAATACTTTTCGATATCTGGGTAGTATTCTTAGTAATGACATGAAGTGCGACCGCGAAATAAAAGCAAGGATAGGAATGGCGAAAGAAGCCTTTAGAAGGCAGAAAAGTCTGTTTTGTGGGACCTTGAATAAAGAGATGAGAAAAAGACTCATAAAATGCTTCGTGTGGAGTGTTGTACTGTATGGGGTGGAAACGTGGACATTACATAAAAGTGATGGAAAACGATTGAAAGCTTTCGAAATGTGGGTGTGGAGAAGAATGGAAAGAGTTAGTTGGGTCGAGCGGAAAACAAATGAGAGTGTTTTAAAATGGTGGGGAAGGAAAGCACAGTTTTAGATATTGTTAAGAAGAGGAAGAGAAACTGGTTGGGACATTGCCTAAGAAGAGATTGTATCATGAGGGACGTCCTAGAGGGTACGGTGGCGGGAAAGAGGGAGGGGGCGAAGGAGACTACAATTAATGGATGATACTGTATAAAAACAGAAAGATCATACGTGAAAACGAAGAGGTTAGCGGAGGACCGTGGAGCATGGAAGCTTCTCAGCTGCTGCAAGTGATCTGCCAGTAAGGGCAGAATACTTATTATTATTATTATTATTATTATTATATGGTGGTATGGGATGGAGCGGGTCTCATGCTTGCAAATATATGGCCTCCCACGATGTACAGCAATAATCTAGGGCTTCATAACCGTGTTTAACACTTCGGTGTAGATTCTGTCACCTTGAGGAAAGAAATATAGAGGCATCACATCACCTTTACTGCTCACTATACCCAGAACTTATCACTAAGGAAGGAAAGTTGATGTTCATGTCGGTCGGAATCTTCTCGTGGTTTAACCATTTTTTCGGTTAATGTACTTGTCCTGGACAAAGTTATTTTCATCGGAGAAACACCAGAACATTCCGGGTCTCTCCCAATGTTTCAGGTGTCTAGGTCTGGTTTTCTTGGACGACAAAAATTATCTCACATGAGAAAAAGAAATAAATAAAAGTAAGTAAAAACAACTATACTGCGCTTCAAAGAAGTTGTGTCCGAACGTAAAGTCGTTTTGGGGCACCATTCGTACAAAAACGTTAAGCTTTGGGTGAGGTGCAGTCTGCAGCGAAGTCGTAACATTTGCCTCAGTATCAGAAATGTTGTAGATAGACCTTCGCATCTTAGCATCTCTATTTAATAAGAAGAAATCTTTTCAGGCTAAATATCTCTAATTCAACATACTGTAGAAACTGTTTTAGCGTTATCAGTGGAAAATTGATTGCATTAAACGCATTATGATGATTTGGATTCCACCTTAATCGTGTTGCCCAAGGAATAATATCGTCTCGTTCCGAAATTTTGTAAAAGTCACGTCTTGTCTCGATATTTGAAGATTTTTTTTACAAGTTTCGTCCCCATTTTTAAAGAGCTTTTCTCATTAATTAAAATTAAAATCCGACCGAAACAAATAACTTTTCTGGTCTCAATTTGTAAAATTTATATACAAAAATTTGTGTACGGTTTTTTTTTTCTTAATTTTTACCTACAAGTTACCTGAATCCTTCCGCACTACGAGAGGTTCACGAAGGATATGATATAGCAACATTTAAACCCATGTTTATTATTGGAGTATATTATGCAATGACTTGAGTATCTTTAAACATTGTACAACAACTTTCTTAGTTTATTGTTTTTATATTATGAATCATGTAACATTTAAAACAACGTCTGAGATCATAAGATTTGGGTGAACTAGTGTTGCCACGAGACTCGTGAAATTTCACGTCTTGTTTCGAATTTTAAAAATACTGCTTCGCGTCGTGGGGAATAATACTACACTTTCAACCGTAGGTTCATGTCTCATATAACCTCGATACTCTTTCTACATGTATTTGTACACACGTTCCATTGTGAAGCAAGAAATATATATTACGAGGAAGGTATGAAAAAAAAATACTAGAAGCCTTCAGAATGTCTTTATAAAGAAGAATTAACAAAATAACTATGTTGAATGAGAAAGCTATTAGAGAAGATTTGAAACTACGTGGGAATTTAAAAAGAAAGAAACATTGGAGATGATTACGAAGCGGGAAAGAAACCGCTTAGAAAATGTGTTTGAAGTGATATAATCTACGTATATTAGATTAATGAAGATAGATAGGAAAATGGTCATAGTTGATAGACGCATTAGAATTGGTAATTCTTACAATAAGGCCAAGAAGTTTGCAGAGAATTATATTACATGTGAGGAGTATCACTTTAGATATTTTTCAGCTGTCCCTGTGACTAGCGATAACTGAATAGATTTGGTGATAGTGATGATGATCATATGTTTATTAAAGATGTCCATATGGCTTATTCAATGAAACCAAGTTGCTGAGAAGCGTGCAGGAATGTTCGCTTGCGGTTTCATGTCCCTAGATGCGCGATGTATAATTGTATTTGCCCGTTCATGCATGCATAATAGATTTTCACAATTGATTCATGATAGAATATATGTACCGCACTACTCTGTAAAACAAAGGAGGGGGGAGAAGAGATATCAAATTATGATGCCAGAACTTCAAACGTATTTTCATGCAAACAAATATTATTTGTTAGCTTACTCAACGTTAATCTTGGATTGCCATTTGATTACTCAGTTTTTGATGACCTAAGCTTATTACGTCATAGATGTTCTTAACGACTTTCGTGTACAATTTCTTCGGAAAATAGCTACACTGCAAACGAGGGTATCGAGGAAAGAAATCTTTGAAGTCATAACATTTTATTTCGCTTTTTCAGAGCAAGGTCTTTCTTTTCGAAATGAAAAAAAGGAGTAAGATTAGATATCGCTCTCACGTTTTTAATGGATTTCTCAAATCTTTTTTTCTTTTTAAACGGTTTCCATTCTTTATCCAAAATGACCGTTTATGCTTCTTATAGAGTGGAGGGAGAATTAATTTTTGCAGTGGTAACAATAGCAGTCTAAAACTAAAACTTCCATTTTGTATGAAATGGAAAAATACAGTACGTAGTTATTTACAATGTTACAGTCGGAAGGCAATTATAAATAAATTATGAAAATGAGTTTTTGGGCAGATGTTTGCCAGAATTCATTACAGGGATAGCAGAAATGATCTTGATTTCATTTAGATTTTGTGTTACAATATAATATAAACACTTACAGTATTAAAATGAAAAACTCCTGATGTTTCGTTTCAGATATCGTGAGAGGTCTTAGTATACCAGTTTGATTGCCGTAGATACTTGTGGAAAATTGCGACAACAGGAGAGGAGCATGCATATTGTACCCTTGAGTTCCATGCGACAAGATCAGTAATCACTGTCTGACAGTTCCGTATACGCTTTCATAAGGAAGCACCAAGTGAGAAGGAAATACGTGACTGGTATTCCAAATTTATAGCAGTTAGATATATCTGTAACAAGGAATCCACGTAATGAAAATCTGTTTGCGATGATCGGTGGCTGATTAAGTGCTCGGCCTCCTCAGTCACCTGATCTACTGCTTGTGCCTCTTTTCTTTGGAGTTCCATCAAAATTGATGTGTATATATATCTTCGTCGGCTAATGTCGATGATTTGAAGAATCGGATCCGAGCTTCTGTACGTAGAGTTGACCAGAATATGCACCAACGTGTGTGGATGGGGTATTTGTACCGTGTCGACATGTACCGCGTGACTAAAGAAGTGGATATTGAGCACTTGTAGCTGAAACTTGCTTAGTTTTTCAGTTCTTACTATATATTTCAAAACTCTTCATCTTATACGTTTAACTCAACATACAAACGAAATCAGGGAAATTATTTGTGTTAACCCTGTAGATAACCTCATGGTATGTTCTTCTAGCGAAAATGGAACAGGAAGAAGACAGTGGAAAATTTCATGACGTGGCCGCGGAAAGTGAACCTGAGATTTTCTTATTGCTAGGCGAAAAGGAGCGTATCGTTCATCTACATCAGGTCGACACATTGCGTTCAGTAACTTAAGAGTACAAATACACGGGGTCAATTTCCGGTAGGAGAGTATTGACATTTTTTAAATTTTAATGCGTTACAGTGGTTCGGATTCCATCTTAAACTGTAGGTTCATGTTCCATATAGCCTTGAAATGAAATGAAATATTAAGTTTTACGTCCCACGGTTATGCCGGTTAGGCTAAAGGAGACGGTGATGATGAGTAATGAATGAAATGTTTAATGCTGAAATGACGCTAGACTCGAGCCCAACCAAGTGTAATTTAAAAGAATCTAAATATGTACAAGAATGCCGAAGAAAAAAGTTTCATTTTTAGTTCAGCATACAGGTCCTATGAAAAATTAACCTGATCTTGTTTGCCGTCCCTTGTGAACACCTATGCAGCATGAATGCAAAATATTGTTTTACTTAAACACTATAGTATTGTTATGTAGTTCATTATATATGAGATATAAATCCACGAATCTCGAATGTCACCAATTCTCGTAATGAAGCTTTGCTGATTGATTGAGACTCCTGCATGTTCTGTTATTTCATTTTCCAGCATTTCGATTGATGAAAATTAGTGCTGACGCCTAGTTGGTAAGAAATCGTTAATAATAGATCCATCATCCGTAATTAGATCTTTGTTACGGAACCTGCGGGAGTCTGCTAATTGTTCAGCAATATATCATTAATGGATGTAATTGTTAAAGGAAATACCACGTTATTGGAGTATTAGTGCGGTCTTTTGTATAAATAATGCATCTGTTCTGTATCTGGGTGTTACATGAATTGGTATTATAATTACGTACATAGTTATTTGTGTGCATTATTGTATAGTAAACAAATATTTCTAAAGAAACATCTTCTATACATACTTATTAATAAATATGCTGCAGACACCAGAAACTGAGGGAACTAATTTTTTTTACTACAAATGCTAATAACCGTACACTTTAAAAAGTGCGAATTTTGTGGGAACTATAGCCATGAAATCAGGTTATTACATTTTCACATTGATAAAACGGGGAAATTTTGAACAAATGAGTTTTATGATAGAGTTTTCACATGTTCTTCACTACCTGTAGTTTTCGTCACGAAATTGTTTTAAAGAAGATAGTATCAGGGACAAAAGTGAAAGGAAACGCCACTCCACTACTTTCAGAAACATCTATAGCGTCCCTCCACTTCCTTAAAAAATTACAATGCGCAAAGATAGGGACGGGGGAGGGCGTGACATCATGAGCCCCCTACCATTTCCACTTTTATCCCACCACTTCCACTACATAGTAAGCTGTAGATGTGTTTCATTTTTTAATGTCCCATGTTACATTCTGAGGCTAAGGGAGGCTCTCTCATGATGAACGAAATAGTGTAGAATTAAGGAAATGGGAGGAAACGCTATACAACTCGGAGAAAACCCATGCACACCGCGTTTGTTTCAAGTTATCAAGCATGTCGACCGATATCAGTTTACAGTGTATTAACATTCAAGCCACTTCTTTCGTTTGTGTATTGAACGTTCTGTAGTCAATTCTGTAAGTCTCTCTGAACTTGCATTCACAATTGTCTTTAAACATAGTTAGTTATAATCTTCCAGCACAATTACAAACTAAGAATATATTGTTAATACGTAAGACACGAAATGCCATAACAAAGCAAACCAAGGGAATTTAACCAAATAAATTATGTCAAGAATAGTTAAATGCTCAGCACAAAAAAATCAAGCCGAACAAAGAATGTCAAGAGTGGTTAAATGTCAAGCAAGATTGGTTAAACAGCAAACAAAGAATATAAAGAGTGGCTAAATGCCAAACAAGATTGGTTACACAACAAACAAAGAATCTGAAGAGTGGTTAAATGCCAAGCAAGATTGGTTAGACAGCAAACAAAGAATCTGAAGAGTGGCGAAAAGTTTTGAAGGAAAAAGTACTTTAAAAAGTTGATTTCTTTTTCTTTTAATTATGAAGAGCTTTAACAAGGTTACGAGAAACAGCAAGAAGTGGTTAGTGGACTTGTCTTTGATATGCGTGGTTCGTAATTCGAGCTTCTGTTGTAATTTAGTAAAAACCTATAACTTAATGAAATTTCGAAGTTTCAAGAATATATCATTAGCGTTTAACGAAAAAAAATAAGCCAATTCATTACACAGATACCAATCGATATATTTTATTGAATGGAACAAAATTATATGTGTGAGTGTAAAAGCCTCGTGTATCGTTTTCGAAAAAAAATAAATAAGAGAAACTACTTTTTGTGGACCTAAAAATTGATACTGTGCGAGAAATAGTTCTTATTGAGGTGAAACTGATTCTGACATACAGCTTCATTAAGCTCTTCAATATGACACTAACAAGATCACAATACATGGTATGGTTAATGAGATATAGCCAAAAATACATATATCAAACTCTTAAATTTTAATTTCTTTTTAACTCAAATATTGTTGAGAGTTAAAACTTACGGGCAGTCGATAGCCAATCACATCGAGCTGAACAAAATAACATGTTTGGAAGTATATTCTCATGCTTAGTTTCCAAGAAAATAAAAAAGCTAACTTTTGTGGCGCAAAAAAAAGGTAGGTCGCTAGTAATAATTAACACTTTTTGTTTTGAAACTGCTAACTAGCAGATAGTATCTGTTGCTCCCTGTCTTTTCCTATCAGTGGCACTGCGTGAATTTTATGTTCCACTTTCTGAGTGCAGAAACAACTGGAAAAGGAGAGAGCAAGAACAAATCAGTATCGAAACTGAAACGAAATTGGTTTGAAAACAGATGGCAGCTGGTATCCGTATCGTAAAAAAATATACAGGGGGCGCGGTGGCTCAGTGGTAGAGCGTTCACCTCTGGTGCTTGGGGCCCGGGTTCAATCCCAGCCCCCGCCAAGTGAACTTTGTGGTGGACAAACACCGTGGGTTCTACCGTTTCCTCCCACTTTCTTCATTCCACCATTTCACTCATCTCTCATCATCACCGTCTCCTTTAGTCTAACCGGCATAACCGTGGGTCGTAAAACTCAAAGATTTCATATATATAATATATATATATATATATATATATATATATATATATATATATATATATATATATATATATATATATATATATATATATATATATATATATATATACAAGGAAGAGGAATTCAAATTTTAATGTTCCTTTAATGCATTGAGGCTATATTCGAAAGAAGAATACGATAGATGAACAGTTTAAAAACATCAACGAGTATCAAAGGATATTTCACATACACACGTAAGATGTATATACAGAAAATTACGTTACAAGAGTGAAGTGAATAACTATCTGATTCCCTTATTTGTACTGTAGTGACTAGTGCTGTCGAAATCGGTTTTTGAAAAAAACCGAAAACCGGTTTTTGAAAAAAGTGAAATTTCATAAAACCGAAATGTCGGTTTTGAAAACCGCATTTGCGGTTTCGGTTTTGAAAACCGCATTTGCGGTTTGGGTTTTGAAAACCGCTTTTCTCAAAAACCGAAAACTGCAGAAGTCACAAAAATTCGACAGCACTAATATCAAGTAACGACGAGGAAACAGCAAAGAATCTTTCCCATCTTCGGCTCACAGTTGCCAGATGGAGGGAAATTTCCCCCGGCGTAGGGAAAAAATGCTCAGAATTTGCAGAGGTGAAAGAAGATATTTTTTCTTAAAATGTCTTAACGTGTAGGGAAATTCTTGTTTAGTATCTTTTACAATTGGCAGAATAAAAAAAATAAGTTGCGGTTTCTCACAAAGAGGCACGGCTATCGTTATTGGGAAGTAAAAAGATATAGAATAAAATATGATCGGTGTTCCCTTCACGTATGAACTATTGCAGGTGTCTGGGACTTGCGATAAGAAACCAGTCAACACATGCAAAACCACAACATTCACATTTATCGGAGTGGCAACAAATCAACAATAAAATTGTGTATTGCGATCTAAATTTTTTTCTTTTCTTTTCTTTTTCTTTTTCTTTTCTTTTTTTTTTTTTTTTTTTTGAAGAAAGGGAGGTGGCGTTCTTTTGTTATCAAAAAAAAAAGAGTGGCAGTACTATTTAGAAACAAAGTGAAAGAGTAATGATAATATAAAAGATCTCAGTCTAAGTGGATGAGATTTCAAATTGGATTTCATGAGTTGCAGGTGTAGTGATCTTAAATAGGGATATACCTTATTTTCTATTTAGCTTAGTGTTGTCATATTACCCGATTTTTGCGGGTACCACTAGATTGTCAGGTTCTATATTCGTCCCTCGCTATCTTAATCACGAAAAACCACCCGCTTTTTGGGATTGGAGAAAAATCTAAGACGACTTAGTGAATAAAGTGTTGGTATATTCAACGTAAACCGCTACACCTTTGACAATCTTAATCGCGATTGAGTTAAATTTGGACTTGCGCTCAGGCTCAGGCTGTGAGCTATCTGAGCAGTGCGCGGGTGTAGGGCCATTCGCTAATAAGAGATCTGCTCTAATGCACAATAGTTTTCTTTGTGTAATTCATGTGTTTTTAATGTAATGTATTGGAGATTCTATACGAATGAATATTCTTTTGTAGATGTTGTGACAAACATACTTGAATTATTCATGCCTTCATAAGCTACAAGAATGCCGAACGACAATTTCAAGTGTAACTTTAACGACACTTATAGAAGCGAATTTACGTATGTTAGCCAGGGCAGAACTCAGTTTGAAGCAAAATGTACACTCTGGAAAACTTAGTTTCGTTTGAAAAGTAGCCTGCAGGGAAGCAAAGTGGACCCCACCTGATTTTTATATATTTTGTAAACTAGATCACGAGGAACACGAATCTGGAGTTTTGACATTCCGACTTCCGGAGCTCGAGATATTAAAACTAAGTTTAATATAGATATATTCTCTATACGAAACATATTATGTCCTGTGAGATATATAAAGGTAACCAAGAAAGTTCTGTCGCTTTTTGTGGAGGTCTGTGTTCAATTGATCCTTACACCGTGAGTTGAATGCGAATGGAGAAAAGGCGAAGGTCAGATGTTGGTGTGGGTATATCCAACATTCTACCTGCTTGTGGAAGTTCAGTTACAACATGAACTTGTGTAAGGACATAGTGAATATGGAACCTCCACAGAGCGTCATAAGGGCGTGTATGCTGTACGAGTTCAAACTTGGATCAAACGCCACTGCAGTGGGGCGGAAGATATCTCAGGCCTTTCGTGAGGGTGTCGTGATTACGCAGACAGTGCAAGGGTGGTTTAGAAAGTTTAAGGACGGTGACAAAACACTCATGAAAGACGCACCACGTGCCGGAAGACCAACACATGTACAAAATGAAGATCTTCAGGTAGCAATTGAGGCGAACAGTGGAGAGACCTGTGAGGAACTGGGGCTAATATTCAATGTGAGTGGAGAAACCATCCGGCAGCACCTCCATCAACTTGGGAAACACTACAATTTGAGTCTATTGGTCCCACATGAATTAACTCCGGGCCAGAAGACTACGCGTGCAGACACCTGTGTTTCTTTGATGTCTCGTCTGAGGAAGAAGCCATTTCTGGACAGGATGTTGACATGTGATGAGAAGCTCCATGGCGTCGTCATCATTGGTTAAAATTCCATGAACTGGTTCCAAAACAGCTGAAACCAGTAATGCAGCAGAAAGTCCTGCTGTGTGTTTGGTGGACTGCTCGCGACATCGTGCATCGGGAACTGCTACCGGTTGGTCAGAGCAGAACTTAATGCAACTGTCTACTGTTAGCAGTTGAGCCGTGTTCAAGAAAAACTCAAAACCCTGGAGCCAGCACTTCTCAATCGCTAAGGGGTTCTCCCGTTACGGGACAACGCTAAGCCCCACATGATTAGAGTGACCCGGGACACCATCCTACGCCTTAAATGGGAAACACTATTGCAACCGCCATACTCCCTGGACAATGCACCGTCTGATTATCCCTGAACCATTTCTTGGACACTCACATTAGAGAACTAAAGTTCAACTCCGTAGTAAAGGTGCAAAATGCACTTGATACCTTCTTTGCTTCACGGCAAACCAAGTTCTACCGCGAAGGAATCCATGCCCATCCCGAACGTTTTCAGAAGGTCGTTGATACTGATGGGTACTATTTTTGATCTTCCAGGTACGTCTTAGGCAGGGGTGTAGCCTCGGGGGGGCCCATCGGGGCCAGGCTCCCCAAATGATTTCCTGGGCCCCATAATGACCAGATGTTAAAACATCATCGTGAGATTACTTCGCTTCAGTCATTTAAAAATAACAATGTTTACATATAATTAATAATTTACGGTAAAATAGTATGGAAAAATAGTATTTTACCATGCCGATCACAAAATAGTATGGCATTTCTTCCTTATAGCGATCCGAAAATAGTATGGTATACTTTTTGTGACAGTAGATTACACAATTTACGGCGATTTGTATTTGACAGTTTGAAGACAAACGTTTTGACAAGGTACTATAAATTCTATGAAATGAAATGAAATCTTTGAGTTTAACGTCCCACGCCTATGCCGGTTAGGCCAAAGGAGACGGTGATTATGAGAAATGAATGAAATGGTGGAATGAAGAAAGTGGGAGGAAACGGAACCCCGAGAAAACCCATGAGCACGGTGTTTGTCCACCACAAAGTCCACACGGCGCGAGCTGGGATCGAACCAGGGACCCCTGAGCCACCGCGCCCCTTACTATGAATTCTATCATAAAACAATGGTACTATACTAAATCGTAAGTACATTATATTATTTATATGCTGTAATTAGTGTTTCAAGAAAACTTTTTATCAGATGGAAAATTTGGTGAAAAGCAACGTTTTTATTCAGTTTTTCAGTTTGGATTTCATTCGCTTTTTAAAATGCTATTTCGTGTAAAACAGGAAGTGAGATATAGCTGTTAATAAAATATGTCTTTTTAGTCACGAATAATAAATAAACATTTTTTTCAGAAAATCTTAAAATAAATTAAGTGCAATTTCAAAGAAAATCAGCCTTATGTATAAAAGTAACCAAGAAAGTTCTGTCGCTTTTTGCGTAGGTCTGCGATAGTTGGCCCTCACTGGCGGCCGGGTTTCGTCGAGTCGAAACATATATCTCGCGTCGGGATGTTGAAGTTCCACCGCGTAGCAGCGACCAGCGAGAACTTCGTCTTGGTCCGCACTTCTTAGATTCTTCGCGGAGAATCGTGAAGGGACCAACACGAACCGTCGCCAGTCATGTGCATGCGGTTATTATTATATATTATTTTTTGCTGACGAATTGTTCCTAAAGTGAGCTCCGAGGGTCAAGAATAACCTCTGCCTCAACATCATGACGTGAAAAATCTTGAGATAAGTGCGATAATTGTATGAATTTAGATGACAACTGTCGTCGATCATTAGAAAGTGAGTATGCGAGAACTATGAAATAAAGTAAATAGACACGCGTCATTTTGTTTTACAAAATTACATGGCGAACACATTTTATCTAATTCCAAACAGTTATCGTCGAATATATACGGTTAAAGGTGCACTGTGATTGACCAAATTAAAAAGATCTTAACGATTTATTCCTTTACAAGCGACGTTTCCTTCATCGCCATCGTAGCGAAGTAGGAAGAACACTTGCCTAGTAATCATAAGGTTCGTGGTTTGAGTCCCCTTCGGGGTAATTTTTGGTACTTTTTAAAGGTGTTTTTTAGACTCACCTTAATGTAACTAAATCACACATATAGCCGATTTAACATTTTGGGGGAGTAATTTTGTGGTTCGTTGGCGTTTTGTCGCATCTCTGCCGCTGGTGGCATAATTTTCAAAACGGTAGAGGGGCCACCGGGAATCGTCGCTGCGGCGCCGCCAATGTTTGGCGTGATGTCGCTAATTGCCCATTTGTGGTCCACCGACGCTTACGGCATGGGGACAATTCAGTGTGAGTGGCGAAACCATTCAGCAGCACCTTCATCAACTGAGGAAACACTAGAAGTTGGGTCGATGGGTCCCACATAACTTGATTCCGGGTCAAAAGGCAACGCAAGCAGACACCTGTGTTTCTTTGCTGTCTCGTCTGAGGAAGGAGCCATTTCTGGACAAGGTGTTGTCATGTGATGAGAAATGGGTCCTGTACGAAGTTCCACGGCGCCGTCATAATTGGTTAGCATCCCATAAACGGTTCCAAGACAGCCGAAACCAGTACTACACCAGAAGAAAGTCCTCCTGTGTGTTGATGAACAGCTCGTGGCATCGTGCATCGGGAACTGCTACCAGCTGGTCATCGCATCAATCCAACTGTGTACTGTCAGCAGTTGAGCCGTGTTCAAGAGAAACTCAAAACTCTGGAGCCAGCACTTCTGAATCTGAACAAAGGGGTCCTTATGTTACAGGACAACGCTAAGCCCCTGGTGGCTAGGAAGACCCGGGACACCATTTTACGCCTTGGATAGGAAACACTTGCATCCGCCATATTCCCTGGACATTGCACCGTCCGATTATCATCTGTTCCCTTCCTTGGACAATCACTTTAAAGGATGCCAGCTCAAATCCCAAGTAGAGGTGCAAAAATGCACTTGATAACTTCTTCACTTCACGGAACACCAACCTCTACCGCGATGGGATAAATGGCCTTCCAGAACGTTTGCAGAAGGTTGTCGATCTATTCTTGATCTTCCAGATTTGTGTTAGGTGACTTATGAATGTCCGGAGGTGGTGGGTGAGAAAGCGATAGAACTTTCTTGTTTACCTATATAGATCGGTTCTGTGTATTGAAATAGTTATGCACAAAGGTATAATGTTTGGTCGGGGGCAGTAGTTCTTGGTTAAACATAATACAAACTATCTGTAATAAAATTTATGAAATTACTATTACTATTACTATTATTATTATTATTATTATTATTAATAATAATAATAATAATAATAATAATAATAATAATAATAATAATAAGCTAAAACAGTGTTTTTAGTTTTCCGGAAGGAAACCAAAATTTTCCAGTTTTTTTCAGGCTTCAAAAACACTAGCTGTAACACATTTTTTTTTTTTAGATTGTAGCTGCCCCCCTTCAAAAACGACGGGCCCCTCCTACAGAAACCTGCTGGCTACACCCCTGGTCTTAGGTGACATATCGATGTTCTAAGGTGATAGGTCAAAAAGCGACAGAACTTTCTTCGTTAATTTTATACATACTATGTAAAACTACTGTATAAGTTCTAGTATCTCGAGTTCGGGAAGTCGGAATGTCAAAATTCTTTAAGATTCGTGTTCCTTGTGCTCTACTTTACAAAATATATAAAAATCAGGTGGGGTCCAGTTTGCTTCCCTGCAACCGAAAAGTACCTTGGAAGTGTCATCAAAGAAGTAACTAAAAAGAAGTGCAAATGATCCCAGGTCAGTATTTGTAACACACAAGTTCACATCAGTACTTACGGAGTTCTAAACCGTAAGAAAGTGGGAGGAAACGGGAGCAAATAAAAAAAGTTGAAACACAGACATAAATCAATACAATTGTCTCGATCGATAGATGCTTTCACAATTGTTAAAAGGGGTAATTAAAAACATTGGTTTCGGTTTTGAAAACCGCATTTGCGGTTTCGGTTTCCAAAACCGCATTTGCGGTTTCGGTTTCGAAAACTGCTTTTGCGGTTTTTGGTTTTCAGAAAACCGGTTTTCTCAAAAACCGAAAACCGCAAATGTCACAAAAATTCAACAGCACTAGTAGTGACTATAGAATGGCCAGAAAGTCCCTTTACATCTACACTTTCCTTCGCCCATATAAAGACGTTCCTATCTCGCGAACTCGCATAAGTGCATGGCTATTCGCCGCGTTCGCAATGCGTTTTTATTGCTCATGGGTACGCTTTGAGTACGCTGACCATGTATTTAAATGTAGATGGCTAATCAATCACAATGCGCTGCAAACGTGGAAGCAATAAAAATGCGTCGGCTCGAGCGTATTTGATGCGTTTCGGAACAATAGACCGCGTGCTGTTTAAGAGATGTCTAAAGGAAGGAAAAGAGGCAACCCAAAAGCATAAAGAGCATAACAGCAATTTACACATATGGTTGGTACCGTGAACATGGTTGTGGTTGTCTAAGGGTCAAGAAGAAAGTAATTTTAAAAGCATAATTTAAAATATATATAGCATAATTCTTGGAAAATTGTTCAACTGCAAGTTTAACATACTGTATTAATATTTTTAAAAACGAATATTTACACTGCAAAAGCATTGAGAACATAACAATGCAACAATGAAAAGCTTATTTTTATTTCTGTAAACTTTTCGATGTAATCCTTTGATGTGGAGAAAAAAAAAAAAAGGAAAAGAAGAGGAAAACTTTCCGCCAACAATGAATAGTACACAAGAACTCAACATTATATTGTTATGTGTATCTCTTGAACTTGAGCACTTTCTGTACTTTGTGGTTGCATCTTTTACTTTCCCTTTCTGTATATATGCACCTCTAAGGCGCACACAAGTGATAGAAAAAAACTGACTCGAGTAAAGCGTATCTCTTTACAGTGCATTAAGTAGAAAGTTCATTAAATATGAAAGAAACTGGTTGCATAAAATATCAATAAATAGATCAAGATATTTAGAATATTTAATGTATAGTAAATATTATACATTATACACGATTAATGTATAACAATGGTTGAATTAACAATAAAGCATAATTAAAAAAAAAAAAAAAAAAGCATAATGTGGGTTGCTCTAGCTTTGACCAAAGCTTTACGTAGTACATTTGGCATTCATATCAAGTAGCGAATAACGTGCTACTTTTTCTGTAATCGGTTACGAAAATAGTTTTGAAAGCCTACTAGCAGATATACCATCTATTTAATGTATATCTGCTACGGATAATATCCGTATATTTTATGCATGACTGTCTACGCCTTGAGAAACGGCTAGCACCGATTTAAAGTATATGCAGTAGGTCTAGATATTATACAAAGTAGCTCTATCTACCTAATATTTACGTATATTATACATAAGGTCCTGTGTGGGTTGTTCACCAGACACGGGAAGGTGAGACAATGTAGTGGTCAACTGATACATTACTTTTTCCCTCCGTGGGCAGTTACGCGGCAATCACATAACAATACCAGGAGCACTGTTGCCATATCAATGATCATAATGGAAGGTTCAAATCTTAAATACTTTAACATTTTACATTGTTACATGCGTTTAGTTCAGGTGTAAAGAGACTTTCTGGCTTCTCTGTACAATATTTTGGCATCATCGATTGATCTTTCTAGCAAACAGCGTTCCAGAAGTTGGTCCATCGCTGTATTTCCCTATTCATGTATATTTTAGTCTTCAAAGTTATATTTTCTGGGAATATGCATGGCCTCAAATCCCAACACACGTGTTATTACAAGTGAGAAATTAGATAAGAAAAATTGCGCTGATAGTGTATAATGCATTGAAAAGACTCGTTGGTGGTAGATACGAAATATTTGATTTTGCCATGCGAAAATTACCGGGATGGAACAATTCACTGGGCTGTATATTATTCATCAAATTTTCGTACATGGTGCGATATATATATATAATATGCATATGAGTAAATACGTGTGTGGTAGGGAGTTGTGGGAGTTGTAATCTCATTTTTAGAAGTCTCCACGGCTTTATCATTCCGGTATTACAGTATATTAACAGGTCGATTTGAAAGCAATATCAGGATGCGTTTATTTCTCTTTATTAAAAAGGAAAAAAAAAAGCACGTTTTCAGCTTGGACAAGTGACACATCCACTTCTGAAATTAATTCCTACGCATGGTGTGTATATATAGAGACCAACCCATTTTTTTCAGCCTCTTTTTATTTCGTAACCACCACCCACAAGTTCTGCCGCCAATAGTAATAGCAGTAATAATAATAATAATAGTAATCTCTATTATCAGTGATGGTTGTGGTAGTATGTGATTTACGCACGCTTGGGCCTATCGAATTCATATACACTCTCTCTTGCGGTTGGAGGAATTCCAAACCGTGATGGACTGTCTCTCTTGCTCTCACTTTCCTTTCGGTGTATTTTTTTTCATATTGGGGGGAGTTTTTTTATTCTTCTTCTTCTTAACTCATCTTATCTTTTTATATATATATATATATATATATATATATATATATATATATATATATATATATATATAGGCCTACGTTTCGTAGATTTTTTCTTTACAACGAAAAGCATATCTTTCACGTGATATATATTTCGACCCTGAAGCTGTTGTTCCAAGTACTATGAGCTTCGAATTTTGTTACGAGATTTCGAGAATAATATGTCGAAATATTGGTTATCTAATCGTATATAATATATTCCTTGTTCCAGGTATTTCTTTGTTTTTTAATCTGCATTATTTCTCTTCTCATTTTTACGCATTGTTCTCCGTGAGGTGCAGAAACAAAAATACCTATGGTCTTTGGGTGGGATATTATATCTGCTTGTTTGTTCATTTACGTGTGGGTATACAATATGTTATAGCCAAAGGCTTGCTGTCCTCACAGAATACATGAAAACGAACTAGGAAAAAAAATCTGCTTTCAACATGTCCTGTAAGTACATGTATCTTTCCTATGAATAAATGTGTTTTTGTTTTTTCGTTATTTTTAGCTGTAACAACTAGGAATAAAGTTCATAGAAAGAAACAAGAGAATCTTCGACATTCACTAATACTAACTAACTGTAGACCTATGGAATCCGCAGGTTAAATACCACATTCACAAAAACTCTACATTGACTTCTGTCCTTAGTTGGATCCAGTTTCTACTATGCAAGATTCATCCTAATACTGTTCTCCTCTTTTCGCCTAGGTCTTCCTAATAGTAATTTTCCGATTGGATTTCCAGTTAAAATTTTGAAACCATTCTTACTTTCTTTCATTCTGGGTACATGACCTGTCCAGCTAAGCCTCCTAGTGACCCCAACAATGTTAGGTAAACGGACATGTATAAATTATGCAAGTACTTACGGTGGAACTCATAAACCAATAAAATGTCTTTTAATCTATATATAAAAGAAGTGATTGACTGATTGATCAACGCCCACGCCAAACAGCTTAAGTTAGTCTGTAGGTATCTGAACAATTGAAGAGAAAAGTGATATACTGGATTTGAGAAAGATGCAAGATGGAACGTTCAAGATTGGCGGAAGAAACAAACATTACTGTTTATAAGTGAATTGACATCACCGTAGTTACTATAGCTTCAAATAATATTAAACTATTCCGTATAGTAAGTATTATTCTTGTTCCGTTCATTCAATGCACCAGAAAAAGAAAAAAATAATTATTTCCCAGTCTGATATTGTCCTCAATATAAATCAAAAATGGGAGAGGTTGACAGGTATGAATAGAACGCGAGTCTTTACTGAATTTCAAGAGAGGAAAGAAATTGTATTGCCATTTGATTCAGTATTATATTGATGTAACAGGAAAGAAGTTTGGATTAAAACGTGATAATTTGGCATTTAGAACAACAGGTAACCCAGCCATCCTCTCAAAATATAGATTGTCAAAGCAGTCAACACGAAGGCCATCAAAAAGTGGAAAAATGGATTATCAGATATGATTGCATAGACCAGAGTGTCTCAACCTGTGGTACGCGAGCCGCTGATGGTGGTACGTACGACTTATGGCGGTAATGCTTTGGTGGCACGCCAGTGTAAAAGGTTGAGAATCCCCTGGCATAGACCATATGGTGACCTTTAGAGAAATCGAACGATATGTCTATCATTCAAAAATAACCAAACGTCAAAAGTGTGATGTTGAATTGTATACTATATCACACAAGGGAGATAAGAAAAAGAAAAATATTAGAATGAAACACACAAAAACTAGTTAAAAATTCATATCTCATTATATACGATATTTCAGGTTCCGTACACTGTAAAATAGTTGTTAATATTATGTTATAAATAGCTTAAACATTAGTTATTCAGTTTCGTGCTTTTCAAAATCCTTGCAAATATTAGCTAATGTAATTTGGGGATTTTACAGTTTACGATTATACATTTTCCTGACGTCCCATAAATGGGATACTCGATTATATCATAACCCCTCACTATATCACGTTCATATCAAACATAATTACCTAGGTATACTTAACATCTTGGACAAAATACATAGTTTTCAAAAATGTTATTTCTGATACCCTTCACGAATATCTGGGTTAAAGAAAGAAAAATATGATAATGTAGAAAAATAATAAAGAGAACTTTGCTATCTTCTGTACTGCTACCTTCTTAACCTCTTTTTCGCGTACTGTTGCTAGGTTTGCTATGATATTCACTTTTAATAATAATAATAAAAAAAAACATCATCTAAAGAAGGGCGCGAAAAGAAAGAGATGCCATGCTTGATACTAAGAGCCTTGCGCGTAGTCAACGCGACATATCAATTCATAATGCTGTTATAACAGCATAGAGCTGGTAGAAAGAAAGTAATCTGGGGAATGGGTATAGGCAGGGCCGGCGAGAGGGCGGGGCAGGGGGGGCCAGAGTCCTGGGGCCCGGGCTTCAAAGGGGGCCCGGCGGTCGAGGATAAAGAATTACTAAATGTTGTATATTCCTACTCAAGTTTTGTTATGGTTCTTTAAGTCTTTAATTAATGACAATTTGGAATATCAATATGGGTCTATGCCTAGTGTCAGTCTTAGACGGGAAACGTTTTAATTTGTCATTGAATCTTATAATATTTTGAGTGACTTGAAATAATGTCGTTTCCATTCTGATTCCTGAACCCTTATGTATTCTTACGAACGGATATATTTACTTTATTTATAAAGCTCACTGGGTGTTAGTTGTTCCTCGCTGTTTCGCATAGAAAATGATCACACAAAGACACGAAATTTTGGCACAGAGGTACTTTAGGAATTGAACTGGTGCACCTCAAAGCCGAATTTTCGATTTTTGTTTTGAGTCATTAATGAAAACATAATTACAGCAATGTCGCGTATCCTGCTGTATGTGTTGAAAATTAAAGACAATGGATTTAACGAACAACAATGGATTTAACGACAATGGAATTATTTCCATTATTGACGGTGCATTATTAACAGCAAACAGGCAGCTCCCTCAGCCAGGGTGGTTCTTTCGGTAGTCGAGTATTTCACGTAGTTTCACGCTCGTTCGCTGAAGTCTTATTTCAGTTCTCTGTTAGTGCTAGTTGAGTGGAAGTTAAAGAACAAGTTTCAGTGTTTACGAGTAGATACAGTTTTAGCTGTAAATTTTCGTTGTGCACTTGTGCCTTCGGTGTGGGACACATTATAATTTTAAAAATAAATTAGTGGCAATGAGCACGAGCTACAAGCACAAATCCGGTGCCAGAAGAGGAAAGAAAAGAACGACAGATAGTTGAAAGAATAGGAGTCAAAAAAAGGTCAGTAGTCACTTGGACATTTTTAAACCATCTTTACCATCGACTAAGGCTTCAGTCGAAGTGGAAAATAACAGCAACTTTAAAGTAGATGTACCTAGTACTGTAAATGAAAGCAATCTAAATGAAGCTGTTGTAAATGATAAAGATGATTCTGATACTGGTGTTCGTGTTAGTAGGCCTGCTTCGTCTGCTACGGCTATGCCCCAGTCATCCCCATGGCCATACAGACACTTTGATATAGGCGACCCTACTGTTGATGCAAGTCGAGACTTAAAGTATTCCCATATTCCAATGCCAAAACATTTCCCTGAAGACTCTTTAGGGTTTTCCGTGCCAACTTCGGTATTTAAAAAGAAACTGAACAATGGCAAACTGTTACACGAGATTGGCTAGTTTGGAGCAAAGTCAAGAAGGCATTTTACTGTTTACCTTGTAGGATATTTAGCAAGCTACCACAGCCACAACGTTCTTTGTTGGCACTTCCTGAAGGTTTCTCGACAGAAAAACGTTTTAAGAAACTCTTTGATAAAGTGCCCGAACACGAAAATAGCTCTAGCCATAAAAACTGTTATATTCAGTGGAAGTCAGAGGTGATGAAATCGAAAAAAGATAAATCGCTAAAGGCTTACAATTGCACTCTATCCAGCAGATGAAAGACAAGTGGCGCGAGCTCTTAAAGAGACTGCACAATGTCACTTTGTTCCTAGCTGAAAGAGGGCTTCCTTTTCGAGGTAATAACGAAAAAATCGGAAACCCATCTAATTGAATTTTTGGAGGAATTTTAGAACTGCTTGCTAATTATGATCCTATTTTGAATGAGCGTTTAAATAAAGTACACTCTTTCCAAGACAAGGCAGAAAGAATAGAAGTTCATTGTCTCATGGCATTCAGAAGAGTTTATTAGTTTATTTGCTGCCCAAGTGACAAAGAAAATTCTAGAAGAAAGAGAAAAAGCGAGATATTACGCTATAATAGTTGATGCAACACCCGACTCAGCACATATCGAACAGACTGCAATTTTAATAAGATACGTCAATTTGACTGCAAAAGAAAACCAACCTTACCAAGTTGAATAAAGATTATGTTTCACTGATAGTTAAAGAAAAAGTGGAGAAGCCATTGCTGAGCTGATTTTGAATAAGCTGAAAGAAATTTAAATCCCATTGGAAGACTGTAAAGGCCAAGGGTACGACAATGGGAGCAACATGAATGGAGCATATAAAGGAGCCCAGGCTGTCATACTCAGCCAACAGTGAAGCTGTTTACTCTGCTTGCACGCGTCATTCTTTAAATCTCTGTGGAGAACAAGCAGCGGAGAGCTGTTCAGCTGCAATTACTTTTTTCGGAGCTGTTCAAAAATTGTATAACATTTTTAGTTCTAGCCCCCAAAGATGGGAAATTTTAAGAAAATCCCTAGCTCTCTTCACTCAATGTCAAAGACACGCTGGTCTGCTAGAGTAGATAGCGTTAAACCAATTGCTGCACATCTTCCAGGTATAATAGAAGCCCTTGAAGAATTAACTCTGCTAAACCTTAAGGCGGAATGTCGTCGAGACATAGAGGGACTGAAAAAATATTTAAAAACCTTTAACTGCCTTCTTCTTGCATTTATTTGGTTCAAGATTTTGAAGTCAATAGACATCGTAAATCGAGTATTGCAGCAGCGTGGTGAAACAATGGATGTTGCGTCAAAATATTTAAGTTCTTTATTAGAAGATTTGAAGATGATTCGTAATGAAGGATTAAATCCGATATTTAGTGAAGTTCTGGTAGTAGCTGAAAACATAGGTTGGCCCCAACATCTTCAAGAAGAACAGAAGAGGGGAAGGAAACGAAAGAGACTAGCTGATGAAGAAGACGGCGATAATGCAGATGATCCTGATCCAAAAACAGTTTTTAAGCGTGAAGTGTTTAATATTATCCGGGACAATGTCATAGGAGATATGTCAGTCTGCTTCCAATCAGTGCGCTCTTTGTGTAACAATTTTTGTGTACTGTGGTCTTGCAAAGAAATGACAGATGACCAGAGCCAAGAACAAGCAGCTGCACTAGTCCAGCGATACCCAAAAGATGATCTTTCTGATGAACCGCATAGCCTGAAACTAATATATTCGGCTAATTTTGGTGAGAAAACGTTTTCACCATGGGGTCTCCTAAATAACATCAAAACTTTGAATCTAGAAACTTTATTTCCAAATCTGACAGTGGCCCTTCGTATATTCGCCACAATCCCTGCTACCGTTGCTAATGCACAGCGCTCTTTCTCTGTGTTAAATCGAGTAAAAAATGTTTTACGCTCTATAATGTGTCAAGACAGATTATCAAGCTTAGGCGTGTTGACAGTGGAGACAGAACTTGTCAAGTGTACCAACCTGGATGCTATCATAGATGAATTCGCCCTGAAAAAGGCCAGAAAGGGAATTTTGTGTAACTATACGTAGAAAAGGATACATTGTAACTGTAACAGTTGTCTAGTAGTAACCATATAATAAATTTCTCCTACAGACAATTACTATTAATATCACATTATTAATCACACTATAATTAATTTGAGCAATATTTCATTCAAATAACTAAATTAGGCCTAATGCCTCATATCTCTAGTTAAGGAAGACTAACTGCATAGCTTGTTTCTATATAATTATTTATAACAACTATTTGTGCAAAGATATTCATAGTACAGGGTAGGTTGGATGGTTGAGAACATTTACTTTCTCACTTTTATTAACTATTTAATACGTTATTTTTGTATTTCCTTCACAAATTATTTTGTTTTGAGCATTTGATTGAGCATTGGGGACAACTTTTGCTATTACAAATAGATAAGTTACTTTCTTCTGTATTTTGATACCATTGTATTAAATATATTATTTTTTTATTCATTTTAGTTTTGAAGCCTTCAAAAATCTTAGAACCAACAAGTATAGGGTCTAAACAAAATAATAAATAGTGAATTAATGAGATTTCTTTTTCGGCGAACAGTGAACATAGGCTAGATTCAGAGTTCTTATTATTCACTTATTTGGAGATGTAGCAATACTGTTTAACATGTAAATTAAACGCATTAATGGTCTAATAAAGAGTTCAAAATAAGCCTAAATGTTCATTTTAGTTTACCTCCGTCCTAAGTGGTAAGTACGTAAACAGTCATAAGGGAACATGTAAGGGGCCCGTGATTGCTCAGCCCCGGGGCCCGCGAGCGCTCTCGCCGGCCCTGGGTATAGGTTTACTATAGCATCTTTTAGATTCTCGGAGAGTTTGTTCTTTTCATATATAACTATATACGTTATATACGGACAAAGTGAATCACGGCTGCTGGCGTGTCCTACATCTATTATTCAGGTGGCTGCCAGATAGATACTAGCGTCGCTCTCGACAATGTTATTTTGCCGAGGTTTATACTCAATCTTGAAAGGGAGTCAAGAAGCCCGAAAGACGGCGAACGAATAAAGGGAAGTCGTAAAGAGATAAAAAGAGAAATCAGAGAAAAAGAATAGTCCAACATCATGGCTGAGACATGACATGCTGGAAGGTTTGGCCTCTCGTGAGTCAAGTGGGTGACGGTTTGACAAAGGAGTTTTAGTCATGAATTCTTAGTTCGAAGTTGGGCCAGGCACAGCGTGTACCATTTCTCTCAAGCCTCTGTCAATGTGAACACTAAATCTTCTTTTCCCCGTTTGCCTTTTGTTATTTATTTATTTTGATTGCACAGACGAAGGTATAATATGTATAGTATAGGTTTAACCATTTCTGCGTGCTGGAGAGTCTTACATTCATTTTAATTATTCATTATTTTTCTTCTTTTCGTTGTAGAAAGCGCGTTAGCAATGCATTGTAATAGAAGAGAGGATGATAGTATCTCTATATATAATATCTGTCTAGCCAGTTGATTTTGTGAAAGCCAGTACTAAATTGTTGAATGCTCAACTATTATTCACAGTGTCGAAGGCTGCCTGTGCCGATGGTATGGTCCTGTGTTCTACCTGTCTTGGAGGCTAAATAGTATGTTTGGAACGGTTGTTCTTGTATGATGGTCTGCGCCAGAGGTGGGTATTTACTATACTAATCTGCATTCGCTCTCACCCTGAAAATACATTCTCACTTTTTCCCTCATCCTCATTTACAAAAATGAGGGAGACTGAGAGCGAGGGCGGCCCTCACAAGGACACAATGAGTGAGGGCGCCCATCTCTGGTCTGTACACCCGTGTACTGCATCAGATTCGATCCTCTGTCGTGGTTCGGTCCATGTTAATAGTAGATCTTGCCCTTTGTTATTTCGTTGTTGCGTAAAAGGACGTAAAATATAAATAAAACTTTCACATGGTCGAAGTGTCGGCATTCATACTGTCAGAGATTTTATTCGTTATGTAACTCCCGCCTTTAAACGTCATTTTACCATCCATAACAAGCAAAACATTCCGATATTAGGTTTGGGGAATGAGTATTCTTCTTCCGGTCGTACTTCCTGTACCGTCCCACAACTTAGTCATTTTTTAAATAATATTTTGAAAGTGTAAGATGTGAGACAAGTAAACACAATTAAGTGGATATGGATAGTTAGACAACGTAACATGGTATATGCCCCCCCTCCTCAAGCGATTAATTGTCTTTTTGGCTAAAGAAGACGGATGACCAATGAAAAAGAATAATTATATGAGAGGAAACTGGAGAACTTCGTGCAAACCCACGGATATGTTGTCTACCTTAAGTTACCATGGACGGGGATCGAATTATAGACCCTTCACACCAAAGATGAGCGCTTTACAATTGAGCTATCGTGTCCCCTCCCACCAAAATTACTCGAATTCATCGCTGATTGCAAAACATAAACGCTTTTGGATGATTTTTTATTTTGGGAAATTTAGAAAAAAGAAATCCACGTAGTGAATTCGAGTTCTACTCCGGAATTGTGCTGCAGAAACCGATGTAAACAATTTTTTTTTTTTTTTTTTTTACTTATAGTTTTTACATGACCTGGTGTTCTCATATAGTGGTAGTTGGACTTCATCGTTTTCTGAATTATTGGTTCTCTTTTGTGGTGATTAGAAGTGGCGGCCAGACTGGAGATGAACGATGGTCTTGTATTGAGAGGTTTGTCGTGTTCCTTGATCAGAAATTCCGTTTAGTTTCCTTCCTTCACTATCATTTATCTTGGTCGTATTGATTCCGCGGTTGTGAA
Organism: Thermobia domestica; assembly: GCF_964235325.1. Classification (NCBI taxonomy): domain Eukaryota; kingdom Metazoa; phylum Arthropoda; class Insecta; order Zygentoma; family Lepismatidae; genus Thermobia; species Thermobia domestica. The sequence goes on from NC_137454.1 coordinate 94,418,883, forward strand.
ATCTCTCTTCCTTCTGACATCTCCACTACGAGAAAGAAAGAAAAAGGGCGAAAAAGAGACAGAAAGAAGTACTTTTCTTTCTTCGTCTTTATATCGTTTCCTCCTATTGGCATCTTTCGTTTGCTTGGTTTGAACATAGAATCATTTCTATCAATTTGATTTGCAATTTATTTCCCATTTTGAAATGCCGTATCCAGCCGATGTTTGCTTTTGAAAAATCTTTATCTAAACTTGGGGTCGTTTGCAAATTGAAGATAGGTTACTTCAGGTGGCTTCCACCATCCATATTTTTTCTTACCGTACGGAAAGATGAGAATTTTGTTGTACACTCAGATGTTCGTAATCGTACTACATAATCTGATGTTCGTGGAAAACGGAAATTTGTCCGACATTACAATGTAAGGTCATTTATCTCGGAGGAAGATACGTTTACATCAACAGTTATCGGATTCCATCTACTTTACAATTTTAACAAGTAGCAATGTCACATAGTACACCACGAGAAGGAGTTTGGTTTGGTTTATGATAAACCAAACTTTTTAAACAAGCTAAATTTTACCAAGCCCAGGCTTAAATATATCATTTTACCTCATTAAATGCAGCATACTTTAAGATGAATAAGTATTTGAAGATGTAAAAATAGTTCTCTTTGGCGAGCAGAAAGTCAGTTTCATTTTAGCGTTGCATTCCGCGAAATATTAGTATTTTGCCTCCTGAGCATTATCCTACCAGGTAATCTCAACAACACTACGGGTAGTCTAAGAAAGGATAATTAAAATAACTGCTCCGAAGAACATATGTCGATCTGATTTTTAAATGCCCATGTCTTGGGGTTGTTGGTAAGATAAAAGTGAATGCCTTTACTCAAATGTTAATGCAATGACAATTTGAAATACAAGTACGCAGAAATTAGTAATAGTTTACTGAATCTATAAGTATATCTATTTTATCAAAAGCATCAGCAATTTGGTCCTGCAGAACATTATATTACTCTTACTAAATAAGTGACCGCCATCACATTTCAAATCACACTTCGATGACCAACATTTTTCGTATCACATTAATACAATGAATTCACAATCGTATTTTGATCGCAGTCTTAAATTTATACATTTTATTTTATTTTTATTTATTTATTTATTTATTTATTTTTACACTATTAGAGGTATTTCATATTTATCTTTTCTTTTCTGATTCTGGCACTTATTAATTCCGTTTCTTCATCCTTGCCAATCACTTACCTACAATATACTTCTCTCTTTTATCCTTTATTTCTCCATTCATCCCAGTATTTCCTGAATTCTTCAAATTACATTTTAATTCATTTTATTTCATCTGCTTCCTTGACTCTATCCATCTAAATTATTTTCTTTAGATACTTCATTTTTCCATCTAACTCAGCTTCTCTACCATCTATACAAATTGATTTCCCGAATCATGATACATAATGGTATATAAGGTAAAACCATCATTATTAGGTTACTGGAGCCATCCTTACATCGGCTTCAAACAACAATTAACAATCCTATAGATGATGACAAAATTCGTTTCTCTTTAATCTGTACTTCATTCCATCATTTCATTCATTTATCATAATCACGGTCTCCTTTAGCCTAACCGGCATAGTCATGGCACGTAAAACTAAAAGATTTCATTTCATTTCTTTAAAATGTACATGTTCACTGTTTAGTCCCGACTCATCAAGCCTTGCTTGATTAACGACAGGTCTTCTTGCTTAACTTCTTTACACAATGATCTGCTTGTTCTTCCTGATGATGATTCTTAACCTTAAAGTTATGTTCGACGCATAAGCTTCCCATAAGCTTTTGAAATGTACCCACCCGTACTGGTGATGGTTGGTTGCATACAACCACAGGTCTGGATCTATAGATCATTTGGCCTCACACTCTCTCTAAATGATCTTGGTAAAATGTACCTTGTGTACCGTAAGTCAAAAAAAATTAATATTAAAGAAATAAAAATCAAATAAATTGTATCATATCGTAAATTGTGTTATATAAATTACAAAAGAAATAGTGAATTCAAAACCAGACAGTAGATTAGATTAATTGTATAACAGATCATTATAATTTTACTCAATGCTTAACCAAACGGAAATAAGCTAAATATTTAAGTATTTAAACTTTGCCTGTCACATTCAGAGACCTCCTAATATCATGTCACATGCAAAATAGACAGTTAAAGTTCTCTGTAGTCATACTTTACCTCATTGCATATTTCGCTTGGTCTTGATCGGACAATGGTCTTTCTTGCGGCATTTGTAATTTCGTATAGACCATTCCATTGCGATTCTGGATACAGGACCCAGAATGCAGAATGCAGAATCACGAATGCAGAATGATTTTTTACTTGCAAACTTGGTCATTTTATATGGACTATTGTCCTTGTTTACTTTAATTATTTTTCCTTTTTACTTTGCCAAAAGCCAACATAAAAATTTACAAAATCTTAGGAAAGTCCTAATTACATTTTCTGACAAAATATTGTTGTTATCTAATGATGTAAAAATAAGTATTTTTGAATTTTAATTTACCCTGAGGTTTGCTTTCATCTTTTCCATGATTTTATCCGAATTGTTAATTACTACTGACAAGCAATGTTATTTGACTACAGGTGATTTTTGACTATTTTGCTTCTGCTTCCAACGATTTCTTGATTACAAGTACTGTCCTTGTGAGTTTTTAAAAATAATGTGATGCATGTATCCAAAAGTTAAAATATTACAGAAAACTTAGTTCCATCTTCACCTACCAAATTGCCATTATAATTTTTATGAAAAAATGATTTTTAAATTCTCAGTTCATGGTTTCATTACATTACCCCACCAACTGGAAGAAAAATTCCTGAACAGTACCTTTAGCGTATGTCATTAGTTTTTAAATTCTTAGTTCGAATAAACATTGAATAAAGTGACAAACACTAAACACTGTGAAAAACACTGGGGGGTGAACATAATGTCCACTTGAATGATTGTGGTCTCACTTCAGAACACTGGGAGGTGAAAAACAGGGTCTTCTAATTGTCCTCATTGTGGCCATCGATAAACGAAGAATGTCCCTAGTCACTCCACAGAAATCGAAGTGAAGACTAAATGAAATGGTAGATGATGTGAACTGCAACTGGGCCTCTGTAAATGCAGACGCTGAGAGGTGCGACTTACAGTAGGCAACCGATAGTGGTTCCTATAGATGGTCCTCTTCTTGATATGTACTCGGGACCGTAGTGAAGGATGATGAACAGCTACGCATTTGGTGTGGCATTTGGGCGTCACCTTTTGCTGGGAGCTGCGAATTAACGATGTCCTGGCCAAACCAAGGACCCTTGATGACGGATGAAAAACAGCTTGGCGTCTCGGTGTCCGTCGTGTGGACTGGAGGCGAGCTAAAGCTGCGGTGATTGGTTTTCCGAGTTCTGGAATCGAACCCTGGACCTTTATGATGATGGGACAGCTGTGGCACTGGAACATTTCAACAACAACTGGAGCCAAGGTGCTGCTGAATGATGAAAGTGACGATGTATCCGTGGTGAAACAGGAACGGGAGGAGATGCTGGCTGTTGTGGTGGTGATTCTGGAACAGCTGACGTAGAAGCTCGGCATAACTGCAAGGACTAGTTGACCATTAGGTGTTCTGGCTCTGGAGAAAGATGGCCGGATCTGCATGTGAGACGCGCTGGAGAAACAGAAGCGGGCAGGCCAATGCTGGTACAGGAACGTCTGGAAGATGACCCTTGTAGAGGCTGGAAGTAGCATCCGGAACTGGATCATCTCGAAGAAGGATGTGCCCATGCTGGTGAACTACATTTTGCTGGAGAAGGAACTGGCCTCCTGCAGTGACATCTCTTTGCAGTTGCATAATGACAAAAGAAATTGCATTAGTTTTTTTTTATATATTTTTTTTAACTTTTCGTGTTTTTGTCGTATTGCAATGTAAGGTAAAGTCGAACAATATCGAAAATGTATGGTAGAGATATGTTTAAAGTTTATATTAGTATTATTATTGAGAAATATTTTGTTTTTGACAAATATTATATAATAAGAACAAGGAAGTTTTCGCAATAACTGTGTTTGTTTACTTGTGGTTAATGATCCAGAAACGAAAGAATGACACTCCAACCGTTATTAGATGGAATGTTATGATTAGAATTTTAGCGGAAGAAAGTGTGTTTTTCTGAAAAGTGAAAAGTGTCCTGTGATGTTATGTCCTCGTGAGAGTGCGATTGCCTGTGCGTAAATGTTATTGTTAGTGATTTAACTTGTGCTGATGTAGTGATTTCTTGTGTTGTTTTGTGTCTATAATGATATGATTGTGATGTCTCAGGTAGGTCCTATAATAATGAAATTAACGTAGATACTGGCTATATCATCTAAGCATAGGAATTGAATATTAGCCTTCCCCCCCACAAAGAAGACTAATATAGGACGGGAAAATATTCCTGCACACCGCAATTCCAGGAATATTTTTTACCTCGGTCTATTGTAAGAGCATGATTTACTGACAAAAGAGGAAATTCAAATACAAACCCTCGTGACGCGACTGCCCAAAACGCCACGTTTAGTGAGTATGTTTCAACTCAATTTTGTCAGTACGGTTTATGGTTTGAAACTGAACGAAATATTCAAGCAAAATATACCTGTTATGAAAATGAATAGGATTCACCTGAGGATGATTAGTGATTTTTTTAGTACTAAAAACAAATGTTGAGAGTACCAAGGTTAATTATGTTAGTACAATATGAACGAAAACGAGAAACACAGGCGATAGTTTGAGAGAAATAAGCAAGTCTATAATTATGTTAGTATTATACGATCGAAAACGAGAGACGGAGGCGGTAGTTTGAGATAAAGAATTAAGTCTACTTTGAGCGATTGTGTATAAGAAAACATGTATACCAGCAAACAAACACTATGCTAAACTGATAACAAAATTATTACAAAAAATTGAAAATAATTCGATATTGTTTCTATGACACAGAGAAAAACAACATATCTATTTGACATGTCACATGATGGCATATGTTTGCCTAAGGAGCTATGTACCGTAAGTCAAAAAAATTAAAATATTAAAGAAATAAAAATCAAAATAAATTGTTATATCATAAAGTTTGTTATATCAATTACTAAAGGAACAGCGAATTTGTACCTCAAATTAAAAGAGTACAATTAAACTAGTGGTTGCAATTTCTTATTGTCCCAATTGACAATATTTTATTGATGAAACAACTGACTTAGAATGGTAGTATAGTGGATATTTTTGTAACAATATATACTATTATTTAACAGTGAACATCCAAGAGTACTGAATTCAAAACCAGACAGTAGATTAGATTAATTGTATAACAGATCATTATAATTTTACTCAATGCTTAACCAAACGGAAATAAGCTAAATATTTAAGTATTTAAACTTTGCCTGTCACATTCAGAGACCTCCTAATATCATGTCACATGCAAAATAGACAGTTAAAGTTCTCTGTAGTCATACTTTACCTCATTGCATATTTCGCTTGGTCTTGATCGGACAATGGTCTTTCTTGCGGCATTTGTAATTTCGTATAGACCATTCCATTGCGATTCTGGATACAGGACCCAGAATGCAGAATGCAGAATCACGAATGCAGAATGATTTTTTACTTGCACACTTGGTCATTTTATATGGACTATTGTCCTTGTTTACTTTAATTATTTTTCCTTTTTACTTTGCCAAAAGCCAACATAAAAATTTACAAAATCTTAGGAAAGTCCTAATTACATTTTCTGACAAAATATTGTTGTTATCTAATGATGTAAAAATAAGTATTTTTGAATTTTAATTTACCCTGAGGTTTGCTTTCATCTTTTCCATGATTTTATCCGAATTGTTAATTACTACTGACAAGCAATGTTATTTGACTACAGGTGATTTTTGACTATTTTGCTTCTGCTTCCAACGATTTCTTGATTACAAGTACTGTCCTTGTGAGTTTTTAAAAATAATGTGATGCATGTATCCAAAAGTTAAAATATTACAGAAAACTTAGTTCCATCTTCACCTACCAAATTGCCATTATAATTTTTATGAAAAAATGATTTTTAAATTCTCAGTTCATGGTTTCATTACACTTGGTAAATGTGTTACTTTTTTTTTTTTTTTTAAATTTCTAACTGTACTTTCCAAAATGGTTTCTTCTTTCCTTGTTGGAACGAACTGATGATACATAAAAAGTGTTCCTGCATTTTGCAGATTAGTCAATTTTTGTGTCTGGTTGAACCGGCAAGGAGAAAGTATCTTGGATCCTGCTTCTTCAAACTTTTACAGGCAGGTCGATTGCATTGAATGCACTGATACTGTTGCATGATTTGCTTTTGAAGTCTATCTCTATGCTCTCTAATTTCTACTTTCATTTTGCCAATAAATATGTATCATTTTATTAATTTGCGTTCCTTAAAATTCCATATGAACAAGTTCTTTCACTTTGACCAACTTACTATTATCGATGGCTGTTGACTTGAGGTAGGTCATTGTGGATTCTCAGTAACATAGCTCTAGTTGTTGGTAAGTTAAAAATAAATCTCTTACACAATGTTAATTTAATAATAGTTTGGAATAAGAGTGCGCTAATACTCTCCGATCATTTACTAAACCAATAAGTATATATATTTCATCAGAAGCATCAGCGATCCATACTGTATGTCGTTAATCACGTAATTTTCAATTTAAGTACAGAACATCATATTACTTTTACTAAATAATCGACTACCGTCAGTATATACCTGTCAAAAGATTTATTTTATTTATATCGTTAATATCTCTTCAAATCGTACACCAATGATTAACAATTCTTCATATTACATTAATACGACGAATTCATAATCGTATTTCGTCCATAATCTTAAACTCATACATCTTAATGTATAACACGGTTATAACATAATTACCTTTTCTTCTCATTCTGGCAGCTATACATTCCGCTAACACTTCACTTAGTAATCACGTACCTATAGGAATCAATGAGTACATCACCTCCGTTAACGGACTCGATTCTTATCTTTTGACTGTCTTCATTCTGGCCAAAATTGATGGTCATCCATCAAGTATTTGGGATTTAGTGTACACCAAACTTACACCTTAAGTTATACACCTTAAATAACATTGATGTAGGATATTGGAATTTAATTGGTCAGTCAATCAATGGGACATAAAATGTTCATAAGAATCTAAAATAGTTTTCTGTGTCTTCAAGTCACTCCTCACTCCTTTTAACTAGCTTTCTGGAACTGAATTATTACCGTAAAATTTGAGTTTAGAAGGAAAAAATGTGTCAACCGAAACATGAGAAGTCTTGCAAAGGTAATCAATATTTTTCCTGCCGACAGGTATATATCCGAAGAAAGAAACGGGTTACTGTTCCTTGGCATTCGAAATTACATTTTTTGTAAGGTTACACTCATGAAGGGATGTTATATACGAGACTTTGAGAGAAAGAAAACACTAAAAATCTGTTGAGGTAGGATGGTGTATGTATATAGATGTTTGTGTGTGTGTATGAGAGAGAGAGAGAGAGAGAGAGAGAGATCCTTCTTTCATATTCCATAGTTCGGAAGCTTGTTGGCATTCCCGTGTGCCTTTTCCCCCCGATTTAGTTTCGTGATGGATGGCCGCGAGATCTTGAGACGAAGTGGTTTAAACTTCCGCATCACATTCCGTCAGGAAGGATTTGAAATATGGACTGGCTGTATGGTTGCAGCATCTCCTGGAAGTCAATGCAAAGCAACTTCCCCAAAAATCCAGGCAAGGGAGGGACATCCTACGGACGGGTTGTCTGGGCCAAACTAACTTCTTCTGTAGTTTCGTTGCCCTAGTGTTGTTGCGAAGTTGGAAGGGCGGAGGTGTAACTTCATTTTTTCTTTCTTTCTTTTCACCAAAGTTGTGTCATGCATCTTCGCCTTCGTCCAAATGTGTTATGATTTATCACATCACGTAAGAGAATGTTGTAAACAAGCTCAGAAGACAAGGTTGTCATTTTTCTTGTAAATTTAATATTAAACTACCAATACTCGTATATTCTGTTTTTGTCTTACACGTTCATAACTATTCAATGATCTGTTTTATTGGTATGGAGGTTAAACTAAATAAAAGATTACCATTCTTGCCTCAGAATTGAAGGATTTAACTTCGAATCCTGAGAGCAACCAATCAAATAAATATTTCCATTGTCCCACCAAGTTCATATTATGAAGGAACCGATTGGCATCGGTTATCGAACCAGCGACACGGCAGAACATCACCTCAGACAGCGAATGAGGAAGCTTCAACGTCTTATCAGTTAGATAAGCCATTTTATTTAGTAGGAGAATTTACATTCAATCGAGCTACATAAGTTTATGTAAATATAAAGTTTGCAGAAATTTTCCTTGCCTATCTATGTGCCATCAAAATAACAATAACCACTTTTCTGTAAGTCATCACATCACTTTCTTAATCTGATTCCAAATTTTCCCCACTGTCAGCAATGCTTGGTACTTCATTACCAAAAAAAGACACCCTTTGGAAAGAGCGATCAATATTACGCCCGCCCAGAGAATCGTCTCTTAAATACACAAGAGACAAAGCTCAAGGTGTCTTTTGGGCTATCTTTCGTCAAGTAATCATTTGCAATATTGCTGTTATTCGTCACTGGTCGATAATCTTATGCTATTGGTGACCATTGCCTGTCATTGCTTGTGATTCTGGAGTAGGACCACTCGACTTTTGTGGTAGAAAGCCCAACATCGAGCCAGCCATCCGAGGGTTAGAAGAAGCCTGGTAACTCTTTCGTCGGTCAATGGAGAGCACATTCGTCTGGAAGTGGAGCTGAGCGAAAAGCCCGTAATCCAAGGGGAATTGACTTTATCATTCCGAGATCGAATGCTGGCTCTGTAACACCGGCACCTTGATTTTTGGTCGTGATTTGAAAGACGATTCGTGACGTGATCATACTGGTTCCTAAAGCAGATGGAGCGACGCTGTAACTCGGCAAGTAACAGGCAATCCGTGTAATCCTTTCTTCTTATACAACTCCATCTTTGTCCTGTCACATTTGTACACACTCTCTAAATTTGATTATTGATCATTTCCGTGTTCATTATAAACTTATATGTATCTATTCTACATGCACAGTCTTCTTGAGTTTCGCACTCTACCTATTGTACTGGCTACATTTTCATTGAGTTAAAGGATTGGTTCTCTACCGTCTCAAAACCTCCGTTTCGAGTATAGCTAAAAGCTGTAGACATTGGTCCCTCAAGTTCAGTCTAGTCGTATAAATAGCTAAAATATCTTTAAGTGTAGGTTCCGTGGTCCCTCGGATTATGAACTTCCGTTCTGTAACGCTGTTCGTAAACCGAAATTATTTTTACCATTGAGATTAATGTAAAATTTGTAAATACAATTCGTTCTAGCCACGGAAACATGCTATGATATGTCTTTTAAATTTTTAAAGTATTTTTCTGTAATGAAGACCTAGAATGTGAGTAAATATCCTGTTTAACACACTAACTGTCATCTAGAAAAAGATCTTTGAGTTTTATTATGAAATAGATTATGAACTTCGAAAACTAAACGACGTTTCTACTCTGATGAAATAGCTATATTGTTATATGTCCGTCAGTTATTGATCTGCGGGGTTTTGTCCACAGTGCCACTCATCAAATTACATAAACGTTAAAAACATGGTAGCGTAAGACGCCTGCACACCAAGCGGTTCCCAAGGTAAGCATACGGCTTGATTGTACAGTAAAACTTTTTAAAAGTGGAATCGCAAGAGAGAACTATTTTTTCAAATTGAAGAGAATTTCCGCATTATACAAAATTGCATACGAAGATTACTGTAAATCTGTTGTACACTAGATTTCAGCGCACTATACTACTCTATATAACACTAAACTATACTGGAGTGCATTTTAAAAGCTTAATTTTGTTGCATTGGTCTAGATACATCCCTTGTATGTGCATATTCTTTGACCTTGCATTACTAAACACTTCCAAACGACTTTGCTAATTTCTTTGTTACCGTTTTTCTTTTCTTTCCTCTTGATTTAACCATTTCCTCGTATCTATTCATACATTACTTTATCTTTACGTTTTAGCGCACATAAATTAGTTTTCACGCACTGAAATCGCGTCATTATTATAGATAAGTGATGTATTAGACTAGCACAGAAGGCCTTATTGAAATTTAGATACCACATTAGAAGAAGAGAAAGCTGCTGAAGTGCTTTTGTATCGGATTATGGTGGAATAATTATTACTATTTCAGGGTAGTTGTATCCCTATTGTTTGGATGTAACGGTAATCATAGTCACATATGATACTTGAAAGTATGCATCTTTAGGGTCAAGTGGCCAAAGCATTTGATTACAATTGGATTTGAGTTTGGCGTCTCTGTCAGTAGTGAGGCTATATGAGACGTGCGCTGACAGCTTAACGTGAGATCCAAACCATATGAGTTCCTACCAGGAATCGGACTCGAATCTTTCGCGCCAGAGACGCATATGCTAACCAAATGCCACAAGGGAGCTTTGCATTTTATTACGACATTGATCCATGTTGGAGCGCTTGCCTCCAATACAGATCCGAGTAGTGAATCTAATTCCTCTCTAGCAAGTGGTCTCGTCTCATATAGCTCCGTAGCTGAAAAATATTAACTTCAATCAGTGAGTTGAAAATGCATATATCAAAGACGTTTTTTTATGCTTATTTTTAGTGCGCATTATTTTATGCAGAATGATTAATGCATAGACATATTTTACTCATATATTACACTTTAATAAAAGCTTGTAGCTTGTGTTGTTTCTTGGTGTCCACTAGATCAAATGGAGTGAAGTAGAAAATGACAGCAAAGCTTAAGCTGAGTCATATTATGGTTTCAGTCACTTTATGATGTTGTGCGAGTATTGAAAATATGTTCTAAATGCTTTAATTAATAATAAATAATGATCACTGTATTAAACATATTTATTTCTTTCTGTAGCCATATATTGAACTTGTGGCTTTTCCTACACTTGGTGTAATATGACAGCTTAATGTGGCTACTGTCACTAATCCTCTGTAGATAAGTTATCAATTGCTTTGAAGTTTTTAATTATTAATAGTTTTTTAGAGAATTATAAACCTCCCCTCATATATGATTAAATTAATGCGAACTTCAGCTTTTGGGTCAATTGAGCAAGATCGCACAGTTCGAGGAATCAGTACGTGGGCCACAACAACCACCTCATTTTTTTTCTACATTGATATGCTTCTGCAGATAAAATAATTTTCTGATATCTACAGATATATGTAACTTAAGCGTGAAACGAATTGTGCCTCTGGTGGTAAGTTCTGTAATTCTATGGAAATAAGAGCGCTAATCACTAACCTATCTTGGCTCGGTATTGCTAAACATTTTGATCGATCAACATTTTGAACATTTTTTCCAACTAATGAAGTTAACTTTTATAACAAGTTCCATCCTCGGCTGTTAACATAGCCAACTGTACTTGACACCGTAATATTTATTAACATCTCGGTAGTGGTAGTAGGGTATAATTCAGTTTGTTTCAAATTTCAAACACTTTCGAGCCCTTGTCTAAAGTACAATATTTTAAAAACTGTTATTATTATTATTTTTTTATACATAAAGCCTGTCTACTTCATTCACTCACAATCGATTTGACACCAGTGGTGAAGACTAATTCTTGAAAAGAAAGAAATAAAGTAATCATAAATTTCACTTGTATTAAAACTGCTTATACCTGCCAAGCTCCTGCATATTAAAGGTTAAAATCATGCTTAAATAATGCTATAATTGTTTACATTTAACTTTTATTTACTTCATCCAACTAACTTACTGTATCACACACATATATTAATACTCAGCGCCTCCACCACATAATGTACGGTAGAGAAGAGATACACTGGTTTTCCCCTTACCTTTTTATTATAGAAGTTTCTACGCAAGTTTATGTACACTGAATTTACAAATCAGTAAATGTTTCTAATAATCCTTTCTCTGAGTTTGGACCTTTCGCCCGTAGCAGCACAAAGATGGGTTAATATTTTCTGCTTAGAGCAGCGCGGACATTGGAAATTAATCTCTTGCCCATAGCAGCGCAGAAGTGGGTTAGTATCTCCTGCCCAGTGCAGCGCGGATATGGATTAGTATCTTCTGCCCAGAGCAGCACGGAGATTAGTAAGGTCAGGAGTCTCTCACGTCCAGAGCAGCTTGGAGAGAAGGTGATCAGTGGAAGAGTGGTGTCTTCTGCCGTTTGACGTCCTCTTCTCTAGCCAGTTTTGGAATCGGAACCTGTGAAGGGATTGGAGGGGTCCTCGTCGTAACTCTTCGTGTCCTTCACGTATTTCTTTTGAGACGGCATCTATCGGCAATTTGGTCATCCTTGTGCAGAAGCACTTGATGTTTGTAAATATGAGGGCATATTGCAATATGGATATGGCCTGTTAATGGTAGCATGTTTCTTGCAGGATGGCAATAAAGCTTGTTAATAATTGCTCTTCTAAAGATAAATGGTAACAACTGTCTGTAGTTTATATACTGTGTTCATGTTGCTAGTTACTGAATTACATTGTGCTTGATATAGAACAAATACTTGTTGATTTTATATAAATAATGACTATTTATGTTTAATAGAGCCCTTATCTTAATAATAAACAGTAAAGCATATTCATGTTTAGCATCATCACAGTCTATTTTCAAATAAAGGCAGGCAACATCGAACGTAGCGAAGCGGTTAGTGTTAAGTATTAGGAATTAGTGTATCTGGCAGACCGAGAAGTTTTTGTACTATAAATAAATTACTGTATATGAACTGCGTAAGTAAGTAGTAAACAGTTATATTGCAAAATATGGATAAATAGGAGTCCTAAGGATTCAACTACAGAATTTGTGTGAAAATGTTTGTCAATATTTTCCGCTATAATATACAACTTGGAGGTGTACCTAGAAATTATTTCAAAACTTGGATTTATTTAAAAAATAAAGATTATTCTTGCGTTAACTGAGAAATACATGTGAAAGAAAAAGCTGAAGCTATTATGTGCTTCAGCAACCATAAATCTGCAAACAAGATCGTGGAAAACTTTGTGAAACTGTGTAGTTTGGTCGTTAACTTTTCCATAGAATGCGCGTCGTTTTACAAACGCCAACAAGAACATTCTACCTGTGTTCTAAAATGTTTTCTGAAGCTCCTCAGGAGCAGAAGTGCCTATATAGCTCCTCCCCACAACAAGTGAAGAATGTGTGTCTACTTGACACTAATTAGAGGAACATGTAATTACGTTTTATCTCTTTACTCCCTGTGTTACTTCTTTAGTCGTATCATCTTAACGACAAAAAAGGAAATCTTTTGTGTTTCCATCGCCTTGTAAATAAAATGGCGTTTATTATACTAGATTACACCCTATTTAATGTTTCCTTGTATGGAAATTAAGGGTGTCATAATCATCAATCTAGTGTTTTTGAGTGCTATTTTAAGGAGGCCAGTAAAGTGACGGAACTTCTTAAGCTAAAAACCTCATTGTTTTGACTTTCAGCACTTCTAAAAACATCTGTAGTTTTCCCCAGTTGCTGGCTGAAAGAAAGAAAGAACTTAATCTTTTTAAAAGAGAAAAACAAAAGAGGGTTCGCGTAACTCACCACCACACTTTCTCGCTCACCCTATCCAGTAGAATTACTCTTTTCGGAATTTTTACAAAGCTAATGAGAAATAGCATATTGTAGGATTGTTAATGGCATGCATTGATTTATGAACTAAATCATCCGTGCTGTTCCATCTGTTTTTCTTTTGTTCATAATGAAGTATGTACTTTATGGGAGAAAATAGTCAATTTGTGGCACTTATGCCTTTCGGATTATGTGTGGTCAGTACATCAGCTTTCCTCGCCGTTAATCGTGGCTTTCTAGATCAGAGGTCGCTTCTTGTTTCTTTCAAGTAGCCCCAATCGTCCTTACAACGTTGGATGGATGCTCCAATGTCAATACGAACGGTAAATACGGTCAATACGAACGGTAAATCTGGTAAATACGAACGGTCACCCACTTTTCTTCTGACCCGACACCATGCTACTTCACTTCACTGATCTTACGAGAAGCGATATTTCCAATGCGGCTAGAGCTCCGTGGCTAAGCGGTTAGCGTACGCGCCTTTTATGTGGGGAAACCCGATTTCGATTCCCGGCGGGAGCTCATGTGATTCGGATTCCACGTTAATAAGTAGGTTCCGTCTCATATTGCCTCGCTGCTGAAATGAACGTTAAACTCAAAATCTTCTCCAGTGTGGCTAGAGCTATGGTTGATCATTTCAACTACAAATGTTAAAATTCGAATAAAGTTCGAACAATTATTCAATTAATGAACGATGGTTAGAATATTGAATGCAAATAGGATATTAGAATAACAGCAATAAATAATTCAAATTATTTCAGCACAATTTCAACACAGTAGTAGTAGTAGTAGTAGCCTTTCTGTATAGCTATACGGCCATTTATTCAGTATGTGTCTGTAGAAATCATCCAACATGTAAATCTCTATGTCAATTCTTTATTTTTCCATTGCAATAATCTCTACCCTCTGATTACTCAAAAGACCACAGAACACACCTCAGCGTCAGCGTGGAGCAGGTAGCTTTTTAAGTGTTATTTCTAAACTGTAACGAGGCTAGCTTTCGTACAGTATAGTGTATATACTAAATGAAAGTTCGACAACCAGTCTCTATCATGTAAAGACATGTATTGAACCTGCTTATTATTGGTTGGTTGATTTTGACTGACAACCTTAGATAACATACAGATTACGAAGAACTGAACCTACTACAATATTAAAGTAGGGTTTAGCCATCTAAGAGGTTGAACTTCCAGCAGGAAAGCGAATGTTCTAATCAAGCTGTTTGGCTGGAAGGAAGCTCTAGAAATTTATAAATTCAGCTTCATACATTATGGATTGTTTTCAAAAGAAAGTTTATGCAGTTTTCTCAGTGCGTATTTGCGATTTCAGTTGTTTACGTGGCTTCATTGTTTACGTATTTATATCCAATATTAAGTTTCTTTAATCAGTTTGGTCATACCAAGGAAAGCCTTAGATGCAAAATTTGTCCATTTCCCCATATTTAATGCGCGTTGAGGTGCACATAACCTATAATGTGATTTTGAAATACCGTATATACAGTATACATGAATATTTTACCTTTTGGCCATATGAATTACCATTTTCCGCGTGCGTGGGTTTCCTCGGGGTTCTCTCGTTTCTTCCCACTTTCTTCATTTCTCATCATCATCCGTCTCCTTTAGCCTAGCCGGCATAACCGTGGGACGCAAAACAATTTCATTTCATTTTTAAAAAAATCATTTTATATATGTTGCAGAAAGCAAAATAAATCTTACGAATACGTCTAGAAACATTGAAGGGCAGTTTTTCCTGTGTTTGAATTGTGAAATAGGGCCTAATGCGAATATAGGCGATTTGTCAGAATAATGCCAAATTTTGCCTGATCCACGAATAAAATCGTGCAATTTCATTATTGTGTTAAAAACATACTGTCTTTAAGAACTGGAAATATAAGGGGAATGGACAGAATCTCAAGAGCTAATGAAAGCCGACGTTTCTCTAATAAACATTGTAAAGGGATGGTTTGATAACAAGAAACACGTCTACGTTGTGGAAAATGTGTGAAATTATACATAAAGAGTTTGCTGCTTACGCTGTTCAAGCAACATTTTTACCTTCCTCGAATGTAGACTGAAAAAAATGTATCGGAGTACAAAAGTGAGGTGACAGTGAGAAGGCAAAATCTGATAACAAAACGTGGAAGTACTAACGATTTTGTCCTTCGAGAAGTGAGAATAGGAAAGAAACTGCATGTTCAGTGTGAAAAGAAGCATATAGAAATGTATTCGTAGCTCTTATTTTTTTAAGTGCAGTTTGTACTTATGAACGTTTATTTTTGTAGTTGTGAGTTGGAGAAGAGAATATACTGTTTTTACTATTTGTAAGCGAACTGCACAAAATGATAAATTATATTCTATGTAACTAGGTGAAAAGTTTTGAATTGATTTCGTACGAAATAGTTATTCGCACTTCCCTCGGAATTCAAATGAGAATCGTGATGACGTTCGTATCCATTGATCGGATACCTGTGTTGGTACTTGCTTAAGGCAGGCCTAAGATATATTCTTTTATAAGAATCAAGAAAAAATATTTCTTTACGAATAATAACACTGAATTCGGGTAAAAAAAAAAAAAAATAGAACCTAATTTAATGGGAAAATAAGACGAAAAGTTCAAGTCACTATAAATAGAATAGGAAGATCTGTTCTTACACTTCCTCGTAATAGTATGATGAGATTTTATTATTAAATAATCACGAAATATTGTTTGTAATCAAAATGTGATGTTCCGTTTGCAAACGAAAATTTATGTAAAATCATAATCAATATTCTGTTTCCGACCTGGAAGTTGTATGAAGGAATCTTAAAAGAACAAGTATGTTAAAACTTAGGTAAAGTAATATTATGCAGCCTTTACGAATGATTCAATAAAAACTCTTCGAACTGGAGCTGCTGTAGATCTGCCAAACGCAACAGGAATGTGGGCTTTACAAGTGCTGTGAGTTGTCCATAACAGTATAGAGTCAATCCATTCTAAGTGGTCAAGCATGTGCCGCTAGACCATCTCCGAAAAATCTAATTGTTTCATGAATGTTTATCCTATATAAGGGTACTTAAAAAAAAACACAATTAATAATTTTTTTAAAAATCGCATGGCGACGCAGCGGCTGCGCCATTTTGCGTTTTCTCGATTTCAGACTACGTTGTTTTGAATATCTCAGCATGTATTTGTTCTACCAAATTGAAAATTGCTGGACGTCTCCAACTTGTACTTGTTTACAGCGAATGAGTGTTCACTGACTGGGGAACGTAGATCAAACGAAAGGACAACAATCTCCTGCATGAGTTGACAGTTAAAACAAGAATAAACATGATTGGATATCATTAATATAGCAAGCAGCAAGAGCAATGAGCACTTACGGACTTTTTGTCAAGTGTAAATTTTGACTTCGTTTCGCCTTTTGCTGATAGCGGCATTCTTCACTAATGCTCAGGGGTGTAGCCAGCAGGTTTGTGTAGGAGGGGCCCGTCGTTTTTGAGGGGGGGGCAGCTACAATGTACAAAGCCAAAAAAAAAAAAAAAAAGTGTTGCTGGTAGTGTTTTTGAGGCCTGAAAGAAAGGAAAATTTTGGTTTCCTTCTGGAAAACTAAAAACACTATTTTAGCTTCTTTTTCTTCTTTTTCTTCTTGTTATTATTATTATTATTATTATTATTATTATTAATATTATATAACGAAATACTTTAGTTTGTATAATATTTACCTGTACCATGGGCAAAAAGTGCTCATAAATATGTAATATACTTAGTAGAATGTTCATTTTAAATTAACAGAAAAGAAGAATGTTTTTGATATATGTAAGAGATTATTATGGGATAGTTGTGGCTATGTACATGTTATGTGTTGACCTAGTCAAGTGAATTCATGTATTTCACGGTCTTAAAAATAAATATTTAAGACATATCAGGCAATAAAGGTGAGGCTAATGATCTTTGAATATCTGAGTTGATTTTTGCATAAAGAAAAATTATTATCGCTTCGTAACTTATATTTTACCAGACGGACCAGGTTGACGACGCTTTTCTATAAAGTCGTTATAAAAATTTGGTTTACGAAACCCGGGATCTTTTGAAAATTCAGTTCCCGAAGAAGGAAAGTAGGGCTGAATTTACTTGGAGATTACCATTTATGAATACGAACTTAACCGTATTACGAAGCGGTAAGGTCATCAAAAGAAAAATGGATAGTGAAATAGTGCAACAGGAATCTAATACCCGTAATCCAGGTGAAATTAGTGCAACACCAAGTTTGTCATCTGAGGATCGACTTTTGTTAGCTGTGCAGCGACAAATTATGCAAATGACGACTGAGATAAAACAAACCATGGAACAGAAGCTCAATGAATCTAACACAAACATGGAACAGAAGTTCTATGAAGCTAACAAGACCATAGAACAGAAGTTCTATGAAGCTAACAAGACCATGGAACAGAAGTTCTATGAAGCTAACAAGACCATAGAACAGAAGTTCTATGAAGCTAACCAGACCATGGAACAGAAGATAGAACTGAAATTTCATGAAGCTAGCAAGCGGTATGAAGAATTAAGTAAACGAATAGAACGGATAGAACTGAAATCAGACGATACGAAACAAACAATCGTCCAGGTGATGAACGACATATCCTCGCAGTTTGAAGAGAAGTTAAAAAGGTTAGCCGATGAGTGTCAAGAAAAGCACGATCATCAAAATCATGAAATCTGTGCTGTAAAAAAGGATTTAACGTTAATAGAATCTTCCGTTAAACATCAAAAGATCCAGTTGGCTACTATGCAGGAAGAAATTAAAACGTTACAGGCTAGAGACACCATTTATCACAATAATCTGGGCAGTGATCGCTTCGAGTTTCCCCAATCACCGGATATAAATACGCCTTCGCCGGAATCTGAGGAGGATATTATATTAGAGGAAAATTGTCCGAAGATCACTGATGAACGAAATATAAATGGTATCATGACGCAGCACGCTACGGACCGGGACAATCACACCACAAGAACAAGGAGTGAGAAAAGAAAGGTAAAGCTAAGTGTCAAGATGAGCGAAATCAAAGCCATGAGTAAATTTAGTGGTAAGTGCAATGAAAATGCTAGTTCTTTCTTAGAGAAATTCCAAGACGAATGTAATATAATGTCTATCGACCGATCACAATACATGAAATTAATACCCCATGTATTACTCCCACCTTGTTCCTTATGGTTTAAGGCAATACGTGATCACATTAGTTCATATGAGGAATTTAAAGCGGCATTGATCGCGAATTACGAAAATGACTTTTTGCTGGCAAACAGAGATGCCACTCTTAGAAATCAACATTTCAATCCTCGATTGCACAAATCTATTGTAGAGTTTGTTATAAATGTCTATAATGAATTAAAGGTTGTTAACCCCTTGCAATCGGAATCAAGAATAATTGCATCGATTCGCAATTTGCTTCCATTTAAATTACAGCAGATCTTATTTTCCACACAGTGTATGAGTTTCAGTCATTTATTAATGCTTGTACAATGCTACGAAACTCAATACCATGCTATGAATCTAACACAATCAGGAATGGGTAAAAATAAGAATAATTCAGATCATTTGGTCCCTGTTCGGAATTTGAATATCCGAAGTGTGAATAATAATGAACCGAACCTAAGACGAGTATACTCTAGCAATCAAAATGAACAAAATAGACAAGGTTATGTAGGGAATCCGCCTAACC
The DNA here is from genome assembly GCF_964235325.1 of Thermobia domestica. Taxonomy (NCBI): domain Eukaryota; kingdom Metazoa; phylum Arthropoda; class Insecta; order Zygentoma; family Lepismatidae; genus Thermobia; species Thermobia domestica. The sequence goes on from NC_137454.1 coordinate 94,438,279, forward strand.
TAATTAATCGTAATAATTCCTATGTTAGACCATATAGTCAAAATAGGTTTAAAAATAGACGAAATGTATGGAGAAATTCCACCAACGCAGCGAATTACGTGGATAGAAGTAATGGAAGGATAAGAGATGGCACTTCACATCAAGATCCAGGTATTGAAGTAATTTCTGTACAAAACAATAATACAGGACATAATCATGATTGTGCTGTACAGTGTACCCTATTGGAACCCTACTCGAGTATGAATTTAAACTAATTGCGGCTGATATGGTAGGGGTTAAACCCATGTCAGCTGTAGGTTCTCATGAGCGTTTATCTAAAAATTTAAGCGATAATTTCTATGAACATTTATCTTCCAATTTACCGGTTCATGCTAATTATGAAAATGATTTTTCCTATGACGTTTCTGTAAAATAAATTTATTTACTTCCATTTAATTATTCAAACGTAGGTTATGTTTAATTTTTATTCTTTCTTATTAATGTGAAGAATCATAATTCGATTTATAATTAATTAAAAGCAAAGATTATTTATATTAGATTGATTTGTGTTGAAAATTTAATTGTCAAAGATTATGTTAAAAAGAAGCTCTATTCTATAAAACTAATTATTCAACGACAAACTTGAACGATATTCTTCTTTATTTATGACATCTTAGTGCTACTATGTATACATTACAATTGCAACATCTAACTTATTTGTTATACAATGCGCCCGAAAAGAATAAATATTATTTGTCACATCATTGTTTGTAATAATGATCGAAACTAGTAATCTTGATAATTTGTGTTTCACCCTCGTTAATTATATTTTTAAGCGACGATGTTTTTAATGATAAAGAATAAATAATAATGTAATAAAAGAGAAATATTAATGAAATCAAAGATTTATTGTAAATGTATTTATGTGAATGATAATAACTAATATTTTATATATATATGAGGGTTAAAAAAAAAATAATGAAGATATATACGAGGTGTGATCAAAATATAAAGAACATATGTAATGTACGAACATTAATCTAATCAGACCAGTGGTTCTTGAATATAAAAGCCAAGCCTACTCATGACTTTTATATTCAGTCCCTTTGACGGGCGACATTTTCTATAACGAAATACTTTAGTTTGTATAATATTTACCTGTACCATGGGCAAAAAGTGCTCATAAATATGTAATATACTTAGTAGAATGTTCATTTTAAATTAACAGAAAAGAAGAATGTTTTTGATATATGTAAGAGATTATTATGGGATAGTTGTGGCTATGTACATGTTATGTGTTGACCTAGTCAAGTGAATTCATGTATTTCACGGTCTTAAAAATAAATATTTAAGACATATCAGGCAATAAAGGTGAGGCTAATGATCTTTGAATATCTGAGTTGATTTTTGCATAAAGAAAAATTATTATCGCTTCGTAACTTATATTTTACCAGACGGACCAGGTTGACGACGCTTTTCTATAAAGTCGTTATAATTATTATTATTATTAATAATATTAATATTATTATTATTATAATCTCCATAAATTATATTTAAGATAGTTTTTATTATGCTTAATCAAGAACTTCTGTCCGCGACCAAATGCTATACTTTTGTGCATAAGGTAACCAAGAAAGTTCTGTCCCTTTTTTTGTGGAGGTCTGTGTTCAATTGGACCTCACACTGTGAGTTGAATGCGAATGGAGATAAGGCGGAGGTCAGTTGTTGGTGTGAGTATATCCAACATACTACCTGGTTGTGGCAATACAGATACACCGTGAACTTGCGTAAAGACAGAGGGAACATGGGACATCCACATAGCTTCATAAGAGCATGTATGCTGAACGAGTTCAGATGGAGGTCAAACGCCGCTGTAGCAGGACAGAAGATATGCCAGGCCTTTGGTGGGGGTGTCGTGACGACACGGACAGTGCAGCGATGGTTTAACAAGTTTAAGGACAATGACGAAACACCCGAAAACACCACGTGCCGGAAGACCAACACATGTACAAAGAGGAACTGGGACTACAATTCAGTGTGTGGAGAAACCATTCGGCAGCACATCCATCAACTTGGGAAACACTACAAGTTGGGTCGATGGGTCTCTCATATTCTGACTCCGGGCCAGAAGGCAACGCGGCAGTCGCCTGTGTTTATTTATTGTTTCGGAGCCATTTTTGGACAGGGTGTTGACATGTGATAAAAAGTGTGTCCTATACGAAGCTCCACGGCGCTGTCATCATTGGTTAGCATCCCATGAACGGATTTCAAAACAGCCGAAACCAGCACTGTACCAGAAAAAGGTCCTTCTGTGTGTTTGGTGCATCGTGCATCGGGAACTGCTACCAGCTGGTCAGAGTATCAGTGCAACTGTGTAGTGTCAACAGTTGAGCTGTGCTCAAGAAAAACTCAAAACTCTGGAGCCATCACTTCTGAATTGCAAATGGGTCCTCGTTTAAGGAATAAGTTAAGTCCCACGTGGGTAGGATGACTCAGGACACCATTTTCCGCCTTGGATGGGAAACAATATTGCAACCACTATATTATCCGGGTATTGCACCGTTCGATTATCAGCTGTTCCATTCTTTGGACAATCACCTTTGAGGACGCCAGTTCAAATCCCTAGTAAAAGTCTAAAATGCGCCTGATACCTTCTTCGTTTCACGGCCCACCGAGTTCTATCGCGATGGATTCCATAGCCTTCCAAAACGTTTTCAGAAGGTCGTCGATGCTGATGAGGACTATTTTTGATATTCCAGGTTAGGTGACATATCGATGTTCGAAGGTGGTGGGGGAAAAAGCAACAAAACTTTACTTGGTTACCTTTATATTTAAATTTAAGACCTTGTATACAGAACCTATCTACACATGATAGATTTTCTTTGAAATTTCACTTAATTTCTTTACGGTTTCCTGACAAAAATATTTATTTATTATTCGTGACTAAAAAACAATTATTTTATTACACTGATTAAAAAATAAGAGAGAGAACGAATGAAATCCAAATTGAATAAAAACATTGTTTCTCACCAAATTTTCCATATAAAAATATACTGTACTTACAAATCAGTTTAGTACCTTTGATTTATGGCTGTATTTATAGTACCTTGTTAAAACGTTTGTCTTCAAACTATCAAATATAAATCTCAGTAAATTGTGTAATCAGTGTCACAAAAAAGGTGTCCTATTTTTCGATCGGTATAAGGAAGACTTACCATATTATTTTTCGATTGGTATGGAAAAACAATATTTCTCCATACTATTTTACCGTAAATTATTAATTGTCAATAAACTTTGTTACTTTTAAATGAATGAACCGAGATAATTTTACTATGATGTTTTAAAAGTTGGTCATTTGGGGGGGCCAGGAAACCATTTGGGGGGGCCTGGCCCCGATGGGCCCCCTTGGCTACACCCCTGCTAATGCTGCTGTGGGTGTGATAAAACAGTAAATCACAACTAGAGGAAAGAAACGAGCTTGAGAACCTTGACTGGACTAACCATTCACCCTACTTTACGTCACAACAACGAATTTCCAGTTGAATTTGTGAACAAAACACCTCCTAGAGTAAGACATCATTCCTTAATACTGTGACCCACTTCCTCTCAAAAACACAAAAACGTGCTTTGTTGTTTGGTATGGTATACTGTAGGAGTAACTATTCCCAAAATTTCAGAATTTTTAAATTCAGGTCCATTGGAGGTATTGAACAGTGAAAATATCGTGAGGTAGTGAACAGTGAAAATACCAAATTATCGTAATTCCCCAAATTTACGATTTTTTTTCAGGCCTTTGGGAGCAGCTACAGGTCTGCAAATTTTTGAGTATAAATTTATGACCCCGGACTACATGCACACAGAAATTCAGATCTCTACATCAATTGCTTCCTCTTCTCAAACATGTCTTCAATGTCCAGAACTATTGCTACTCTAGGCCCTGATTTCACCCCTTTCAACTGGTTTTAAGGAAAAATTTGAGGGATCAAAGTTTTAGCTCTGCACAAGTTGAACACGTCCAGCAATTTTCAATGTGGAAGGACAAATTCATGGTAAGATATTCAAAACAATGTAAACGTTTGGAATCGAGAAAACGCAAAATGGCGGCAGCCGCTGCGTCGCCATTCGATGTTGAAAAAAATAATTAATTGTGGTTTTGAAGTACTCATATATCGACTCAAAATTTCTGAAAACATAGACTTCTTTGAAAAGGTCGAGCGGCAATTTTCCTTTTTTCTCGATCACTTAGCATGGATTGACCCTATAATCTTTATACATTAACAGAGTAACATTGACTTTTTAATATTGCTTTCGAGTTTTTTCTCCTTTTTTTTTTCCTTTTCAACACCTTGGTATAAACTTGACTTCCGGAACAATCACTCCACATCTTGATACAAAATGAAATACCATTTAAATGAAACCTTAGTTTTGGAATCGTTAAGATATTTGCGATTTTCTTGCCAAGTTCCGTAAAACCATTATTTTAATTAACTCTGTGCTGTTGAGAAGTGGCTGTATTAATTTTTCCGTTTGTACTGTATATCCATCGTTTCCTTGTAGCAACCGTGCGCCAGTTTTTTTAGTACATCTTGTGTGTGAAAATCCAATATTTCGTTCGTTGGTATAATCACATCTTTTATGGTACGAGCTTCGAAATTTTAACCAGGGTACTCGTACACTAGACTCTTGAAAACATGAGAGATATGACACTACAAAATTTTCAAGAACGATCCATATGTGTCACAACTTTGATCGATAAATAAGCTAAAAATGTTCCGCTCTATAAAGACTATGACAACTGCTACTACCATCAATATTTAAGTGTATGCGGTGAAGAGATGACATGATGAGACGCGGGAGATACGTTGTACTTTTTCAGGTTTTCTTATCAGCCACTTTCTCGGAATTCGTGACAGAACCAGTCTGCCTCCCTGCATTTCAAAGCTGTTTCGAGAGAGAGAGAGAGAGAGAGAGAGAGAGAGCAAGAGGGATAAAAAAATTGTTAAAGGAAAGATTAGATAGAACATCAGGCAGAACTGAACGAACGCTTTATCTGTAATAGCATTGCAGCAATGACAGCCACGCGCAGCAACACATGTTACAGGAATGAAAAATTAGGTGCAAAAAGTTTTGGTATTTTTATGCAGTTTCAAAATAGAACTATATGGGATTAAAGAAATAGCTCTAACTTGTTACCACTTAATTTTGGTAATTATTAGTTACCAACCTTACTTTATACTTCTTACCATTTAAGTTTGGGTAATGTTAGTTACCAATCTTACCTTATACTTCATACCACTTAATTTTGGGTTATTGTTAGTTACCAATCTTACCTGTAGTAACACATCAATGTGTATTAAAATTACATTACAGTATGTGCATCTATCATCCATGTTACGAGTATGTATGTCATCGTAAGACAAACAATAGTAGATACAATCTGTATTTTATTTTATTTTATTTGCAAATACAGGATTTAAATAAACAATCTGTTCCAACAGTTTAAAAAACTCAACAATTGAGCAACTCGGGAGAACACAATAATATGTCACATTTTCTGACATTCGAGTAAACTGGGAAAGAAGGTTCATCATTCTCATACAATTCAATGTGGTGACATACTACTAAACAAGCTTCCCCAGCTATCTGCAGGTACATTTCCGAAATTAAATTTGCTATATACTGTTCTATAGTTCAATTCCAACCTATTCCGCCTAATAACTCATTTTCACCGAAAGTGGCTCATACCATTCTGTTCACCCGAGCCATTCATTGGCAACGAATAGAATACTTTTAAGCGCACCATAAGTTCGATTTTCTAATTTAAAAAAAAAAAAAATCGAAAAGTCCGCATTAAAATTTATCCTCAAACCAGGGACGACATTTAAGGGAGGCGGAGAGGGGCAATTGCCCCCCTGAGTTTGAGATTTATATAGATTTTATTAATAGAATAGTAGTAAATCAGTGAAAAACGCCAAATTTTACTTATTAATGGGTCTTGCCCCCCAAGCAAAATCTGAAATGACGCTCCTGCCTCAATGTCATTTTGCTCAGCTGAATGTCATCTATAAATTCATGTGTCTCGTCTTTCCACATTATTTTAGTTGAGAGGCTCTATCACTGCAAAATTAAAATACCGCTAATTTGCAGTAATTATATGATATTTTCAATAGATAAAAAGATAATCGAAAAGTGGAACAAGAGCTCGCTTGACAATATTATTTTACGTGTGATACCGCTATTACGACTCACTTATCTGCTTTCGATTTCCAACCCATTAAAAAATCAGCATTTATTTTCGCGTTTCTAAATATCTAACTGCAAACGGAAAGCTACTAGGTGACTCGTGATAACGGTGCCTCATGTAAAATAATATTGTCTAGAGAGGTCTTGTTCCACTTTTTGATTATCTTTTATCTATTTGAAGATATCACATAATAACTGTAAAATTAGCGGTATTTTAATTTCGCAGTGATGGGACCTCTTAAATAAAAAATACAAGGTTAAGATTTAATTACAGTTTTGAGCTGTATTTCACTAACCGCATACTGTGTACTGTCTCTAATGCAAAAGTTGATGATAATCATCAAAAGTAGGAGGCTTGGTAATTGTACAGTATTAATTTTTAGGTTTACAAACTCGTAAGTTTCTAGTGATTTTCTCGAAACCTACACATGAGGATTTATAGGTACATTTTATATGAGATCAATAAAATCTTTTGTACCTTTTCTTTACGTTATCTACTAATATACTTCTATTTTAAAAAATCTTAGCTGTATCGGTGGTTCTTCACATTCAGTTCAACATATAAAATTATAATTTAGAGCAAAAATTCTTACAAAGTGTATTTCTCGACGTGTAGGGTCTTTGTGCGAGGGTTTTGCATGAAGTTCGTGATATATTTTTATGAAGCAACGCACGAGTCCAAAATCTCTAATGACAACAACTACTCGTACTGCAATCTTACGTAATTACCATGTATTAAAAAAAAAAAAAAAAAAAAGCCTTCTCTTCAAACTGTTCTTGATGTTGCTATACAAAGCACAACTTTTATGCAGTTCCGACCATTAAATCCATTATTATTTAAAATTGGTTTTATTACTTTTGAGGGGGGATAGGAGAGAAGAAAGTACGAGGAAAAGTAAGTAAAAAAAATATCTACACCTTTCACTCCACAGTTTATTTACATGAAGCTAGGGTTATACTATGCACATCATTTCTCTACGTAATCTCCCTCCTTATCAATGCACTTGGCTGAACGGTCAACGAGCTTACGTATTTCTTCCAAATAAAAGGTTTTCGATTGGTCCTGAAACCACTTTTGCACCGCATTTTGCACGTCTAAATCTGTGACAAATCGGCAATCACGCAAAACATCCTTGATTGGCCCAAACAAGTGAAAGTAAGATGGAACTAAGTCTGAGCTGTAGGGAAAGTATTCCAATAACTCAAATTTCAGCTTGTTGATGGTTTCAATAGTGTGGTGAGCCATGTGTGACCGTGCATTGTCATGCAACAACAAACTTTCTTCGACAGCAAACCTCGGCATTTGTTGCGAATTGTCGACTTCAGGTTCTTTTCCAACATTTCAATATAACTCGCACTGTTGATCGTCTTTCCCTTCTCTATGAACTCTGCCATTATGAGCCCCTGTGAGTCCCAAAACACAGTTAGCATAACCTTTCCTGCGGATGGCTCAGTCTTGATTTTTTTTTCTCCGTCGGAGATCCAGGGTTTTTCCACTGCATACTCTGGCGCTTTGATTCTGGCTCATAGTGATGAACCAATGTTTCATCGTCGGTGACTATTCTGCTTAAAAATGCATCACCTTCGTTGCTGAATCGAGTGAGTAAGCGTTGATAGACCCTAACACGAGTGAGCTTGTGTTCTGCAGTAAGCTTCCTTGGTACCCACCGTGCACAGACTTTATGAAAACCGAGCTCCTCGTGGATGATTTGATGGACAGAGCCATGGCTGATGTTCAAAACAAATGCTACCTCATCAATAGTGATTCGCCTATTTGCCAGAACCATCTCTCGAGCTTGCTGAATGTTTTCATTTGTAGTGGACGTTGATGACCGCCCCTGGTCCCTCTTCATGCCTTACACTTGTTCGGCCACTTTTAAACTTCTCGAGCCACAAAAGCACAGTTTTACGTGATAGTGCACCTCTCCCATATTGCTATGATAGTCTGCGATGAAGGTTTGACCCTTTGACACCCTCCGACCAGAGGAATCGGATCACTGCTCGTTGTTCCTCTTTGGTGCAAACTTCTAATGGAGCAGCCATGATATATCTGCAACAGAAGGAAAAAAAATGTAGGATCACACATTCACAGACGAGTGTACAAAAGACAAAGTGCGCAATTTAAGAAAAGTTATGACAAAAGTGTAGATAATTTTTGACTCGCCCTCGTATAATATTTGTGAAAAGTTTGGACTTGGAATTTCAACAGACTTAAAACAGCTCGTGGCCTCTACATGATAATTAAAAAAAAAATGTCGGGATTGGGGGAGGAATGTTCGACAGAATATATGTACCTAGGTAGTATGTATTACACTCGTCTAGAACCCATACCGTTCAACGTATTGAAACGAAATTTGACACTTCTATGCGTATATTCTCTAGCGGTCTTTAAAATGTTATTTCCTCCCAAAATGACAGTATACTAGAGAGCAAAACTAGAAGATTATTATTTTCTCAAAAACAGCTCTAACAATTTTGTTTTTCATAAATTAAAATTCCATTAATAACGGTATAGGTAGTATGAGTTTTTTTTTTTTTTTTTTAACATCCAGATTGGGAAGTTTGCTTTTGGAGGAAAATTCTTTTCAGGTGATTTTGTTTGTATATACGGTGCTTCATAAATAAATGTTTCATTAACAACCCTACAGTATACTGTAAGTTATTTCTCCTGAAAAGATCCACAATGGGTAATTTACTCGTGAGTTTTCTTTGAAGTTTTCCGAAAACATCTACTATGGTTTTGCTCATGTTTCGTAAGTATGTTTCAGTAATAACTACCTATATAGCGTAACCTGGTTTTATTTAAGAAACTGGAAGGATAAAGATTAGGTGTTGTGTTACCAATTCCTATGCTTGATTTTTTTTTTAACTGGGTATTTTGTACTTCGTGTTAACAGTTTTAGGAGTTAGGTAATTGATTCTCTTCAGAAGGGGGGAAGGGGGGGAAGCCAGGAAGTCTGTATGAAGAAAGTCGAAATCGGCTTTTGTCTCAGGTAGTTCTATAGAATATATTACTCATATGGGCTCCCGAAGAAAATTTTCTATGGGGGGGCATCTCCCTGGTTATATTACGTTTTTTTTTCCTTGCATTAAGAAAATCTTAAGAAATTTAATACATTTTCGTAAGCCAGGGAGGCTGGCTCCTCTTCGGGCACCCATGATTACCCATGAAACAAGAACTAAACCTTATCATCTCGAAAACATAACAGTAATATCTCGTCTCGTCTCTTGGACATCCTAATAAAGAAATAGATGATTTCTTTTTTGAAGAAATAGATGAATAGACTAGACTTTAAGCATTTTTGCACATGTTAAGCGATATTTTTTTGTTATCTACTACTATCATTGTCTAGACAGACAAAAGAAAAAAAAAGATACTATAAGAGAACTTGCTTATTTTTAGTGATTATTTTGATATTTGAAGTTGGCACTTTTAGCGCTAGTGATGTTGAACGCAAAAGATACAATCCAGATGAAAAGAACGTCTGCCTAAAGACAATCTTTCTTATTTTTTCTCCACAAAATTGGCGTCGTTTCAACATAGTCTCCAGATTTATATTACATCCCTTTGGCGAGTTAAAAAAAAAAAAGAAAAAGAAAAAAGAAAAAAAGAAAAAATAAAGAAAGAAAGAAAGAAAGAGAAAGTATTCTGAATTTTTTCCCCCGCAGATGTACCGTACATGAAAGTAAATGTATCCTTCGTACTTTTAAGTGAAATTGTTTAAAAAAAGAAATAATAAAACACTAATGTGTCTGTGGCTTTCTCGGAAAGCTAACAGCAAATTACGTCTGTCCATCCATTCTGAGCTTCTTATCTTAAGTTTCCACAGAAGTATGTAATAAAAAAACCTCTCGTTAACATAAGTTGTTTCAGCGTTAAGCTTTGAAACACTGAGCAGTCTGATAACGCTTGTTTTATGAGGCGGGCCTTTTAGCGCTAGAGATGAATCAGAATCTGACTTCGATCCGTGTGGGCTTGGGATTTTATTTGTTGGGGGGATACGGAATTCGATTCTATTTTGAAGCGTATCACGTAGTATGTTTAGCTGAAGACGTTAAGAATTCAAGAGCTACAAATTTTTGATTTGCGATTTTCGAATCATATGTCACTTAAAAAAAAAAAAAACTCAGAATCTGTTAATCCTTCCTTTTATATATTTAGCACCTTTAGATGTATATATTATAAAAAAGAGGATCTACTGTTTGAAGTGAAATTCCAACGACTATTCAAGTTTTTATCTGAAGCAAATATTCATATTGGAAATCGAATCCGGAACCATGCACTAGCATTAACCTCTTTGCTACGAAGAGGCACTGGCCAGATTGCAGAAATGGCCAACTTAGCAATTTTTATTGAAAATTGGATTTATATTATTATTATTATTATTATTATTATTATTATTATTATTTATATGATTGTCTGCCCCAGGAGTGCACCCACGTGGGGGGAGGTCCACCGGATCCAGACACCCTCCCCTCAGACTTTGTACCTTGACATACATTTGTATACTTTCTTAATAAAATTATACTTGTTTAGCAGAGAAATGACTGATGTAGACTAAAGATTTGACCTTGCTCATCTTCTGTACTATTTCTTTTCTGATAAAAAAACAATATAATTTTATCATTTTTCGTGATAGTATAGCTGTTAGTACTTAAATTATTTTTTTTATTAATTTTCTTTTTCTTGTTTCTTTTTTCTTTTTGTTTTCAGTGTAGCGTAATACCCGTTCCACATTACATAAACGTAATGCTTTGTATTATTGGACCCCTCCGAACAAACATTTCTGGATGTGCGCCTGGTCTGCCATAAGTTACAAATCTTACAAAGGATTGTCCATAAAACTGCTTCTGGAGCACACAGAGATGGCCAATTGTATGGTTATGTTCAAAAGTCTTTAAAAAATTTTGTCTCTTATTCGTAGGAAACAAACAGATCTATTTGAGAATAACTTGCAGGCCTGTCATCACAACATGATATCTGCAGATAACGAGCAAAGATTTTTTTTCGATAGATGTTCCGATATAGACAAGACGAGAGAGAGAATTTTAGTGACGAAATGCGAGACGAGACGGAGTTCTTCCGTAGAAACAGACGAAACATAAGACGTGACTCCCTCAACTCTAGTCTTCGTAGGTTTCATATTCTACATACAGTATCTCTTTATTCTGTGTTCGTCTTTCATTTTCTGATAATTATTTTTTGTTTTTATTATTAAACTCCTGTAAAAATTGCTCTTCGTATATTCTGAAAATTGAGTTTGAAATTTCGTAATTTGTTATACATACTTCTATATGTAAAAGAAGTAATCTTCACTGACTGATTCATTTGGGATAAACTGCTTAAACTAGAAACTGGAAATGTGGACAATACATATAATATGAGCTGGAAGCGTGGGTGGAATTATGGGGGGCATCGCCCCCCCCGCAACTTTTTGACAAAAATAAAAATGCCACCTATAAGATGGCCAGTGGCCAACTACCAAGACTTCAAAGACCGACCAAAAAGTCTACCACAACTGCCCTCCCCCAGTACACAATTCCTAGCTCCACCTATTGTTGGAAGATACCATAAGTTTTTTTTTTTTCATGGTCATGGAAAGAGAATAATGAGGGTTGTAATTATAATAATAATATGCCCGTACCCCGGAATCCCTCACGTTTAGAGACCTGAAATTTTAATATTTGTACCGTACTTTTTATTTAAAATAATTAAACACATTTTGTGATATTTGACATAGAAGAGAAGATAAAAGATAGGAAGTAAACGGGTGGAGTTATCATTATTATGTTCTTATCTCAAAATTTAAAATAATTGAACTCATGTTGCAGCGTTTTTTGATACTTAACATAGAAGGGAAGAAAGAAAAGTGGGGAGTAAATGGGATGGGAGTTGTCATTATTATAATATGTCCTTATCTCAAAATCTCTTAAATTTAGAAGCGTAAAACTTGGTATTTAGACTTGATTTTAAATAATTTAACTCATGTTTCTGCGTATTTTGTAGTTTGACTTAGAATAGAAGAAAAGGCGTGTGCGGATCACGCAATCAAATGTTCATACGAGACGTTCGAATTTTGTTCGAGATTTCCAAGTTCGGACGAATTCTGTTCCCTTTAAATGAGCAGGAAGCACCCAAAATATTGCCCACAGTAACATGTGAGAGTATTTGGTAGTTTTTGTATATTTAACATGTAATTTTATATAATTTCTTGTTTGATTTTACTATAGTGCGTAATAGATGTACAGTACCATAAATTTATAAAACAACAGTATAAAATTATAAAATCAGGGGACCGTGGAATAACAATTGCTGAGTATTTCAGAAAACAACAAACTTATAAAAAAAAATATAGGGTATCCAACCGATTACAAAAATTCTTAACATAGGATCAAAACTTTTGTAAATGATAGATTTTTTTTTCTAAATTAGAAAAAAATATGTTCTCTTTAAGTGATTATATAAAGTTAGTACATTCCAATTAGTCTTTTCATTCCGAAGCTAATGTATAAAGCAATCAGATTCAAGGAACTTTGGCGTCCATTGTATAGTAACCAGCAAAAGTACTGCAGGTCTACACACTCATGTTTTAGTGTTTTAGAGAATAATTTCAGAAAGAGTAGATCAATTGTAATTCAGTTTAGTGTGCCATAGAAAGAGAAATATTCTCTTCACAGTACTGAAAGCTATATTTTGGATTGATCCATTTGTTTGGTTGTTGGCAGAACACACTCAAGGCTATGAGGTTAGCGTACGACGCGGGAAACCCTGGGTTCGATCCCCGGAATCATCTCATGTGGTTCAGATCATACGTTGTCACCGGTTCACGTCTCATAGCCTCTGCACTAAACGGGATGCTAAATTCGAAATTAACCAACCAACATTACTGCGAAGATGTGTAAGTAAGTATATGGTCACTTTTGCTTGTAACGTTCCAAACTTCCTACTCAGAGGTTATTAGTCAGCGGACTTCACCTTGTTTTAGATTGACTGTTAGGGGACTTAATTCAAAAACGGAAATGATAAATAAAATCTAAAAATTTGATTAAAATCCAATGTACCTATGTCAACCCTATTGAGACCGTGATACGTAACCAAGAATTGTCCGCCTACCATGTCTTTCTCCCTCTTCCCACCAGAAAAGTGCAATTTTTAGTCTTTTAAACGGTTCGGATTTCCCATCATATCCGTGGTACAGCCTTGATTAACTCCTTGGGTACCAGTGACATGTATGTGGATGTCATAAAATAATCCGTTGAAGGATACCAGTGTATGTCATGAAAACGTATGATCCTGGAGATGATGAAATTTTTTAGTGGATGCAAGGCGTAAGTTAGTTCTACTATTTCTCCTTAGGTGACAGCACCTTACTGACAGAAAAGATAAAAATCTTTTGTCTCAGTAGATGACAGGCCTAAGGGAACATTCGATTACGACACACATGTAGTTGTTTTGACTATAAACAATTAGCAAATTAGGGATTATATTTCGAGATCGGAAAAGGAAAAAACGTTGTGATCTCCGGTTAGTGTTGCTAACCTGAAGAAGCACAAAATGCCTTCAGAACATCAAAATTTCCCCCCTTTTTCAATCCAATTGTTCCACAATGCAAATATATATATATATATATATATATATATATATATATATATATATATATATATATATATATATATATATATATATATATATATATATATATTTTTTTTTTTAAAGTAATGTGAATACTCTCGTCGCGCGTGCACAATAACTATGTCCTATATAACGGTCTTTTAACAGTAAACGAAAACGTGGTATTAAAGCACGCACATAGGAAAATGACACTTGGAATGCAAGAGGTTACAACGTGATTTCTTTGCGTAAATTTATAGTTTCCAGGAATTTTTTCGTCGTTGCAAATTGATTTTAAATGTTTTACTTAATTTATTCACGACCTCCTGAAATTTCAGTGATATACTTTTTTCTGTTTTTTTTTTCTTTTTTTTTTAAGTCATAAAATTCTCATATCGGCACCAACCTAATTAAAATTGTGAAACAACTCTATTTGGACGTCGCCACTTATGGTGAATAATATGGTATTCCAATTCTTATATTCATTTTGTTTGTTGCCTGATTTTTGTCTTTGTGTATAGTAAGCCTGTACGTATTTTTGGTATGGAAGCATATTTACGCTTCAATTGTTACAGAACTTAGAGTTTCTATATCATGGGAATTAATCGTAAAAATTTAAATAGGAAAAATCAATGTAGAACACCTGTTTGGTTGAAGGAAGTTGACGAATTTATTAATACTTGAATTTGCTTTCCGCAGCGGAGCTTTATAGAAAGAAGAAGAAGAAAGAACCATGTCTCATCGTTGACACGTCTATCATCTTCTTTTTCTCCATAAACATTTTTTTTTTAAATCCTGCCCTTTTTATGTCATTTTTCATATTTTTTTCTTCCCCCTTTCTTTTCCTTTCTTTTGGACAAAATAACGTGATATGGTATTGCCTTTCTTTGCAGGAAGCTGAAGGCTTCCGTCGCGGAGGCATCGTTCCGGAAGTAGAAAACGGGGGAAGTGGGTGACGTAGGAGGCCCATTTGACATCATCACCCCTGAAGGTAAGTGAGTGACAATGTTAATGTACGGAAAGAATGGATGGGGAAGCCATATTGTGGGATCCCGCACTGTGTCTCTGCTGGTGTTACTTCTGCAATATTTTATCTTGCTTCTTAGTGTTGGGTTTGGTGCTTTTACTTTTTTTCCTTTCTTTTTGTAACATGTATTCAGAATGATTTATGTGCTTTTTGTCTGGTACTGCATATATTATAAGTAATTTCCATATATTATAAAGTTTTTAAAAAATGGTTATTAGAAGGAAAATACATATCACAGTAGCTCAGTGGTAGAAAAGTAGTTTTACTGGACCTGTTGCAAAGTGTCCCTAGTTCGACTCTTGGCCACACAAGTTTATAGTGGACAACATCGTTCCCCTCAGTTTTCACTGTTCTCCTTTCTCCTCTGACATGCTCATTCCACCAATTCTTTCATAAGCGTGGAACGTAAAACCAGAAATTTCATTTAAATCAAAATTTATATCAGAGAACTAAAGAAAGTAATTTGCGTTCTTAGGTTGAATATGAGAATATTTGAGGTCTTAATGAAATATGTAGAGAAATAATGAACACGTGCATCTTTGACACTGTTCCGTCTGTTGCTATGAGAGTATACGAAACGTTTCAAGTAAAGTTAAAGGAACAAATTTCTTTGACTTGATTACAGGGTATTTGTAGGCGTTGGAAACAATCTCTTTCTCTCTCCGCTGAGTTCCTAAATCTTCCCCCGGCCATGAGAGAAGAAAAAGCTTATTTTCTACACGAACCATTCACCCAGGGTGAACTAAGGGTTGTGAATAAAGCTAAATTCTCTTTTTGAAGATACAATATAACTTTGATGAAGAAGTTATCGTCAAACACGCCCTTCTCCGCCCTCTCGATGTACACGTAAAAGTAAATTAATACCTCATACTTCAGTAGTTCACTTTAGGTGTACTGTACACACACACACACTTCCTTCCCAACCCATATTTTACTACGCTCCAAAAGAAGACGCGCGTACAAATCCTTTCAATGTTCAAATTACCGTGAAAAGATAACAGGGAAAAATGGTTTCCTAAGAGACAACGTTGGGTGCAGCGCATTTCTCTAGATAGACACATCAAAACAGCATCTGAGTGTAATATCCATTAGTATATAATACGGGGACAATACACGAAAATTACCAATGTCTTTAACGAAAGTTTGAGACGATGATACTTAGTGATGATGAAGGGACACTATTTATAAAGAACTAATTTTGGAATCAGCAGTAATAATCGTATTACGCTATACGCTCACAGTGAAGTTGTCTCGGTGGAAGGAGATCGGAGTTTCATTGTGGGAATAAGACCTCTCGCTCTCCCTTTCCGAAACGAGATGTGCGTGTGGGGTGTACATATGTATATAGAGCGATGACAAAAGGAAACAAAGGTGCAGACTCCAACGACGCCTGAGCAGCAGCTGGGATTTATGAGAGAAATTGTTACCCCCTCCTCCCATGGAATCTCACTAACTTCCCTTTCGAGACGTCGCTTTTACCCTCCAGTTTTCCCCATCCATCATAAATGGCACCCTCCCCCTTTCGCCAAATCACCTTCCTCCCCAACCCATATTGATCGATAAATTGAACCTCATCGTCAATCGGTCTTAAGGTATTTTTTCTTCCTTAAGAAGAATAAGAAAAAAAAAACGAAAAGGGATGAGGTAATTCCGTTCATCGGAACTCGAACTCAATCCCTCATTCTCCAAAAGTCCTTCCTCTTTCTCCTCCCTCTGTTGAAAATCCCTAGCGCAATCAAGCACCCTAACTTACCTTTAGCAACCTTCGCCATTTCTGCAATAATCACATTAACGTTTTGTGTGTGGATGTGGATTTTTGTCTTTCTCCAACTCCGTGAACTTCGACAGCGTCAGGCAAAATTTTCCTTTCCTTAACTGACACTCATACACACACATGGAATTATGATTTTCTTTCTTTCCCCACTGTTTCTCTCTCTTTGTGTTATTCTTGTAATTTCCCATTTGCTCCCTAACGCTTCCTTTTCCATTTCCTCAGTCTTTGCGCTTTCATCTTCTTCCTTTCCCATTAATTACATTTCTGTTCTTTCGTGAACAGGGACAAAAATACGTATAGTTATGGCAAAATACCCTTCTTTGGCAGGTGTATGCAAGTTAATAGTTGGTATTAGACCCTAAGTATTGCTGACATCATCATAAATGTAATCGTGAACAGTTAAACATCCATAACATTCCTCAACCTTATATATTGAGAGTTAGGACGAGAGAGGTTGAAGTCGAACCTCATTAAGGGCAACTTCTCTCACCTTTGATTAAGCTAAAATATTTGGTCTAGGAATTAATTCGTGCGGTTGGTACGCACACATTGAAGCTGTAGTACAAACACAAAATACATAAATACTAGGGATGGCCAGAACCGGTTCTTGGTGGAACCGGTTTTCGGGTCTGAACGGATCCGGTTCTAGAAGATCCGGTTCCGGAACCGGTTTTTCGGATCCAGGTCTGGAACCGGTTCTTCGGATCCAGATCTAGAACCGGTTCTTCGGATCCAGGTCTGGAACCGGTTCTTCGGATCCAGGTATGGAACCGGTTCTTCGGATCCAGGTCTGGAACCGGTTCTTCGAATCCAGATCTGGAACCGGTTCTGAAAACAAAACCGGTTCCTCGCGGAACCGAAACTTTGTTACCATCCCTACCTAAACGCGAGCTGCTGGCAAGCTGTGAACAGTATGCTAGATGAAATGGTGGAAGCGACAGGCAGGCCCCCAGGCGGCGGTAGCTTGTCTCATTTGGCTAAATAAACTGGGTAACTGGCAAACTCATTGGCTAAACAGGCAAACTGGCCAACTCATTTGGCTAAACACCCACTGGTGGACCAAAATTTTTTTTCTGGGGGCACAAGCGGGTCTGGGCGGGGAAGGCACAAGCGCATGGTCCTCTTTGCATTATTTTTGAAGGTGAACTTTGTGCCTCCTTTACGGGTCTTTGGAGGCTTTCGGATCCAGGTCTGGAACCGGTCCCTAAGATCCGGTTCTGGAACCGGGTTTTCAGATCCAGATCTGAAACCGGTTCTGAAAACCGGATCTCCGAGAACCGGTTCCTTTGGCCATCCCTAATAAATAACTTAAGAAAAGTATTGTCCATCGCTAGCCACCACTTTCGCTCATCTGTCAGGCAATGTACGGATTCCGTGGCGAAAGAAGTCGTCATCCTTGGAAGCGATCCAGTCAGAGACCCATGTTTCGATATCTTCTGAAGAAGTAAACCGCTGTCCAATCAAATCGTTGTTCATGCAATCGAACAAGTAGTAGTCCGAAGGAGCAACGTCTGGTGAATACGGCGGGTGGGGTAAAACTTCCCATCCGACATTTTCTAAATAGGTTTTGACCGGTTTTGCGACATGTGGGCGAGCGTTATCATGTTGAACAATAAGTTTATCATGTCTGTTCTCCCATTCTGGTCGTGTTCTGGCCAGAGCTTGCTTCAAACGCATTAATTGTCGTCGATAACGTTCTCCATTCATAGTTTCACCCGGTTGCAGCAGCTCATAGTACACCACACCTTTCATATCCCACCATATGCACAGCATAACCTTTGCACAGTGAATATCTCGTTTTGGTTGTGATGGACCTGGTTCACCTGGTTTCACCCAGGCCTTTTTTCGTTTAGGGTTCTCGTAATGGATCCACTTCTCATCACCCGTAATAATTCGATGCAGAAACCCCTTTCTGCTCTGTCGTTGAAGCAGCAATTCGCAAATGGTTTTTCGTCTTTCAACGTCTCTTGTCTTTCAATTCATGTGGAACCCAATGTGACATCTTTTGAATCATTCCCATGGCTTTCAAGCGTTTGGAGACTGTTGTTTGATCAACGCCTAATGCTGCTGCAAGTTGTTCCTGCGTTTGACACGAATCCTGCTCGAGCAATGCTGTCAATTCTTCGTCTTGAAATTTTTTTGGCTGTCCAGCTCGCTCTTGGTCTGCCAAGCCGAAATCACCACTTCTAAACCGTGCAAACCACTTCTGACACGTTCGCTCAGCTAGAGCATGGTCACCATACACTTCCACCAAAATACGATGACTTTCAGTCGCACTTTTCTGCATGTTAAAGTAATGCAGCAGGACACCCCGCAAAAACACTTTATCAGGCACAAATTGCGCCATGTTCACTTAACTACAAACTGGTGTTGTTGACGCTTTAATCCACTGCCCTATACTACGAACGATACGCGATGACAGGGGTTTGCAACACATGTGTGGATACACGGAACTGTGGGACGCTCCGTTCGTTGCGCCATCTCTTGTCCACCCGCACGAATTAATTCCTAGACCAAATATAATGGGACTCTATGTAACGGAAACTACTCAAAAATTACGGAAAATAACTACAAAAACTTCCGAAATGTTAATATAGAGAGGAATGAAGAAAATAAGGCGAGTTGAATGTAGAGGCGGCTCGTGAGGGAAGTCACAGGGATAAAAAATTATAGTTTTATCTTTTCAAACTAAAGGAAGTTAGAAATTGTATTCAAAAATAAGACAGTAGATTAGTTTTCTACGCTTAGTTTGAAACGACAAAAAATTATTTATTTTTTTTACCGATGTAACTTCCGTCACGAGCCGTCTGTGATGAAGCGCGAAACTCATGAGGAAGTGGTTGACATAGTAAGTGCAAAAAAAGAAGAAACAAAACTGAAAGTTACTTACTGAAAGGAGGAAAAGAAACTGAATGGAATATTGTTTCAGAAGAAATTGTATTGTGAAACAGTTAATAGAATGTATTGTAAAATGTAAAAGAGTGAGGAAGAGAAATGGGAAGAGCTTCTAACCCTCATGAAGACTGTATTCAACTCCTCTCACCCTTCTTATCTATCAGTAGGTGGAATGGGAGGTTCATAGAATTGAGAGAAACCAGGAGGGAGTTGAACTTGATGATATGATGTTAAAGAGACAAGAAACAGCATAAGTAAGGGATTCAATTAACTAAACATTCCTGACTTTTTTTTAACGTCCCACGATTATTGAGCGAGGCTAACGAAGACGGTAATAATAAAATGGATGATAATGGTGAAGTGACGAAAGTACTAGAAGGAAACGGGACAACCCCGAGAAAATCAGTTGCGCCAGGTCTATGGGCCTAACGTCATGAACAAGCAGATAGTGCGTTGCTGGTGTAAACAATTTGCAGTAGGACGCCAAAATGTGCATAAGGTGCGCGGTAGGAGGTCAATCGTCATCACAGACGATCTTGTTCGGAAATGCGTCGGGTAGAATCGTCGCTCCACAATGACGGAACACAGCGGTCAGTTCCCGCAGATTTTCCTCTTCTTATTGCACACCATTGTCACTTAGCGCCTGTTGTTCAAGAAGTTGTGTGCCAGGTAGGTGCCGAAGCAACTGATTCCAGAACATAAAGCAAGGCGCATGGAGTCAGCATTGACGATGGATTTCAATCGGCGCTATGCCCTGTGTATTCAAAAAACTTTATCACTGCTCGCACTTCACATGCGGCGGGAGCTGGAATAGGAACGTAATCTTGAACCACTGCCACGACGCTACTGAGAGCA
Organism: Thermobia domestica; assembly: GCF_964235325.1. Lineage (NCBI taxonomy): Eukaryota > Metazoa > Arthropoda > Insecta > Zygentoma > Lepismatidae > Thermobia > Thermobia domestica. Next base: position 94,458,664 of record NC_137454.1, read on the forward strand.
CCAGGGAAGTTCCGCTGGCGCATGCGCCATGCTAAGACCTTACTCTCTCACGTGCATACAGTCGCTTCGCGTAACGTACGGTTTCTTAGCTATGGGACGCGTGGGAAACTTACTTTCTGGATGCGCCTCGTATGTCAAACTCAGGAACACGGCAATTGCTTCCACTGCCCAATGCTCCAATTACTCCTAATATTATATACAAAATCAATAGTATATAAGTGATATACTAATGAAAAAAGTGAATCTGTACTTATATTGATGGAGGATCTTGTTCCCCCTTCCAAAGCAAAATCTGAAACGATTCTCCTTGTCGTTTCCCGTATAAACAGACATATTACGTATCTCCTCATAATTTAGCTAGTGTCATTCTGTGTAAGCGATTTGAAATTTGAAATAGGTAGTCCAACCGGGTATTTATTACGTAATGGGAAGATATGGCATCTACTACATTCGTTGATGGATCCTCTACCAGATTATATGGATTTGTAAAATTCAGGTCATCCGTAATCTCTAAGTAACACTAATTCGGTTGTAGTATGAAGCAGCGATAAAAAAAAAAGAGAGAAACTAATTTTTTCTTTGATTTTCATTATTCTTTCATATCTGCTTGTATGTGTCCGTATATATAATATGTATAGTGTGCGTAATATGTACCAGAAACCAAGTGAAGCACTGTTTATCTCGTAGCAGATGATATAATGCTTTGAGCTTTTTTTGATGGGGAAAGGGGATAAAAAAAATCGTCGTGACTGACAAGGATGCTCATTTCGGTTCTTCTATTCTTCACATCTTTTATAATTCATCCACATGAATAATATTGTATTTCCGAAAGTCAAGAGATGAGATAAGGAGGAGGGGGTGAAATCGAACACAAGTGAGAGAGGCGAATGCATGAATTTACAGACGCAAAAGAAAGAACCAAAAACATGAAGGGAATTAAAGGGAAAGGGCATAGAATGAGATTCTTCTTTTCTAGGGATTAATAGTAAACAAAAAGTATGAGAAACGGGATCTGCTCCTGAAAGTTTTTGTGCATCTAATTCTTTAACAGAATCGTTCTGTTTGTGTTATATATGTATTTTTCGTGTAAGCGTATACTTTTCCTGTCATATCGCGATTTCAAAAGCAAAAGAAAGTAAAAAAAAGGTATTATTTCATTCACGTAGACTAAGTAAATAAAGCCAAATACAGGACTATATAAAATCGCTTCCAAGCTTGTAGAAAATTTGTATGCAGCATGGTTAGAAATTATTAGCTCTTTATCTGACACTGTTGGATTTATAGTAGTCTTCCCATCATTTCCTTTACAAGCAGTTTGCGTAACCCTTCATAATTTAGCACGTGTCATTCTGTATGAATTATAAAGCGTTTTAAAATTGCAAATAGGCAATCCAACCGGCTACTACTTCTAAGAAGATATGGAGTCCTTTCATTCATTGATGGACCCTCTACCCGATTGTGTATGGGAGTTTGTAAAATTTGTCTTCTAATCTCCACTTAACTCCAATTCTTTCGTAGTGTGAAGTGGCAAATAATAATAATAAAATAAAACTTTTTTCGTCGTTTTTTCATAATTATTATGGAAACCGAATCTGACCAAGGTTTCTTGTTCCCAATTTTGTTTACATCAACTATCGATGTCCCCTATACATGTGCTGAGTATACTGAGTTACAATAACAACTTTTCCTTGGGTCAAATGACCAGAATAGAATAAGGGTGTCCAGTTACTGTGGTTACAGTTATGTTTGCTACTAAAGTTTATCGGACATCCGAAACTAGGTTTTTCGGATTAAATCTTTTGCAAAACGTTCACTAAGAAAGTGCTTATTAGTAAATCGTTTACTAAGAAAAATCTTTATAACTCTTTGCAGTATAGTGATGCATTTTTTTGATCAGTTATATGGGATGGTTCCGCATGATGGTTCAAATTTAGAATCACTTAGTCTACGCCAAAAACTAAGTGTTCCTAAATGTTACGCCAAAAATACTTTGTCATTCATCATATAACCAGGTATTTGGCTTCTGTCCAGAAATTAATGTAGTTAATTTTAAGGAAAAAATAATACTTCCCGTGCAACATAGGGGTATAGAATAAGTATTTCCCTATGGCGCAAAGAGTTAACTTAATCAACATGTAAATACCGTACTGAATGGGTAAATAATTTATTGAAAAAGGCTAGAAAAGTACATACATGGAAATTGTTGATGTGGAAAATGCGCTTGAGCGAGTAAAGTGTGAAATTTTGATCGAAATTCTGGAGGATTCCGATTGAATTGGAAATGGAAGAATCTAATGATTGTCAAAGAAAAAAAAGAGTAAAAAGGTTAAAAGATAATAGAGGAAAGTTTATTTGGAAGGAGAGTTCGATCACTAATATTATTCAAAATTCTCATTATAAAGCTAACATATGTCAATGTCAGTAATGTGAATATGCAAACTTCAAAACATTTATAAATTACGGGTTGCATAAATATCTGTAGGGATAAATATTCAGATATATATTTTATCTTTATTATAAACGCAAGACGCCTGTCGCAGTTAATTCCCGTGCTAATAATTCACAATCATGCTAATAGTTGTAGCTATCTGCGCTGTCTCCTACCTGGTGCCAAGAGATGTCGCTAGCGTGCAGGCATTTTAGAGACGAGCCAAAAAGGCTTGGGAACAACTAGTTCATTTAGAGGAAGTTTCTATATTCACTAAAAGGTAGAAAAGGAATACTTAGTGAGAGACGGTATTTACAGTACGAAGTAGGACAGGGGCGGATCCAGGACGGACTTCTGGGGGCGGTGGGTTGTAATACTGCTACTTAGAGCTACTTTTAAGAGCTCCAAACTCTGAGATAGGTTTTATTTATATATATAAAATAAGAACGTTTCCTCTTCTGGGGGGCGGGGCGATTGACCCCCTGGATCCGCCACTGAAGTATGATACGTTTTGCTGATGATGACTTGTTGGAAAAATCTGAACCGAAAATCAACGATGTTAAAGAACTTGGAGAAAATAAGTAGAAAGAAGAAAATAAATAGGTGACTAGTTTTCGGTACATATCATGGATAGTATGATAAATAAGCAAAGAAAAAATGGCCAGAGCAGAAAAATATATTTTATTACCGAATTACAAGAAAGATTTATGAAGCGTTTTCGTCTGGAGTATTGTACTATATGGAGTGTAGATACTATACGAAAAAACTGTTCAGATCGACTAGTAGCTTTTGAAATGTGAGTGTGGAGGAATTTGTAGAAAATTAGCTGGATCAAAGAGTAACGGTTCTTTCACATTATCCGGCGATTCGCCGGTTCCGTTTCAGGCAGTTTGCCGGATGAGAAGTATACCCTTTCATATCCGGCGTTTTGCCGTGGATGAAAAATATCCGAGCAGGGTTGCTGTGCAACTGAAGAAACAAATCCTTGTGACTCTTGTCGTATTGTGGTGGTTGCAAGTGACAGATGCAAGAAGTGTCTTCTTCTCGCCTTGTTAAGATAGACAGAAAAAAAAGTCAGACACATATGGGTTCACCCTTTTTTCTAGAGAAGTGGTATCTTGAAGGAGATTTTTCTGTACTGTTTCCACAATCGATAGACTTGAGCAAAATAGCGGCCAGGTTCTGGATATTTAAAATACAATCCCGGTATTCACCTGTTGTGACTGGGAAAACCAGGATAAAGTCCTTTCAGGATAGTCGGTGATTGAAATCTATCCCAGAATCCACTGGCGGATCTAGAAGGTAAAAATAGGGAGGCTGCCAGACCCCAGACTATGAGAAGTATATCATGAGTTTACTATAAAGTTTCAAAAATATATTAATAATAGCTTAAATTATTTTCAACACCCTGAAAACTGGGGGGCCTAGGCCCCCCGGCCCCTGGCCAGATCCGCCATGCCAGAATCCCAAGTCAACACAACCACTGAGCCCAAGGCTAATCTGTAGACATTATTATTATTATTATTATTATTATTATTATTATTATTATTATTATTATTATTATTATTATTATTATTAAAGTATTTCGGGTTTATTCCTTTATTTTAAGCGTTCCGACTATTGACTCAAGTCTCTTTAAAGCACTGCTCTAGTTTCTGTATTCAAAGGACTATTCAAGAAATTACAACCATAGAAGTGTTAAAGATAATTATAAAATATATAAGGTACGGTATATTTATCAAATATAACATCATGAATTCTCTCTTGCTTTGCGAAAGTACATAAAAGTATTATTAGTAAATATATAATATTGCTGAAATATTTGGTGTATATTTCAATTTTGGGCATCACAAATTTATAGAATTACAAGCTCATTTGTCCAGTGCTACCCGGATATTTATTTCTCCCAATCTTCTATTACATATAAAAACTAATTTATATTGATCAACGTCCTATGGATTCGATACTCCGGTAGTATCGGTCGTTTTCGATTATTTTCACGTCATCTTTTCCCATATATTGTATGTAACAAGTTTGGTTAAAATTACTCCAGATGTACTGGGCTAGAACATAACCACATACACACACACACACACACACACACACACACATATATATATATATATATATATATATATATATATATATATATATATATATATATATATATATATATACTGCATATATGTAAAACACACGCATCTATATTATCGCAGCCACTCTCTACTCTTTCCTGGCAACACTTGCTTCCTCCCCCAATACCCATCCGGCAGTTTGCCGCGTATATGTGAAGAGCTTCATTGCTTGTAATGTCCCGCTTGGCTGTACACGGCGATCTGCCGCGCCGGATTCTAGCAAGGAGATCCGGCTGTTTTTGCTCGCCAGATAAATGTCCGGCGGCCGCCGCGCATATGTGAAGAGCTTCATTGTTTGCAATGTCTTTCTACCTTGTCCGGCAATTCGCCGGAAACGGATCCGGCAAATCGCCGGATAATGTGAAAGGCGGTAAGCCGATAAAGATGTCCTTGGAATGAAGAATATGATCTTCAGTTTAACATTCAACGATTATGCCCTTAATCCTAAACGAGCTAGATGATAAACGTCAGTGAGTAATTACGGAAGAATTTGTAGAATGACAATTCCGAGAAAACACAGGACATATATATATATTTTATTATTGGAAATTACAGAGCCTGGGAACTAGAGGTAAGCGTTCTGGTACTAAGCTGCCGCTCCTTTCTGTATCTTAAGTGCTGTGAATAGTAGAGAAGAGTGTTAATAGGTAACGGAAAATAGAAAAAGTAAACTAGCTGACAAGAAATTGCTTTTGTAAAAACGATAGAAGATGAAAAGAGAAGAAAAGTACTGCAATTGAATCGATTTCTTTTTAAAAGGGCGTATGTAACATTTTTCTACAATTATAACGTTTTTTAAAGGATGATTGTTGTAGTGGTAGATGTAACAATTTGTCCTAAAAGAAAGTGTGTTTCTTGAAACGTGTTATAAATATAAAGCATTTTTTCTTCTTTCATAAGCCAAACCGTCTTGTGAGAAAGTTTTTGTCACGTAGGAGTGGATACCTACTACACAAGACACCGACAACTCCCGACAAGTAACCTATCTGTGACACAAGAATACTTATTACTTACTAATATATATATATATATATATATATATATATATATATATATATATATATATATATATATATATATATATATATATATATATATATATAATATAAACTTACCTAATTTGACCATTCTTGACTCCACAGAAAATGTCCAGCAGATGTGTGGATACGTTTATAAAAGAAAGATGAATTTCATCTAGCTTATGGTAACAATGTTTACGTTTGTTCTTACCCAAATGTGAAATTCTTGTTCACTAAGAGGGAGTGGATCTCTATTGCCGTCTATTGATCGACGTAGGAGTACTGTTACCGTTCAGAAATCCAACAGTATTCACACAAGGTTTTGCATCATATGTGTGCGTGCGTATTACTTCCGAAAATAAATTTTGTTGTCAGTGGCCGTATTGACTCGTCTGTAAATCTTAGTACATTCCTACATGGCCTACAGCAAGCTATATATGTACTCAAGTGTTTGTCTCAGCCAAGTCAAACTAACAACCAAATTTGTTGATTTGATGTACTGCGATTTTACTAGAAACTTGAATGTCATGACACCAAGTTTGGATATTTTTATATTTTACTGCTTTTCTGCATTCATTCCCATTTTACCTAGTTCCAGAGAGGCTGAAAAAAACTCCTTAGATGAGTGTCACACCCAATGCGTAAATTGTTTCCAATAGTCACAAAGATCATTATGCCGTGTACAGCAATTTGATGTCCCAAACCGTTTCGTAGGTATGATAAGCATTGGTAACGTTTGCTTACTTAAAATCATATAATTCCGAGAATTTTTTCCAATTACAATTATGAGAAAGTGTTGCTATAATGTTTTAGAAGCAACTTAAAGCAAGAATCGTTTTAAAATTTTCCCACAAATACATAATTTTAAGTAGTATAATATCTATCCATCCTTCTCCGGAACGATTTGGGATATAAAATTGCTGCAAACGATGTCATTATCTCTGCGTCAACTGAAAACCATCTACGTGGGTTGGATCTGATACTTATCTGAAACATTTTTTTTTCTCGCAAGTGAAATTTTTCATCCCTTGTAATTGTTCGGCCGCATTTCATTATTCTTTTGTTTTGTATTTGGCAACACTGGAGAATATATAGTTTTTAATAAGTGTCAACGTGGCGTGTGTGACTGCATAGTGTGTAGTTGCTTATGCATAGCAATTATTGTATTTAGTTGTGCGTTTACAATATAATAAATAGTATATTGTACAACGAACTTTGTGTTCGAAATAATACAGTCCACGAACATTAAAGTGGTCCTCCGGGCCGGATTTTGTTCCAGTTGTGCATGTGCGTGGTTTGCGAACTTGTGGCGCAGTATCTTCATTTTGTAGTGCATTGTCAAAGTGTGCAGAATTATAACAATGGAAGAACTCATAGGTAAGAAAACTGTCTTGAAACATGAAGTGACAAGGTTAATACATAAAGTGAACGAGAATAAAGACAAGCCTAACTTCAGTATCAAGCTGTACACTGAACGTGCTACGCAATTACATGGCGATTGCACAGAGCTCATTACAAAGTTCATTTCTGTGGGTGGTGAAAGTGAGTTTGCAACATATGACGGAGAATTTAATGAAGTGCAAAATAAGTTGGACTCTGTCTTAGAAATTTTGTACAATATGCAGCCACCTAATACTGAACAGGTAAATACATCTAATAAACAGTGCACAGATGTAAAGTTGCCAGACTTAGAACTTCCTACATTTTGTGGTAGAGTGCAGGATTGGCTATCGTTTCGTGACTTATTTGTTGCTGCTGTTCATAATAACAATCGCTTAGGAAATGCTCAAAAGTTGCAGTATTTGAAGACAGCTGTATCAGGGGAACCTGCTATATTGTTGCAGTCTATTTCCATATCTGATGATAACTATAAAGTAGCATGGGAGTTACTTAAATCAAGATATGAAGACGTGAGGGAGCTAGCAAATCATATTTTGAGCAAGTTGATTACTCAACCAGCTGTGAAGAATGAGTCATCAGGTGAGTTACGAAGATTGGTTGACAATAGTGTTCAGTGTGTGTGTGAACTTAAATCCTTGGGCCTTCCAGTGGAACATTGGGATGTGATTTTAATTTACCATGTGGGTGAGAAGCTAGATAAGAACACCAGAAAACAATGGGAGCTTTCATTGAAGAAAAACGAACAACCAACTTTCGACCAGCTGAAAGAGTTCATATTACAACGTGCCAAAGCGTTAGCTGCAGTGAGTGCAAGGTCACCGGCAGACACGTCTGCTTTAAAAACAAACAAAAAAAGCAACACGTTAGTGCATCATTCAAGTCCAATTGTGTCGTGTATCATGTGTAAAAATAACCACAAGCTATATAAGTGTTAAGAGTTCATAAATATGTCAGTGAATGATAGGCATAGTTTTGTGAAAAAGAATCGCTTTGTTTCAATTGTTTGACCTTAAATTGTTCCGTGAATAAGTGTAGTGTGAAGCAGGGTTGCCACACTTGCAACAAAAAACATCATACTTTATTGCATTTTGAAAAGAAGGATAAAGTAGATCAAGTCAATTGTTCTCATTCTATAAATCAAAAACTAATTCCTCAGGTCTTGTTGTCCACCGCTGTCATAAATATCAAAGATAATGCAAATAAGTTGATACAATTTCGTGCACTTATCGACTGTGGTAGTGAATTATCGTTTGTAACTGAACGCTGCGTCCAGAAATTACGCATAAACAAAGAGAAAATAAACATGAGCATATCAGGTGTTACTGGTTCTAACGTTGGAAATTCTCATGCAATAGTTGATTTGTGTTTTCAATCATTGTACAGTAATAACAATATTCATACTAAAGCAATAGTAGTCCCAAGAATCACAAGTAACTTTTTCAGAGTAACTATTCAAAATATAGGTAATTGGGAAATTGTGAAACAAGTAAACTTTGCTGATCCACAGTTTAATAAAAGCGGCCCTATTGATGTGTTATTAGATGCTGATGTTTTCCCATTATTGTTGCTCAGTGGGAGACACGTAGGTACGAATGGAGCTCCGTCTGCCATTGAAACGGTGTTAGGTTGGGTGTTGTGTGGTCAGATTAACTTAACGAATAACACATCAAGTGTTCAGTCATATTTTGTTTCTGTTGATCTCAATAAAACATTGCAAAGATTCTGGGAAGTAGAGGAGTTGCCAACTGTACAACATTTATCCGTTGAAGAGCAAAAATGTGAGCAGTATTTTGCTGAAACTTACAAACGTGATGTTGATGGTAAATATATTGTAAAATTGCCTTTTAGAGAAAATGTTGAGCCTCTAGGTGTATCACGGGACACAGCAGTAAAGCGATTATGCCAGATGGAACGTAAGTTACAGAAAGATCCTGATTTATGTAAACAATATTGTGATTTCATGGAGTACTTAGACTTAGGTCACATGGAAAAAATTCCTGATGTAGAACTTGATAAGCTTGTATCTGAATCTTATTATCTGCCGCATCATTGTGTCTTAAATGAAAATAGTTCTACCACTAAATTGCGGGTTGTATTTGATGGTAGTGCTAAAACTAGCAATGGAATATCTCTCAATGACAACTTAATGGTAGGTCCAAAATTACAAATGATATTATCCCATTAATATTAAGGTTCAGAATTCATCCAATTGCAATGTGTGCTGATATAGCAAAAATGTACAGACAAGTTAAGGTAGATCAAACTGATTCTGATTACCAGAGAATAGTGTGGAGAGAAACAGTTGACCAACCTATTAGTGATTTTAGATTGTTAACGGTTACTTATGGAACCAGTTCGGCTCCATATCTGGCTGTAAAGTGTTTGCAACAGTTAGCTTTAGATGAAGGTCATTGTTATCCCAGAGCTGCAGAATTAGTCATGAATGATTTCTTTGTTGATAATTTAGTTTCAGGTGCAGCTGATAGTAGTGAGGCAATGGTATTGTACTCAGAATTAACAGCATTATTACAAAAAGGTGGTTTCGAATTAAGAAAATGGTCTACTAACGACAGGAATGTGCTAAATAGTATACCTTCTCACTTAAGAGAAACTCAGTCGTTAATTTCTTTTAATGAAGATGAGAATGTAAAAGCTTTAGGTATACAGTGGAATCCATCAAGTGATTCATTTTCATTTTCTATTGTTGTTCCCACTTATAAGTCAGTAATGACAAAACGAATGTTACTAGCTGATATTGCAAAATTGTATGATCCGCTTGGTTGGTTATCTCCAGTATCCATTGTTGCAAAATTGTTACTACAATCATTATGGAAATTAAAAATTGAATGGGATGACGTACTTCCGAATGATGTTGCTCGCTCGTGGGAAGGATATTGTCAAGAATTGCCATTGTTGAGACTGATTAAGATCAAAAGGTGTATTTCTTCTGAAAATATTGTGAAATATGATCTAATTGGTTTCTCAGATGCTAGTGAAAAGGCGTATGCTGCAGTAGCATATGTACGTTGTATAGATACATCTGGAAATGTGCAAGTATACCTGATTGCTGCAAAGACCAAAGTTGCCCCTATAAAGCAAATATCAATACCTAGGTTAGAATTGTGTGCTGCAGTATTGTTATGTAGATTAGTCAATACGGTCATTAAGGCAATGTTAATCAAGTTTGAACAGGTTGTCTGTTACACAGATTCTACTATTGTGTTAGCGTGGCTTTCTTCATGTCCGAGTAAATGGAAAACATTTGTGGCTAACCGAGTATCTGAGATTCAACAATCAATTTTTATTAAATGGGCGCACACATCGAGCAAAGACAACCCAGCTGATTGTAGTTCTCGTGGTTTGAATCCGTCACAATTAGAGTCTTATTCACTATGGTGGAATGGGCCAAAGTGGTTGATGGAATCAGAGTTACCTATTGTAAATATTAATTGCAAAAATCTAGATTCTGTTCAATGTGAGCAAAAGTCTTTAACTGTTAACATGCACATTAAGGTTGACTGTACAATAGTAGATAAATTTTCATCATTATCTAGGTTAGTTCGTGTTACTGCTTGGTGTAAAAAATTTATTAGGAATAGTAAAAGTAAACAGGAGTTAAGATGTAGTGGACCATTAACTACAAAGGAGTTGTCAAATGCATTAATACATTGGATAAAACAAGCTCAAGAATCTGAATATCCACTTGAGATAAAAATACTTACGTATGAAAAAACCTTTGCCTTGTAATAGCAAACTATTCTGTTTAAATCCATTTCTTGATGAAAATGATGTCATGAGAGTTGGAGGTCGCTTGCAAAATGCTAGTGTAACATATGATTTCAAATATCCTATCTTACTTCCAAAACATGCTAGAATTACAGAACTTCTTGTAAAATCTGAACATATAAAGCATCTTCATGCAGGTTCACAGTTACATTTATCTGTTTTGCAACAAAAGTTTTGGATTATTGGTGGTCGTGACTTTGTAAGGAAAATTGTAAAAGGTTGTGTAACATGTCACAAATAGTCAGGTGTAACAGCCTCTCAATTAATGGGTCAACTTCCTGTTGGTAGAGTAACACCAACTCGTCCATTTTTGCATTGCGGTTTAGATTATGCTGGTCCACTAATGTTAAAATATGAAAAGTCGAAATTCAAAATTATTCAAAGGTTATGTAGCACTCTTCATTTGTTTCAGTGTCAAAGCAATCCATTTACAATTGGTAAGTGATGCTTCAACAGAGTCATTTATTGCAGCTTTGAAACGTTTTATAGCTAGAAGGGGAAAACCTACTGATATTTACAGTGATTGTGGTTCAAATTTCATAGGTGCAAACAGAGAATTAAAATCCTTACTGAAACTTGTAACGAATGGTGATTCAAAAGAGTCTGTATGTAATTACCTCAGTATGCAATCTATAAATTGGCATTTTAATCCACCATCCTCACCTCACTTTGGAGGCATATGGGAAGCTGGTGTAAAGTCTGTCAAGTACCACTTGAGACGTGTAGTTGGTAACACTATACTCACATTTGAAGAAATGTATACAGTTTTGTGTCAGATTGAAGCATGTTTAAATTCTAGACCATTAACTGCTCTATCTTCTGATCCTAATGACTATCAGGTATTAACTCCTGGTCATTTTTTAATTCACGATGCATTAGTAGCAATACCTGAACCAAATTTGTGTGAATTAAAAATCAATCATTTGTCACGCTGGCAATTAACTCAAAGATTGGTCCAACATTTTTGGAACCGTTGGCAAACAGAATATTTGTCTCGGCTGCAACAAAGGCCAAAGTGGTGGTGTAAACGTGCTAATATCAAGATCAATGATTTAGTATTAGTGAAGGAAGAGAAGACATCTCCTGAACATTGGAATTTAGCAAGAGTAGTTGCTGTTCATCCTGGTGTAGATAATATTGTTAGAACTGTTACTATTAAAACTAGCAAAGGTGTCTTCAAACGACCAATTGTAAAAATTTCTCCTCTTCCATTTAATGAAGAATAATATGTAGAATGTGTAGTGTAGAGTAATGTGTAGAATAATATGTAGTGTTGAAATGATATTTCAAGGTGGGCGGTATGTTCGGCCGCATTTCATTATTCTTTTGTTTTGTATTTGGCAACACTGGAGAATATATAGATTTTATAAGTGTCAACGTGGCGTGTGTGACTGCATAGTGTGTAGTTGCTTATGCATAGCAATTATTGTATTTAGTTGTGCGTTTACAATATAATAAATAGTATATTGTACAACGAACTTTGTGTTCGAAATAATACAGTCCACGAACAGTAATTTTGTTCTATTTGTACGAAATATGTCATATCATGATCATACTGGACACTAGAGTACTTAGGATGTGCATTGCCTAGTCTGAATCACTCACGTTATTACTGTTGTAGAGACCTCGAGATTTTGGATATTTGTAATAGTGACGTGTGAGTGTTCATTCTCGTATAACAAGAGGACCTATTTCAGTTGACTATTCCTCGATGCTTCTGGACAAGTGTGCGGTGGATTTCATAAAGCTCAGTATTGTAATGAGATGCTGTGATGGTTTCGCCTCGACGGAAAAGGATCACTCCTACCAGAGACCACCATACGAGCAACAACACATGGAGATTCAAGGAGTGGTCTTGCACGTCATTATTTAACCAGTCTTTCACAATCCGATGTAGGAAACCTTCATGGTTATTTCATATACTCTAGACAACGATCTTAGCTAGTGTCAACTCTTTTCACCTTACCGATTGAGCGGAGTGGTGAACGACACTGGTATTGCTTATATCTAACTCGTCTCCAGTTACACGAACACTTCTTAAATGTTCGCTTCCGAAATTCTGAGGTAGACATCAGAATATGCTGTTTGTCGGTGGCCGCGGTGATCTTTCGATGTTCTGTCACCCGCACGAAACTTCACAAATCAACGGAGTATGATGCATCCATTCAACAGTATTGACCCAAATGCACTATTAATATTTTTCGCATCTAGATATACAATGTTTTCCACTTTAAACTCGTAAGCTTAAAGGAAAATCACTTTGTCTTCCATAGTGCACCTCGCGTAACCCAACCTTTGTTTTTTTCTGAACGTGTACGGAGTTCGTGCGTGATATCGGTCAATCTTAGGAATTGTATTGAGACGAGACGAGATAAGACAAAGACTTCATTCCCAAAATAAATTAAGTGAAAGATAAACATCCCTAACAGCACAATTTCATAGCAGGTATATGCCTATCATGTTCCCTCAGGTACATGGGAATCTGTCTAGTATGTGCCTTATGTACCTGGTACCTCTGAGAGAGAAATCACATGGATGACAAGTGATAGTCACAGTCTATGTCCGCCCCTAATCACATGCCTGACATGTACTTCGGGAACATGCCTAGTATGTTCTAGGTATGTTCCCCATGCCGTAAGCGTCAATGAACCACAAAATTATTCCCCCAAAATATGTTAAATAGCCTAAATGCGTAATGTGTTTACTTTAAGGTGAGTCAAAAAAAAACACACTTTAAACAAATTTTAAAAAAAAGTACCCCGGGTTGGGCGAGAATCATCAACCTTTGGATTACTAGCTGCGTGCTGTTTTGATTTGGCCTCGGAGGCGATGAAGAGAAGGTCACTTGTAGAGGAATAAGTTGTTGAGGTCTTTTGAATTTGGCTAATCAAAGTGCTCCTTTAACAGCGTATATTCGACGATAACCGTTTGAGATCAGATAAAATCTGCTCGCCATGTAATTTTATAACAAAATGACGAGTGTCTATTTACTTTATTTCATGGTTCTTTCATATTCACTTTCAAATAATCGGTGACATTTGCCATCTGATAAAGTTGATGCGTTTGTTGCTTCTGGTACACAATCGCTTAGAAAAAGAAGCAACAAATGCATCAAATGTAGGAAATGAATTTAGAACACCTAAATGGCTCATGCCTAGCACATCTTCTGTTGTTAGGGTATCTGAAACTGTATGGATCTAAAGTATGTACCTAGAACATGACACATATATGTCCCAAGTGACGACATAAAAACAAATGACTGTTAGAGTGCGAAACTGAGCCAGGTGTATAAATGCTATATTTGTGATACATAGTTGCAAATATCAATTAGGTGTAAAAAAATATCTAAAACCTTAGGTAGCTGAAGTACATACTTAGTACATGAATACCATATGCGCCAAGTGTCGAGTATTAAAAAGTAGCTGGGAGGGTTGATACACCCACTGAGGACTGAACCTCCGAACATACGTACACAGAAAGCACAAACGTTAGCTACTAAGCTAGGAAGGCGTACGTGACCTACAATAATTCTCCAGTGAAGAATGAAGTTAAAAAAAAAAATAAGTGAAAACAACAGGTTATACGATGATACTACTTATCCCTAGAGTCCTCTAGTGCAGAGTCCTCTAGTGGCAACAGTTGGAAGTTTGAATTATTTTCCCTACCCCAGAAATGTCAGCTTCTAAGAGACAAAACTTATAATTCTTGCCTTACGAATTTTGCAGTTATATTTTACCCTGTCAATATTATACTAGAAAAATAAAATTTTAACTCTGTTTTGTCTGTTTGATTCTTCTTTCATATTACCATAATAGCTAAAGAGAATTTTTATTTAACGTGACCATATGGTTATGCTTGGCCTTTTCGAGTACAGTTGTTCATTATGGTACTAATCATTACACTTATGTTCCTTAAAGTTTCATAGTTTCTCAAAGATTTCACAGTACACAAATGAACACTTTAGAAAACCAGTAGAATATCTGTTAAGTTGCATTGACAATCTTCCAGTATCAGTAAAATAATTAGCCTTTAGGATTTGTTTTGATAATTTGTTTACGAATATAAATTTAGGCTACTATTCACTTGAAAAACATTAGATATGGTGCAACGGTTTTTTACTCGAAAATCGCATCTCAGAAGATTCTTCTGTAAGTAATGCCAACAAATGAAGAAAGTAAAACCTTCAAGGAATATTTGTGTGTAAATGACGATAAAGGCAGTGGCGGATTTAGAAGGTAAAAACTGGGGGTACAGTCAGAACCCAGACTACGATAGGTAGAAAAAAATATGTAATGAGTTTACTATAAAAATTAAAATTTTAATAACTTAAACATTTTTGTCATACAATAAACTGGTTGCCTGAACCCCCAGCCTAGAGCTAGATCTGCCACTGGACAAAGGCGAAATTGTAGTAGTCAAATGGATGAACATTTCAGTAGTAGCGATTGCATCAAATGTTCATGAAGTATTTACCGCACGGCTAAAAGCAACCGCTAATCTCGTTTACAACATAAACTGGTCAAGGTGAGAGAGCCAAAGATAGATATAGAGTATCTAAAAAAAAGAGAGAACAAATTTATGAGTGGACTCGACCAAATGAACTGAAATATTGGGTCCTATAAAGTTGGTATCCGTGGGATAAAGTATTGGTGGATAATATTTGCATAGCTTATACCAGAATAAACAATGCTTGGACACTCGTACAGTGTCAAGTAAACAATTCCACAACTCAGCTTTCGAAAAGACACGGTTCAAACATATCTACTAAAATGCTTGAATTTACGGAAGAGCTCCAGTCGTTCGGAAAATGACGTACAAGTATTGAGTGACGTTGGTTAGATAAGAGACATCGCTCATGTTATAGAGGCTGTGAAACATTAAAGAACAATATGTGCGATCGAGATTTGCACCAGAGTTTGCAGCACGCAATGCAAAAAACGAAATGTTGGTCTGTCTGCTCCCCATCCTTCCCCATCCATCGTTCTTCCTTCCCCATTATGTTGCGTAAATCATGTTGAAGGGAAGAAATACATGAGATACAATGTAAATAATTAATAAATAATAATAATTTCATTTATAATAATTACTCCCACTTGAGAAAAAGATACCACTTGAAAGATAAGGACATACATTTTGTAATTAAAAAAAAAAAAAAACACCAGGTTTAAATCGCTCAATAAAATAATTTAAGTACCTACACTTTGTATTCTTAAAGGACTAGCGTGACCATATGGTCACACCTCATTACGCCCATAATAAATAATTGGCGTCATAAATGTGACTAGTTCTGTTTCACTTCATTCCTAGGTGACCCCAAAATGACAAAAATTGTCTTTTCTGAGACAGAAAAAAATAATCTTAATGGGTTAATTCTCTTTCTCCTTTGATCTTGGCCTGTCCTTTTCCAAAATATCTGCTCCTATTCTTCTCCAATCTGAAGATTTTGATTTGAGTTTTAACCCTTTCGTGGGCCACTTTCTCTAAAAATGATAGGACGACACCTTTTCCATGTTACGCAACACATGCTAAAAGAAAGGAAAAGAAAAGGAAAGAAACTCATCTTTCGAGTGCAGCAGTTCTCATTTCCCTAGTGAAAAAGATTTATGGCTATAATGGGAATAACGCTTCCTAGTGGCTTAAATAAGAGCATATTAGGTTCCTTTGGCTGGAAGTGTATTTTTCCCATTATCCAAGAAACAGTTAAAGGAAACTTGGTATCTTACTTATAGGAGCGGTTGTAGTAAAACATTCTTGTCTGGGTAATTTCTGAACTGTGTGGGGGAAAAATGATGAAATGCTTATGTTTGCTTTACAAAATTAAGCTTTGAAATATGTTGGCAACATATTCTTTGAGTAATTAAAATAACTGGAAAGAGATTAACATATATTGAAACTCAACTGAAAATTGTGTGCTGATTAAAACACTTTCAATATACCACGTGATCATAGGTGGCATTCCATCCCCTTCTCTCGTGCGTACGGCAGGGGCGGATCCAGGACCGACTTCTGGGGGGGGCGGTGGGTTGTCATACTGCTACTTTTAAGGGCTCCAAACTTTGGGATGGGTTTTGTTTATATATAAAAAATTAAAATTTCCTCTTCTGGGGAAGGGGCGATTGCCCCCCCCTGGATCCGCCCCTGGCGTACGCCCATGACTACGGATACTCAAGAGGTGATTGTTCTACCATCTTATATGTAATGTAATTATTTTGAGTAATATTTCAGTTTATTTTATTTATTTATTTTGCCAATATTCGAGGCGAGACCGAGACTTTAGAGACTAGGCTTAATATCGTCTCGAATTACAAAAGTAGTCTACCTCTGTCTTGTCTCGAGTAAGCCTTGGTATGTTGAGTCTAGGTCTCGTCTCAATTTACAAATGTCCGTATTGATCCCGGTACCACCCCTAGTCGATTCATTGGATATGCTACGGAAGTCGGTTTCCCATAATGCGTAAAGTCTGATATATGAGTGACACGAGTCTAATATTACTATATTGGCAATCGCTGAATAAAATATGTGTTTAGAGAACATAATTCAAGCCTACCTTGTTATAACTCGTCAACGTACCTTTGTCGTGAAACAGGCTCAGGTCCCTTTGTTTCTTGCAAACAGCAACTGCTCTTTATGCATGCCGTGATCAAAAATTATAGGCCATTCCCCACCATACCAACTCGCCTGGAATATTTTAGGATTACACTATTGGTCCCTGCTAAACGTTACTGAAGCTTACGTAACATATGTGTAAACCTTTCAAAATCTTGGATGATTTTTAGGCTTCTACATAAAATTAATTTAATTTTAAGAGAGTACGAATAAAGCAACAAAATTCAGACTGTAATCACAGTATACGCTAGCGATGGCCAATTCAGGAATTTTTACTTTCCGGAATCCGGAAAGTAAAATAAAAAAAAATATCCGGAAATCGGAAAATTCCAGATTGCGGAAAAATTGCGGAATTTTTCTAAATTTCTGATTTTTTTCTAAATTCAGATTTTTCTAAATTCGCGGAATTTTTCCGACATCCAGATTCCGGAAATTTTTGACCATCCCTAGTATACACCTTTGTTTTACTTTTTTCATCAGTTGAAAAGAAAAAAAGAATACTATGGCTTATGATTGGTGTTTGTACTGTCCTTGTATACGTGTTTCTCGATTTTCAAATCTCAACATCTACAAAAATTGTCCGTTCAGCTAAACACACACATTTCTAAACCTGAGTGCTCAGACTTTACTTGTATCTTCTGATAAATGATTTTAGTTTTGATATTGATCTCATGTCATCTGTTGTTGTAGGTAGCACAGTAACAGAAAATCAGTGAGTGTTTGCCTTATAATCACGTAAAGCAGACTAGGTTAATTAATTTGTATACGATTCATGTTGTTTGCTGTAATGTTTTACTCATAAAGGGTACTGAGCGGCGATTTTTTTTAAATTAAAAAAAATACTGCAAATTAAATTTATCTCTTTTCATGGTAAATTATTTAGTGTCCTGTTGTTAATTAAAATTAATAATTTATACAAACATACAATTGGATGTCTATAAAAAATTGTAATCATGAAGATGTGTGTGTGAAAATGTAACAGAAGGGCTGGAATATACATATCATACGAGATGACGTAAATCAGAATATACCCTTGCGCAAAATAATTGAAACGAAAACCGTAAATTCAATTGTTTGTATAACAGTCATCAACTTTTTTTTTATGTTCTGGATTTTATGTACGTGTGATATTTCCACATATTTTATACTTTCTCAAATAATCAGATACCGGTACTTCTCAAATGAGACATAACTTCCAAATATGATCAATACCGTATAGAGCAGCGTTTCCCAACCGGTGTGCCGCGGCACACTGGTGTGCCGTGAATGGACCTCTGGTGTGCCGCGAGGAAATCGAAACAAAATTATTAATTCTATAGCAATCAAATTGCAAAACGTAGGGGAAAATGTATATTTGTATTGCACATTACTATGAACCTCTACTATGAATCTACAATTTTAGTTTCATGCCGTGTTACTTTTCTGTACATTTCTAATGTTGAAAAAAATATTTATCATTGTTATGACCATTATTGCTTCTTTGTTGTTGCAGACTATTTCGTAACTTGAAAATTTAAAATATCATTCAATCCTTTCAATAAATTACCTACATTTGTGTTTTAAAAGTAAAAGAGATTTGTTTGTTCGTTCGCTATTTAGTGATCTTCCTTCGTAGTAAAAGGTTGAATAGTTTCCGAAAAAGAAAGCGTATTTTTAAAAAGCTGAGTCCAATATTTTATAGCAATTGTTTTCTGTTTTTAAATTAGGATGAAAAATAAGCATAATGATTTACCATGGGGAAAAACCAGTGATCGTGCTTTCTTCTCTATGCGAAGGAGATCAGTAATCAAAGAAAAAATACAACTGTTTTATGTTTACAAATAATATCTATAGTGTGCCGCGAGATTCCAAGTTATATCCGTAGTGTGTCGCAAGTTGAAAAAGGTTGGGAATCGCTGGTATAGAGGTTAGTGGTGAGCACAAAAACCGGTTCAGTTTTTCACCGGATCCGGTTTCGATTTTATTCAAAACCGGTTCCTTTTTTTAAAAAAATTTGTTCTATTTCTGACCAGAATAGTGTTTCGTTGTTCTCCAGAAACCAATTCAGTTTCCACAGAAATAGTTTTGTTTTTCAAATTTTCTCCGAAACTAGTTTCGGTGAAAACCAAACCGGTTTCCGGTTTTTATAAAAACCGGGTTTGGCCATCCCTTTGTAGAGGTATATGTTTAGTTGAGAAGTGATTGATCAAACGAAGAGCGGCGTAGGACATTTTTCCTGGGTGGGTCATGAAATCAATATACATATATAAAAATGAAATCGACATTGTATGTTACCTTTTCACGACAAAACTGCTGAATCTTTTAAAATAAAATTTTTGAACCTAGCTTTTGGCTCAAGTAGGGTTTTTGTCATTTCTAGAGACCGGATGTTTAGGCACTAAAAACCTGGAAAATAGGCAGGCAAATAGGCACTAAAAGTTTAAAAAATAGGCAGTAAAATAGGCACTAAACTGTATCTCGAAATAATGAAGATAAATACTCAATACCATTAAAAAATAGATTCAAGTAATAGATAATGTTCAAAGAATATAGAAATATACTTGTTTGTTAAAGAATATCTTCTTTTACTATATATACAAAAACGAGGCATGTTATGCATTCCACATACTGGGTAAACCTGAAAGATGTGCACATACTTCGGAAGGTGATTCGTGGCATGAAAAGAAGACAAAAAGTCCTCTTGTATTTTGTCGAATTCCGTGTCGTGTAAAAGTGACAGGAGGCCAATTAGAATCGAAAATCGAATCCTGACCATTGGAACGAGACAAAGGTGTGCGCATACTTCGGAAAGTGATTCGTGACATTCAAGAGGACTTTTTGTCTTCCTTTCATGTCACGAATCACCTCTCAAACTATGTGCGCATAGTTCCGTTCGAATTGACAGGATTCGATTTTCGATTCCATGTTGGCACCACTGTTCCTCGTACACGACAAGGAATTCGACAAAATACAAGAGGACTTTTTGTCTTCTTTTGGTATCATTAATTACCTCCCGAAGTGTGTGCACATCTTTGAAGTTCACCCTAAATATATATTGTAACGTACCACGTGCTTGTATTTACTAACACCTAATACGCTTATATATGTGTGTATTATTTGTTATATAAATTACATATTTCCCCAATGAATGCTTATTTTGAAGAAAATTCATGGAATAGGCAACATTAGGCACTAAAGCAATTATTTAGGGAGTAAAGGTCGAAATAGGCAAAATAAAATTGGCTTAGATCAAAACTGTAACCTTCCGTATAAACTTTAAAACATTACTTTTGATCATATCTTTAATATTAAAGAATAGGCATTTTGCCTAACATCCGGTCTCTAGTCATTTCATTTTAATTAAAATTTGTATACTATGAGCACAGATTCTGGGGGAACAGGGGCCCAGACTCCCGAAAGTTCGTTTGATGCTTCAGAATGTAGATATCCTTGCTTGGATATAATACAACGAAACACATTCCTGAATCCCCCAAATTATAGAGAAATCGGGGCCACTGCTAATGAACGGGGAGGTTCGAATTGTTTGTTAAAGATATAATATTTCACGGGGCTCTGAAAACAGAAAGATGAAACTTGATAAATATCATTAAAAAGAAGTGAAAACTTGTTTCAGTGGTTCGAAAGTTATGCTTCTACAAAGAGGAAAGGTGCAATTTCAATAATTTTAACTTCCAATTTTGAATACATAAAACTTTTGCCTGACTATTTGCAAGGAAATTGGGTGAAGCCCTTCATTTAGGATGTGAGAAAACTGTTTGACTTTGCCGGCAGTCGAATATGTGTCTTCTACATCATCAAAGACAAAAACGACAGCCTTTTAAGCCATAAGGAAAATGAAAAATGCAGGAAGAAGAACAATATGACACCAAGCTTTGCTT
This sequence comes from Thermobia domestica, assembly GCF_964235325.1. Lineage (NCBI taxonomy): Eukaryota > Metazoa > Arthropoda > Insecta > Zygentoma > Lepismatidae > Thermobia > Thermobia domestica. The sequence continues at coordinate 94,479,917 of NC_137454.1, forward strand.
TTTCAAGAGATAAGGGGAAAAAATTAACGTTAGGTCGTTTGCCAGTAATTATATAGTAGGAAAAAACGAGAGATTAGAAAAAGGGGGTGGGGGCGAAGAAAATGAAGGAAGCGCTTAAAGTGCTCCTAAAGGGAAGATTTCAGAAGCCATGAAACTTTTTGACATATGAAAGAGCGACGTACGTATGTGCACCGTCTGTCCTAATAGTTCTTTGTCTCGCCATCAGGGATCAAGAGGAAACGTCGAGATATACGTTACTCTCGGGAAGGAGGTAGGATGTGCGGTTGACAGCTTGTGCCAGAGACAAATAGTCTCTCGTTAGCAAAAGAAGGGCGGAGAAATGTTAAAATTTCGTGAATTGCATATAAGAAGGCACTTGAGAGAAGGCAAAGTAATTGTACTTCTGGTGTATTTCTATATTTTCGCAGACTATTTTTTAAATAGTTGCAGTAAAGAGAGAAAAGCTGAAGACATACAAGCAGGATTCAGTATGAAATACATATGAAAGTGTTTTAATCTTTTGTGCAAAATATGTATACGTTGAGAACATTGTTCTTGTCTTTTAACAAACGGTGTAACCTTATGGAGGACCGGATTCTTGACTTAATTTTGTTTTGTAGGGACCTTTATAAAAACAAAGAAAGTACTTTTTGCAAAGAATGTACACGAACTCGTCTGTATGACACAAATTTTAAGAACGCCTTTGAAGCAAGTTATTTTGGATTCACATTATGGAACTATAAAGACCAAGTATTGAAACCGGAAGATTTTCTATTTCCGAATTTAATAGAAGCTTAAGAGCGAGGATTGATGGCTATTTTTGAGGTGCTGAATCCATATCAAAAAACATGTCTCGCTTTCTCTTACCGTGTTAAATGAAATCTTTAAGTTTTACGTCCCACGTTTATGTTAGCTAGGCTAAAGGAGACGGTGATAATGAAAAATGAATGAAATGGTGCAATGAAGAAAGTGGGAGGAAATGGGAGAACCCCGGGGAAACCCAAATACACGGTATTTGTCCCACAAAGTTCACTTGGTGCGAGCTGGGAACAAACCAAGGACCTCATGCACCAGAGGTAAACGCTCTACTACTGACAAGTAAGGTTTCCCAGGTGATACACGCCGATTTTAATCAAACTTCACAGGTTTGTAGAACAGCAAAAAATAAGCGACACGTATTTTTTTATAGCGGCCCATATGCATATTTAGGCGGTATAATAGGGCTGTCAAATTGGGACAACAATGCATACTTTAGGTAATAGCGCGAAAACGAGAAGAGATAGCCAACTGTTGTAAACGAGCAAGTTGTCATGACACGATAAGCATTTCAATAACACATAGCGCTTCCACGGGGATAACCCACAACATCCGCAAATGGACCAATCAGGGATGAAAAACAGTCACAGAGCTTTATCTATTACGCGGAATCCAAATAACGTAGGTAAGAATAAAGAATGATAAAAAATAAGTGATACGTGTTTTTTCGTTTTTGTAAGGTGAGACAAAAAACGTAAATAGATGCATCGTTATCTCCATGTCGAAAGATTGGAGAACTGGGAATATGAAGATGTGAACGCCTGTATGAGAGGCAACCCGTCAATCAGTGTTGTAGAACTGGTTGCAGACACGCCAGAAGAGAGACATTGGCTCAAGGACATTGTAGTGTAAAGAAGCAGAACCAGAAATGCGGCGAAAACTGGGTTATTACCTGCGAGTGTATGTCTACGTCAAACACGGAAGCCCTACAGTGTGGAAGTGGGGGCACAGTTGTGTTTTGAAACTAATAGACGACCGGTTGATGGCGAACGTTTGTGCATCCTATACGTGGATATACGTGTGTTTGTGTGTATATGCCATGTAAAGATACCGGTAGAAGTCCTGAACATATGAACCCGTGTGTTGTGAAGTAGTCAGCATGAGGTGTGTGTAAATGGTATGCTATTGTTTGCAGTGTTGTGAAAATGATTGTATGTAAATCCACACAATGTGCTGGATATGTTAATGGTCACACACAAAGAAACAAAATGTGTTAACACTGTAAAAACAAAATATGAAATGGAAATAAAGGATATACTTGTTGATGTCCTGGAAAGTTTCTGGAAAGGTTGTAATACCGAAGTGGACGTTAAAGATGATCTGGTATTTATTGATAATGATGTACATGACGTCGCTTCTTCACTCGCGAGTGAAGATCACAGAAAGCAACGAAGACGAAGGATTATCACAATACAACGTCGGTATTGCGGAGAAAGGGAGCACCAGCGAAGCTGTAGACACAGAATATAAAGTGAAGGCAGTTCAGTTTTGCAAAAGTGGAAAGAAGAGGCGTCTGTCGTTTGAAACTGTGAAACATAGGTTCAAGTTCGTCAAAAGTAGGAAAGATCTCTATAAATGGGAAAGACAGTTGCATGACGGTGGAACAAATTATGAAAAAGGGACGCATATTGATGCAATCGTATATGAGAAATTTCATACTGCTAAATGCAAAAATCTTATAATTCATGACACAGACTTACGACCTTGGGCTATAGAAGCTAGTCAAACTGTGGGATTCGACGGGCTTAAAGCGTCAAAGAAATGACTATGACAGTTTAAAAGGCGTCATCACATCATATCACGGAAAATTACAAAATATGTCACGTACAATAGTGCAGAACAATCCAAAGATATACATGATAATGCTAATAGGTTCGTGCAAAGTGTTCGCTCATGTATAAATTCTCATGGCGCGGAGAATGTGTATAATACAGATCAGAGTGGATTCAATTTGGAATTTCATTCGGGTAGATGTCTGGCAATGCGTGGAGAGAAACAGGTCTACGCAAATGTGCAGTCTCTGTCTGCGACGACACACAGTTACACGATACAGCCAATCGTATCTGCCAATGGAAAGCTACTGTCGCCTATGCTCATCGTCTAGAAAGAACCTCAGAGAAAGTTCGGGCCACGGGTACAACAGACAATGCTTTGACCAGAAATCTTGCTGATTTGTGCATCGACATCCGGCAAAGTAACCAAAGAAATAATCAAATTATGGTTTCAGCCTGCGTACCTTCCACAAGTTGGTGACCGGAAGTTCTATTAGGCTCATGTCCGATTTCAATAAGAATCATTTGTATGACGAATATTTACTACAATTGCTTATATTCGTTCCATACAATATTCGACATTACGCTTCATTCTGTTAAATAGCAGCCGACTATGGTTCAACATACAGCATGTTACCGAAAATAGTGCTTGTGTAACATATTCATGTGTTTTGGTTTAAATGCATGCTCATATGCATGTGACTATGAATTGTCTATTTTTGTCAACCTGTTCAATTGTGTTCAACATGTTGTTTAGTATCCCGCAAAGGGAGTATTTATTTCTACAACGGGCTTGTTGCAAAACAATATCAATGTTTGTATTACTACCCTATACGACCGATTCTTACAGGAAAGGCTTGATTTCGTTTACTGCTGGGCGGCTTTTGAATTACTGATTATGAGCATTGAACTGTTCGCAATCACTAACTACTAATAGATATAACATATAAACCATTGAACAACAAGACCAGGTTTGGTATTTCTCTCTCGAGCAGGATTCTACCTGTCACCTGCAACCAGTTCTACAACACTGATTGACAGGTTGCCTCTCATACAGGCGTTCACATCTTCATATTCCCAATTCTCCAATCTTTCGACATGGAGATAACGATGCATCTATTTACGTTTTTTTGTCTCATCTTGCAAAAACGAAAAAACACGTATCACTTATTTTTTATCATTCTTTATTCTTACCTACGTTATTTGGATTCCGCGTAATAGATAAAGCTCTGTGACTGTTTTTCATCCCTGATTGGTCCATTTGCGGATGTTGTGGGTTATCCCCGTGGAAGCGCTATGTGTTATTGAAATGCTTATCGTGTCATGACAACTTGCTCGTTTACAACAGTTGGCTATCTCTTCTCGTTTTCGCGCTTTTACATAAAGTATGCTTTGTTATCCCAATTTGACAGCCCTATTATACCGCCTAAATATGCATATGGGCCGCTATAAAAAATACGTGTCGCTTATTTTTTGCTGTTCTACAAACCTGTGAAGTTTGATTAAAATCGGCGTGTATCACCTGAGAAACCTTACTTGTGAGCCACAGCGGCCCCTCTCACCGTGCTTAGTCTGTTACCTATAGACAAATAGGGAGACGGGTGGTGAAAGTAATCCTCGAATTCTTCCCAACTTAACCAAGCACATCTATTAGCGGTGAAATAAAACAGTGTTGCTTGAAGTACCACGTGATCGCAAATATGTTAAAGACTGTCATCGTTGCAGTGCTATCTAGATACAGCCGAAGATCCGTCCCTCACCCCCACCCCAATATAGATTCATGCCAATACCACTTAGAGACAGATCATGGCACGAAAGACGTTCGCGTAAACTGAGAGTACTAATTCTGCATCTGAAAACTATATTAATCTTTATGTGGGTTCGAATTTGGTACGGGTTCAATTCGTTCTGAAGATGGAATTCGTGAGAGGACAGACAAAACGAACGTAAATTCCGCTTTTTCCTCAGGAAACCAGATTTTTTTCCCCTTGGTACCGCTAGTTTTTGCTGTGTAATGCTTACCCGAAGTTCGATTTTTTATAAGGTATTATCAATTACCTGGAAATTTATGGTAAAATAGAGGGCAACTGTAAAACTGACAGTGACCCAGTGCACATCAAGTGAAGGAGTTTGTTTATGAAAATTGAAGTTTGGATTTTTTTTTTTTAACGTCTCAACAATAGAAGTACCTTCCCTCCATCTGTCTGTCAACAGTTCTCCACATTTCTCCTTGCTTATCACTTCCCATAATTTTTTTTGAGATAAGACTGAAGACAGAAGTGCAAATTTAAATTACACTTCGCCTCCAGTCTCTTCTCAACAATGAATCTCCATGTACCCGTGATTTCCCGCTCAAAAACTTTTAATTGTAGTCATGACAGCGAATTTTTTATTTTATTTAAGATTTACTAATGGCGTGATATTTTCTCAGTTAATATTAACGCCAGATGTGGTAGTAGATTTCTACTGCTTTTAGTAGAGAGATTAAAATTCAGACGAAATATATTTTTGGGATGCTTAATCGATTGCAGAAAACCGCTTCTCGCTATCTATTACCGTTTTCGCTCTATAGTGATCAACGTTAAAGCCAGAAATGGTTCATTTTTACCACGTCCATTTTGAATACATCCTCCATTAACAAACTAGATTACCAAAATTTTGATCCTGTACATCCTAACCAAAAATTACTGGTGATCCATTAAGTAGTTTTTGAGTCTCTGGGACGGACAGACTTAAGTATTATTTTATGTATATATAATGTAAGGAATTTTTGGTACAAACCGACAAAATGTTGCTTTTTAAACCAACTTAAAAGGTAGGAAAGATAATGAAAAGATAAGTGGAGGAAAACATTATTTGAAAACTTTATATTCGTGGTCTGCAGGTGAAAAACGATGTTCGGTTAAACTCGGTTAAACCTAATGTTACACAGTGTATCTACCTTATTTTGAAATTGAGAGAATGGCATAGTAATGGTACTGTAAATTTACGTATTAGTGTTTACCTACTGTTTGTTTGTACTTGAAGGATCATGATGCTATTTGCCATTTTAGATCCCTGGAACTGCAGATATTATATGCATCAATTCTACCTACATCGTTTTGATGGTGACATGGTTTGTCAAACTTCAGAAAGACAATATGACAGACAGTTCCAGCGTTAGTAAACGTCGCTCTAATTAATCACAGCCTCTGTATCTCTTAATACCCTGCTATTAACATTTATCAGCAGGTTGTCCATGTTGGTAATATTTTGGTCTTTGGACACTGCGGATGCTGACAGTAATCGAGAAAGCGTGCGGGAGATAATTGCATCTGCTCTATGTATATGACATCATATGTAAAAGAGGGGATAGTGAGGGAGAGAGAGAGAGAGAGAGGGACAATAGTAAATTGCAGTACATATACTATGAATGCATTTGTTAGGAAAACAGGTGCAAACTACCATGTGAATGGGAAATTAAGGGAAACTAGGGAAATCATTGAGGAGACTTAGTATAATAGCGCATAGTGTCTATGGTGTGTTAATTGGTTGTGGCAATTTTTTTTCAAGAGCATGATAAATGCAATTACTCGCGAAGTTTTATATTCTACGTAGTTTTGTGACGTGAATCCAAGTGAACAAGGGAAGTTTGTGATCTACACGTTTATTCGATGTATTATCAATGGTCAATGCAGTAATAGACATTGTGGCTCAGTGGTAGAGTGCTCATCTGGTGTGAGGAGTCTCTCTCTGTATCCCAGACTATATGGGTTCGTGGTGGACAACATCATGTCCGAGGATTTTCTCGACGTGTTCTCCCGTTTCCTTCTACACTTTCATCCCCCATTTTTTCATAATCATTCACTTTCATTACATTAACCATTTTTCTTCTTTAGCCTATAGGGCATAATTGTGGGACGTAAAAGTAGACATTTCATTTTCATAGTGTAATTATTCAGTGGCGTCTCGTGAATGTATATATATTAGGGTGTCCCTTATTTTGGGTAATTTCGTGTTGCGATACCCACATCCCCCAAATGTATTCTATGTGACCGTAAACACGCATTAGTGAAATAGCAGCTCTCTATGAAAACGTTAACCCGTGCTGACTTGACGACAAAGTCATGAAAGACATTTTCATATTATAATATAATTTAGAATTTCCAGCCGTGATAACAGAGAAACTAAAAGAGACAGAAACGAAACTGCACTAAGGAACTAGAGAAAGGACGACATCTGTCCGTCCACTGACGAACAGCACCGAATGAACAGTGTTGCCAACCCAAAAGAAAGTTGTGTTTTTGTAAATAGTATGACCTAAATTGGATATCATCATTGGAAACGACAATGAAAATAAAGACAAAAGAGATTGTAAACGCAGATCAGTGTTGCAAACTTCTCGAGAAATAACGTGAAACATGTGTTGGCGCACACAGGGAGTGAGGTAATAACGTTTTGTACACCTTAAATCAGATATTGACAAGAACTGTTTACGCTTACTCTAAGTCTAGAAGGATCCGCTAAACACTGTTGCCATCAACAGAATGGAGAAATTGAGTTTGAAAGAGATACAATAACTCGGAAAAGGTCACTAGTGCTGTATGGTTTAAAACGTAGAGTGGGGTGGGGGGACTCTGAACGGCGGGCGACTCTGAACATATTAACGTTTGTCATTTGTTTCCAAAAACCGCCACCTTGAGTTTGGTTGAAAGTGGTGGAATTGGAAGACGTTTATGTGGTGAACTAAATATTCGTGCGACATGAGGAACTCACGTTTGTTTTGGAGAGGAAAGTGAAAGAGACAAACACAAATGTAAGGATCAAGTAATAAAATAGCCATACTGTAGTTTGAGACCTTGTGTATATAGTGTGTAATTTCTATTAGAGACAGCACAGAACCACGTTGTTGATGCATGAAAGTTTGGCGGGGATTTAGTCATGCTTGACTGCTACGTGGTGACTGGTGCTGCCATCTGTGAAAAATTATGAACACTTAACTGACAACCTGCGTTGTGGGGCTACTCTGAACAGATTTGATGGGGTGACACTGAACACAGCTTTGTATTGCTGTTACGATGTTTTTACTGTACAATTTGTATACAGTGCCTTATCAGAGTTTCATGTTTCATTACAGCTGCCCAGAGACTACAAGAGAGTAAAGAATGGCACAAAATACGAACGATGGAATGAGCAAACAATGGCACAAGCCTTCAAGGAAATTAAAAAAAAAAAAAACTGTCCCTCTGCCAGGTTGCCAAGAAATACGAGATAAGCAAGGGCACGTTACACTTGCGGTTGAAATCTGTCAGTAGGAGGTCACAAGGAGGTCAGTCCGTGTTTGGGAAAGAAGAGGAAGACGAAATGGCAAACTTGTTGCTCAAGGTGGCACGGAAAGCTTTCCCTATAACATCGCAAAATGTACGAAAAGCCGCATTTAACTACGCTGAAAAGAAAGCACTGAAACATCTTTTCGACAGGGAGACGCGATCGGCGGGAAAAGATTGGCTTCGATTGTTTCTCAAACGAAACCCTGAATTATTATTACGAACGCTGAAACAGCTATCTCTTACAAGAGCAAATGGTTTCAGCAAGGAAGTTGTCACAGAATATTTTGATCTCCTGCATCAAACCGTAAGGCACTGGCTTGGTCAATTCTCCGGAACACATCTACAACGTGGAAGAGACTGGCCTTTTTTTCAACAATAAACCAAAGCGTGTTGTGGCAGACAAAGGTTGTTCGCAGTGTTTGTGACATGAGCCGAGAAAGGAGAAAATGTTTCGTTAATTCCGTGATGTAATGCTGCAAGCGCTTTCATTTCTCTGTCCTGGGTTATCTGCAATAGGTAACTGGATCCAATGTTCAAGATGCAGCCGTTGGTACCGCATAGTCTGTGTGAGCACTGGTGACAATGTACTTTTTATCTGTGGACGATGCAAAACCAGTGCGTGAGCACATGTCAGATCTACGGGGTCTACGTTCCCCAAGGAGTTTTAATACACTGTTTTGACTTTAGTAAATCTCTTCCTTTGTTTTTATTGGACAGATCACACATGCAGATTATTCATCCCTAAAATATATACAGTACGTTTAGTATTTCTGCATATTTTTAGTGCCTTTTTTAATGTTCAGTGTCACCCCTCCTTTGTTCAGTTTCACCTCCCGATCGTGGGTGACTCTGAACACAACACACGTGTTCATTTCCACGCATGTAGCATCCATTCTATACCAGATATCGCGCATTGCTTGCACCGTGTGTTGAACAACATATTGGGGTTTCGATTCCATGTAAAGTTTCTTCCATTCGTTGCGAACCGTTTGCTTATAAGATAAATTACCACGAAATTGTTCAGTGTCCCCCCACCCCACTATATAATGCAAGGCGGAAGAGCATGAGGAGTAGTGTCGTGATTATGTGAGAGTGATAACTCACGTACTGACAGATATATTCGGTATCTTGTTAAAGCATAGAACTAAGGTTGTAAAAGATGGTAACGCTGCACAGCGGCAGCTTTTTTACTCTTAATGTCATCATGGTTATCAGTGTCCTCAAAAGCCGACGAGTACATAAACCCATGCAAATTGAATGCTGTTTTCATATTTTAACCAGCTTGTTGGGATTCCAACCCGCTGTGCAGCGTTTTGCCACCTTTTACAAACCTTATTTGTCAGATTTACAAGATATCGTATATCTCGGTCAGTTATCAATCTCACATAACCACGGTTCTACACTTCATGCTCTACCGCCTTGCATTATAGGTTTTAAAGCATACAACACTAGTGACCTTTTCCGAGTTATTGTATGTTTTTCAAACTAAATTTTTCTCTTCTATTGATGGCAACACTGTTCACCGGATTCTTCTAGACTTAGAATCAAAGCAAACAGTTCTTCTCAATATCTGTTTTAAGGTGTACAAAACGTTAGTACCTCACTCCGCGCCAACACATATTACACGTTATTTCTCGAGAAGTTTGCAACACTGATCTGCGTTTATCAAATCTTTTGCCTTTTTTTATTGTTGCTTCAAATGATGATATTCAATTTAGGTCATTCCATTTACAAAAAAACACAACTTTGTCTTGGGTTGGCAACACTGTTCATCCGGTGCTGTTTGTCAATACACGAGCAGATGTCGCCCTTTCTCTAGATTTTTAGTGCAAAGTTTCGTGTCTCTGTCTCGTATAGTTTCTCCGTTATCACGATTAGAAATTCTAAATTATATTATAATGTGGAAATGTAATTTCATGACTGTCGTCAAGTCGGCACGGGTTAACGTTCTCGTAGAGAGTTGCTATTTCACTAATGCATGTTTATGGTCACATAGAATACATTTAGGGGATGTGCGTATCGCAACATGAAATTAACCAAAATAAGGGACACACTATAACTTATAGGCTATATCAGTGGCGTATTTACGATTTTGTTTCGGGAGGGGCTTTGCCTGGAAATGTAAAAATTCTGCAAGATTTTTCATTTACTTTACTATACTAAGAAAGATTTCGGGGGGGCTTAAGCCTGGAAGCCTCCCTCCTAAATACGCCACTGATTATATATATATATATATACTGTATATATATATATATATATATATATATATATATATATATATATATATATATATATATATATATATATATATATAATATAATATAATGATCGAAAATGACCGATATTAATGTCGAATCTACAGTTTTCGGAGTCACTGAAATAAACAGTGACAGTGAGTGCAAGACAAAAAAAAAAAAAAACGCTTTAGTAATAGTAAACAGTAACTGACTAACGAACATATTACTAATTTTTCTTATTTTAACCCAAAGAAGCGGGTATTTGACGGTAGTCGAAGATATAAAACAAAATTAACATTTACAGTGATACTATTTGAGAAAATGTAGAAGAATGTCATACCGTGGCTAGAAATATTAAATTGTGTTATGAGATTTTAGGATTAAGGTGACTCTTTATCGATAAAGATGTTCCTTGAAGAGATAGAAGAGAAAAGCTCCAAGGTGGGGGAAAAATGGTGTCTCACTCAATTTCTCCTTTTCTTTTTTTAATCATTTCCAATATTGATGTTATGTCATTTATTTTCTCCTAGCACACCCTCATTGATTTCTCATTCTTCATGCCTATTTTCTCAGTTCTTCTCTATATTCATATTTAGATAGCTGTTTTGTATGTCATTAGTTTATTTATTTATTTATTTATTTGTAGCTAGTCTATGTTTTTGCTCTGCAAATTCAGTCCATATTTTTATAAACTTTCCAGAACCTTCAGCATACAATTTTCTTGTTCTTATATGCGTCATTTGTCCTACTTTGTATAACTTTTTCTTTGTGTGTATATATAACCATGATAGAAGACACTTGGGAAAGAAAGATTGCAATGATTGCTCGTTTTGTTAATGGATTGAAGAGAGGGAAATATTGAAACTCCGTAACAATTCTCTAGCTCCGTAGCCCAAGAAGTCATTCGCTTGACAGGCGTCTTCTTCTCACAAAGAACTTCTGGGCTTATTTTCGTCGTCGACAGCAGCACCGACATTTTCAGTTCCCTCGGCGAGAACTTAATATAATTACAGAGGCGTTTGCTCAACTTCCAGACTGCGTCGTTCCAAAGTTTAGCTCTTAATTCATTTATTATCTTTAGTAGAAATTACTAATTTAGATTCTCTCGAATTGAAATGTTGCTATTGTGTGGTTTCCAGGTCACCTTTCATTTTCTTTTTTCTTTTCTTTAATAATTTAGCTGTCTTCTTTTATGTTTTCCTTCTGCTTGCTCAGTTGTAATTTTCCAAAAGTTTATCAACCATTAACACTAGAATACTATTGCAGAACTTCTTTTATTTATTCATTTGTGTCATTTTATGGATTGTATTATTGAAAGTCCAAGATAAAGTTGTTGTATATAAAGTTAAGTTACGCTATGTACAGGGTGTTTCAGAACAACACCGACAACGTTTGGGAGGTGATTCCTGACACCTAGATAAGACAAAAAGTATAGACCAACCTGGGTGCACAAATGCTTCCTTTCGGTGTTTATACGCTGCCGAAAACATGATAAAAATAAATTTTAAAGGGCCATAGCTCCAAAACTATGGGACCTACCGTGGTCGGGTCAAGACTTTACTTAGGAACTAATATGCATGTGCCTATCCATTTTCAGAATCCTGCGGTCCTTCCGCAACAACTTTTATAAAGGTAGTTGGTAAGTACTTCAAATTATAAGCCAGTAGCCAAACTCCCTCCATAAAGATTGATGTGTGTGTATCACAGGATTCTGAAACATGGCTATTTGGGTAGGGTACATATTAGTTCTTAAGTGAAGTCTTAACCCGACTGCGGCAAGTCCCATAGTTTTGGAGCTATGGACCTTTAAAATTCATTTTTTCATGTTTTCGGGAGCTTGTAACTCCGAAAGGAAGCATTTGTGCACCCAGATAGGTCTATCCTTTTTGCCTTATCTTGGTGTCAGGAATCATCTCCCAAACGTTGTCAGTGTTGTTTTGAAACACCCTGTATAAATTGTTATATAATTATGTGTTTCTTTTTCTGTGTTAATAAAATATGAACGCATAGTGGCATACACAAATAAGAGTGTTCCGAGTTTTAACTCCAATCCTTGAGCAAGATATTCTGGAAAATTAAACATTTATCATATTACATGTGTAAACACCTGAAGCTTTATAGATTAGGGAACTTAAACCCCCTTCCTAGTGATGAAATTCTGCACTCTCTACTGTGAACACACATGATAATAGTACCTTTGTGAGCCAAAGAAAAAGTTGAACTCAGATCTTGTCAAGTTGAGAAATATTCTGAACTTTCATTGCCTTACCTCTATTTATTAATATCTCTTTAATTCCTTCCATTACTCTCATAGAGTATATATTCTCATAATTTCATACCTCGTCTACATAGAACAATTGTGTGCAACTGGTGAATGTGTGTGACTTAGGAGCATAATGATCTGACTTCTTGATAGTACAGTGAAACGTCTGAACAAGCGGACACCGATGAAACATAATAATCTGTCCGTCAATGAGAATGGTGTCCGCTGAGAGAGAGAACACAAATTTAGATTACTCACAGCACATGCAATAATTGTATGCAGTAAACACATTAGTTGTAAGTACAAGACTAATACGGAATTAGTGGGGTTAGAATGGGGGATGTTCACTTCTGTAAAGAAACAAAAGTATCGCTGGTAGTGTGATAAATTTCAAATATGCTGTAACATGTATTGCGTATGTGATGATTTTCTTAAATAGATGTAATTTTCCTGTAATACAACGCGCATACTGACTGCACTAAAACTAAGAATGCCCCAAAATAAAAACATGGAACATTTTTTAGGGATGCGCACGAGACGAGTCGAGACAGCATTTTCCTGACAAAATTCGAGTTGAGACACTGCTCTTTCAATAAAGAAATATACATTTTTCGAGTCGAGACATCTTTTTTACAGCACATTTTCGAGACGAGACAGCCACAAATCTTGTCTCGTGCGCATCCCTAACATTTTTATTAAATACAGAAAATTTAATGTGAACGGAGAAAACAAAAATTGCAAGTTCAGCTTGCAGCTGCACTGTGTGGTGGTTTAACAATTCATTAAAGGAAAGGTTTTCAGTCTATCATACTGCATCACAAATTTATTTCCAAAATGTAGGAAGTAGTGCAAAGTATGTATGAATAGAGAATAAATCCTGTCCGTTATGAAGAGGTTGTTAAAACATTGGAAAGGGGATGGAGAGTCGGTATCTAAGAATGTCTGAAAAAAAAATGGAAGCTTCTGTCTAGTGATGAGCAAATGCAAGACCAAGACCTGGATGGTCTTGGTCTTGCACATCCAGTCTTGGTCTTGGTCTTGGTCTTGCATACCCAGTCTTGGTCTTGATCTTGCTGCAAGAGTCTTGCAAGTCTTGCTTTCAACAAAATCTTATGCTTTTCTTAGGTAAATTTTACTCTGGATAAATTCTACAATACTCCTATAATAATGGAAATACAATGTATGTTTCTAAATGTAATATAGTATACAGTGTTCGAAGTTAAAAAAAAAAAAAAAAAAAGCAGAGGCAGTATATTTTATAGTGATTTTGACTCAACATACCGGCTATTTAAATATTGTCTTGATCATTGAAAAACCAGAGACTGTATGTCTTCAACACTGAAAAACTGGAGGTGGTATGACACACCACTGCATACCGTCTCACTTCGACCACTGATAGTTTACCTTCGTTTAAGTATGATGATAGTGTACAACATAGGCGATAATCTTTTTCATAGGGTGCTCGCTCTTCACTAATAAGATAAATTACAATGTTTCGAAATATATTTTTATATTTTTTAACAGATCCATTACTCCCGTGGTCCCCAAACATTGGGGAGGCTACCCCTCAGACGTATGAAAGAAAATCAAGACAGTATAGATTCCTGAAATATCGTGAATTGCTAAATTATTTTTACACACTAAAGGCGTCAGTTATTTTTTATTTCCAACCAAAATTAGTTAATCTTTATATTGAGCGAACTTCCATTTAAATATTGAGATTTTGTTTTACTGATTGCAATAAGCACTCTATGGAACAAAACATGGACATTACGCGAAAGCAATGAAAAGTATGTTAAAGGCTTTCGAAAAAAGGAGAGAATTAGCTGTGTTGAACGGAAAACGAATGAGGTGTTAGTAGCAGTAGGGAAAAAAAAAAAGAATTTTAGATGTAATTAAGAGGAGGAAAAGAAACTGGTTGGGACATTGGCTGAGGAGGAACTTTATTATGTGGGACGTCCTATAGGGTATGGTGGAAGGAAAGAGAGGGAGGGGCAAAGGAAATTGTAGTTGAAGGAAAGTATTAAAACAGAAAATTGCTACTAATAATCCGCGAGGACCACCGTATATCGAAGCTTCTGAGTTGCAACAAGTCACCTGCCAATAATGACAGACCAGCTATGATGATGATGATGATATGTTAGCAATATTGGCCACACACACACACACGCAAAAAAAAGAGAGAGAGAGAGAGAGAGAGAGAAATCAAAATAATAGCGATTATAATCAAACCTCTTAATATTTTAGAATAATATGAGTGAAAATTGAAAACGACTCAACTTTCCTTCCTTTTTGTGTAAACTCAATTTATACAAATACTTTTTACCTATATTAGAAATACAAAAACACAGTATCAAACTCTAGGTTATTTGAAATATCGGTACAAAATCACTCTCACTTGTGAATATGGATTATTTATTGTTGTATAATGTTATATCGCTCAATCCTCGGGTGCCATATACCTGAGGAGGCTAAAAGTTATATTGATACACAATTATTCAACATACAAGCACCCGCCCATGAAATCAAACTTGCGGTCACATACACCAAGTTTTTGGCAATATCATGAAATTATTATTTCGATATTAATTTTTTGAGCTCACATTAAAAATTTGTAACGGATGCTGGAAGGCCAAGGAGCCAAGGCCATATCCATGTAGCCGGCACCTATGGTGTACGAAATTACCGATGTTCCATACTTCATTTCTCTTTAGTTTTGTGAGAAGGAAACTAGGAATGTAATATCTAGTTTTACATGCCACAATTATACGTCGAGGCTAAGGGAGATGGTGATGGATGAGAAACGAATGAAATGGGGGGAAGTAGGAGGAAACGTGAAAATCCCGAGAAAACCTATGCACACGGTATCTATCTACCAAAAAGCTCAAATGGTGCAAACTGGGATAGAACCAGGGACCCCAGCACCTGGGGTGAACGCTCTACCACTGACCGGTACTTGTGCAAGACTCTTGCGCAAGAGTCTTTGTCTTTGTCTTGGTCTTGCACCCCTTGGTCTTGGTCTTGCACCCCTTGGTCTTGGTCTTGGTCTTGCATGCAAGACTCTTGCAAAAACTGCAAGACCAAGACTCTTGCGCTCATCACTACTTCTGTCCCGTAATAATACGTGGATGTTCGCTAGAACAACACAGAAAAATATATGCTATTTATTATGGACGTGTCTGTTATTGAGAGAGATTCGTTAAGAAAGTTTTAGTGTATGACGGGAATGAGAGCTGATGCCATTAACTTTACTGTTACAGCTTGATGTTTTTAATTCTTTAACATTGTGATTCCCAGCTTAAATGTTTCAGACCGGCCAGAGATTTTTCTTTATTATTATTAAATATTATTATTATTATTATTATTATTATTATTATTATTATTATTATTATTATTATTATTATTATTATTATTATTGTAGTAGTAGTAAGAGCAGCTGATGCCCTCAATCCTTCAGTCTACTGTACACTATAGATTAAAATTTTGCTTAATTAAACTTCTAATTGTTTGCACTTATTTTAGTTTGTCCACCAACTACTTTGAACTTCATATCATATTTTTGGCGCACTTATTCAAATACTTCGTTATACACAACAATCCCGCAGTTAGCGACATCTATTAGCGTGATTATTTACTATTAGGAATTAACTCTCACATTCAGACGTTTGCCGTTTATGGAAACTTCTTATTGTACCCCTTGTCTTACTACAACCAGCATTACCAGTCTCTTAAGTAGGGTTGTATAACATTCCAGGCTAGGGATTTCCCTTGTATAATTAGGACTAGCCTTCGGTTAACTGGGGACTTAACCTTCAGAGCCTTGCATTTTACATATCCCCAGCCTATATTTAATCTTAAGGGATTTCGAGATATGCACGTACTTTTAATAATTACAATCTCCATCCTTTTTTCCCCCTTCCTTCTAAGAGAAACACCAAAAAACAATGAAACATGTCTTTAGTTATTTTAAATTAAAGGGCTAAACACAGATTTTTATGTCTGTAACCTTAAGGGATTTAGAGATATGGGGCCTTATGCAGAGTCGTTTTGACAAGTGATTAGTGCAATACTAAAGAGCTCGACTAACATATCTTTCCTGCAGTAGTCAAACCTTTAGTATGACGCTAATCATAAGTCAAAACGACTCTGCATAAGGCGGATGGCCTTTACAATTGCAATCGTGCCTCTTTTTCTTCTCCTCTAGGACAAATATAAAAAATCGACGAAACACGTGTCTAATTATTTTAAACGACAAATCTATATATACCATTCTTCATGACTCTAACCTCCAGAGATACCGAGATATGGACATTTTAAGATAATAATTGCCACCCCTCTTTCCCCCTTCCCTCTCGAATTAAAAAAAAAAGTCATTCCATTAGTGGCACCTCACGTTGCAAATCCTATGCCTTGTCCAAATTTGAAATTTCTAGCTGAAGCAGTTTGGCCTGGGCGTTGATCAATTAGTTAGCCACTCGCCTTCGGTGCGAGCGGTCCCGGGTTCGATTCTCGGTGGGGTACTCGGCCGAAAAAGTGTAAAACGGCCTTTTCAGGCCAGCCATCCTGAATGAGGTTTTCCTGGGTTTTCCTCATTCACACAAGGTATGGAAAAACCCGGTATTTTTTAAAAAGCCCAACCCACCTGGGCCCATATGGGTTTTTGGGTTGTTTTTTTTTTAATATTTCAATGTCTTTGGGGTAAAAGTGTTAAAATTTGATTTATATTTCAAGATTGGCATTATTGCAACTTGCAACAATATTCTGTTCACTACGGTACTGTTTTGAAAAAATGGCCGCCATTTTGAAATTTTACATTGAATCGCCGAGAACATCTACACGGCAAATTTAGAACGTCTTGCTTCTATCCTCAAAAATTTAACTTAAAAGTCCGAAAATTGCACCCTGTAGCGTAGATACCCTCTAGTTGGAAAATGGCCGCCATATTGAAAGTTTACGTTGGTATGCCGCCAAATTTAGTGTGTCTCGTGCTTGTACCCTAAAAATTTAAACTTAAAAGACCGAAAGTTGTACCCTGTAATGTGTGTATGGTACAGGCAGACAAACGAAGAAGTGTAGATAAAGTCATCCCAGGAGCCTTAGTAACGTTCGCCAAATATGAATACCAAATATATTAATTTAAAACAAAGATATCATTTATGGCAAATATTTTACAGCATAAAATAAATTTTGTTTTTGAAGTTCACTTCCGATACTTTGTACGTTCAATTACGGGAATTTCCCTAGCACTAGCAAGACGGTTCTTTCCTGAAATTGAATTTAAAATAATTAACAAAGAGATAATTCACATTTTATAAAATAAGTGTTTCAAACTGTCTTAAATGAAATTAAATATCTTCCAGCTTAAAATAAATAGTTTTATTGTGGAAGTAATCACTTCAGATGCTTTGTGCATTCAATTGAGGGAATTTCCCAATCACTTCTTTCACGATGTGTTTTCCCCGAAAATGTAGCTTTCTTTCTGTACATTCCACTAGTACGGAAGTTTGAATTCAGCGCTTGAAATAGTAGTGTTACATAGCCTTAGGAACTCCGAGTCCCATTAAGCTTCTTAAATCTGACAAGAATTTTTACGCTATTGCTGGTGTTGATTCTACAGAATGCTTATTTGAAGAGTAGCAACTAATGACGGAATTACACTCCTGTTGTTAGAAAACAAAATTTTGCGTAAAAATACTTGTGTTACCATCAAATGTATGAAATAATACAAATGTATTTACATATTTACTGCTGGTACAGACACCTATGGCCTTAAACTCGTCAGATGTATTTGGAATAACGTCCCCCGGCGTTGCCGAGTCTGCGAGCACACTATTCATGGAAAGTATTTTCTAAAATATAAAATTGCATATTTTACTTCAAGTAGGCTATAAACACAATCCATACATTAATTTGTTCTATACTTAACTAACTCTATGGCCTATGGAACCCGGAGGTTCAATGCCGCGTTCACAAAAGCTCTCGACTGACTTCTATAGCTATCTGCATCCAGTTTCTACTTTGTATTCCAATCTCTGCGAGATCCATCTTAATATTGTCCTCCCATCTGCGCCTAGGTCTTCCTAATGGTCGTTTTCCGATGGGTCTTCCAGTCAAGACTTTGAAAGCGTTTCTACTTTCTTCCATTCTAGCTACATGACCCGCCCACTTAAGCCTCCTCCTAGACTTGACGACACTAACACTGTTGGGTAAACCGTATAAATTTTGTAGTTCCTCGTTATGAAGTTTCCGCCATTCCCCATTCCCGTTCCTCTTGGGTCCGAATATTCGTCTCAGGATCTTGTTCTCAAATACTTTCAGTCTATGTTCTTCCCTCAGAGTAAGTGACCATGTCTCGCAGCCATACAAAACAACAGGCATGATTATCGTTTTATATATTTTAAGCTTCAAATTCCTCGACAGAATTCGCGACAACAAGAGGTTTTGAACCGAATAGTAACACGAATTCCCTGCTTTTAGTCGACATTTAATTTCTTCGTAGATAGGACTTTCCTCTGTTAATATTGATCCTAGATATTTGAAACTATCCACTTTATCAAAAGTATTATTTAATATTTTAAAGCATCTATAATTTGCTGTATTACGGTCCCGACGCACCTCCATGTATTTAGTTTTCTCTGCATTTACTTCTAAACCCATGTCCCTGCAAGCGTTTAATAAGATCTCTGCATTTCTTTCTATTGTTCTCCTATCATCCCCTATTAAATTTACATCATCAGCATATGCCATAACCTGGTGCATACCGTTCAACTCTAGGCCCTGGTTGCTATCTTTGATTTTCCTTATAGCGTATTCCAGAACAAAGTTAAATAATAATGGCGACAACGCATCTCCTTGTTGTTCTATACTTATCTCAAGCGAAAGTAAGCTTTTTTTTTTTTTTTTTTTTAATCCGTTCAGTGCATTCAGAACTTTATATAGGTCTAATGTTGAACGTTGTTGTATACTTTAACATGAAAGCGTCTAATTCGCCCAAGGAAAGTCCAAGATCTGATAAAAACCACCTTCAATGTGATCACCTTAGTTATACCAATAATATACTAACAAAAAGGTCAAAAACCCAGGTGGGTTTTAAAGTGTTTTTTTTTCTCAGGTGGGTCCAACCTGTTCACACCAATCAAATTCCGGGGTGGTACCTAACGTACAGGTCTCAGGCCACTTCATTTTTTCCCTTTCCTCGAATAATGTGATCGCCGGGAGACGGCATCCTCACATGTGACGGGCTAACGTGGCCATAGATGCCAAAAGCTCAGATATATACCTAAATTAGTCAGGCAGAACTTCTTCTATATATATAGAGAGATTATTATGATGATTATAGAAAAACAATAGTCCATCTTGTCATTTCGAAATGCCCATGTAATTGTGTATTTTATCACTAAAGCAAACCCATAGATGTTCCATGTAATACGCTTAAAAACTTAAGATTTGTTAAGATTTCTTTATGCCAATATTTGTGAAAACCTTTTCAAGAAATCAAATTCATAAGGTACCATAATAATTATGTTCAAAAACCATTGTTAGTCTCGAACATCAGCTTAGGTATAAAAGTGAAGCGAGAAAACGTTAATTTTAAGTGTGAAACAAACAAAGAAATAATGAATGAATGGATTAGATTTGAACTATTTGTACCCTGTAGGAAACATGAAAGATTTAACAGGTGGCTAGAAGTGTTTTTGCGCTATTGTGCTCCTTGATCCTATCAACAAATTATATTTTTAAAGCCTTTCCCCTTTTAACTCCTCTCTTGAAAAGCCATTGGAAAAAATAAAAAGCCAATTATTCTTTTGAGTACAATACAAAAGCACTCAGCTTCTCGTCATAAACATCAGTGTTTGTGAGCGGGAACAATGCTGCTACTTCTTGTTATTCTGTGTATACGAATAATTCCACAGCTTTTTGTTCGTAAATGTTTGTGTCTGTTACAATATCCCCATTGTTAACTCTTTGTGTACCTTTTCTGAGTTGAGAGATCCAGGTTTTGATTCTTTCATAAGTGAGAAACTTAAAGGATGTATAAATTTAGCTTATTCGTAATGGAGCAGAATTCACTTATGGGTTTAAATGATTTGTAAATGTTGTGGTTTGGAATACATGTACTTGATCCTAATGGAAACTTCAAATACCTTAATAAAAAATGTCTATGTGTGCAAGATTATGTCGTATTTCAAGTGCACACCATTTGCGACTTACGTAGATGTTCTATTTACAAACAATAAAACATTATTCATAACTTTGCGAAGAGATTCAGACTGTATTGCAAAAATTTTCACACGAACATTTTTTTAAAATACAGGTATATGTGGTATATAGTTCCTCAGTGGTTGGTAGCTGAAGTATACACACGCTCTTTGAGATATCCAAAAGGAATACGGAGCTGTTGGGTCTGGCGAATGTAATGGGAGGTGGTAGCAATGAACCTGGATATCACATAATCCTCAAATATTCTTTCGACATCTGGAAAAGGGAAAGGCAGTATCACTGTAAGCAAATAAATTATACCAGGGAAGCAAGAAAGTTCGTGCGCTTTTATACTATGGAAGAAAACTGTCAATTACAGGGTTTTTACGGTTTGTTTATTCGGCAAAATAGCCTCTATTTGCTTCTATAACCTTCTCCCAGCGCTCAACAAGCTTGTAAATGCCAGTTTTGTAGAATATTTGTTCCCGAGACTCGGAAAACTCAGCAACTGCATTTTTGACGTCTTGTTCAGTCTTGAACTGCCTGCCACGCATAAAGTTGTCTATGGCCAAGAATAAATGGCAATCCGAAGGGGCGACATCTGGGGAGTAGAAAGGATGAGATACAAGCTCCCAGCCAAGTTCTGAGATTACTTCCAGCGCCTGTTTTGCGGTGTGAGGGCGCGCGTTGTCCTGGTTATAAAGCACACCTCTTTTGTTCACTAGTGCTGGCTGTTTCTGGGTCAGTTTGGTGGCTACCGTTCTCAGTTGTGATGAGTACACATCTTTGGTAATTGTCTTACCACGTTCCAAGAATTTGTAGTGCACGATACCGTTTGTAGTCCGCCAAACACAGAGCAAAACCTTGTGTTGATGGATGTTCGGTTTTGCAGTCAAAGGCTTCGGATCATTCGGTGATAGCCAATGGTATAACCGTTTTTTATTGTCATACATGACCCACTTCTCGTCACAAGTTATTATACGGTCCAAAATTGGACAGATTTTGTGTCTCGTCAAAAAAAATGAACAGATATTCAGTCTTAGAACTTGGCTCATAGCGGTCAGCTCGTGAGAGACCCACTGACCCAGTTTTCAGGCCTTCCCCAACTGATGCAGACTTACCCGAATAATTTTCCTGCTTACCTCGAATCGGTGAGCAAGTTCCTCACATGTTTGACTGGAATAATCTTCAATAGAGGCCTTCAGGTGATCCATATCCACTGATTTAGGCCTCCCAGAGCGAGGCTTATCTTGAAAGGTCTCGTCACCAGTTGAAAAGGTCTGGAACCATTTTTGTGCTGTACATTTACTTATTACACCCTCTCCGAGCGCAACACATATTTTTCTAGCTGCTTCTGCACCATTTGTCCCCAATTTAAACTCGTAAAACAAACAAGCTCTAAAAACTTCATTTAACACTGACATGATCACGAGCGATTTTTACACCCTACACTGACAAATGCGTTGTTATATTCACCGTGGCTGATGCGTCAATGAATAAGCTTTCCCAAACAGTCAAAACTTTCATGCTACGGGGACAGATGTCGCCTCAGCAGCCAAATGGAAGCGGGAGTGGTTCAAAAGCGCACGAACTTTCTTGCTTCCCTGGTACATTGTAACACATGCACGAATTCTGCGCCAGTCTCTATATGATTGTAGGACAAACGCTTCATTTATAGATAGTTGTCATCGAAAGTGTTTCAAACTGTATAAAGGAACATCTGTATTATATTTCAAAATTAGAAGCTTTTAGTTATGCCCGATAAAACTCACAGGAATGATGTTGTTCACCACAAACTCTCATGGCTTGGGATCGAACCCGGAGCGAGCGCTCTACCAACGAGTCACTGTGTTCCATTCTTCATTTACAGTTAATATCGTCATGATAGAAGCCAATATTCAACTCTAGTTTTAGAGTATTTTCATCTCTACATTCATATCAGTTATTTACTGCTCTTATTTGGTTATTTTTAAAACTTTGAATTGACAACCAATAAAAAGCGCATTAGAGCTAAATCCGTGTCAACCTGTGGTTCTTGAATACATATAAATATTTATTGAAATCGTATATATTTTTAGGTTATTGTCAAAAAAACAAATAATAATAATAATAGAAGAATCGACGGTTGCAAAAATCTTCCCCCTCCACGTTTGTTTATCCACCAACATTAATGTTTTCAGTACAAAGGACGCATTCGTCTACGACTTTAGTCCTTAATATCTTGGTGTGAATGAAACATACAGCTTACGAACGAAATCCTCTTAATCACGTATCATACAAACATGGGATAACAAGCACAGAAGTCCACAAAAGCACAATCAAGGGCTATGCGTTTTGCCAATGAAAGCCCCTCTAGGCTTGGTACCCTTATAATTGGCTTATCTGACAAGCTGTGTGCATAATTAGATTGTTAATTATTTAGTTGTTAGTAAAACAGCAGAGGAAACAACTGGATTTACCAATTTTCACAAGATACATCGTGGGAGGGTGGAAAAGCTTTGGTACCAAACACAACAACGATATAATTTTGTAATTGTATGTTGTATGAAGTTGGTAAATTACAAGTTTATTTGGAATACTACTAGAAAGCAGTTGTTGTTTCATTCAAAATGTTAAAGAATTATTAGGCCCTTGATGAACTGCGATCGTCTGTATATAATAAATTATTTACGCATTGCAGTGGCTATAGCAAATCCGTTGATTTATTATTTTATTTATTTTTTTTTTTTCTTCAGACGTTTGCGCTTACTCTTCAGTACTGGGACGTCAATAATTGTGTGTTTTATTTTGGGTGATCTATCGCCTCATTACGAATCTATTTAAAGGTACTTCCTCTTGTTTTTGTTTTATTATTATTATTATTATTATTATTATTATTATTATTATTATTATTATTATTATTATTATTATTATTATTATTATTATTATCTATCGAATTGTCAAACAGCAGACTGAGATCGAAAGATGGAAAACAGTGTGAAACAACGCTCTTATTTTTCGGGCTGTTAGTCGAGTATTCGTTCGCAAATAGGAGTACGTGTTTTCATTTACAAATATACTATATCTAAGAGGAATATGCACGAGACAAGAGATGAGATTGTCTCGTCTCGAAAATGTCGTGAAACTATCTCGTGTCAAAAATATTTGTTTTAAATGTGGTTTTGTCTCGAATCTCATCACGAAGAATTCTATTCTGTATCATGCGCAACCATAAATATTTCATTTATAACTCAAATTATTCGCAAGATGAAGCACTCGTAACTCGTGATACTACTTGTACAGTATTGCTGCTTGTCCGGTACATAAAATATCAACGTTTCTTTTTCTTAAGGCTGCAGACTACTAAATATTTTTGAAAAACTAATAATTTTTCTTTTGCCCGTTTCTCGTAAGTGGAAAGAGGTAATAAAATGTAACTTACCAGAATAATAGATAATGTTATTCTACACCTGAAAATACAAATCGGAAGAATTTTCAGTGTTGCCATCCATAGAAATTACAGTGTGACCAGAATTTGAATTACTCAAAAATCTAGGTAAAGGCAGCGACTAGAAAAATGAATTCAACGGTAATTGATGATTTATCATGCTGTCTATCCTTCTTGTTTACTACTTTTTAAATAATGTTTCTATTTATTTTGTAATGACTTATTTATTTTGTAAGAATTTATGTAAGGTTTATAAAATAAATAGAAATATTATTTAAAAAGTAGTAAACAAGAAGGATAGACAGCATGATAAGTCATCAATTACCGTTGAGTTTATTTTTCTAGTCGCTGCCTTTACCTAGATTTTTGAGTAATTCAAATTCTGGTCACACTGTTATTTCTATGGATGGCAACACTGAAAATTCTTCCGATCCGTATTTTCGGGTGTAAAATAGCATTATCTATTATTCTGGTAAGTTACATTTTATTACCTCTTTCCACTTACGAAAAACGGGCAAAAGAAAAATTATTAGTTTTTCAAAAATGCTCAGTAGTCTGCCCCCTTAATGAAGGAGACAATGAAGTGAATAAGTTGGCGCTCTTTTTGTATAGAAGACTATTTTTATTAACAAAGTCAAATTGCGTTCTTTTATATAGATTTATTTTTATAGCAATGTAAATAAGTTCCATTCTTTTGTGTAGAAGACTTGGTTCTGTAGCTAATCGTTCATTTATATATATACTTGCTTTTATTTACTGTGTACATGGGTGCTTCCTAGCGTTGAAAATATTCTACTTTTGGTCTTTTTAAGGTAGTATAGTCAAAAACTGTCTATGGATTTTCTCCGAAGTTATTTTGAGCATAAGATGACAGGGAACTTTCTGTTTGTATACTTCTGCAACATTCTTCTTTTCAGTGTGATTTTTTCTTTTTTCTTTTCTTTTTCTTTCTTTCTTTTTTTTTTACAGTTATTCAGATATGAGGGAGGGATTTCATTTTCACTTATATATATTTACATTTTAACTAAGTCAAATACAGAAAATTCATCGATCAAACATCATTTTTGTACTCTGTAAATCAATATTTGCACTAAGGCGAATCAATTCACTTTTTCAGATACGTACAGTATATATTTCAAAATACTTCGATTTCCCCCCAGAAAGATTGTGCTGTATCCTTTGTGCATACATGTTTTACAAAGGACCCAGAATCCCGAGAGTAGATTACAGTCTCCTTTAGACCGTGTGAGTAGGGAATATAGTCCCTGAGAGCCTTACAAGGGGTGTGTGAATGTATACAGAGAGGGGTAGAATTAGATTGGGTTTTGAGGATATGAACAGAATTATAATGTCCGCATTAGTGATGTTTCCTCGGCTTAAAACTCCCAATAACACCGTGGGATTATAAATGCGTTAGAAGGGTGTCGTAGTGTATAATACGGTGTGCACTGATGAGGTCAAAAACTACAATTTCATACTCATGGATGGTAACCACGTTCTATGTACCCTCTTTCTCCTGTCGTACGAGCAAAATCAAAGTTGTTAATGATGGATGACAGAATTCTTCTCGCAGACTGTTTATTTGCCACGTTTGCCATCAATGCACACAAAATGCAACTGGAATACAGTAACTCATCATGACGTTGCATTTTCGTTAGCGTATACACTTCAAAATAAATGGATATTCAATACCATGACTCGGGGGCCTGGGATGTGATTTCGCATCTTTATATACACACTATTCTGCACCTGGTCTCTCAAAGCGATCAAAGCGCTTGCTAGGAATTAAGAATTTAATCCTTCATAATTCGTGTTGCTTTCTTTTTCAACAGATAGCAGAGAGAGAGAGAGAGAGAGCGAGAGAGAAAACCTCATAGACCATAGTTTCTCAATCTGTAGTACGCGATGCGCTGCTAAGTAGTACCTACGACTTACGATAGTAATTACACCAGTGGAAAAGGTTAAACCTCTGCCATAGACACCGTTGCGTAGTGTCTATTCTCTAACAATAGTACTGGTTGCTTATTCATATTTGAAAAACAGTATTATTATTATTATTATTATTATTATTATTATTATTATTATTATTATTATTAGTAGTAGTAGTAGTAGTAGTAGTACAGTAAAGTCAAAGAATACAAACAGCTGTCTGATTATTAATGTTTTAAAAAAGAACAATTTACGCATGAAATGATTTTATGGTATTCTACTCACACTATACGCTTTTAAAACCGTATAGTTATTCAGAACTTAGAAGAATTGTCATCAACCTGACATTGAATCAAATACAGTCAGAAATTACTCTTTCAGCCGCCGAATATATCCGGAGCAAAATTCGGAACAATAAGGCTTGTTTTTGAACAGAACTCTTAGTAGCTAAGACTTTCAATAGTATAGATCAGGGTTTCTCAAACTGCAGCACATTTACAGGAGCGCCATCAAGTATTTGGAAAGTATCATTGAAACGATACCTAGTCTACATGTTTTCAAGTTCCACATATTTCCAGTTATCTTCTGTTTGTTTTCTTAAGGTAGATGTGCGCAGTTTCGCCATTCAACTCTGAACGATCACTATAAAACATTAAACATGGATATGGTAAATATATTATTTCTGTTTAATAGCGTGATATTTCAGTTATGTATATGTACGATTTAACAAGAAAATAGTTCCTTAGAACAACGAATGCGTTTCAAACACACTAAACCAAAATCTTGGGAATGACGAAGATACGATAGTCAGTTTTGCGAATGCTCTTGCATATCATCTGGTATAATGTATTACTTAGTGCAAGAAAATGAAACTTGCTCCAAAAAAATTTTTATAGTTCATACAGTATCCATATACGTATGTACGTAAGGTTGATAATTTTCACCCAACGTTATAAATGAGATGATATATAGAAGTAATTATGTCAACTAATTTTTAAGCAATTTAAAGTAATTGAACGAAGTTTCGCCCGGTAAATAATTTCATCAGGGCCATGAGAGCTCAAGAGATTTGTGTGGTGATAAAACTACGACTTTTGTGACTTCAGCAATTAAGGAGGTATTGTAATTTCAGGAAGAAAGAAATTTAATAGCACGTATAATTAGTTGTACTTCGAGTTTAACGTCCCTTTTCAGCACCGAGGCTATATGAAACCTGAACCTACAGTTTAAGGTTGACTCTGAACCACCGTAAAGCGTTCAGTTTTAAGTCTCTTTCACCGGAAATTGAATCCGGATTCCATACACCAAGAGTGGACGAGCTAATTACCGTAGACCAATTAAGAGGGCAAGATAGCGCGTATGAGTGGCAAGTTATAGCAATTTCTGTATTACAACACACTCGCGTATTACCATCTTTTCATACTTGTACAACAATCTACATTATGATAACAATATGGGAACAAATATAGTATTTTTAAATTAGCATTTTCTTCCATTTTCAGGTAAGAGTCTGTTATGTATTCTGCATGGTCTCGTGAAACAGGTAAGGATTGAAGTTCTACTTTTATAAGTATTTTTCGTTCTTCATTTGATTTCTTCCTTAAAAATCAATGACAAGGACAGTGTATCGTCCTTCACTTGACTTTTCTCTGAAAAACCAATGACAGGGACACTATATATCGTCCTTCAGATCAATGACAAAGAACAGTATAAACCAAAGACAAGGATACTATATATCGTCCTTCATTTGGCTTTTCCCTGAAAAATCAGACAAAGGCACTACATATATCCTGTATTTTAACGTTTCCCTGAGAAACTCATGACAAGCACACTATATATATATATATATATATATATATATATATATATATATATATATATATATATATATATATATATATATATATATATATATATATATCGTCCTACATTTTGTTAATCCCTAAAAAGTCAATTATAAGGATATACATCGTACAAGTTCAACCGAGCTCATCCTATTTGAATCGAATTTTCCATGATAATAGACCTTAACTTAATTATACAAGCTTGTGAACTATTATAGTGTGCACCTTTTAGTTCTTGAGTTATTCTTAAAATGAAATCAAATGAAGGGTGGCGATTTTTTATACTAAGCCTAAATTTTATTCGTTATAGAAGTAGTTTGTTGATAGGCATGACATTATTTCACTAGTTAATTGAC